>NC_141770.1:16301347-16978847 GCF_051362555.1 Lingula anatina
GACGGGGGCATTCGTATTGCGGTGTTAGAGGTGAAATTCTTGGATCGCCGCAAGACGAACAACTGCGAAAGCATTTGCCAAGAATGTTTTCATTAATCAAGAACGAAAGTCAGAGGTTCGAAGACGATCAGATACCGTCGTAGTTCTGACCATAAACGATGCCAACTAGCGATCCGCCGGAGTTGCTTCAATGACTCGGCGGGCAGCTTCCGGGAAACCAAAGTTTTTGGGTTCCGGGGGAAGTATGGTTGCAAAGCTGAAACTTAAAGGAATTGACGGAAGGGCACCACCAGGAGTGGAGCCTGTGGCTTAATTTGACTCAACACGGGAAAACTCACCCGGCCCGTTTCTCACCTAAAAATAATTCAAAAATTATTAAATTTAAATTTTAATTTTTTTAACAGCATTTGAAGACTGGTTGTAGTCGAATTTAAAATAAAAGCATATATTTTTATTTATTTTAACTTTTATTTTGATCAAAAATTCTAGTTAATTATGCAGACGATCTTTCTGCAAAGCATTTCATAAAAGATAGCAGTATCCATTAACTTTGAGGTAATTGAAATGATTATTTTTTTATATGTATATAGTGAAAGGAAGAAGAGTAGGGGGAGGAAAAAGAGCAGCAACTGAACAAACATCTTGCTTTTCCCAAAAACATCGTTTATTACAGTCAAATTAAGAACATATATTACAATGGTGTGCATGTACTTAACAAAGAAACAAAACTATTTTCGCTAGTAACTAAAATGAAAAAAAAATTATCTTCATACAAAAAGAACAATGTACTTACACTAAAAAAATTAACAAGTTTTATGCAAGCATAACAGTGGTGATAGGCCTCCATTTAAAAAATACATTTCCACTCTTTAAAAACCAAATTGAAAGTATATATCAAAAAGACTGACTTATAAAATATGTAAAAAAAGTTTCATTTGATCACTTTAAAAAGAATGAAATTTATGCAGATTTACAAATAATAAAAAAATTAAATAAATAAAATATATTCTACAAATGCAATTAAAATTACAAGTTTTTACTAAGAAAATTACAATATCTTACAAGAAAAAAATGACAGACTGCAAGAAATGCTGCCCAACCCCTTTATGAATGTTGGGAATTGTGTGGAAGGAAGTATATATGCAAATAAAATAATAACTATGAAACAGTATATAAAAGAGAATATACACCAGGTAAAAAAATGTACTCGAATATATACCTGGAAAATACAAATGTACATAACTAAATAATGCTTATATCCAGGTTGGCTTGGGAGGGTTTGATTTGAATGACTTTATTGAGTACAAGATTATATACAAGAACTTTAAAAGAGCATAATAAAACAACTTACAACTAATAGTACTACATCACTAATGCAAAAATAAGATTGTACCCCCCAAAGATATACAAATAATAAAAACTCTACTTTAGTACTAAATATGACAATGTGTACATTTGCAACGACCCACCCAAGTGCAAACGTTCTCGGGGTCAAAGCGCTCCACCAGAAGAGTACCATAGTGCTCTCTGATGCATCGTCAAAACATTGATCTGCCAGCGACTGAACGTTTGCAAATTGGAAGGGCGTTCCATATGGTAACAACACGATTGAAAAAAGACCCGCAAAACGTTTCAGTTCCACAGAAGTTGGTACTGTGGATGATAAAATGATCTCCTCTTCTTTATCTAAAATACAAATACTTCGTATGGTCAAGGTCAGCCCTGCCAATAAAACAACTATGCAGGAAGGTAACGTCTAAAATTTCTCTTCTATATGATAAAGGCAGCAAGTTTAAAGCAACCAGTCTATCTTTATAATTCAAACCCAGAATATGTCTTGTGGCAGATCGCTGCACCCTTTCTAGTTTTATTAAATTTTGTTTTGTAATGTGATCCCAAGATACAGAATTTAACTCGAGCCTTGGGTTCTTATTTCTGTCAAACACTCGCCTAATAGTTGCCCATGTCTGATTTGCACTCTTAACAATTTTATTTATATGTGAATTTAAAGTCAACTTCCTTGCTGCCAACCAGGCCTGGACACTTGGATACTGGGTACCCTCCACGGCAGGACAGAATTCATCAAGGCCCAATTGTCCTAGGTGACGACTGTGCCCAGTTTCTTTACGCTTTGCCTGGTTGCAGCGTTTGCTTTTTGTAAATGCTTGATAAGAAAAAATCTTCTTTAACAGCTCTGTCCTACACCGAAGGAAAAATGTTTAACACCACAACAAAAAACCGCAGTGAAATATCTCTTTAGTAGTAATATATGTTCCCACATATTACACTTTTGATATGTAGCATTTTATTGACAAATCAACTGATGAAACACTTTAAATAAGTGAAATAATGTACATGCTTAAAATATTTTAAAAAAATTCTTACCATTTCAGCAGCGTCGTCTAGTTGATTTCATACAGCTAGATGTTGGTTTGGCTCATCAGTCTATCATGCAAGATGACAAGGTTCCGGATGTGGTGGTATTTATCCAGGGTCACCTTCCACCTTGATGCCTACTGTCGTCCACGTTGCTTTTTAGGCGATGGGTTGTTGCGCTCAAGGTGAACACATAAAGCTTCTACCAGTGGAGAAACATCCACTGCTGTGGCAGGGCCTGCTGATGCTCCCACCATTGCTCTGGAAAAAATGGAAAAAAAGAACTATCCTCCTTTCATATTTGGAAAGATTTTGTCCTTAATTTTGCTCTTTGAAGAAGTAAATTAATCACAAAAGACAGCTCTATTTTGTTGTTGTTATTTTCAAAGGAATTAAAACTAGTTGCATGCATAACTTATTCATGATGAAATTTAGAAAATGCAATAAAAAGTCTTACCTTCTCAAGCTCACAACTCCCTGTTGTCCTGACTGCTTTTGGGGGGAGGTCTTCTTTCTTCTTTCTTCTGAACCGACCAGATTGTTGTGGGTCTGCCCTATATCTTGATGGGTACTGCAACCTTTCTTCACGTAATCCTACAATCACACAACAAGTTTCCTGTACACATAACCAGATCAGAGTCATGAGAATGTTAATGCTACATTATATGCATTGTTTTTATCATGTGTTTTATGCCTATAAATGCCATCTCAAATGAACAACATGTACCTTCAGGCAGCTTCCCCCAGAGAGATATCAGGTGGTCTGCTGCAGCCTCAGTCAAAGTTGGGGCATTATGTAGAGCAAACAAGGCCTTTGCTATATCTTGGATGGCCTTCCATCCCACCACTCTCTTTGGTCCAATGGATTCCTGCAAAAATATAACAATAAGAATAAGAAGAAGCATAAATTTAAATAAAAGATTGATAAATGAAAAAAAAATGTCCTACAAATAATTTGTCAAAATAGAGCATGTTTGTATTTATGTTTCTTATTTATCAAAAACAAACTGAAATTAAATCACTGAGAATAAATATGCCCTATTTTAGGACCTCTGACTTTAAAGATGTTTTCTGTGATAAGCATGAGCATGCAAAGAATATTACCCATCAGCCAATCAGTAGACAAAGGGGAAAAAAGCATTAACAGCAAAACATGATCAAGTGAACATTTAATCACTGTATGATAATCATCATCATACCTTCATCCATCCCTCTGTTTGCTTCTGGGTCATGAGTATTCCCACTTTCCCCCTCCACCGGGTCATCACCTAAAAGCAAATAAATGAACTAGAGGATCAGAGAGGCGATACCGCCTTTGGATATTGCACCACCAGCTGGAGTAAGCGCATTCATATGGACCCCCCCCCCAAAAAAAAAAAAGGACACCACCACCAATCTAGTGCTTGACAAGCACTATAAAATGCAATCAACAAGAGTTCTCAAAATATGCAAAAAAAATATAGCTAAAAATGGTACAATCAATCAGATTTTTGAATTGACTTGCATTTTCCTAACATTGATCACTCCTGTAAATTCTCTAGACAATAGACCTATTAGTTTTCCTTGAAATGTGTCGCACTGTTGCATATATGCTAACAAAGGAGAAAACCTAGGGACAACGCCGGGAACATCTGCCAGTTTTGAAGATATGAGGGGCAAGAAAATATGCAAAGCTCAGTTCATGGTAAAAAAAAGTAGGTCAAAGATCAATTCCAATATCACAACAGTAACCATGAGCATTTCTATGCCAATTTTGGAGATTTAAAGTCCAGAAAACATGCAAAGTAAAGTCCATCATAAAAAGTAGGCCAAAGGTCAATTTCAAGGTCACAGTTAGATTGCCAGTATATGACTTCTTATTCAAATTCACAGCAACTTTGGGTGTATCTCTGCCAGTTTTAGATATTTAAACACTAAAAATTTGCAAAGTTCAGTTTACGGTGAAAACTAGGTCTTTTTGGGGTCACAGTTAGATTGCCAGTATTTGACTTCCTATTCAATTTTAATAGTAAATATGTGTATATCTTGGAGATATAAAGATCAGAAAAGGGAAAGAAAATTAGCAAAGTTCAGTTCATGAGAAAAAGAAGGTCAATGGTCAATTTAAAGGTCACACTTAGATTGCCAGTATATGACTTCCTATTCAAGTTCAATAGTAACTATTGACCTATCTCTGCCAGTTTTGGAGATAACAGGGAACGAAAATCTGCAAAGTTCATTTCATGGTAAAAAGTAGGTCATAGGTTAATTTTAGGGACAGTTAAATTGCCTCTAATGACTTCTTATTCAAATTCAATATTAACTTTTCAATAGTTACCTATTTTTGCCAGTTTTGAAAGTATAAACATTTAAAAAGTTGCAAAGTTCAGATTATGGTGAAAAGTAGGTCAAAGGTTAATTTTAAGGTCACAGTTAGATTGTCAATATATCACTTCCTATTCAAGTTCAATAGTAACTATGGACCTATCTCTGTCAGTTTTGGAGATACAAGGGACCAAAATGTTGCAAAGTCCAGTCTATGGTGAAAAGTAGGTCAAAGGTCAATTTAAGGTCACAGTTAAATTGCGAGTATATGACTTCCTATTCAACTTCAATAGCAACTATAGCCTTATCTCTGCCAGTTCTGGAGATATAGGGAAATTAAATGTTGCAAAGTTCAGTCTATTAGGTTTGTGTAGTTTCTGAATATCAGCGCAAATAATTTTTTCTTTCGTAAAAAATTTAGTTTTTTTGAAAATTTTGGCCCGTTTGACCTTGAATTAAAGGTCAAAGGTCAAATCCGTCGGCATATCTGTAATCTCCATATCTGTAATCTCCACTTTCGGTCAGCTGTCTGTAGAAAATTTTCCCATAATTCCTTCGGTAGGGTAGATAATTAGCATTTAATTTTGCCATTTTTGGACAAGGGTGCATTGCAATGAGCGCCACACCTAGACCCCAGCACCTACAAAGCCCAAATTTTACGTGGAACGAGTTGAGATTATAGATGACCTAAATCCAAGAGAAGGGTACTCAGGCCCTTACCGTCTAGGAGGAGAAGCGGTAACGGTAACATGGCGGCGGAGCCGGCGGAACGATCCTGACGGGACTAGAACCATGTGTACCTGTGTACCGCCAGCGGTACAATTAATAGTATAAGCTACTCTGAGGCAATCTGAAAACAATTACATGCAGGGAACAAAAGATACATACACTGCATAAAAAAACAAATTGCAATCATCAAAATAATTCCAGTTATAAAATGAGTTAATCAACAAAAACAAATCATGCACTCCTCCTCTTCCTCATACCCCTCATCTTCCTCTTCTTCGTCCTCCTTGATGTCGTCCACTGTGTCAGGATCAAGTACTATTGTGGAGGTCCACCGTCTACCAGTTTGGCTATACAGGTACTCCACCACTATCATTTCCCCACTGTACTGTAAAGGAGGATGGAAAGATGGGTCGATAGGCTCACCATACACCTGTGCACTGGCTCTGTTCAGTTCCAGCTGAACAGCACTGTTATAGAAGTGCCCACATTCCCGCCCCTGCTCTCTGTCTTTATTCCATCGCACAATGCCCTCCAAAAGGTATGCTTGGAAATGGCTGTCGTTTGCAACTGTACCTGTTTTAATAGTGCAAGTGAATGTAAGCAGCTGGCATTACAGAACTTTTTATCTAATATACAGTTTATCAAGTAAACAAAAAGTTTCTCTCAAACTTTTTCAATCTAATAATAAAAGTACAAATGAATAGGAAGAATACCTCTGATTTCAGTGAAACAATATCTACACACTATAAAACGAAAATAAGAATTCATTTAAATTTTATTTCCCTATAACATACCTGGTATGAATCTGACAATGTGGTTGTGAAACAACTCCAAGGAAACAGAGCCTCTTGCACATCGGTACACGGCCAATTCAATGCCTCCCTTTTTTATTGTCCTGATTTGTGTGACAGGTTCTTGCCCTCAAGATCCTTCATAATCATGATATGTAAAAGAATTACAAAAATTCTTAGATAAACTTCAAAATTTTTAAAAGCTGTACTAATGAGGATCTAGATAAAACGAATACATGAACAAAATGCATTATACTTGAAAAAAATGGCAGAGAATTCAAACTTAACAACTTATATGATATAACTGTCATATTTGGTGTCTGAAAGAAAAATCACGTCTGGGGTATATTTCAATTAATTTGTATATGGTGCACAAATCATAATTTATCCTACCTGAATACATGCCAAATGGAGTTTTTGTTCATCCCAGATCTGGGCTGCTAGGTCTGCATCCATCACAGGTATACCCATGGTGCCCTTGCCAGACTCAGAGGAGAAGGAGGACAACAGGTTGTCTATGAGGGATCGAGTCTTTTTAGCCCCTCTAGTTCTACGCTTGCAGTGCAACTGAAGCTCTTTCTTGGTAATATGAAAATCACGATCAGCTTCAGAAGCACGCCACACACCACTAGAGAGGAGTTCAGCCTCCTTTGCCGCACGAAGCCGCGACACATCCTCTGGATCAAACTCAAATATACACCCTGACAGGCGACCCATGAAAGCGGCATATAGAGCATGACTCTCAGAGGTGCAGGCAGCTGCAATACGACGCATGAAGTGCTAAATGTCCAATCTAATGTTGAGTGACTTCCATTGGTGGAAAGACAAACGAAGTCTCTCAGAGCAACAGTCACGATCTACATACAACAGTGAAGGAAGTGGAACTCCTGCAGTGAAGGAGGTAGAACTCCTAACCCATAAAACCCTCTGCCATCATATTCAAGCCAATGCCTTCTGAATCAGTAAGGACAGACATGAGGACCTGGCCAAATTCATTCCCCACATTGGTCACCCAAGATGCCGTGCCACGAGCATGTCCACCAAGCTTTTTGGCAACCTAAAAGGAAAATATAAATGCATTACAGTAAACGATTTACTAGGGACACACAAATGTTACTTATCATCAACTATCAAATCAGTTTGTCATGGTTATACACATATTTCAATACTGTTTAAGAGGCAGACCTGAGCGTGTCCATCAAGCTACTTTGTCTCCCAAAAGTTAAGAAAATAATTGTTTTAAAGAAAAAGTTCAATATCAGCCTAAAATAATCATAGTAATTTAACTTTCAAAACCACCTTTATAAAACAAAAACAAATAAAAAACGTAAACTGTATGAAACATCTTTAATGAACTTGGACAAAATGATTTAACTCTTATTATGGTCAAGTTTACTTCATTAAAAAGAATGTTAGTGGAAGGTAAAACAAGAAAAATAAATAACCCACTTTCTTCGTTGAATCCATTTTTAATACGTCACCAAAAGTTGATGTTATTTGGGCCTTGTTGTCATCTAGCCGGGTAAATACATCCTTGAGGTATACTCCCAGCAACCAAGGCACTTTGGGAACATGAGGCATCACTGGAAGCTGATCACTGGGAGGGAAAACCGTCACCATGTGCCCAGCTGCCTGGAATGACTCCCGAGCCTGCAGATACCTCAGCTGCCGAAGAGCATGTGCCTGGTGTTGCTCCTCAACTTGGTGCATAATTTTGGTGGCCGAGTTGCCCAAGGTCCTCTGTCTGAGGAGTGGAACCACCTTCAAGTCACAAGTGTACCTGAAATCCAAATAATTTTTGTTACAGCAAAAATTGTCAAAATCATGCCTAACATTCATAAGTAAAGATTAATTTCTATTACTGTCAACAAACAAACAGTGCAAGTTAAAACTACTTCTTCCTATAATGAGCAATATGACTAAATAACAATTCAGCTGGAAAACTAATTACTTCTCATCTTACCTAAATGTCGGCATTGCTGGGAAGTAGCTTCTGCAACCTAGGTCTAGCTGGTTAAGGACAAGGGGGGACCAGCTTGCAAATTTCCTCTTACAGAATTTGCACTCAAGGTATTCAGTACCGATGTAGTACCAGCCATCTACATCAAGTACTTTTCTTACTGTTTGGTAGAGCCCTGCCAGAGTGAGGTGATACTGCAACACAAAATAAAACATTAAGTAATTTCTTAGTGCTAGAAAACAAAATAAGAAATAGACAGTCACTGATTAACTCAAACTTATAACTTCAACTTAATATATTTCTATCTCATTAAATGCAACCTTTATTTTTCATAAATTTAAACATTTACAAAATATACATATTATATACAAATGATGGAAAGAACGAGAATAAATTGTGTTTCTACTTGAGCAGTGTTTAAGGTGAGTCAGCAATTAAAATATTCTGATGTGAACAAACCGTGGTCTTCTTGGCTGTCTGCTTCACAACACACACTGGATGGCATTTCAGCGTCAAGTTCCAAACTCGTAGTGGTGCCCACAGGAAAAATGGTCTGAGAAAATATGGGTCAGGGGAAGATGGAGGAACCCCTTGGATCTGCAGGGGCTCTGGTGGATAGTGCCACATATTCAGCTTAGGAGCTCCCGCTTTCCAGTAAAGCCTCGGTCACAACCGGACGCACGAATTTCAGGATCGTACGTCCCCTGCGATTTTTGGGTGTTGCGTAGGCCGTGGAGTTCGTAGAGGTAGAGGAAAGTCTGCCTTGCGAGTCGCAAGGGCCACATGAGATGTCCTTTTAAGCAGGGACGCTAATTGCAAGGAGCGATGGCCGTGGAAATTGTATTCATTTCTTGAGTTTGTCTTGCTTCCTGTGTACGTGGCACACACTCACCACTTACGAAGGGAATGCAACGCACGGCAAAAATAGTGCCCTTTGCGTCAGTTTTGCTTCCTGTTCTCCTCTTCTTTATTCTTCCTCCTCCCTTTTTTCTACTATGTAAGCTTCTTTCTCTTGCCATTTGGAGACATGTTAGAAACTTAACTGAACAAAAATTTGAAAATTAAAAAATTGTTGTACACGTTACACAGTCGACGTTCATTGTAAAGACACGAGCGTACACCAGGCGTGGGGGTGACGCACGTGCGACGCATTCCCAGTGTGCTCTCGACTTTGTTCGTTAGTTGTGAGGGCCTGCGCCTTACTCAACACGCAAAGGGCACTTGCTCCTTCATTGCTTACGACGTGCGTCTTGCACAATGCGCGTCTCTTTTGCTAACTCCAGGCGAGGGGAACAAGTTACGCTTGCGGCCTCGCTGTTCGCAGGCTATTCGTAGAATCTTTTGGACATGTCCAACATGCTCCGTACGTGCTTACGGGCTGTCTGTGAACTCGAAATTGCGTAAGAAGGACTTGCGTGAGACGTGAGATTTTGCGCAAAATTTGGACGCAAATAGCCCGTAAGAGCCTGTACAGCCGTTTGTGACCGAGGCTTAACTGGATTTACCCTAAACAGGACCTTGACCAGCTAAGCCTGATCATGGGGAGGCAGCGTGTTCTGCCATCCCTTAGGGAGGGTCACCTGACAAGAAAAAAATAAAGATTTTATATATTTAGCAATTAATATTGTTTTTTTTTTGTGTGTGTGTGTGTGTGTGTGTGTGTGTGTGTGTGTGTGTACTGAAATCTGTGAATGCAAAGCTATGAATTAAAAAATCTCTTCCATATACTTTTCAAAGATAATTTTGTATGCTTATTGACCTCTGTTTCTGTTTCTATCTGGGATGCCGACGCATGTAAATCCCTCGTGGTGGTGGAAATAGCTGATGCTAAAAATGATGATAATAATAATAATAATTAAAATATATATATCTTTGGCATCAAGGATGTCACACATGTATCATTAAAACAAATTAAATAATAAAAGCAGCTCAGCACAGTCTTTAGCATCCTAAACTACCAATTTTCAATCCAATTACAGGCAGAATATGTATACACAGTACTGTATCATAAAGATTATAATATTCAAAACAGCTTGCAAGGAGACTGCTTTCTATCAAAATTAAATTAATCAGCAATACATACATGTTGACTGTGGCTCTGGAATTTCCAGCATTTCCTCATCAGTCACCTCTTGTTCTACAAAATTAAATAATACAAATAAATGAATAAATATTAACAATATTCAAGTGAAACAATGTTTAAAATCTTTAGTCCGGTGGCTTAAGGAAAAAATCGTGACACAGCGGATAAAAGCACCAAATTTGGCATGTAGTTGCCTTTTGACATTCTAAATCAAATTAGAGCCGTAGCCCTCTCAAAAAATCCAAAATGGCCGCCAATTTATGGAATTCTATAGAAATATGTACATACCTATGTTGATTTTTATCAAATAAATTATTATTTTCTCAGAGTTTTCCACACCTTTATTACCCATTTTATTCATATATGTCAGATAGCAAACAAGTTCCCTTGGACTTTTTGAAAAAATCCAAGATGGCTGTCATATGCCATAGAAACAGCCATAGGAATACTAGTGCACAACTAATACCAGCTAGAAAGATACGTTGTCCACTATCAAATTAAGTTTGTTTCCTAGATTTTTGTTACCCACATAACATGTTTGTGGTGATTAACTACGAGGTGTTCTTGGGCATTTTGGAAAATCCAAGACGGCTGTCATGTGCCACAGGAATTCTAGTATACGGGGGTATTCAACTAATGGGAACTGCAAAGATTAATTTTCCACTATCAAATTTAGTTTGTTTCTGAGTGTTTTCCACATCCTTTCCACCAACACAGTATGTATGTGGTGAGTAACTAACATGTATTCTTGGGCATTTTGAGAAAATCTAAGATGGCCGCCATATGTCATAGGAATACTTCTAGTATTACAAAGGGTTGGAACTAATGCCAGCAAGGAAAAACATAATTCACTATCAAATTCAGTTTATTTTTTTCAGTGTTTTACATATTATTATTACACTGTGATAAATATCTAGCAGGTAATAAATGTGCATATTTGATCATTTTGAGAAAATCCAAGGTGGCCGTCATTGGCCATAGGAATACTACTGGAATTACAACTGCACATCCATGGCTTTTCATCTACTACCAGGGTGAAATTGTGTTTATCAAGTTTTGCCCATCCTTATTAGTCCTATGATATACATATCTGGTGGGTAAATACATGTAGTGTGCATCCTTGGATATTCTGAGAAAATCCAAGATAGCTACAATTTGACATAGGAATACTAATGGGTTTCAATTGCTGCTAGAGAGGCATATGGTTCATTATTCAATTACATTACCATGGGCTTGTTTTAAAAATAATTTATGTTTTTCATTCCATTAATTATTACCACTATGATGTAAACCTGGTCTGTAGCATGTATGTATCTTTGGGTATTCTGAAAAAATTCAAGATGTCTGCCTTTTGTCATAAGAATAGTTGTACACATAATCAAATAATGCCAGAGATACACTCAGTACAATTTAAATGCAGTTAACTTTAGATCGTTTTTATCCTATCAATCCTGATGAAAGACTGTGTGTGTGTAGAAAGTGTATGTATCCTTGAGTACCATTCGGAGAAAACCCAAGATAGCTGCCAGTTGTCAATTAATGGAACAGTTCAGACATTGATTCCAACATGAAATGAAGCCATTTGATGTATAAACATGTTGACATCCTTATTAACCTTACTCAGAGTTACTCTATATAAATCTGGTGTGTAGCAAGTGTACATCTTGCGTATTTGAGAAAGTTCAAGATTGCTGCAATTCACAATAGGAATAGTACAGTCACCTACTGCCAGAGAAACATTGGGTTCAATATAAAATGAATTTTGTCTTTTGGTATTTCCCACATTATTTTTGGACTTTGAGATATCTATCTGATGGGTAACAAGTGTGTACCCTTAAGTATTTTGACAAAATGATCAAATATGGACATTAATTACCTAACAGATATGTATCATGGGATAATAATAATAATAATAATAATAATAATAATAATAATAAAAACAGAAAACAACTGAATTTAGCTTCATTTTATATGGAAGCCTATCTCTCGCAGGTATTAACTGAACCCCACCTTCTATGGCTAATGGCAGCCATTTTGTTTTGTTTTGTTTTCAAATAGGATACACATAACATTCTCATCACATATATATATTATGTGGATTAAAAATACTCAGAAACAAACCTAATTTATCAATTAATATTATATCTCCATGGCAGAAGCCCTATGTGTATTTTAGTATTCCTTTGATATGGCGGCCATCTTGGATTTTTCTCGAAATGCCTGAGAATAAAAGTTAGTTACTCACCACAAATATATGATTTGTGTAATAAGGCAATCAGAAACAAAGTTAATTATACAGATAGTGGTCAATGCATCTTCCTAGTTGGCATTAGTTGAAAACCCTTGTACATGTTCTAGTATTCCTATGCCATACAGTGGCCATCTTGGATTTTTCAAAAAGTCCAAGGACACTCGTTTGTTATCTGACATATATGCATAATATGGGTAATAAGGACGTGGAAAACATTGAGAAAATACTTTATTTGATAAAAATCAACATAGGTATGTATATATTTCAAAATTTCACAAATTGGCGGCCATTTTGGATTTTTTGGCCAAACGGTAAATTACGGCTCTAAATTGATTTAGTATGTCAAAAGGTACCCACATGCAAAATTTGGTGCTTTTAACCGCCGTGTCACGATTAGGCCATCTTTTTGCCCTAAGCCACCGGACTACTTTATTTATCACAATAGGTGTTATTGGGAGATTATTATTTCACACATAAGAATATCTGCCTATTTACAGAGCTTACTTAATAATAGAAAAATGTTGGCTCATATCAAAATAATTTTTATAATTTTAAATGTTACCTTCTACAATGTTTGGGATATCAAGGCGTGGCAGCTTCACAACCCCTGGGTCAACTGCTGCACGCCTCTTCAGCTGCTCTTCTTTTTTCAATTTAATTGCCTCTTTTCCCTCAGGAAAGGATTCCATGTATTCCTAAAGAAATTGATTCAGAGTTTAAAATGCTGATATGATGTTGTTAATATAATATGAAAAATTAATCATTACCATCATATAGAGTTCTAAAATGTTACAGGCCATATACACCTCATTTTCACATAATAAAAATTATACACAATATCTCACTAAACATATCCTCATTATATGATGTTGTTAATATAATATGAAAAATTAATCATTACCATCATATAGAGTTCTAAAATGTTACAGGCCATATACACCTCATTTTCACATAATAAAAATTATACACAATATCTCACTAAACATATCCTCATTTAAATCAATCAAAGACAAATAAACAAATGCAAAAAAAAATTTCAATTTTCAGAACAGAGGAGCTCAAATATAACAAACATGCACAAGCCATTTCAAATAGAATTTGAAAATTTTAAATCAATAACATAAGGAAAAAGATGTACTACATATGGGCCTATAGTTCACCCCCCCTCCAAATTATCATTATAATAAATTTGATAAAGTTTCGAAAACTGGGGTGGAAAACCTGCAGCCCAGAGAAGCTGAAATATAACTTAACATGCACAAGCCATTTACAAAATAGAATTTGAAAACTGAAAACCAATAACATAAGGAAACAGATGTACTACATATGGGCCTATAGTTCACCCCCCCCCCCCCTCTCCAAATTATCATTATAATTAATTTGATAAAGTTTCGAAAACTGGGGTGGAAAACCTGCAGCCCAGAGAAGCTCAAATATAACTAAATATGCACAAGCCATTCACTTAATAGCCCAGCAGGCACACAACGTTGATTCAACATTGAATCAACGTTGAATTTATGTTGAGACGTTGATAAACGTTGAATCAACGTTGTGTGCCTGCTGGGAGAATTGGAAAATTTTAACTCAATAACATGAGGAAAGAGATCTACTACATACAGCTCACTCCCCCCCCCCTAAATTATCATTATTATTAATTTGATTTTTTTAAAAACATGCTGTATAGAGTAGCTATAACTAAACATGCACAAGCCATTCACTTAATAGAATTCAAAAAATAAAAAGTAATAACAAATAGGAAATAATAAACAAAATAAAAAATAGTAAAAAAATTACAACACTCACTGTCAATCTGAACTGAGTGAGGTGAATATAGTAAGGGGGTAATTTAACAAGGGAACATCACACTAAATGGATGTTTAAACAAGGAAGCAAAGCTGTCAAATGTACAGACAAAAAACAGAAAATAAAGATGCAAAAAAGGTCATTTTGTTAATTTTGATGCAATAATAAATAATGCTTATAATAGCACTGTCAGTCAACACTGAATTTTATAATCATGCACAACAGGTAAAATGGTCAATAACATGAGCGGACCCAGAGATATTCTCTGACAGTATTCCAAAGTATCTATTTTGATCCATCCTCCATTTTGATGGTCTTCCAACAGAAGAAAAAATAGATACCAGGCAATATAAACTTAATAACCTGACTGTCTTCCGGAAGTCCCAGAAGATGGTCTCAATCTACCCTTTCAATAAGATTACAGTTTCAATGAGAGTTCAAATTCACATGATGTAAGTCTCAATATTTGAAAAATGATGACAGTGCATAAAATAATATTACATAAGTAACATAATGTTTAAAGACTTAAAAAACAATACAACTGCTTATGTGGAAAAACAGAAATGTCAGAGTCTCAGGCGGATGAGAGTTTAAAGTCACAAATGCAAGTGTTTGAGAAAAAATTATAAAGGAAAACATAACAAAACTAGAAAAGCACTCCGAGAGTGCAGACCTCTGCCAAGGTAGCAATTGTTGATTATTATTGATTTTTGTCCTCTTTGGCCCACTTCTGACAGTTCCTGAAAATTTCAGCAAAATCGGTCCATAACTTTTTGAGATATGTTGATGACAAACAGGGGTGAAAATATAACCTCCTTGGCAGAGGTAAATATAATTCCAATGAAGCTGCTATTCAAACTTTTAATCTTTAAGTTTGATATATATATATTAAAAACTAATTTGCAATATTAAACAAAATTTACCTGCATAATTATCACTGCTTCCTTATTATTAATCTAGCAGAGAGCTTAACCTATGGGAGTTTACAGGGAAATATCAACAAGTGTGCTTTATGTAATCTCAAATCACAAGTGTGCTTTATGTAGCCTATCAATTAGGCAAATTACTTTATAACTGAAATTAGCGAAGTGATACCCAAGGGAAATTTATAGACTGACCCTCTCAAAGGTCTTTCAGGCCCATAAGTCACAACTTAAGAAGAGCACAAAACAATAATGCACAAAATAGGAGACTACCACTTCTGATGCAATAATACATTATGTTTAACTGCACAGTCAACATCAAATTTTAATTTTGCACAACAGGTAACTCCGATGAAAGTAAAAGCATAAGGCTTCAGGCCCATCAGAGTTCAAGTTTATACTTAGAAAGTGCCAGAATGAGAAAAATGAAATTTCACACAAAATTGCATTAAATTCAATAATAAATGATAACCCAATTGACCTGGCTTTCTAATTTGAACTGCATGCCAATCCTAAAAATCATACTCTTAAGTTAAATATAATAATAAATAACACAGTTTTCTTTTCATAATGTTTGCAGTAGCAGTGCAAAAAGATTATTGTCAATTTTGATGTAACATTACATAATAAATTATAGAATAATTATCACCAATTTTTGATTATTGACTATAAATAGCATGAACATGTAGAAAATTTGATTACCATCCGGCTTCATGTCCATGGGAGCTCAGAGTCTCACAATGAATATGCCAAAAAGATAATGAATATTTCACTAAAATGTATAACTTCCAGAAAAAGAAGCCCATTAAACTGCTTTTCCAACTTGGGCTGCATTTTAGTCCTGTGTTTCTTTTTTGAAAGTTTGACAATCATAAGTAACACGGTTTTCCCATCATGGTCATCATGGCAGATGTGGATGATTGAATCTGACAAACTGCAATGATATGAGTTTATTTCCGTTTTGGACACTTGATTACACAATACATGATAACAAGTTTACCATCATTTTTACATAATCAACTAACAATGTTGTAAAGATGCAGGAAATATCAAACACACACTTTTACGTATCTTATTAGTTCAATAATGAGACTGTTAACATGCCTAAGAATTGAATCTGAGGAAATTTGAAAAAACAGTACAACTTCTAAAATAATGGCCCGATAACACTGATTTTCGAACTCAACCTGCATTTTTGAAAGATTGACCACTCCTGTGAGTATAATGACAATTGGCTAAGCCGTTTTTCTTATATTGTGTTATTAATGTTGCATATATGTTGAAAAAAGTGAAAAAACAGCATTAAAAAATTCAAAGAAAATGTAAAATAAAACATAACAAAAAATACCAATAAAGCTGCTATTCAAACTTTTAATCTAGCTGTACAATTACTAACATGATATGAATAACCCTATTGAGTTTGAGAATAATAAGGCACTGTTATTCATCTTTAGCATTAATGTAAGCATTACACAAAATTTTTTTTGTAAACTTATTTTCCATATTAAATAACATTTACCTGCATAATAATCATCGATTCCTAATTATGTGACACAGTTAAGAAAGCTAAACTGATGGGACTTTACAAAGAAATCTCAATGTGTGTTTATGTAATCTCATTTAATACCCACTTGAAAATTAATTAAGCAAATTATTTTATAACCCTGAAATAACTTGAAGATCAATTAAGCAAATTATTTTATAACCCTGAATTAACTGCCTACTATCCATATACATTTATTGCACCAAATAGCACTGTACTGCATTGCTTTCAAAACAGAAAACAATTACGATGGTTTTCCAACACAAGCTGCACTTCACTCTTTTCAGTAAGGTTGATTATCATAAGTAACATGGTTTTCCCTTAATCGCTATCCTGGCAGCAGTGTCCAAAATAGGGTTTTCTTTAACTTTCATGCAATATAACATAATACTTAACAGCATAATGACCATCAAATTTTTTATAAAAAAATAAAAGTATCATGGATATTCAGAAAATGTGATATGGAAAGGTCTCCAAGGACATGGAAGTTAGGGTCACACTTTCAAAATGCCAAAATGTTAACAAGAGATAACTGTACTGAAATGATTTTCTTTCCATTTTCAACACCTTTTTTACATAAAACCATCATCAATTAACTGTCATTTTTAAATGATCAACTAGGAAAATTGTTGACATAGGAAAAATATCAATAGAACAATTTATAATGTCCAATTAGCTCCATTTGGAGATTCTGAACATAGTGAATGATTGAATCTGACGAACTGCAATGATGAGTTCCTTTCCATTTTTGATACTTTATTAAACAATGCAGGATAATAGGTTTACCGTCATTTTTATATAATCAACTAACAATATTGTTAAGAAGCAGAAAATGTTAAAACAACACTTTAACATATCCAATTAGTACCGTTATGAGACTGTTAACATGCTTAAGAATTAAATCTGAAGAAAAACCACTTATATACAAAAAGGCTAATAACTTCATCAAAACTTAACTGATCAAGCTTATTTTCAAACTTGATCTATATACGGGTCAGATTGATCACTCCTGTGAGTTGCAAGACAAAAGGCTGATTGGTTTTCCTTAAAATGCGTTATCAGTGTTGCATGTATGCTGAATAAAGGGAAAAAAACAGCATTACTTTTGTAAAAATAGTCCAATCATGCCAATTTTCAAACTTGACCTGCGTATAATAAATATTCACCAGTTCTGTAAATTTCAATCCAAGGAAAGGAAAAACATTTTTACACTTATCATGTTATCGGTGTTATAAAAGTGCTGAAAAAATTGAAAAAAAAAAACAAAAAAAAAAAACAGGATAACTTCCATAAAAATTGCCCGATCTTGCTGATTTTCAAACTTGACCTGCGTATTATGAATATTCATTAGTTCTGTAAGTTCCAAGCCAAATGAAAAAACTGTTTTCCACTTATTGTGTTATCAGTGCTGCATATATGCTGAAAAAAGTGAAAAAACAGCATAAATTCCCTAACAATAATCGAATCATGCTGATTTTCGAACTTGACTTGCGTATTATGAATATTTATCAGTTCTGCAAGTTTCAAGCCAAAAGGTAAATTGGTTTTCCACTTATGGTGTTATCGGTGCTGCATATATGCTGGAAAAAAAGTGAAAAAACAGCATAAATTCCCTAAAAATGACCCAATCATGCTGATTTTCGAACTTGACCTGTGTATTATAAATATTAATCAGTTTTGTAAGTTTCAAGCCAAAAGGTAGAATGGTTTTCCACTTATCGTGTTATCGGGGTTGCATATATGCTGAAAAAAGTGAAAAAACAGCATAAATTCCCTAAAAATGACCTGATCATGCTGATTTTCGAACTTGACCTGCGTATTAAGAATTTTCATCAGTTCTGTAAGTTTCAAGCCAAAAGGTAAAATGGTTTTCCACTTACTGTGTTATCGGTGCTGCATATATGCTGAAAAAATGAAAAAACAGCATAAATTCCCTAAAAATGGCCCAATCATGCCGATTTTCGAACTTGACCTGCATATTATGAATATTCATCAGTTCTGTAAGTTTCAAGTCAAAAGGTACAATGGTTTTCCACTTATCGTGTTATCGGTGCTGCATATATGTTGAAAAAAGTGAAAAAACAGCATAAATTCCCTAAGAGTGACCCGATCATGCTGATTTTCGAACTTGACCTGCGTATTATGAATATTCATCAGTTCTGCAAGTTTCAAATCAAAAGGCAAAATGGTTTTCCACTTATCGTGTTATCGGTAAAAGTGCACGGCGACGGCGACGACGGCGACGACGGCGACAGCGACGACGGCGACGGCGACAACAGACGCAGATGATGGCTATATGTACAGACACATCTGTGTCTGTACATAAAAAATGATATTCTACTTTCACTTGACCAGTGTTAATATGGATATCAGTAAATATTGGTATTGTTGATACCCCCCCTCCCCCCGCTTTTAGGCTACCGTAACCGTAAACAGCACAAGTGCAAATGATTTTAATAATATCTCCTTTCGATGTACGCATGTACCTATGTGAAAATACATATATTCTATTTTTTCTATCCTTACCTTCTGCATATCGCAGCACATAAACACGCACGCACACACTACCCTAAGCTGTCAGTGGGAGCCCCCCCTCCCGAAAGCCCCTGCCCACTCTAAAAATCGCCGTAACTTTTGATATTCGCTTGTTTACGCAATTTTCGAGTACGAATCGCAATGTTACCTAATTTTTCTATCGAATGAGATCGACTTACCTTGAGATCGTCCTCTTGTTTAACTGCACGGCCCGCCAAAAGTTGCGAAGCGAGAAAAAGCGTCCACCATTACCATAGTCGGGCTGTGTCATGACGGGAAACGAGGTCGAGGCCGGTTGTCAGAATTGGAACGTAGGGGGCACCTGATTGGTCAATCAGCGAAGAGACGTGATTGGCCGAGAGGGGTTCCAATTTGGCTCCGATTTGCCTGGCCAATAAGAGCACATGAAAAACTTTTGCCGGAAAAGTATTTTAAATGCCGTTCTTGTTCACCCATAATTTCCAACGCATGAAAGCTGAATAATAACCCTTGACTGCATTGGATGACCGACTTTCAGATAAAAAAACCCCAGCAAACAATGTCATTTTACAAGCCAAGTTGTCAGGAAGCTCATAAATGTCGTCCTAATCAGCCAGGGGCACAAACTAATCACCCACACCGCCCCAATGAACAGTAAATGCATCAGTGCCCGTTGCACCTGGAGTCCAATATTTAGAATAAGAAATGATAATTTACTGTTATGATCGGAGGCAAAAAAAATCAATCTCACACGGAACCCAGACTGATTCTAAATAATTAAAAATACAATCGGCCACCGCACAATCATCATAGTCTACTAATCTGATCTGCACATAAATTTTCACTACGTGGAATCCATTCAGCGTATAGTTACGCCATTTGCCAAACACAATTCAAAAATAAGCGCAGTGTCTTGCAAAGTACAACTCGTACTACCCCTTTAAATAATATTGACAACCAATTGTTGGCAGAATACCATTTAATAGATTTGCCCTGAAGGAATGGAAAAAAGGACGAAAAACCTTTTACGGCTACAAGCTCTTCCCGTGTTGAACTACAGTTTATTTCATTACTATCCCACATTCCATGCGAAATGGAATTTCCACCATGTAACCACCATAACCAGTGCCACTAGCGTCACTGTAAATGACAGAATGTGCAGCTTGATCAGTAATAAAATTCCTCACCAAAATCTTGTATAGGCTACATCAGATTTCCAAAAATCAATTTGTTTCATACTGTCTCTACTAAAAATAATTTGTTCATTCCAACACTGGACTTCAGTAATATCAAAACTCAGACATTTTGTCATAATATAAACCGTATTGCTAGTAACAAAACACGTAGAAATGATCTGACATACTAAACTAGCAACTAAACGGACAGGAACGTCTCTTCTAAACAAAGAACAGATATTCATAATAGTCTGACGAATTTT
Source organism: Lingula anatina (assembly GCF_051362555.1). NCBI lineage: Eukaryota > Metazoa > Brachiopoda > Lingulata > Lingulida > Lingulidae > Lingula > Lingula anatina. Next base: position 16,322,063 of record NC_141770.1, read on the forward strand.
CAGAAGTCTGTAATCAGGAATACATAAAGTGCTTTTCTCTAAATTCATATTATACCCTAAAAATAAAATCTTAACACTATGAGACCACATTGATTTTTCAACTTTACGAGCAAACCCGCTATAGATAAGATATTGGTTAATTTCTAAAACAATATTATTATATTCACTGTACTGTGCATGACAACGAGAGCCATCATCCAAATACATGACCACTTGTCTGCCCTTTCCTAGGCACTTTTTAACCAGCGGCCTAGTCACTTTAGTAAAAATGTAACATAAGACCAAAAGTCATAACTTTTAATTTTTTAAAAAATTGTAGTATTTCCAAATTATAAAGAAAAACCTAGCCAGGACATTGGCTGAAAAAATTTAAAACGAAGCGCTATTATCCTGCGTAAAAAAAATGATATTGTGTTTTTTAGTGAATGTTGGGCGACAGATGATAATAATGTTTGTTTACAAGCATTAGGGTTTTGGGAGCCTATAGTTATTAAAAGAAAAAAATGAAAGGTGGTGGACTAGTATTGTACATTAAAATAGCCTCAAGCACGCATTAGAAGTAGTTAGGGTCATCGCGGATACAATGATATGGGTAAAAGTTAAAAAAAAACATTACACAGGGTATAAGGACGACCTATTTATCTGCTTTTGTTATATACCACAAGAAAATATACGTTATTACGAGAAATATGAGATTTTTGACCAATTGCAACTTGATATAAATATGTTTAAAGAAAAGGGTAAGATCATGATCATGGGAGGTTTGAATTCAAGGACTGGTCTTAAGAACCAAACTGCTGAAAATTGCCCATTTCACCAAGAGATCGCGCACATAATAGTCCTGTAATGGCGTTCATAACTGTTAAGAACACGCCCAGGTCAGACAGAAAGTCAGAAGATAACGTTGTAAATAATTTTGGCAGAAAGCTATTGAAACTTTGCAACCAGACTGGTCTGGCCATACTTAACGGAAGACACTCAGGGGACGCGGTCGGAAAAATTACGTTCTGTAACAGAAAGGGGACGAGTGTCATTGATCATCGTCTCACAGACAACTTTACGTGGAGTGATGTTTACCATTTAACGGTTGAGGACTTCCAGGAATACTCAGATCAGGCCCCATTGAGTGCCGTCCTTACAGTACAGTCGGATAACATAGCAACTAGTGCAGGTGACACCCATTCAAAGTTGGAACAGGCGGACTGACCCGATATAGATGGGACAAGGATAAGCTAGCAATAATGAGAGAAAAATTAACCCTTAGTTTAAACAATATGTATGGAATAGTGAATGGAATAAGAGAAGATTGCGAAGAATCGTTAAGTGAGGTTGTGCAAAATTTAACTGATATATTTCTAGATATAACTCAACCCTGTAAACAGCGAACACGAACTAATAGACATCAAAGCTTTACAAAAGTGGAAAATAAGCCATGGTTTGATAATCAGTGTAAAGATAAACAAAAGGAATATAGAAAAGTATTACATCATTTCAGTATAAACAAAAAACACTGTAAATCGAGAAAAAGTATGTGATATCAGATCAGAATATAAGACCCTCATTAAGAGAAAAAAACACTATATGTTACGCACGAGGGGAACAGGTTATCATACATAAGAAAACACAATCCGACTGAATTCTTTAAAAAATTTTAAACGAACGAAAACAGTAAAACCAAGCAATTAAACTATGGATGCTTTTTTGAAACATTTTGAGACGTTGTTTACCTAACCCAAAAATACGAATCAAGAAGATATAAACAAGCCTGATTATACAGATCTGAGATCAGACTCGGGTTTTCCAGAACTAGATGCTATTTTTACAGAAATCGAAAAAAACGATGCAATTAAAAATCTACAAATTGGAAGGAGTCCTGGCCCAGACGACATGCTAAATGATTTCTTTAAAGCATTCCGCACTGAACTGACACCTGTGTTTACTATCTTATTTAATAAAATATTAGAAAGTGGCTGTTTCCCTGAATGTTGGAAAAGGGCTATTATTGTGCCAATTTATAAGAAAGGGGACGCCAATGATGTTAACAATTATAGAGGAATCTCCCTGTTAAGCCATTTAGCGAAGCTATTTACTTCTGTTGTTAACAACCGCCTTATGAAATGGAGTGCTGAGAACGAGGTGATCTCAGATGCTCAGTTTGGTTTTAAGCCAGGTAGCGGAACGAGAGATGCTATTTTTGCCCTACATGGTTTAATATCAGAAACATTTAGACAGAAAAAACGTCTATATTGCTGTTTCGTGGATTATACCCGCGCTTTTGACACGATAAGTAGAATATGTTTATGGAAAAAATTAATACGCTCCGGAATAACAGGGAAACTCCTCAAAGTTATTATCAATTTATACACTAATTTTAAAGCTCGGGTGAAACATACAAATGAGATGAGTGATTATTTTGCTCCTGGCTTGCTCCAGGGGGAGGCACTATCACCACTGCTATATCCGTTATACGTGAACGATTTTGAGATGTATTTATTGAAAACCAATAGCAGCAGTCTGAAAATGGGAGAGTTAAATATCTTTTTGTTGATGTATGCAGATGACACGGTTTTGTTTTCTGAGTCACTCTCTGATTTGCAAAATATGATAGAAAACCTTGAGTTATACAGTATGGAGTGGGGTTTAACAGTGAATGTTAGTAAAACTAAAATAGTGATTTTTAAAAATTCATGAAAATGAATCGTGGTACTATAAGGGGATGAAAATTGAAACAACTAATAGTTTTCCTTATCTAGGGTTACTTTTAAGTTCCAATGGAAATTTTCTTATGCCGAAAGCTATAGCAGATCAGATAAGAAAAGCAATGTTTGCAATAAGAAATATCAGTGGAAACTCATTCTTTAATGTAGAAACTGAACTTTTTCTCTTTGATACCTATTTGTTACCAATCCAGGCCTACCCAACTACCAGACTCGGCACCGAATGATCCTGAATTCACCGGTAGATCAGACCACACTACCCGTTTTCAAGGTGTGTGTCAGATCGCAATATTGTAAAACGACCTTGGGGGGTCAGTACCAAAGCCGTGTCGGCTGCTGTCTATTACGAATTAGGGCGATTATACCATAGGATGGTTAAAATAGTGAGGTATTGTTAAGAACACAAAATTGTATTTTAAGTGGGGTCTATGATAATCTACTTCTTTCGTGTAATGATTTCGATAACTGGGCAACCAAGGTAAAAAGCATGTTAACACGTCTCGGACTATCAGATGTCTGGAAGGATCAAAATGTACCAGATGAATCTTATTTTCTTAAGGACTTTAATACACGTCTAAGGGACAATTTAATTCAAGAAATTAGTGAAACAATACAAAAATCATCTAAATGTTTACTGTATAGACACTTGACGGATATTTTCGACCTACAAGGCTATCTAGGAAAAAATCTCTCCTTAAAAAGCTAGACAAATCATATGTAAGTTTAGAATTTCGGATCATAAACTCATGATTGAAAAGGGGAGATACCACAGTGTTCCGAAAGAAGACAGTATACTATGTGACCGAAATTATATAGAGGATGAGTTTCATTTTGTTTTTATCTGCCAATATTATAGTGACTTGAGAAGCAAATATGTTAAAAAATATTACTGGCAGAAGCCCTTGGTTTTTGAATTAATACTGTTATTTGGAAGTCACAACCTAACAGAAAATAGAAATCTCGGGAAATTTTTATTAGAGGCCTGCAAGCGCAGGGAAATTACATGTTAAAAGCTACATATATACGAAAGATTTAAATATTATACTTGACGTACTGGTATTGTATTATCTTCATTCTCATTTATTTATTTTATTGTAATTATTATGCTGTAAATTGTTGTATCGTACCTATGACAAGAATGTCACGGTAAATAGACTACTACTACTACGGATATCTTCTACCGGTAATTTTACTGAAGATTTCCAAAGATGCTTATCAACATGGTGCAAATCGAAAATTAAACGCTTTTTACTACTACTGCGAATGGTCACTGTACCGGTAAGTGGTTTAACTACAACAGGTATATCTGAGCATTCACTAATAAGACTTTGACCAATAAATCTTGCATTACCTGCTCAACAAATGCACTATGTAAAACAGCAGATCTATTGTTTTGTAAATGAACTGATGCTGGCGAAGAGAAAAATGGAAGCTTGTATCCATTTTCTAAAACATCAAGAAAAATCATATGTGCCAATACTTTTCCAAAATGCTAAATTACTTCTTAGTCTGCCTTTTACATAAACACACTGGACAATAGAAATGTCACCCCTACTGAACCAATACTTTTGGGGAGATAAATGACTGTGGAATGATATGCTCCTGGTATCATTTTATTAACATCAAATTTCACAAAAAGACCAACAATACAATTCCATGGTACAGCGGTTTTATACTCATTAGTCACATTATAAGCACACCAGGCATTATAACTTTGATTACTCTGATTCAGGGGGTGACACTGCTATTGTCCAGTGTCTGTTTATATCGGCATTGCCTTGCTCGTACTCAAAATAATTATCAGTAATAAATGTTTCATCACATTTTATATCACAACAATACTCATCTTTTACACAATCATTGCCGATTGGTTTTGGAGAATCCTGGTGCATTCCCTGGTGCTCTAGTGAAGGGACAATCTCTCTTACAATGGCCGGAGGACCCACACACAAAACACGACCTGCTCCGTCCTTGTACGTAGAGGCTGGCAGCAGCAGAGGTTACAGCTGACATGAAAGAGACTGGAGCGACTGGTCATGAAGCTGCACGGGGAAACGCCAAATGCTATCCACGAAAAGGAGGCTGGGCGCAGTAAATAGGAACATTACTACTAACGTTAGAAGAAACCACAGATTTGCCGAGCCGTGACCTTCCTTTGAAAAACGCTTCCCCAGTTTACGCTTTTTCAGTGCCTTTCTCTCCGGTCTGTTGATTTTCTTCTCGTCGTCGGAGTCGCTGGCCAAAAGATGAGCTTTATGAAAGCGGACATTGCCACACCCATCTTCACTGAAATCAGCTAGTTTAATTAGCCTATCCCTCTTCTTAAAGATGCATATGAAGTCAATTTTTTGCCACAAAAGCTAACTAAATGCCAGCATATAGTTTCAAGTACATGTAGTATAACTAAGAGAAATACCAAAAGGCGCTGTTTAATTTTACCCGAAAAATGATATTTGAGGTTTTCTGCAAGAGTTCTACAGTGAACGTAGAGACTGGCAGCAGCAGCATTTTTTACCACTTAATGACGTGTGAAAAGGCATTTTTTCGATGGTCTTTGGTTTGACCCGACCTAGGATCAAACCCACGACCTACTGCACCAGAAGCGAGCATTCTACCACTTAAGCCATCCGTTCCAGAGACCGAGACGTGAAGGCAATTTTGATTTTCGTTCCAGGGACTTGGAAGGGACTAAGAGGTCTGATTGAGATTAATGGTCTCTGCACAGGCCCCTGGTTAACTGTGAGTGTTACAGTCTCTCTCTTCGTCGTTCGCTGAGACCGAAACGACCGCTGATCTGTGTCTACGGCGAACAAGAAGCTGTGTTGAATATTACTGTCGCTTCTCACTTAAAGAAGTTTTAATTTGCTCGAGTATTTGTGGCGGCCATGTTGCATTTGGTGGGGATATTGGAATTTTTAGACATGCCCATTCTCTACAACTGTGCCAAATTTCATGATTGTAGGTAAAAAATGCACAATTCACCTTTTTTTCTGCACCATATTGCTGGACTATTAATCTACATGTACCTGAATCATGCAGTATTAGGTATGGACTAAGTATTTAATAGTGGGCCCACTGTAAGTGATGATAAGTTGATAGGCATAAGGAGATCGGTCTAATCCCTCTTGTCTTTGTTCAGGTGGTGCTTTCTAATTCTTGATTTAACCGGCCTGAAACCGCACGACCTTTAATCCCCATAGATTGGGAATTATCTTAGAATGCAATAGTGTCACCAGGAGTTCATCTACATCTGTAGATATGACATAAACTATTATGTACTGCATGCTGTTAAGCGCAAGCTGTTTTTCAACGGCAAAATAAAAAAGATTTTAAAAATCTAAAAATGAATACGAAAAAATAAAATACTTAAGTGTAATTGGATTGCAAGGTGCTATTACTTGGACTTGGGACAAACTAAAGTTGTTCACTGGGTTCTAGCTTGGGCCCATCTTAAGTAATGCATTATTGAAAGAATCATGTTGGAAAAGAGGGGGAAATGTGCATTGGACCCATCTTAAGCAAGACACTATTGAAGCAGGTTGGCAAAAAAACGGTGAAATGTGCATTTAATTTTAAACACATGTGAAAAAAAATAACTGAAATGATATCGTAAGTTGTAATTAAAAAAGACGACAAACTGCAAATGACACGCAAAATATTTTAATTAAAAGTTTAAAAAGTGACAAATTTGAACAATAATGAGTTTAACAATATCCTTATTTATACATGTATACGCTTATTTGTTTCAGAAGTAAATAATATTTGTTTCTCATTTTGTGTTGTTAACATATGTACTTCAAAAAAATAATCAGTATATTTAAATCCAAAAAATGCTTTAGAAAAATGCAATAAAATGTCACCGTGTGATCTCTACTATCATCCAGAGGCCCTTCTAACAGTTCCAAAATTGCACATGAGTCCGTGCAGTATTGCAATTGCTAGATAGGTCTCTGACTTAAAGTAGCTTATCTCAGTTACAATATCGGTGTGTGAAACAATTAGTCTGTTTTCCTGGCACTCGTAATTGTGTTTGGTTAAACATCACAAACTTAACTAAAACTGAGGCTTTTGGAACTGCCCAACGCTCAAGTATGAATAGAAAGAACAGCTAGTTTTTGTTGATCATTCAGACAATTAAAGCCTATCTTCTTTTGTGTCATTTTGTATATTCTACTTGACCTACCATCTACATTAGCTAGGCCACAAACACAGACTTGATATTTAATATGGAATATTTCATCCAAATTATATTTCTTTGATCTTTTCCTACTTTCCGCCTAATAAATGAAAACAAGGATTTGAATCTTGTTTTAATAACGTTTAATAAATTTTCGATGTAATTATGGCATCAGTTCTTTAACTGAATTCGCCGAATAAATCAAACAAAAATACACGACTGATTCTTGGTCAAAGTACAACCAATAAAAGCCATATTTTGATCGCATTTTCGAAATTATCATCTGTAAAAGAGTTCAACGCTCCGAAAAGGACGCTCATATCAGTGTATGGTCACAGCAATGGTCAGTGGTGCGTCTGGGCTCATCTAGCTTCAACAACGGCTCTAAGAGGTAAAGAATTCTTTCTTACAGGTTTCTCGTAGTTTTAACTGAGATAATATTCCAGTATCGATCGGACCTTGTCCAATTTATTCCAGATTTGTTGTAGGGCCAGTAGGGTCCTGAATACCCATAGATAGCCTATAGGCTTCAGATCGGACAATCTCTAGCTGCTCAGGACTTTAGTTCTGCAAGCAATCTGCAAATACAGGTGCTCTTCGTGGACGGATATTTTCACCTTGTAATGGAAGTGTCCTCTTGCAAATGTAAGGCAATTGATTTCCAGAATACTCCTATATTTTATCTGGTTCAAGTTTCTATACATGACTACCATTGAGGATTTGTCACCAACGTGCATTTAGCCCCAAATACAGGTACTCCCAACGCCCCAAGTTGCTTTGGAAGCGACACACACTTAGTCGAAGACCTCTTCGGAATGTTTGTGAACTATAATTTGAACATCTTGGTGGTACAGATGAAATCTGACCTCAATAGTGGCAATCACATGTTTCCAGTTTTGTGCCCATAATGTTAATGGTTACCAATTCATTGCAGAGTAGACGATGATGTTGCGCTGTTCACAGAGCTAGGGTTCCCCAGAGCTCGCCCGGAATAGTAACCTGCTATTAAAGCCAGTCTGGTGCGATTACAATGGGCTTTGAAAAACGCTTGTAGGTGACAATTTGTCCCTCTCTCTGAAGCGAACCGCGGGAATCGTGTTTGTTTATTGTAAAAAGCAATGGATCCTGTTTCCCTGCGTTAAATTCTTGATGCCTTGCGCGTGGTCTGTGGGTAGGTTTAGCAGTCTGGGCATACCTATGTTACCCGTGTAGAGCGTCTCTTGCGACGCAATAATCTGCCTGGCAATGTCATTTGTTTGACGCATTTCCGTCGCAGGCAGTGCAACAATGCTGTAACACTTTGCTCATTTTACGCACTGTAACATCTCCTACTTATATGTAAAATTACAAAATCTTCTGTGCTGGCGTTGCCAAAATATTGATATTTTTTGACTGAACCATGCTCTGCCATAGTCATCCTTGGGTCAGCCCAAAAAGGAATCAACCCAAAGAAATCAACACACATTACGTAATGCAGCAGTGCTTCAGACAAGGCAGTCAGTTAATGGTTACTGACACACCTGGCCACACATTTACCTATTCTCATAATTCACATTAGGAAAAACATAATTCATTTTAACTGGACATACCTTTGAAACTAAAATATTCCATATTAAATGTCAAGTCTGTATAATTTTTAACTAAACATTTACATATAAGCTGTGCACAATTCTGCCAGCCTTTTGTCACTGGTACAGAGTAGAGTGATATCAAGTATCTTTGTTTCTATACAAAAACGATTCAATTTGCCTTGAAAAAAATATATTTATGTTACACAGAACCTTATTCAACCAAAATAAAATACTTAAAGCTATATTAACCTTACCTTTTAATATTAATATGGTTATTATGGTTTATATAAATTTTCAACGCAATTCACAGCCATTCAATTAACAATATATTTAAAATATAATATTTCAAACTATTAAATTAACAATATTTCAAACCAACAATAAATCTATATATAGTATCAGTACAGACTTAATACAAATAATATCACAACAGTTCCATAATACAAAAAATGCCTACTCAAAATACCTTCAACCAAAATGGCATTTGCCTTATTCTTAAACGTTCTCTAAATGTTCACCAGATGTTCTACATAAATAAGATATTATAAAGCACAGAAAAGAATTGTCCCAAAACTTAATATATTTGTCATTTTTAACTGTTTCAGTTTATTGCCGTTCATTTGAATAGCGCAAGTCTGTCGTGTTTGTTCAAATCTCCCCAAATCTCCAACGTTTTTTCTGAAGAGTAAAAGGATACGGCCTTTTGATCGTCCATGTATCATATAGCACCGTTTACGACCAGTTTGGCGCCATCCATTTGTCCTCTATTTCCAATGTTTTTTTAGGAATACTTAGACAACACCTTAGCGGGCGCTATACATGAACGCTCCTTGTCTGTCCGCATGATACCTTTAGAGTGTTTTTTCCTAAGGCACGCGTCGGAGAGACCTGCCGCACGCTGCAAACCACACAGTGTTTCTATCGGGTGTCCACAAACAGGTGTGTCTCTGTAACTGAGAGCCCGTATGTGCACGTTAGTGGGAGCGGGAAGTGGGCACGTTTGCCTACCGTTTGGCACCAAACTGTGCCACTCCATTGTAAACAAGAAATATGGCTTGTTACTTGAACCGTCACTGTCTTGAAGGGACTGTCATCTTTCAAACGTCAGAACAACAATATGTTTATATGGTTGTTTCATTTAGCGCTGGCGCTCGTAAAATTCTGAATGGAGATGGTTTAAAGTGCACTAAGGCCTCCATACGGAAAATAAATAAATAATATTAACAAAGTAAGCCACATATGGTGTGAAAAGACGCTTCGGAAGAAAGTGTTTGTTTACATCTGGCGAAATCTCGGGACGACCGCAGTCCTTAGCTTTCTTTTGTTTAAGATATGTATCACAGTATCTGTAGATACTAGGCTCGAATTCCTCTGATACTAAAGACTGTTATACGGCTGTCTTCTGTGCACTTCAACACAGTTATAATAAATAGAGTCATATCAAGGGACTTTGCTCATATCTTGACACATTTATTACGTTCTACTCCCTTTCAATGATATACTCTTTCTGTGCTATTTTAACTAATATCAACATCACAAAATGTAACAATGATTCAATAAATATCTCCACTTTACAACAATTATGCACCATAAGTTCAATATACTCTATATCTGCCATGCAAAGATACCTCAGAGATGCCCTCAGATACTGACATCCAATATGATTCAATGCAATTTCACAGTACACCAGTGATTGGCATCATCTCTAATTCTTAAAAGTTTAAAATCCAAGATTCTGAATCTTGCAAAGTCGCACTCAATGAAAATTCCCAGTCCAAAAATAAACCAAACGTTTCGAAACATTCTTAAAGAGGGTTAGTTGTTCTTGCTTTCTTTCTTATTCACCTAACATGTAAGCCTTTTGGCATTAGGTCACGTTTTACAGTATTGGGTGATTTACATTTATACGTTTGATCAAACTAAATGTACCAAATAACAAATAGCAAAAAATTGAGCTTTTATGTGATAATTTAGACAAATCATTAACTTAAACTACTTAACTTAATCTAAAATACTTCTACATATGTAGGAGAAGGTAATTACAGAGATTTCTTGTATATTCTTAATTACCTTTACAATACGTTTTTTAACATTTGCTGTTGAAAACACACTGTTGTGTTCCTTTATTGAATAAATAGCGAAAATCATGCACTATCTGCCCCGCCACGGGTTTATTTAATTTGATGCAATATAAATGTCAAATATTTGAAACTGATTATTATTTATCTCCAAAAGTATTAAATTTGAATTTTGAACTAAATAGTATATGTATCAGAATTACATTTTCTTAATTTGTCTAGTCATACACCATAATAAGCCGCAGTAGAATTATAGGAATGTAGTCATTTTGATTATTCGTTTAACAACCGAATCCGCTACCAGCATTTTCAGAGCGGCCTTTTTACCAAAAGACCTACATGTGTTTTACTGTCATTTATTTAAAAAAGAAAACGGGGTTTGGCGGACTTAAAATCAAGTTTAATGTACCTAAAAGTGGTTCAAATTACCAGTCTTGACTAGAAGAGAGAGAACGTTTAAAAATATATTATGCTTTGAGAGTCTAGGGGGAAAATATCTTGTTACGACAAAAATTTAAAAAAATGTTACCAAATATATTATAAAAAGTAAACAATCTTTGTAGCTCTTTGTTAGTAACGAGCAAATTTTACCCCCAATCTACCTCTCGCTGGTTAATTACTAGTTTAGTAAACAGTTCAAAACGAAGTAGATCACTTTCCTGAAACGGCACTAATACAAGTATCAACAGTTCATATATACACCCTCTCTCATCTTCTCTATGCCCTTGCGTTTATAACGTAATTTTTTTCATCTAAATGAGGATTAGGCCATGCGCTTTGCATCATTTGATGTTGATTTTGTGCGAATTGTAAGACTCCGTTTACATAATTTTCAGTGAAAAATATGTTGATGGAGGTCGTTGTCGCCCTGGCGCGTTAACAAGCGCTGTAGCCCTGTGTTACAATGTAGTAACGAGTTCTAAATATAAATTGCACTCTTAACCTACCCCTCGTGGGTAATTACTAGTTTAGTAAACAGTACAAAACAAAAAAAAATCACTTTCCTGAAACAGCAATAAAGCATGTATCAGTTCATATATGCACCCTCTCCCATCTTCACTTCACAAAAATGAGCGGTAAGTAGGAACGCTGCCGTTTGTACTGGGTAAGGAGGTGGCAGTAAAATATTTATCATAAATCTGGATACAAAGAATGTTCCCATTCTTAACCCCTGGTTTAGAATTATAAATAGAATGATATAAATGAGTGATTTTTTTTTTTTTTTTTTTTTTTTTTTTTTTTTTTTTTTTTTTTTTTTTTTTTAAGTGCGTTATTAAGTGCGTTGAGTCAGTGGGTTTTTCCAAAGTAGTTGAACGTTTCACTGCCAATCTCATGCGTGTGGCAGTTGCTTTTCATATCTTTTTCTTATGGTTTTGCTCACAGTGTGTGTATATTATCCGGTATACCTTTTTATGTTGTGGTGTACAGACTGTGCTTATAGACGTTAATATTTGCATCGTGCTAAATGGGACATCTAGATCTTGGCAGAGAAGGTAAATCAAGGTTTATACATGTAGCTACAGGTTAACGGCCACAATAATTGGTGGTCGATTTCTCACCTCGTTCTCTTCAGCCAGAGGTAGTTACAGATAATCATCGTCTGTCTTTATTTCAGGGACAGTAATGTTGCTAATGACATCATTGATAGCTTCCTATATTAGAGACCTAACAAAAGACTTCGTTGGCACACCGAGTACTGGAAGGAATGAGCCTTAAAGATTGAAGGCACTCACTACCAACACTCCAAATCTCTACAAACGCTGTATTCGAAATGGTCATTCTCAAACGGAAAGTTGAGATATTGGTGTGTGCTCATCGTTTTTGATAGATAATTTGATTGAGATCGGGTTCAGTCCCGTTGTAAAAAAAATTACTGTTGTGACCCCTTTATAGAACTCATATCAAGCTATATTATATTCATTCTTTTTTATTCTAATTTAAGAGATACTACCATTACACAGTGTAGGTGAAATGAGATAGTAATGATAAAAATATAGCGGGAGAAAAAATGAGAGGGCAGGAGACTCCTATTATAAAATATTTATAGAGACAAAAACCTGATGTGAGAGTGGTCTTTCTCTTCTCACTTCCTTTCAAATTAGACTGCACTGTAGATGTTAATGTTTCCAACTTCTCTTGTTGAAGAACACGTTTCTGTTTGGAACGTTTGACCCACGTAGCAAAGGAACATTTCCCGAATGTGGCTGAATGCACCAAGGTGTAGCAAGATGGGCCAGCAAGGCAAAGGCGGGCCGCTGCAACACTGAGGACGCTGAAGATTGCACTGTACACATTCTCTCAAAGGACCTTCTTTTACAAGTCAGTGTGCTTGACTGTACATGTATGCTTTCGTGTACAAGAACCCACATACATCAAACGCGTCTTAGAAGCAATTTTCTTTACTCCCAGCAGACCCCGTGAAATACTGTACAGTATTTACTCTAAATATTACGTTAATTGAACGATGACATTAAGTGGCAATCGTTAAATCACTTTATCGTATGACCATTTAAGTTTTCACTGAGACAAGAAAAACCAAGACGAAAAAACAATGAAGTGTTTTCTTTCATCCAAACTGCTGAATGCTATCTGTTTGCCAAAAAAAATTTTTTTTTGGTTTGGCAACTTTAATCCTTGTTGTGTCTGTCTGAAGAGAAAAAGGATACAGGGCACATATTAGAAGTATTTTACATGGGCGGGGAAATCTTTACAAACCATCACACATTCAATTTACAACGTATGTTCGTACATGCAGAACAATTATATTATTTTAAAAAATTCAGTTTTGTTTACTTTTAATAAAAACGCTAAATAAATTTTACATAACGTTATTTGCCCTTAAAACATCTTATATTTTATCCAATTTTCAGCAAGTAATAATCTGTAAAATGCAAATATTTCATACATTGAAAATTTTTATAAAAATTAGGATATTAAAGGGCCCATCAATCAAATTATATGATAAACGGACCTATTTAAAACAACATTACGTTTACCAGCAAGAACATGTTGATAACAAAATAATAAGTTTCATGCAGTGACTATATTCAAGTGTTAGTTCGGATGTTGCATTTATATATTTAAATATATTTAAAAATCATCATCATCCGCACAGAATTTTAAAACTGTCGCAGGAGTTAGTCGTCAATTCGTGTTGTGAAAATGTATGTTATAAATGTATGTATGTTATAAATGTATATTATAGATAGATAGATAGATATTGATATTGATATTTATGGAGATATATAATATATTTTATGACCTGAATTTATAGTTATTACGACTAAATCAACAGACCTATTACAACGCCCACAAGTTAATTACGCGTTGATCCATAGTTCCTACTTTCAGACGTAAAATGCTGTACTTGGTTTTAATTAGAACGCATTTAACCTCGAAGTACATGTACACCTGTTGTTCTGATTGTCAACATACTTTAAAACAACATCATTCGTTTAATAACACGTTCTATTCCGTTTTAACTAATTCAAATCAACAATAAATACTATAAACAATGTATCTCAGTTAGGAATCCAAAGATAATTAATCACAATAGTTGCTCAAATCGACATAGATGATCCGCTTTCTTTACGCATTACATTTATTTATTAAAATTCAATTGTAAAAGTGTCGTTCGATCGTTGTCTTATTTTCAATATAGGAAGGGTCATTCGATGTAGTATTACTTAGACATGGAAGTATTTCTATGTTTGAGGGTGGTTGGCTCATGCCTTGGTTTTAAATACCTCTTATGAAATTAACACAACCCAAGGCTTGGCCTCTGGTGTGTTTTCACAGCGCCCGTAGTAAAAAGGTTTGAGATTATTTTCGAGTTTTTAGTTTTTCGATCCTGTAATTCCCTTGGATGTATTTATTTCACGTTTGTGAGAGGGAATGAGCAAAGTGATTTGACATGTCAGTCTTACAGTTCTGCTCTGATATAAGATAACTGTTTATAGACGTGTGCAATGTACTATTTGTGGCTTGCGTGGTGTGAGGCGTCTCACCTCATTGTGGTGTGGTAAGAGGCGTCAAACAATACAGCAAATACAGCAAATACAGCAAATTTAAATAAATAAAATGTATTTTTTTATAACATTCAGTGTACATTCACTTTTTGGTAGTGTCTAAAAGTTTTAAGCTTTAAAGATCGGGGCCCATAACAGAGCCAGCCACGGGCACATTTGAGGAACACGTTTGATCTCGTCACGATGGACATTCACCAGTTGTTCAGTCCACAAATATAATCCCCAGACTTGTTAATTAGTTGTAACAAGTAGAGTGCACAAGCAAGCGACTTCATTAAAATTAATTAACAAGTCTTAGGATTATATTTGAGGAAAAAAAAGCAAGACATGTTCAGTCCACAAATGCAATCCCCAGACTTCACTTCACTGCCTGCCACTTTATATTAAGTATCATGGACGAAAACTAAAATTTTAAGAAAACCCTGGTTTCGAGTGGCAGGCAGTGAAGTTCTTTTATAACCGGTGTGATATGATTGTCCGTAGCCGTACGGGTTAATAATCTATCGGAAATGCTTTGAATACCTTGTAATCTTCATATCTGTTTCTTGGGACATCCATATAAACAAGAGTTGCAATAGCTCAATTTATGCTTGCAATTTTAAGCTGCGTTGCTTAAATGGATGACAACTGTTCGTATGATATCTATATTTCACAATGAATACATTGTTATCAACTCATAGAAATGAAATAAATTCAGTGGTTTACGCAATTATTCTGGAATTTGTGCTTGCCATTACATCATGTGACCTCCACAGATGGCTACACTCTGTAATAATCTCTTAAGAGAATATTACAAAAAACAATTTTTGGAAAAAAAACAGGAAGTAACTTTGAATGTAGGAATGGATTCATTTACTGTTGGTAAGTATGGGAAAATTGTCCTTTATCCCAGGATTTTTTTTTTTAATTTTTTTTTTTATTTTATTTTATTTTATTTTATTTTTTTATGCCAAAATGAACAGTCGTTACAAATGTATCCCTTTAATGTTGCTTTTTCTTTTACAATTAAGTAAAAACAGCTACTGAGATATTCAACTTACATAATGAGAGCTCTGGCTTTAACTCCATTCAAATGACCGCTTTCTTTCACTTCAATAATCCTACATAGATTTTAAACGTCTGTGGGATTATTAATACCGCATTTTCAATATCGGTGGGTTAATTCGAATCTGTCTTGCTCAAGGTTAAGACGATCATCAAATGTCGCCCTTGAACTTATTTTTTTCACATGATTCTTTCTTTCATCGTCCTTTGTGCACCTGGAGCAACACATGGACTTTAGAGTACGTTGAAACGTTTTACCGAACACTCCATAAATGAAAAAATTCATAGAAGAGTTAAGCACTCCACAGACTGTTAGCACTTGGAAGAATAACGGCATATTTCGTGTCATATTTTGGGGCAATGCTTCAGGATAAAATCCAATAATAAAAGTGCAACAATATAAGAGATGAAATAGAAGAGAAGAAACGGCGATCATAATAACAATTTTTGTCAGTTCTCGGTAAGTGGTCATTTTTTGAACGAAAAGCACTTCGCGTCGTTTAGATAGCTCTCGCAGTCTGCGTATTATTTGCACGTTGCACTTCGTTATAATAAAAAAGGGAATACAAAAATAAAAAAGAGCGTGAAAAGCAAGCCAGTAGATCTTATGCTCGGGAAAACGGACAACCGGTGGTTTGAAACAAAATGGATAGGTCTTGTTCAACATACACGGGCGAAATCCTATTGAAACGATGAAGAAGTACTTGGGTATAACGCTTATAAAAGAGGCAATGACGACGACGGCAACCCGTCCTACCCACGTCTTCAGTGACGAGGTATCCAGGAGCTGTGAAGTTGACGAACAAATCAAGCGGTAACGGTCGATGGTAACAAGAACGCTTATCCAAATTGGAATAAGAATGAGCCAGTTGTTTAATGACCAAAGCACTCGTGTATGTTTCGAAATAAAGGGAAGGGTTCCTGGTATTAGTTCAGTGTAGGAGAATATGGACGGGATGCTGACAAAAAAATGTTTGCGAAAGGATGTAGAAATTGTCAGCAACTGCCAAGCAACGGAGCAAAAAGGTTGATGAATTCTGGATCTTAAAATTTCGAAACACGACAAAAGACACTGTGTTTAACACAATACCAACCAAAGCAATAAAGAAAGCCGAAACTCCACCAACAAAATTTACAATCCCTTTGTTATCTACACCACTATCCAATTCCCTCTCTACTACCGAAATATTTGAACTGATATTTAGAAAATCGACTTTCGGCACAGTGTCATTCATCATTTAGAACTGTCCTGCTTACCTCTGAGTCCCAGCTAAATTCAGGTGTTCATACAAGAAGCATCTAAACTGAATCTGAAATCATCTCGCTTACTTACGTCCATACATCGTATTTATAGGCTGTGATACCGTCTAACAATCTTGTAATAATCATCATCCGGTATTTAATTAGGAAAACGAATACCGAGCATAATCCCGTGAATCGATTTCACAGAATTTCTTCGTGTCAAAGTGACCTTTGCTGCTTAGGTAAGTTACATTGCTGACAGAGATTATAACCGTTTATAGCACAAAGGTTGGCTGAGAACACCAAACTTGTCACCGCCCGCAAAGCATAATAAAATGCTTGTCTCGACAGTAAAGTTTGAAGTTTTGGGGCTTAAATTAGATGACTACACTTGGATAACCGACTACCGGCACTTTAACTAAGTTCCGTAGTGTTATTCCACAACGTGTTTTACAAAAGACTGGCCACCAATAAATAAAGTTGGAATATCTAAATAAACTTTTGGCACCAATGGCAGAAAACACTATCAAGAAATTCTCACCACGCTCTAGGGGTTAGGTTAAAAGACCAAGGGGATTTGCAAAAGTAGCATAATGAACCGAGACTCACCGAGACTAAAATTAGACACGATGTCCTGTGGCAAAAGGTGGTGATATTTTCTTGATTACTTCTTTAATCCGTATATAATGCTACTAAGTGACACACCGGCGGTCCTTATTATAAACCAGTAGTGCTTATTAATTACCGGTAAGCAGCAAGACTGTCATCAAGCGTTACCTGCAATACTTGCGTACGTTTATTTAGGGTGAAAAAGTTTTACTTTGCCATATTTCAAAACATGATGTCAGATTTCTACCCTACACAAAGTATATTTTTATGTGTAGCAATTATTTTTCCTTATTTTCTTGGTAGGAGAAATTATTTTAAAAAATAAGGACTTTTCAGTCAGGTGCAACCATATGGGTAATTTATTCTCTGTAACAAAAGTCGTTGCTGTATTTCACAATATCTGCGGTTGCAGGTTTCAAAACTAAATGAATTTTTTTTTCTCGAGTGATTTTCTCGACAGCACAGCCCTGTAATAGCCAGAAGTTGCAGTCATACCAGTGCTAGTATACGGAGTACTACATAGAGGGCAATATCTGTTAGCAGATGACTGGAAACACGGAGAACGTGTGTGTGTGTATATATATATATATATATATATATATATATATATATATATATATATATATATATAATCAATGAAGTATAAACAAACGAAAACAAATTAGATAAATAGATAAGGCTATTAGATAAGGTATTTCCATGACAATTTCTCTTTGTAATTATCCTTGCCAAGAAATAAATCCCAGGTTAGCTGTTGTGTTATAATCCACATTACACTAGTCTTCTTACCTCTTATGACACTAACAGGAAAGGGAATGAAAATAACAACATTTTCTTCATTACATAAATGAAGCAAACTATCATCTGGTTATTCAAATTTTATCCACAGATGCCACAATGTGGTCAACAGATCTGTCTCTGGCTACTTCGATAAGACTCCAGTAACAATATATCCATGTGACACAAGTGGGCACAATTTTAAGTACAAAGCTGTATCACAATCAGCAGTCATAGCTAATCATGTTGGTATTTTTAAACCAAGACATTGTGGCCAGCAGTATTGATAAAATCAGCTCATTAATTTACCTATTGGCTCCACTCTGACATGTATACTAGTGCAATTATATACCTATCTGTACCCTGAGTTTTCAGTTGTTGAAATGGGTTTGTGGTCACAGAAAACAGGTAAAACACCATAGATTAATTGTTTTGGGAAAACATTTGGGTTTGCCATAAACATGGTGCATTTGAGTCTGTAGATGCAGTTGTGATTTATCAAAAATATCAATTAAAAATTTCCCCTATATATGTACTGAATGATTTTACTATAAGATATAAAATGTGCATGCAAACATTTCCCTGAGCACCTGAATCATGAAATACTGTCAAAATGGCTAATATTCTCACTTCACCTTCATGTCAAGTAAGATCATATCTAACAACCACACCCAGTACATCCGACTTAACAAACAGAGAAAAATCTTTTTCTTCAGATGGTGGAAACTCATTTTCTAGTCAAACCTTTATAAATATCACTTTTACTAGTACCTGTTTATTTTGTAATGCTTTCTCAGGAAATGGTCAAATAACTTAACATGCCCACATCTTGATGGGATATCAGATGGTGACATCTACAGTCTTGATGGGGTTCCTCCAGTCAGGACAATGGTTTCTCCTACTATGTATGAAGAATCTTGTGATACTAAGAAAGACACAGCACCAGCCATCTCATCTGGCTCACCAAACCTGACAAAAACACAGGCAAAAAATACCATAAATTATTACACTATAAATTTATCATGTTTCACTCTCCATTCTTACTCTACTTTACAGTATCTGTAATGACAAAGATATCAATGCAATTAAACAGGCATCTCGTGCTCATTAATTCAGTTAGCAACCTATTTTGAACCAACAGAAAGGTCTTTACATGTGCTGGTCCCAACATACTGCATGCAATATGTTAATAACGGCTGCATTCAGAACAGATGATCCGCAGACTAAATGGTCCTTGAATCAAATATGGCCAACCCAACTTGAAAGTGATTCAGCTAATGGTCTCCCCTAATGGTCTCCCCACCTACCACATGCACCAGGCCTTTAGGGTTCTTATAATTAAATGGATTAAATTTTGGCTCCATGGTTTAATTGCCAGGCCCCTGCAGGGATGGCACATGTGAAGGCAGGAATACCATTAGGGAATTAGGTGGCATTGCTTTTAAGTGGGTTGTTCATATTTAGTCCATGGATCATCTCTTGTCAATGCGACCTATGTTACAGAAATGGTGAGTTGGATCAATACAGCAAAAATTGCACACCAAGTTGTGTTACGTAATTGAATCCCAGTGGTGCATGACTGCAGCCCTCAGTTATAAACAGGACTCAAGGAGGTATGTTCTGGAAACTTGTATGAAACCCAGTTAATGCTGACCTATGAATGTCCATGTTTTCAAACTTTTGATCCCCCCCTTAAAAAAAAAAAAAAGGGTATTAAACTGTACAAATTATATTTACCTTTTCAGGGGAATTGGCTCCATGGCTTTTTCAGCTACCATCGGATTTTTCCATAGCTGAATAAAATTATAACTAGGTAGTTAAAGATCTCAAATGTCCAAGTATTTATCAAATTCAAAATATTACTGATAACAACACATCAATATGTATATTTGTATATTCAAGTGAAACAAATGGCATTTCCAGGGGTACATTCAGAAATAGTGGATATACATTTGGATATATATTTACCTTCTCACTCCCAAAAACATACAACCAGCAAATTTTAAATGAAACCACACCAAGCAAATCAATGTGCCCTAAATAATATATTGTCAAATCTGTTCACTGTTTATATTTGCAACAAGATGTGAGACAATTTTTATCACTGTGCCCCTTTTTTCAGGAAATGCCAGTTGAAACAATGCATCCATCATTTTTACTTCCAGTTTACAAAATTTACAATATAATCCTGCGTAAAAGAGATGAGAATGTGAGCAAGAAACCAGAAGAGTGAAATTCAATCCTGTCAGGCAAGTCTCTACTGGGTAATTATCCAACAGTAATCATGACTCTAGCAAAACTGAAGCAAAACAAAAAATCCATTTTCCACATATCCTGTGATATATTTGGAATACAAATGAAATGCCTACTAAAAAGTGATGTTTGCAGTACGGTTAAAATGTTTTCTAAAAAATAAAATGAAGCAAATAAAAAAAGCCTGGATACAAGTGTAAATCGCTTGTTTTTCAGATAGCCTAGCAACAAGGTTATAACAGTGTAATATACCAGCACACTTTAAAATCACAAAGAAGTGTATACAAGCAAAACAGATCTAATTTTCAGTTTCATTTAAACTACATGTTATAGTACATTTATTGTAAATGTACCTATTAAGAGTCTCAGATCTGCAGAAAATTGTGTGATAAATGCAACACAGGATCTGGGTAACTGTTGAAAAAACCTAAATATAAAAATTATAGCAATTATAAAACATCTACTTACTGCTTCACTAAATTTAGTTTTGATGACTCCTGGAGCTATTCCATTCACCCTGATATTCATTGGTGCACACTCCTTAGCCAAAGCTTTTGTTAGACCAAGGAGGGCAGTCTTGCTCACAGAATATGCCGCTATTAGCTGAAAAAAAATTAAGTTGCATGGGTGAAAGTCGTAACAACCAAAAATCCTGAAAACATAGATTGCAATTTCTCGTCACATTTAGAACGATCTATCCCTGTGGGGAGTCTCACTAGATTACTGTCAGATAATCCAGCTTAAACGTCCGTCCAGCCTACTACAAGCTGTAAGGGGGTAATTAACTTTCGTGCCCGCTTGGCTGACAGCTATTTAGCATGAACCCCCAGGGAGTTAGGTCGATCTAGTTTGGATCGATCTAATCTCTGGGAATGGGGTCTTAGACCATACGAATAAAACAAGAACCAAAATGAAGACTGAAAATCCTGAAATCAGGCATAATCCTGAAAACTTTCACCCATAAAGTTGTTTAACAAAAGTTAAGTTGGCTTTAAAAAAGCATTCCTCCTACACTGTCAGAAAATGATGATAATAATAAAACTGTAGTAAATAAACAGCAATTACAAAAGGAATTTCCCTGCTCACAGATGCACAACATGCAGCAGTATTACACAAACTATGTAATACCCATTTTATCATCATCAAATGTTTATGACCCAGTGTATTAGATAAATAATTCCAACGGTTGTGACAACATGACTAACATGCATTAATTCAGACCTTTCACCTTTAGCTTTGAGTATTTAGTGTCCATTCTGAGGTAATAAAGTAAAACCTCTTACTTACCTCAAAAGGATTATAACCACCAATAGAAGACACCATTACAATGTGACCACCACTGAAAGAAGTGGTCAGGGTGAGATTAGAACATCCTTTATCCAGCTATAGGTTTCAATTACTATAAAGCTACCTACAGTAGTTACTCGATCTTTTAATGGGGGACATTTGTGGATTTTTACAGATACTGTAATTCTAATTCATAATTTCTTTAGATTAGAACATCCTATTGAGTGGTTGCAACAAAATTAGAAAACTGTATTCTCTACAGTTCTATTCTATGCAGAAAAAAACACAACAAATGCTATACAGAAATAAAATAATTATGATTATAGAATTATGTATCTGAAATCATTTTTGCTCACTGAAAAGATTGGGTAATTACTGTACTTCAAGCTGTATAAATTCAGATACTGTGATACTCTGGCCACCAAAAAATATTAGACACTGAAAGATTCCAATAAAGTTGTGTGAGGAATCTAACAGTATATATTTATTCTTTATTTTGGTTGGCCAGACTGGTGATACTATTGTTTGAAATAACTGAAAGCATACATGTCCTTACCCTCTTTGTTCCATAATAGGCACCACAGCTTTACACAACAGAAAAGCTGCTTTCACATTGACGTCAAATATCTGGAATTGCATATATTCATGGTTATTTGACACTAAATTCAGTAAGTTAATGATGATTAACTGTACAGAATCACTGACAAAATGACATCCTATGGAGACTCTGAAAGTAATGTGAGAAGGGGGAGGGGATGGTAAACCAGCATTTACATTGAGAATACTAGAGTCAGCAGTAAACTGATCAATATGTATTTTGATGACTATGATGCAGCCAAAATCTTTGCAGTCACTTTTAGCTTGCAGAAGGTAAACTGTATGACAAATTCAGCAGGTTTTGCAACAGAAAATATTTTGCAACAACACATGATTGAGGGGGCATTTTGTGGGTAACAGCAGTCACTTCTGGAGTTCCTAGGAGATTTTTTTTTTTTTTTTTTTTTTTTGAGAACAGATGAAAATTAATGTGTGTGTGTAGATATCGTACATAAGTTAATTCAGTGTGGCAAAACTCTTTTAAATGTCTGACTTGTATTATATCAACAAACATTTTACAAATAACTGAACATAAACTATGTTTAACGTATCAACAGTACAGAAAAAAAAATACCTTGTACATGTACATATGGAGTACATGATTTACATGTATGTGCAAAGCATACTACAATTATTTTCAGCACCAATTAATTCACAAATACATCAATACTCTTTAATTACCAGTGACCACTATTCAATTGGTTTAAATCCGGTTTTACCTTATCCCAAGCTTCTTCTGGTGTCTGTAAATAGAGACAATTTTATGTTGAGCAATGATCACTATTTACTGATACATCTACAGGTAGGGCTTTTCCCAGGATTGGGGGTACAAGCCATCCAAAATTATCGCCTGTAATTTCCTGAGAAAATTCAGGAAGTCCAAGCCATCATTTTTTTTTTTTAATTCATAAGCTGTCCAGCCATCTTTAAAGATATTGGCCACTCTGTGGCTGGACAGTTCACTGGGAAAAATCTTGTCTACAAAAAATTCTGACCCTTTTCACAAGGAGCAGTAGTTTTCTGTGTCACACCAGTTTGATTGGTCCCTGAATGCTGTAACCCTACTAGTACAGTTGTTTTTACAAGCCCCAATGTAAAAATCAAAATTAATCTGGTTATATCATTAACTGGCCATATGTCAACTGTGGGAGCTTCATTTAGGTGACTCTGTTATGTAATAGCCAAGCTATAAAGTTGTCTATCTAGCAAAATGCTCCGTTACAGAAAACTATATTCCATGAGTGAAGAAGAAGTGCCAGACAGTTAAAAATCAAATACAAGTTTCTTTCCTTTCGTCTATCTAGATTTTATTATTTTTTCATAACCTGGCACTGGAGAATCTGACTTTATTTAGTTTGAACTAAGCCATACATTATCTCATATCTACCTGTAAAAGTGTCCCAAAAGTCGGATTGACTGCTGCATTGTTAACCAATATGTCCACTCCCCCTTGCCTTTGTACTGTCTAGAACAAATGTAAAGTACCGTATGTTTAAGCAAAAAGAAAGTCTATGCACATGTTACTTAAAACCAAAACATGAAACCAAACAATCTAATTCTTAGTGGTCTTCAGAAACAATTACTTTTTTTGTTTTTTGAGATTAATATTATCCAGGTAAAAATCCAATTACTGGTATGACATACCAAATGTAAAGGTCCAATGTCAAATAATTAAAAAACCTTGATAACTCTCAAAACATTTATCATATACATGTAGGAGTACCTCAGAAATGAGTTTTTCTCTGTCTTCCTTTTTTCCTACATGGCATACCATTCCACTGACACTGAAACCATCTTTCTTTAAGAGATCAAGTGCGTTATCTACATTTTTCTGCTTTCTACTGCTGATCACTACATGTGCTCCATCCTGTGCTAATCTTTTGGCTATAGAAAATCCAATGCTGAAGAAAAAATCTGATTTTAGTAGGTCAAGTCACTGAATTTTATCTGTTTATGATAAATTAATTAATGAAAGCCTTAACAAGTACTGGCAAAGGAACCAGCATCCATTTAAAAATAACAACAGTGTTTTTTTTTTTTTTTTTTTTTTTTTTTTTTTTTTTTTTTTTTAAGTTTTTAAAGATGCAACATGGGTACGATTCTTAGTGAATATTTCAAGTGATGGTGAAGAGAACTTGTAACTAAAAGAATGACTTTGTGAATTCCACATAAGAAACAATGTACTGCTATTGTGATATTGCAGGTACCGGTATAATTGTAACGCACTGGTAAGTTAAATGAATTCTAACTTTAAAAAAAAAAGGGCAAAACAAGCGATGGCTAAAGTGACGACCAAAGAAGATGTAACGCTGAATGCACATTTAATTATAATGTGCGACCTTGTAGTAAAATATGTGCATGTAAACGGAATGAATGGTGGATCCAATTAATGAGAATTAAAAAAAAACTATTTGAAAATTTCTACCCACCCTTCTGTAGATGCAGTAACTATTGCAACTTTCCCACTCAATTTCTTATTCGGGTTCACGTCAGTGCTTGCCATTCTAACACCAACCGAGCCTGCACGAAAGAGCCTCCTTCCCAATGCCGAGCAAAGCATCGCTGACTGAGGTCAAGATCTAGTAACAATCGGGTTATCTGTACCAGATTGATACACAAGACTGGTTAGAGATGTTTACATTCGGCTCGTCTTGTTATTGAAATCTCCTGGCGGCCACAGGACTGGTACAAAAAATTGACGACATTTCATTGGATAAAATAACAGCATGCGTAAGGCTCGCTACCGATTGCGATTGATCACGAAGCATGTTTCAGCTCGTTGGATAAGTCATCAATGTTTTGTTTAAAAACCAACGCAAGGTGGATCCTTAGAGCAAGTAGGGTGAAGCCGGCAACTTTAGCGGATGAAATGTTCCCAAATGCGATAAATGTTTTCTTTTCTACCTGCTCCAAGGCGTTCGATTCGATGCGTAAGTTTCTCAGTGTTCTTCGATTCATATCCATTCGTTAAATTTTCACTTTATTTGTAATCATATACAGAATTGAACCATAACTGTTTAACCGTGTAATCTGTGTTTCTGCAAATCTGTAGTGTATTAACTTGATAAATGATAATGCATTTTCTCAGCATTTTAAAATCTGTCGTTTCCTTTCATCATAGATTCATACCATCATTTTCCATACCCATGGGCTGTACCCGTTATGTAATTCGAATCATAAAAGAAAATCGTTAATTTTTGGTTATTAAATATATGATACCCGTGGTTTATGATATTCAGATGTATTTTTTATTATTATTGTTTCAGATTCCATCGGTACTACCATACTGAGGGCAGTAAATCCTGATAAAAAATTCACTGTAAGTGAGCATGAAACTGATAACGTTGTTTACAGTCATGCAAACTGGCTTGTTACCATATCCTTTTTCATTTTCCCTCCCTGTGCCATCTGTTATTTCCTTTCTGTTTATTCTTTTTTTAAATCTTTTACTAAATCATGGTACAGTGCATCCTATTTACATCTCAAACTTTGGTAAATGAACTCTCACACACTGGTGTGCACAGGTCATCATGCAGCCAGCCCTTTGAAAAGCAGGGAGGGGAAATATTTTACTTAAAAGTTGAGCTGCTTTACCGCAACACTACATGTACTAGTATGTGTGTCCATAAAAAGTAGATCTCATTTCTTTAATCAGGAGACCTTTTTTCTCGGCAAAATGGGGACTCATTCTTAGGAACTATTCCTAATAAATTTTATTAATTTTAACTGAATGTGCACTACCTCTAGGGGGATGCTGAATGCATTCAGATTATCAGGCTTGCACACCTGGCATTGAGTAGAGTATAGATATGTGGTGATTATAGGAATAGGTTGGAAACAAAAGGTGTGATTGCATTCAGCACAGGTCCCCAAGTTAGTGTAAGTTAGTCAGCAAAATTCATTCTGAACAGTGCTGCCCCCCCCTTCCCCCCTATCCTCCACACACGCACACCACACCACCACCACCACACCTTCTGTAAGATGTCTACAGTTATTTGAGCTATTTTGTAATCATGACACAATGTCATCATTGGTGGACTCGGTATATGAAGAAATGGGGGAGGGGGGCAACACAAAATGGGCAGTGTTTGGAAGCAGCAGTGTGTCTTGCAATGAAATGACTCCTTTGACTGCACACTTACTGTCTTCAGTAAGAAGGGGGTGCTTGTTCAGTTATATGTCTGTCAACTGTGATCATCCTTGGTTCATCTGAAAAAAAAATTAACACAACTTTCTCTCTCTCTCTCTCTCTCTCTCTCTCTCTCTCTCTCTCTCTGCTCAAATTGTGAGACAAGTTGAATTTAGTTATCTTTGGTCTACAGTGAGCCTTTCTGGTGAACATCTGATATACGGTGCTTGATAAATATAGGCTAAATTATTACCACCTTTTATTATAACAAGATAAGACTAAATTAAATTTCTTTTGTTGTAGGTATCCGTAGAAGGCAATATAGGAAGTGGGAAGACAGCTTTCTTGGATTATTTTACAAAATATGAAAATATTGAGGTTTGTATACTGTGCATTTGCATTTGCCATGCAGGATTAGGAACCTATAGAACCATCCCCCCCCCCCCCCCCCTTTCTATTTTTTTTTTTTTTTTTTTTTTTTTTTTTTTTTTGCTTGATATTTATCTTAAAATTTTAAAACATTCTGCAATTTCATTTACAAGCAAAATTATGGTAATTTGTGAAGTACAGTGCTCAAGTAAAGAGATCACATTTATTACAACGTTCAGTATGGTAGATGTCTATTTTTATTGATGATTTGATGATATGAAATTTATTTGAAATTTTTGTATTTAAGGTCCATCAAGAGCCAGTAAATAAGTGGAGGGACATTGAAGGACATAATGCATTGGTGAGTTACCTTCTTTGCCAGCAGTTTCAAAGAGATAATGTATAACAAATGGGTGCAGATGATCTGTCAAAAGAGAGTATTTATTGTGTCTGCCAAAGTTATTCTAGTAACATTATTGTTATACTACAAAAAGGTAACTTACTACTTTCTCCAGTGCAGATTTATGTAATCTCTGAAAATTTGCAGAATATTTTTTTTATCCCATAGCCGCTGTAAGCTATCTGTTAAAGGTTGACAGACTTGAAGGAAATGAAGCACTTGGTTTTTCATAACTCAGTGAACCATTTAATGTGAACACTTTGGTGATCAGATGTGGCTTATCATTAATATGGCATTTTCTCTCTTTGAATTAGATGAAGTGTGATCTCTAAGTCTGAAGACTATTCCTGAACTCTAATTTTCTTCTCCCTACAGTGTTCCTGTTATTTTATTAGTTTCTAAAATGTTTTGATACCATATTTTCTAGAGGAATAGTCTGATTTATAGCTTCATTCGGGTGAATTTTTAATTTTTATTTTTTTCAGAATATATTTCCACAATTTTTTATTTAGATTCCCAGACAATCAATCACAAAGGCAACACTCCCACCCTCTACCCCCCTTGCAACCCCATACCAGGTGAAGTACTCACAACCACATTTCATTGTTTCAGAATTTGATGTACCAAGACCCCACCAGGTGGAGCCTCACATTCCAACATTATGTCCAACTCACCATGGCAAAAATCCACTCCCAAGAACAGGTAATAATGACTGCTCACAGCGTGGCCTTAATAGTTATGTTCTGTTTAACTTGTAGGATCTCATGTACAAAGACCCTAAACGCTGGAGTCTGTGCCTTCAGAGTTATATACAGCTCACTATGGTGGAGAGACATAAGAAGGAACAGGTAGAGTGGAACTAGCAGAGGAACCAAGATTTTAATAATAATTATAATAATGAAAATGTCCAGCCAAAATAAAATGATTTTGATGTTCAGCCAAACAAGTTTTTGAAAACTTTGTTTAAAAAAAAATTACAGGTGAATACTGGATAATAAAAGTTATGTTGTAGTTTGTACTGAAATTTATTTTAAGCTTTTGTCAAAATGTTTGCAATGGAAGCATCATATACAGTAATTAAGATTGTTTCATAAAAAGTGCACTTTTTAAAAATGGCCTTTAGATGTAAGAAGTAATAAGTTACAATGAGCTATCTAGTTATGGCCTTGATTTAATTTTTGGTAGATCTTTGAGATATCTATATAAATTGGGGTCCAGATTAGTGACAATAGCTAATTTTTTTGCTTTTACAATAAAATTGCTTAATGTCTCCATTTGATGGAGAGATACTAAAATAAATCATTTCTCCTATTGCCTTTCTGTTTATTTAAAGCCCAAGCAAATTATTTGAAAAAGAAAATACCACATCACCTTAAGGGGTAATCTTACTATATTTTCCATTTCAGGTGAGACCTGTGCGCCTCATGGAAAGATCAGTTTACAGTGCAAAGTATATATTTGCTGAAAACCTGTACCAAAGGTATTTTAGTGCATCATGTTACCTGCAACCTTCTTTATCATAATCACACAATATCTGTCACACTGTGACATCACACCTAATACATTTTGTGTTATGATATATGAGCAGATATTTTTTGCCTCAAGTTCTTTCTGTGCTGTATATTACCCTTGGTTGTTTTCCCCCTCTCTCATTAAATTAATTGTGCTTCTGTGCACACAGCAGTAATATTTCAAACATTACTATGTCAGACAGACATTTTCAAACTGGAGGGATGGACAAGTAGGTCGAGTTTACTACCAGAATTTGAAGAAGGTGAATTTTTTACTCCCTTTTTCTGGCTGGCATGTGGCAGGCACTGATTTGTATACATTTCAGTTGTAATGGCACCTACTCTGGCTTTGTATTAATCTTTAAATTTAAGCCACATTGCTGATTTAAAAAGGATACCAATGACTCTCTTTAAATTTTCAGTGGGAAAATGCCTGATATAGAATATGTCATTCTTACTGAATGGTTCAATTGGCTTGTTTCCAAAGAATACTGCCACATAGATTTAATAGGTAAGTAGTAGTTATACGCTTTGTATTTTAATTCAGTGATAGGGTGTAAGTTAACCCCTTTTGACAGGAATGTTAGACCTGGGAATGGAAGTTTGTAGTCCTATACAATTTGTACAAGTTATGGTCAACCTAAAATACAAGGGTTATTATATGAAAAGAATGTCACCTGAACAAAGTATTGGGAAACAGACTGTGGTTCCATGCTATTCTTGTCACAGCCTTCTTCAAGTAGCCAGTGCTACCTCGTTTCTTCTATTGATAGACCCTACCTGCCAAACTTTCCCTATTTTTTTCTTATAGCATTAATTTCGGACTTACATTACATGGCCAGTAGAAATGGTTTAGAAAAATGTATTGCTGCATTATAATTGAGATATATGATGTTGTCAAGACATGCTGGAAACTTTTCTTAAAAAGCCAGATATTCAAAACAGCTTTTACAGAAAAAAGTTAAAAAGGGCCTCACCATAGGACTTTTTGGCAGAGTGAATGTAAGTTCAAAAAGGCATCTCCAAAGATTGTTGTTGGTCTCTTGGACTGAATGTGCATGTTTTTCTACAGGCCCTTTGAAAAAATGTATAAGTCATGACTAGTTGGGCACACTTTCTAAAGGGGCAGTTTTGGGGAAGGGATAATGCAGGCTGCACTATGATTGCAATTGGTTTGGGCTCCCAAGATATGTTGAGTATATTGATAATTTTGGCATTTTTACACACAGTTCACTTAAAATAATATGTGCACCAAGTACATGTACCCACATATCTTTGGTTTCTGCATCTCAGATTTGAAGATAAAATATAGCACAGTTGCTGAGCCTACTTTAAGATTTTAGTGTGCAATGAAAGGTTTGTCAAATGGGGGGATAAGTAAGCTTAGCACCTGTGCAATATTTCATGGGCACATTTTGGAGGAGGAAGGTCAAGGTACATGAATGTAGTTACTTGGTGCACATGTCGTTTTAAGTGAGCTCTGCATATAAGGGACAAAATAGCAGAATTATTATTCAATTCAATGAACCTCTTTCTTGGCAGTTTAACCTCCTATGATGGGATCTGTTATCATCATATCACAAGGAGCAGAATTTGTCTTTCTTTAATAATCAAATTTAGAAAATGACATAAAAAAAACAATATCAATGGGTTTTAAATTAACAAAGGTATTCACAATCGTAACAGATTCTTAGCTTATTAAAAGAATGTTATGTATTGCAGTTTATCTAAGAACAAGGCCAGAAGTTGTTCATGAACGAGTGAAAAAGAGATGCAGAAAAGAAGAGAAAGCGATTCCCTTGGTATGTAAAACTTCAGCTAATTGAAAAAAGATGATGAACATAGTTTGTGTGTCAAGAGTGAAAACTATACTTGAGGTGAAATGGATTGGATAATGTAACCTATGTTGTGTTGATATTTATGGAATTATATATATGCTGGAATAATAATCTGTATATTCATGTATCCTTGTAATTTTAGGAGTACCTAGAACATCTAAATGAGCTATATGAAAACTGGCTTATAAACAAGACATCTTTTCCTGTGCCTGCCCCTGTCTTGGTAAGTGGCTCTGACTTTTTTTTTACCCAGAGTGGTTTTTTTTTTGGCCAAAACAAAGAGTTATTATCCCTTTAAACTTAAATTTTTAAAGTACAGCTAAATACCCCTAGGCTGTAATGTTATCCCCTTCAAAGGGCATGAACTCCAAAATCAAAAGCACATTTTTTTTTATTTTGCAAAGATGAAAAGTTCACTCAAAATGATGTGTGCTTGGAGTAGCTACATGTAGCTTTCTTGGTTCCCTTAATTTTGGCACGTTCACCTCTGTACTCTCAATTTGCCCAGCTCAGTTGGCTCCTGTAGCTTTTCTACCAGGTTGTATATAGACTAAAAGATATTGTTACTGTATGCTTGTCTCAAGGATATTTTTCTGCTTGTACTTCACAGCAATTTTTACTTTTTTTTTCTCTTTCAGGTTCTTGATGCAAACAAAGATCTTTCCAATATGTGTGAAATTTATGAAGAAAATAAGAAACAAATTCTTTGTGGATATGGATGAAGTTGTTTAGGATATTGAGAGTTCATCACCAAAGAGTCTTACAATCAGTGAATTGTGCATTTGTCCAAAGCCAAGTGAGGGACTGTCAGCATTGTTTACTCATTTTTAAAGGAGAAATGAATACTGTAATTTTCAATTCTAAGGAGACTGAGGAAAACAGATGGTCCAAATTCATTCTATTTCATCCTCAGTACAATGGCACGACATAAATGCTATTGACCTAAAACCTCTGCAAGGCAACAGCTCCTTTTTTATCATCTGCAAAAACACATAAAACAATTACGTGCAATTTTTAAAATGTCGGTTTTAACACCTGCCTCTGGTATATATGTTTGATGTTACATTTCATGGAAATATGAGATTGAACTTAATCAGCTTTAAGACAAAATCAATATCACAATATAAGTCAATGGAGGGAAGAAGACCACAATTTTATTAGTAGGGAGATATGCATGTCTCCGTGTTATTTGAGTTTGATGAAAGGATATTACTTGGTTTTTTGGAGGTAGTTGTAAAGGGTGGAACAATCAAGAGGCAACTACAAAGAGTGCTTTTAGTGGAAATCTTGTCTTCATATGTCATATTTTTGGGTCGGTTCTTAGAGCAAAATTGAAGTGATACTGAACAATTACAATTTTATTAATGGCATCCATATAACCGGTTCTGAATATTTTGCATGTGTCTTCAGACCTGGTAGATTTAACTGAATCTTGTAAAATTTGTCGGAGGTATTTAATTTCTCTTTATGAAACCCACAGCACAAGACGCGTTGGTGTAGATAACATGATAACAACATGACTGCTTAATGATTAGGAGACATTTGAGAAAGGAGAATCTCACCACAAATATTTTGAACAACACCAGGTGTTATTTGTTTTATAATTATTTCAATAATGAGGGAATCCTAAAATCATCTGAAGGTCACTTGGTGGAATTTAGTTTCTGCATGAACCAACATGAGAATGTGTACACTTATCTGCTCAAGAAAGAAAATTGAGAATACAATTTTTTATGAAAGTGAAATATTTCATGTTTGTAGGTAAAAGTGCATGGTAAGGGCGTTGTTTCTGTGTTCTAATAGCAGTACTTGATGGAGTTGTCTCTCTGAACACATGCTCTCTCATCATGCTGTAGGTCATTAGGTAGGGTATCGAAGTTCAGGTCATTGTGCAATTATTTGCTACCCAAAAACATTTGGGTTCTTGTGAATATAGATGACTGACTGCTATTTTTCATTACTTATGCTTTATCAAAAGAGGGTAGGAGTCTCATTGTATTTTAACATTATTTTGTATTAAGCAATTGTAGCAATTTTCATTGCCGTTTACCATTAACTTTTACTTTCATCAGTTCATTTTACTTGGTCAAGTTTTAAATTGTAAGCATAGTGACCATGAGAGAAGTTAAATGTTTTTCCATTTTGGTAGCTATCTCTGTGAATGACATTGTTTGTGGATTACTTAATATTTTTTAATATGATATACCTTGTCGCACAGTTCCAAGATTGTATAATAAACCATCATGTGAGGTCGCTGTATTACATTTTGACTAGCAACATTTTATCTGTAACGGTTATTTTCGATTGAAAAACTTCATAATGATGAGTCAACATTTTCATTGACTCCCATAGGTTTTAACGCGATCAATTACTAGGCCTCCGTATCAGCTAATCTAGTCTTTGTATTCTGAGATACTCCAGTTTTATTACTTTTTTTCTGCCATATTTCCTCTACATTGACTGCAACTAGATTTTAAAGGCTATTTCCTTGCTTGTGTGGAAGTTATTTCTGTTAAGCATTGTGTGTGTGTGTGTGTGTGGTTACCTGAGACCTTAGAGAGAGAGAGAAAGTGTCAGTCCAGAAAAAAAAAACGGAGATTGGATACCTTAAAAGTATTTCGTGCAATGTGATAGCAATAAATGTTTTCAAAAATGAATATGCTAGGATTGGTTTGTGTTATTTGCTGATACGTGCATCGCCCGAGTTGCAGAGCTTCCCGGTAATTCGCCATGAGAGTCGGGGGTAGGGCTTGGACCCGCCAGCCATGTATGAGAGATACAAGGGTGGAGGTATAATAGGATTTAGAACCGCCTTGTTATGGGGTGGATCTATGGTTATCTATGGTTTCAAGTGGAAAGTAGTGCCATGTAAATGCATACGACTCTTCGTTTCTTGTAAGGAAAATATATCAGAAGGTTAACCTTTTTTATTTTGAGCTATCGGTCTTAGTTTTCTGACGTATTTACCAACCTTAAAAGGGGGAAGAATTGACAGTTTTCCATAATGAGTTATTGCAATTCACTTTTCAAGGACAACGACATGAATTACAACATTTTCACCGGGGATAAATAACTACTGTCGCTGGCAAAAACAAAATAAGCGTCAGCTTAAAAAGGGTTGTCATCACTATCACAGTTGCGTGATAGCCGTTTAAACTCGATTGTGGCCATTTGTCTATATCATTTCCGCTGCCTGGATTTACAGAATTGTGAGACCCAAACTCCCAATGAAAAAAAACCTATAAAGTTTCCATATACATTTCTGAAAAAAATCACGTTTTTGGATTAATCGTTTAAAGAATATTTTGTTTAAGTGTTTGAAAAATATCCAATAATGTGATGTTTGAGTATCCGAAAAATATCCAATGACCCTTTTATTAACTCAAAACGGCCACTTAAATTTTCATCGAAATGGTACCAGGACCATGCATGCTACGTCTTATCCAGGTTTTCTGACTATTAGGTAAGCTGTCCAAGCATATATTACCTCGAAGACCATAAATACAACTCACAGAATATGGAATATTTTCAAGCTAATCTTCAATGTGGTTATGGATTTTAAAATTTTACATATTTTTCATAAAATGAAGAGTTATTGCTTATCCCACAAGAAGACCGACATAAACAAATTTTAGAACCTAAATAGCACTCAAATTTGCATTTATATACATGTATATATATATATATATATATATATATATATATATATATATATATATATAATCATGAACTTTTCTGTGTTCTCCTCAACGCCTTTAATCTATTAAACTGATTGCATTCAGGGTCTCTCCCCCGCGGAAATATGAGCCCTATAATGGAATAGGATGAGCCCTATAACGCGACGATGGTCGACACACGTGGCAAGCCAACGGCTCCGAGATTAACGTGATAGCATAGTGGCTGAACATCAATTTTGAAAACGACAGCGCCTTGTTTTAGATCAAGTTAAAAAAAGGAAGAAATGATTTTGCTGTCATTGCTCTACTTATGGAAATGTGTGTTTCACTGTGTTTTTGTCGATTATAGAAATTGGATTTATACATGAAATGCACATTAATGATTACCGGTGAGTCGGGGAGAAAAACCTTAATTACATTCATTGTGCAGGATTAATAGAGATTTTCTTTTGTTTGTAGCACAAAGGTAAATTCGATGGCAAAGGCAATTAGCCAAGTTATAAAAAATGAAATGTTAAACAAAGGAGACAAAAACAATTGTTAGTAAAGCAAAAGGCCCCAAAGTAAATGGGCAGTCCCAGAACAATAGTGTTGCTACTACATTTTGTACTCCTTCATATTAAGCAATATTTGCTATTTTGTAGTCCAGATTCAAGATAGAGTGGAGAAAGAGAGGTCCTGCGTTGGACCTATTGTACACAAATAATTAATAAAATCATATAAAAAATAGAAAATGCATAAGTTAAATGTCATGGGAATGTTTATATTATCATGAAAAGTAAAGTAATATATGGTTAAATACGTACAAAAATTGTTGCATCAACAGACTGCGATTTGAAATACCAACTGATGTAAGAAGGTGGTGATTCGATTAAGGATATACAGTATAAACCGTTTGACATTTTGAAATTATTCTTACGCCTGAGCTGTAATTTCTGCAGTTGTTATAATTTTTTATTATTAAACGTTATTTATTTAGGGTATCGTAAATCTAAAATTTATCTTCCCCATGGCTCTACAAGTAAAGTGCATTCGTACGAAAATTAAATGACGAAAGAAATCATCTCTCCTTAACTAAGAAACATACGTTTCCTCACATTTGTTCAACAAACTGTTTAGTGAAAAGACATTGTCGTGACACGTAAGGCTTCGGTTGCCTAGCAACGGTTCCTACGCATATGTCGTTCTTCCCGCAAGAGAGTCTTGTAGCTGATTGGCAGGTCTTCCCTTTGCTCACGGCTATAAACAACACCAGTACAGCATTTTCTCATACTTCGATCAGCAAAGGCTGCCTCTCATGGTTATTCTTTGGTGCGGACTAACAAAGCTATGCTGTACAGAGACAAGTACTATACTAGGTAAAGTGCATGAACACGTGGGTCTGCTCTGATGTCGTTTCAAGCATGCTGCAGGTCTTAGGTAATCATCATGACTTGTACTTTATATTAATATTGAATTTATAACAAATTTTGCATGAGTTAACAATTGTTTCTTTATTAATAAGTATAGTATTTTTTCATACTATATTTGTTTAATCCTACTTTTCAATTTTGGTTTGTAAAAATGAATTATCTGTTGGCGGAAAAAATGTATTAGTATCCTTAACTTTCAACTTTGTGCCTGGGCTTATGAATCCTAGTGAGAAGGTTCAATTGGTTAGCTTTAAAGATCGTAAGGGACGCGTCTTGTTATTGTGAAAGGCAAAGGTAGGATAATATTTCTGCCAACACGTTTTAACCAAATGATCATTTCATAAATGTGCGTGCTAAACGATGATCTATAAGACCTGATTTCACATCGAGCGCGTTAATGATAATTACTTTTGATGGCATATACTATCTGTTCAATCTATTTTTCCATTAGTCGACACATAACTTTCTACAACGTGATGTGATACAAAACCCATGCGGCGGTTTTGACTTTTAATTTTATTGGTTCCTGTAGTATATACAAATCCTTATCTGAATAAGTACATATTCCCTGTTCCCGTTTTTTTTTTTTTTTTTTTTTTTTTTTTACGTTTGAAAATTTTTGGAAGATGATCCGCTTGGTCTCAGCCAGTCTTAAAGCGGGTGGGTTTATTCATTGCACGCGCTAACAAATGCCAGGTATATGTATATTAGAGTGATGGCTTTTTTTCTCGGTGCATGATCTCGTTCTGCTAATATGAACTGCAAGGGGATTCCAATAAACAGCCATAACCATTCGATATTGTATATGATATGTGTTTACTGCTGCAATCAATATTCTTAGATTACCACCTTATGTGTTGTTTTCTGCTGTTTGTATTATTGCACTGTCTTGTGTTTGTGCGTGGAGAGAGAGAGAGAGAGAGAGAGAGAGAGAGGGCAAAGGCAAAGTATTAAACAGTTTGGAGATGCGCGTTATATTTCACAAATTAATCTAAGGATGAAAATGTATCCATACATAGAAAATAACCTTTAAGATTTATATAATTGGTGATTTTTTTTTACGCAGGCAAATAATGATGACGAAGTAACAGCAACAATATGAACGGAGAGACTGCGTAAGCGTAAAAAATACAATATACAATTCGTGATGAATGTAACAGACGACTCAACCAATGTATCCATTTGGTCCACTGTTACTTACAATCGCACCAGTAACTCCAGTGCAGGGGAAGACCGCCGGAGTTACCGAAACTTCTACGAATATCACGCCAGTGAACAGCTCTGGCTCATCGCCCCTCCCATACTGATCATATTTGGGACGCTGGGAAATGCGCTTTCAGTATGCGTTTTGTCCACAAAGAAGCTCCGGAACTTGACCACCAGTCTGTTTCTCATTGTGCTGGCCATAGTGGACACAACTGTCCTGTTTACCGGACTTTTGCGTTACTGGATCCGTCACCTTAGCAACGTTGACATCCGCCATCTATCGGCCGTGGGCTGCAAGGTGCACGTGTTTCTGGTATACACCAGCCTGGATGTATCTGTGTGGCTGCTTATGGCGGTCACGGTAGAGCGCTTTCTTGCCGTGTGTTTTCCATTTCGGGTAAAACAACTGTGCACAATTGACGTTGCTAAGGTAACAATTGTCACCATCGTCGCCGTTCTTTCCCTCGTGAACTGTCACTTCTTCTGGACGATGGGTGACGTGGAATACGTGATCGGCAACAAGACGTACACGCAACGCTGCACCTATGCCGATGTGAAATACTACGCCTTTATGACCAAAATATGGCCGTGGATAGACTTTTGCATCTTTTCACTTATTCCACTGACTTTAATGTTGCTCTGCAACATATCCATCACCGTTGGATTGGGGAGATCATACTACCGCCGAAAGCATTTGCCACTGCAGGGGGACCATCCCGCCAGCGACGTCCGTATGACCACTATGACGGCAATGTTAATGGCTCTAAGCATCGTCTTCATAGTTACCACCGTCCCTATCGCCGCGTACCTGATCGGCCAGCGCGAGTGGACCAAAAACGCCGACAGTCACACGATAGCAAAGCTCAGCCTCGCCTGGGCTATTGTTAACATCCTTCAGTATTCGAACAATGCCTGCAACTTCTTGCTTTACTGTCTCAGCGGGCCGCGCTTTCGGAAGGCGCTGACGGAAATAGCTTGTGTGAGGTGCTTCAGAAATAAAGTGCATCCCGGGAACACGGCCACCGCCGGGTCAACGACTGCTGGGGTAGATTACCCCAGAGATCAGCCAAACTCTGCAGAGACCTGTGCATGAAAAGCGCAATTTTTCTTTGTAAAATTCTGAAAGATCATATGTTGTTATGTTTTTATTATGCACATTAAATGAAAATGGATGTTCAGTTACATTAACTAGCTTTCTTTGCTAGTACGACACAGTTTTAAATATTAATCACATTGCAAATAATATATATTCAGATATCTGTTTCAGTTCTAAGAAAATGTGGATTAATTTATATTTATAAGTAAGTCTGTAGAAATAAGTCATTTGTAGTATCAGTTATACCGATTACGTTATTTGTTGGTATTTTTTCAGTTTTCCGCAGGAAGATTGCTGTTGAGTTTTGTGCTATTTTCTTTCTTGCAATGGGCAATTTGATTTAAAAAACGTTGTTATGACGTTTTCAGCAACATGACCATGGACTTGCTCTTTCACAAAGTCGAGGTTATTTTTATACTTTATCAGGCCTACCCAACTACCAGACTCGGCACCTACAGATCCAGAATAAACCGGTATATCAGACCACACTACCCGTTTTCAAGGTGTGTGTCAGATCGCATTACAGAGTATCATACCCCATCACAAATTTTGTAAGCCTACCTGTCATCCGGGTATCGCGCCTCGTTTTCGTCAAGTAGGAGTCGTATGAATACAACAACATGGAAATCGGCAATCCTCGGCTCATTCCGCAAGCTCCATACTATTGTCGAGTGCGGAGACATCGGAGTAGTTCCGAGTGACAACATGGCGACAGACGACTCACTGAATCTCGTCCAGAAAATATTTAACCCCCGACAGAATATGCTTCCGCTATCAAAATTAGGTCTACTTTTCTAAATGAATATATAAGTTTGCAAGTTCTTATTAACAAAACATCATTGGCTATGTTCGAACCTAAATTTTATGTTAAAAATTGCGGTATTGTCAGATTTTTAGCATAAACAGGGAAAATTGCAGCAGCGCATGAATCTAGATGAAATGCACTATTTTCCAACCCCGCTTTAGACCACGGTGGAAGTGAAGAACAAAAGATTCAGACCTGGTGTTACTCGCATAACCGCACGTCTCGCATGAATGCGTTATAACCCGCTAATGGACCCGTGGTCTAAATAAGATAGATCCCTCGTCAGCCAGGGTTATGTGACATCCACTCGTGCTTCGCACTCGTGTATGCCACATAACCCTCGCTGACTCGAGGTCTATCTATTACTACGATCATCGCTATCACATCGCGCACCAGGCAAAATCGGTGTGGTGGCTGATACTCTGTAATGCGATCTGACACACACCTTGAAAACGGGTAGTGTGGTCTGATATACCGGTTTATTCTGGATCCGTAGGTGCCGAGTCTGGTAGTTGGTTAGGCCTGTTTATGGTTATTTTAAACTTCGCCTCACAAGATAGAAAAATGACATGAAATTAGATGAAGTTTTTGACAGCTCTCGTTCTTCAAACCAAGGAACCCACCTTACTGAAATTTGCAATACTTTCAATGTTTCCATCAAATCAGGCTATAGCGGCGTTAAAGGTTGTACTTACCAAGACAAGCAAACTGCAATCAGGGTTCCCCCATCCTACCACAACCGCCACCCCCCCCCACCCCCTCCAAGTGTCAAATGTTATCAGTTATCAGTAAAATACATGTTTGTATTAATCTGTATGTTGTATCATTATATTTTGAAATATCCCTCACTAATGGCGTGTAAACATGAGAACATAGAGGAAGATTAGATCTCCGGATCTGAAACCGCATTGGGAGAATGTGTCACAGGCCCTTCCTTAATTTCCTGTTGTTCTTGGTTATGAAAGTGCAGGAAATTCTGGTTAAAACAACATGTTCTTCACTGAAATTGATATCGTGCATGATTCCAGTACAATTTTGTGGCCGCAGTCGTTCGCAATTTTCAGTCTTAAAGGTATTTTGTCTCATTTCCTTCTTCATAATTTTGCTTATTGCTACATGAGCGTGAGCAATTTAAATGATTATGGAGTCGAGAACTCTCCGACGGCAAACCTCAAATTCTGGTTCTTATCACGAAAAAGTTCATGAAATATTGGAGTGAACGCCTGCCTCTTAGTTGACAAGGTTAGAGCAGATATTACATTTGAAACATAATGCTAGCAGCTAGAAGTTTCTTATAAATTTTGGAAGCTTAACTATCGTTGTTGGAGCCAAGGAACAGGAACCAAAATGGCAGTCTTTCAAATATCGGTATGCATCAGATTTGATGGTAATTACCTCGTCTTATGTGGCAGGCAAAAACAATCATGTAACACATTGACACGTTCGATATCTATAAACATCAGCCAATTTGCAAGTGCATATTTGTTGGCGACCTTTTCATGAGGCATTATTGTTGTTCTTTTTTTTTTTTTTTTTTTTTTTTTGCTAATTAAGATATTTATTAAAACTTGGGTGGTTTTCTTGACTAAAAAAGCAGTCAATGCGACATTTACGCCAAGGGCATAACCCCCTTTGGAAGGGCTACGTATTATGAGGAACAAGAGAAGAAGTGACTTATTCAAATTTATTTTTCTTAAAAAGAATATTACTTTTATGTATTTATTGTACGCATTATCACAAAAATAAAGATGTTTTAAGTATGTTTGATTTACACTCTGTACGTATAATTAAAAAAAAAACAGAATGATGGAGCTGGGGTTTTAAATGGGCAATATGGGGAAAAGTTGCATTCTGTGTTAGGTTCACTATTTTATTATTATTATTATTATTATTATTATTATCATTATTATTATTATTATTGGGGGAGGGAGGTGGATTGCAGAAAAGTACAACTGGAAAGTTCATTAAAACTTCAGAAAATTACAGATAAGGTATTTGGAATTAACTCAATATTACCACAATACTATAACCATTTATCCAAAAATCATGAACTACCGGTAATAAATACATCCTAAGTTCGAAAGTACTTTTTCGTATGATTACGTCTACAATCTCGCCTTGAATTTCAAATCTGTCAAACCATGAGTATTGTATGTGACTTTTCCAGTCAGTTGTACGTAATGTTTGCTTTATAAAAACGCAAATTATATGTTAAAGAGAGCTCTATTTCAACAGCCACAGAACATCGCATTGGTGCTGTGATGTCATAACACATAACATGCCTCAACATCCAGACATAACAAATATACCTAAACATATTGAATGGGATCTAGACAGATGACGAAACAGTTAGGTTAAAAAATCAGAATTTTCCACCTCGATAACATGTAAAAGAAATGCTTTTCACTGTCTCCATTCCCTCGGTCTTCTGAACAACCATCTTTACACACTACTTTCAATATTTCAAATTATCAGCTGAACACAACAGTTATTTTAACACTGGCAATATTTAATATTAGTAACAAAATTATATGGCTTATACATGTATAATATTATATTTTTATGCCTCTAGTACATGTAGGTCTCTGATAGGTCTCATACCATGCTATAATCTTTATAGCAAATGAGTGGAAGTGTGTTTAACTGTTATTCATTATTGAACATTCCTGCACGATGAACAATTCCATTAATTCACAACATGACAATATGTTTACAACACAGACAAACATGTTTACATTGGTTGATAATGTTAATATACATAAAAGTCAATGTAAACCCATTCCTTATTACTGAATGGTCAGATACAAATTTCACTATCTGATAAGCGCCTAAATGATAAGCTTTCCTGCATGCACTGAGCTCATAACAATTTCAGAATTTCACAAAATAGCAATAGTAGCAAGTAATAGCAAAGAAAAACATGTTTACATTTATAGATAATTATATAAATACATGTGTATAGGTTACTATTATTTCATTTCTACTCCTCTGACGAAAAAAAAAGAAAGAAAGAAAGGAAAAAAGAATCAATGACTTTCATGAAAATAATCCGATCGTGTTGATTTTCAAAAGGAACCAGTCTTGCTAATATGCAGTCATCCTGCATACTTACAGTAAAAACGAAAATACGGTTTTGTGGTTATAGGAACGAATGTTACGGACGGTGGCGCTGACGACGCAGGGGCGGTTCCAGGATTATTTGAGGGGGGGGGGGGGGTCCGCGGATGCAAAGCCGCAAAGGGGGGGGGGGGGGGGTCAACACAGCGACGACATGGATAGACACAGAGATCAGGATGTATATACAGACACACACAGTGATTTGTATATAGAAACGCATATATTGTTTGAGAATGATTAATGGATTGAGGTAGAGATTGTTAAATACTAAGAAAATTCTGAATATCACAGCAGAGGTTAAACAAAAAAATCTCTCATTTTCCCATCAGCTATGTATTATGTGACTGATGTCTATCACAGAAAAGCATTAGTTGTCGTCGTGCAGGTGATTCTTACTGATTGTCATGTCAAACGGGGCTGATCATATATCGGTTTTTATCTAGGAAAGCTCCAGGGAAATACTGCGCAGTGAGTGTTGGCGGGCTTGTTCACACGAAGCTTTGGTAGATCGGTTCTATCGAGCCAAGGTCCCTTTTAGTCTATTTCAGTTTCATATTGAGCCTGCCTATCAGAGAATCGAGGTCTCAATCACAAAACTTGTACTGGTGTTGTGTACAAGAAAGTACCCCGTGATGCAGTTACCCAGTGCCCATTGATATGTACAGGTAACCTGCTTCTTAAACTTTGGTCCACTTAAATGTACCATTACGGCACGCTAACCCTAACCTGTATGAATCCAATTGGGAGGGTGGACTCTGCAATAAAGACCATGTTTTTCTTCACACTGGATGAACTTTATAACGTAGCTAAAACCAATCAATCTGAGTCTTCGGTGAACATGTCTGCTGTCGTGCTGTCCGTCAGATAAGGCACGGTTAATTTTTCACACCTATGAACTATGGATTATCTTTTATTACTTGGTCAATCCAATCTCTGTAGTGATACACTTCTGTGAAAACGCTTGGGAAAGTCGGTTTATTGCACACGATGTGACCCCAGCTATTAACTCCGTGTAAAACCCAACGCCCGGTCATGTCTTCGCATACCATCGGGCCCCCGCTGTCCCCCTAGCGGAGTGAAGTTTTATGTTAAAAATGGCAAATTAGGAGAATACTTACTTTTACTCTCTTAAATGATTTAAATCACAACGTAAATAGAAAAGTAGATTTGATAAAACACTAACTTTCAAAGGATTTTGGAATGTTATTCAAGGTATGTATAAAATTGCTTTTTGACTGATTTTACGTTAAAGGATGGAAAGGAAATCATAGTCTAACAATCGTTTATGTCCAAGGACAAACTTGTTCTTGCAAGGCCTTATTTTTATAAATATAAGCACTTAACCAAATTGGTTGAATAGTGCTCTTTCTTTCTTCTCGCCAACAGGTACCAGTGATCTTGAAACCCATTACTTACTGCACACGCGTTGATGATTCCGCTCTCATAAAGTGCACACATCATAGTGGTGGCGTTATAGACATACGTCATTAACGATGTTGCTGCGTCACATACGGCGTCTGTCTCCTCTTGTGCTTTGGCCTCACGGAGATGCATCGTCGCAGTCGCTGAAAGTGGGACATTTACCTTTATGAAAGTGCACAATCTTATCACTAACTTATTTATTTTTTGGACAGTTGAAGGCATTATAATTTGTCAACATATACTCGTAAAAACAGGTCAAAACAAGCCCAACTAGTCAAAAAAAACTGTCATTCCGGCAGCTTGCACCGACTCCTTAACTCTGGGGACGTGGATGAAGTAATGAAACCGCCCAGAGCTGGTAATAAATAAAATGCACACCAAGATGTAGAAAGGATTACATATTAAAAAAAACAAGGAATAAGCAGTAAAGATGGCGACTCGTGAGCGGTGAACCTTGACATGGGTCATCAACTGTACGTGTAGTGATTGCTCGCTGCGTTTGATGATTTAATAATTCATGTCCAATGCATTTCGTCAAAAAATCTTAATTTTAGATATCCTTATGAATTTTATTTTAGTATCATGTCTGGCTACGTGCGAAAGCAAATCAGAAAGGTACCGTTCATCTTTTTATGCGAGCCAATAAAATATTTCGTTGAGCAAGGATATTCAAACGATCGCCTACGGTCAATAGCGACAGAATCTATTGGGCGTACTCACTGGTTACCATTGTGCAATGTATAAGATTTATTCGTATATGTAAGAAGTACAATACCTCTATTCCCTTGGGTGGCACCCCATCCCGTTATATAACACCTTCTTTTGGGGGAAACAGGCTCGTCCACTGACGGTAAACACACAGGGCGGATATAGTCCGTGTAGGTTACAGGCGCTTCCAATTTCAGCAACGCAATGTCGTTATTTATTGCGCTCGGCGTTTCAAATTGTGGGTGACTGTACGTGGCTTTTACTCGGACCACGACTGACTTGGCATCAGGAAGGACTAATTTCACAGACCCCAGTCTCACAGCAAGGTATCGGTGTAGAAAACTTGGAAGCCTATCAAAGAGAAGTGGATAGGCAAAAAGCACATTTTAAGGGATATTGAACAATGAAAGAGTTCGTCTCGTCATAGATTAGGTAACAAATTCTATACAGCCCTCTAAACTGTCGGCGGCGATTAATTTAGGGTTATCCCAGGACTTAATAGTCTAAATTAAGTCTTAAAAGATACGTGCTAAATGATATATAATTTCGTTTGCCTCATTATCAGTGAAGATGTTTATTAGGAGATTCCCAGCAAGAGGATCAGCTATGGAATCTGTTTTGTCCGCTTAAATACATATATGGGTGGAGTGTGTTCATGAAGCCAAAATCTCAATCATACCAATCTATACAATGCGCCCCAGTGAGGAGCCACTGTTTGTTGATGAGTGTAGCTCCGCAGTAATGACCACCAATCAGCGTCATTAGTGAGG
This sequence comes from Lingula anatina, assembly GCF_051362555.1. NCBI lineage: Eukaryota > Metazoa > Brachiopoda > Lingulata > Lingulida > Lingulidae > Lingula > Lingula anatina. The sequence continues at coordinate 16,366,903 of NC_141770.1, forward strand.
CTTGCCAAGGCCACGCCCCTTCCGTCGCTTGTTCGCCACCTGTCACACGGGGTGCAGCCATTTCCACTTCCGGTAGATTGGGAGACTTGGTTCCACAAACTGAAATATGTTTTGCAGTCATTTCTTCATCATTATTAGTTATCCATATGACATACCGGTATATGCTTTTTCTTGATACATGACACTTGTCAGGCCTAAAGGTTTCACTTGAACGTGCTTGCTTTCATAAATCGATTCAAGTGTTACAGCTGTATACCCATGCAATCATATCAATATTTGAACTCGTGAAACATACAGCTGGTATAATGCCTCTGATATGGTTGAGTAAGGAAAAGAAGACTTTAATGTTATATATCCATTTCAACACATATTGGTTCAAACTTTGAGGGAGGATCTATTTTTTCATGGTTGGGTAATCAACATGTTAATCCATGCACTAAAAATGAAAGGATGCAATGATGTGGATAAAACTTATATCGTTCTGTTTAGCGATTTCATTACAAAGTAATACACCATAAACCAAAACGTATATGTCACCAATGATATCACATTTCACATTTTGCAATATGACAAGTCTCTTGGTAGAAACCAATAAAGAGGATTGAAAGTACATGAAGTGGTCTGTTGCCTTACACGCCATTACGATATAGTGCGCTTTGAACCTTTCACTAGATGTTCACAGGAGGTATATGCACTTACTTTTGGAACCACAGGATAAGGATAATGCTTTGGAACCATTACATCCGGTGCTGAAATAAATCGAAACAAAAAATATTGTGTTGGTTTTTAATGGTCAATAATTGGTGACCTAGAATAATGACAATGCCATATGAATACGTGTATTAGGGCGTTTAAGCTAATGTATCACGTCTTGGCTAGATATGCTGCATCTTCAAGAGAAACGGAAGGAGCATATGCAAAAGTGAGACAAATTGTGGGAACTTAAAAAACTTAGGGCTGAATGTTCAGGTTATTACGTTCTGCAAGAAAAGAATGTCAGATTTGTTCAACAGTAAATCATTACTGCTGCATTCAGACAAATATGACAGAACTGTCATTCCGAGAAAAAACTGTTGATAAGACTTTTGTATCATGTGGCCTGTGGCGTATACATCAACAGACGACCTACATACCTCGGTACGAGACTTCCCCGCACAAGTGGTGTTGCAATGCTCGTGTTCAGCTTCATGTATAAGTTAGATGTCACGTTGACCGAGTTCACGTGGATCACAGTGCTGCGTAATGATACAAGAGTGGCCAAGATTAAATATATAAAGTGGACATGCAATCACTGGCGGGAAACACGCCATAAAACAGATGTTCATCGTGCTTTGGTATTTTTACTCTATTAAATGTCAATTGTCAACGCCGACGTATTTGTTTACTCAAAATTTCCCATATCGCAAAGAAGTTATACGTGTATCTGCTGGAGCCAGAGAGAGAGCATTATTCTTTTTTTTCCAATACATATTTTGTTTATCAGCTCCACCCCCCAACCCCCCCCCCCCCAACCCCCCACCAAAAAAAGGAAAAAACAATATTTCAAAAGCATCAGTCATATGTTGAGGATTGAGCAGGCAAAAAATCAGGAAGAACTTACTGACTATTCCGCTCTTCATTTCCACTAGTAGCGTAATAACAAAGTGAAATCGGGTCAAATATATGAGGGATAAAGTGGGCATTTATATACATAATCGCTAATGAAACCAGAACGAGAGTTTTGTTGCTCCTACGTGTAGTTCTCATTTTGGCGTTTTCGTAGGTTTATTAGAAAGCGATAATTTACATGTTTATACGATAAAAAAAATCTGCTTTTTTCCTTTCTCTTCCTCTGTTTTGAATGCTGTTTTCTCACACCACCAACCAATTTTCAAAACAAACAAATTCCTCCTACATATATATCATTACTGCGCTGATAAGCTTCAGATTAATTTACTACACGAACTTTACATGCTTTAATGTGGAAGTCTGCATTTCATTTTATTTCGTTTACAGACACGTTTGTGCGATTAACCTATGTCTTACTTCTTACCCAAGACTAACATCTCTGAAGACAATTTCCAAGAAATCAGGAAGATGCGATTTTTTACATTAAGTGAATAAAGGGGATATAAACAATAAATGTATCAAACTGTAAGCGCTAATTCATCAAGCTTCCTGGACCCATTTTTACAACGTCAACAAGTAAGGAGTACCTTTGAGGCCTTAAGCCAATTGTAAGTGCTTATCCATCAAGTTTACTGGATCCATTTTTACAACAAGATACGTTTCATATTGTAAGCGAACTGTCAGCGCTAATGCACCACTATGCTTCCTGTAGCCATTTTTTACGTATGCACGCAATTCATTACTTTAAGCCTAAACGTGCCAGAAGCTACAACTCGCGCCTAAGCTTTCAGAAGCCCGTTTCCCAGCGTTAAACATTTGCGCGCGTGGGAATCTTCCGCTGCCAAGTTGGGCCAGCATATTCTGATACATTTGCGTCACGAACCAGTTGATGGACTTTCTATTACAATCAACACACTACTGTAGCAATTCCAATCCATATTTTGTCCAACCAACCACCACCATTGTAACAATGACAGACGGGGCGCCGTCAACAGGCTTCTAACAGTTATACATGTATTATCGTGCTCAAGCGGTCTACAGAGATGGGTCGGGCAGAGTTAATAGGAGTTTATGTTCATTGACAATTCACACCGTAATACCGAAAAAAATTAATTCAAACACTGGATCTTACGTTGAAATGGAGAACATGACGTTTCGACATTATCACAAGTCCTTCTTCGGGTGAACTGTTTTTGGGGTGTTACTGGTGTCACGTTGTAAATTCTGCTAGGGATAAGGTCAAGATCTCCTTTTTAATGTAAGACCCAGTATTAACACCGATTTTTCCTTATCTTAGTTTTGTATATCCGGATGAATCAAAATTGGCAATTTGAAATCCAAACTAACTCTTACCCATGGCCGAGCTCTTTGCAAATTCTGTCAAACCATCTTGAGTTGACATCGATTAAGCAAATTGGGTACCATTGGTTTTGATGCCATGCTTTCGCCACGCCGGTCATTGTTTCATTGCTAGCATCGAGGCGTACTGAAATTGATACAGACAACATACACAGTACATTGAAACTACCAATCAACAAATTTATATTAAAGTCTACGATATTCTGTATTCTGCAAATTTTTGCTATTTCGTTAAATATCAGTTTTATCAAATGCAATTGGCTCGCCAGCACACACACACACACACACACACCAGGCCCGTAGCCAGCAATTTCAGAGGGAGGGGTCGTTTCCTTAAAAAATGGACCTTTTACCATAAAATCCTCAAGTACATAGATCAAATTTTACCCAGAGTGGACCTTTTTCCAGCAAAAAGGGTGGTTCTTTCGAACCCCCCTAACCCCCACTGGCTACGGGCCTGCACACACTATAAATGTATAACTTACGGCAATTCTTTTCATCCCTCCCATTGGGGCAGTTCACCATGCCGTCACACTGAGCCCTGGCTGGCACACATGTGGTGTTGTCTCCACAGCTGAACTGGCCGGCTTCACAAACATCTGGATAATGACATTTACCATGAACGTGAGACACGTAAAACTTTCTCCATTTGGTTGCAATGTTATAGAGTCGCCGAACTACGTTTGATTTCAGTTTTAAGGAAGTAGGACTTAAACTTTTTGGTTTCAATTTTAGAACTGTAAAAGCTCTAACCTTTGGGGTTATGCTATGCTTAAATAACTGCTATACTATCATTGTCATGAGATTTATATGAGGTGAACTTTCTATGCCAAACCCTAGTGTACTGGTAGATGTGATCTTCATTTACTTTTGTTGAGAAACCATCAGCCATTTATGGCTAGCCCCCTCCTCCTTTGATGGTTAAATGATATAGCATAGTCAAAATGTACCAACTAAATATGTCTGAATACAGATGTTTTATCTCACTCCTTTAAATATCAATCCCCATATTTCGTGTGAATGTTAAAACACTTACACACTAAATACAACAAGAGCTGACGCGTTCAGTGAGAAAGCCTAGATAACCTATGGTAACTTTGATAGGTTTCTAATACACGTTCTAACTAATGTATTTCCTCTGATTGCATTTCCGAGAAGTTTTGATTGTTCATGCTGTGAATTCCTATTCCCCGAATTCAGTAAACAACGGAGTAATGATCCATTCTGATACACAATCAATACTTACTACACTGAAAATAAAATACAAAGTAGGACAGTGAATAAAAGGTTCGGTTGTGGTATTGTTGTTTGATTGATGGGGTGGAGTACACAAAACTTGAAGGAGCAAAATCAAGTGATATTTCACATGACTTAGGGCGCGTTTCCATTGAAGTTATCGGTCTACGTAGATCGATCCTACTTCGTGGGGACTCTCGCTGAATGCAATCAGCTTTTCAGATTAACACACCTCCTTCTGTTTCCAACGTACTCGAATAATTATCAATTTCACTGACCCTATCACGTTTTCAAGAGACACGAGATTGTAGAAAGTCACCTGTTCTGTATTCAAATCAACGTCAGGGGAAGGCGTGTTTTAATATGTTAAACTGATTGCATTCAGCGAGAGTCCCCACAGAGTTGGATCGACCTACGTAGACCGCTGGTGTCTATGAGAATTAGCCCATGATGTACGTACTGCAAGTTATTTCATCATCGCCGTCAGCGCAGTCTTGGTGTCCGTCGCAGACCCACTGTTTTTCTATGCACCTGCCGTCTCCACACTCCCACTGGTACGGCTTACAACCTGAGAGGGGGGAGAGTGAGAGGCTTTACAACATAGCTATGACTTGATACGGTCTATAGAGCATTTGCTAGAGCATATCACTTTAAGAATCGATCATAATCACTGGGTTGATCTTGTATAAGAAATATATAAATTACTTTAAAAACTCATCCATGAAGATCAGCTATGATAGATAATTATTGATTCTCATTTTAGTTCCTGAACAAGGTATTTTTATCTATCATAATTGATCGTTATAGCTACGTTTTCAGTGTTATTTATTTATTTATTTGAGCGTGGCAAGTACGTGATACGACACGTAGAACACTTATGTAAGGAAAATATCTTCAGACAGGAACTGCACCGTAATTCTGAATGTCAGTTTCAATGATAACAAACAACATAATCGTGACGCTTATATTAGGTAAATGATCGCCCATATCATTCATCCATGTGATGTGACGGGATATTGCATTTCCTGTTGCTGCGCTGACATACAAGCAAGCACAGGAAGCATTTCGTCTTAAGTAAATGTGATCCGAATTAGACTGAAGAATAGGCGTGTGGAACCCTCACGCATGCTATGATTATTTATTTATTTATTTGTTTATTTATTTATTTTCATTTGTTTTTTAATATTTTATTTAATTATTTATTATTATTACTTATTTGATACGGTTTATTTTTTACTATTATTATTATTATTTATTTATTTATTTATTTATTTATTTTTGGCAAAAGAAAGCTTATGTTCTACAAAAGGGTAATATGGTTAGTTTAACAATGTTAATACGAAGCCCTCTGTTACCGCAGTGTAATTCATCCGTGTTATCGCCGCAGTCGTCGTCCCGGTCACAGCGCTCACTCCCTAATACACACCGTCCATTGCCGCACTGGAAGTGGGTCGTATTCGGGCAGACTGAAAAGTGAAAATGAATGATTTTCTTTCCTTTTTTGTTTGTTTCTTTGAGTTTATTTGCCTTCATGTTTATCTCTTTCTACTCTTCTCTCATCCCCGCCTTCCTTCCTCCCTTCCCCCTCTTTCTTAATCCCCCTCTCTCTCTCTCTCTCTCTCTCTCTCTCTCTCTCTGTGTGTGTGTATGTGTGTGGAGGGGGATGCGTATTTGTGCGGTGGAGTATCATTGCAGATCTGATTGGTTGAGGGCACATTTCAACCCTTTAAAAAGGCTAGTAAACATTGGCATTTCTTTTCTCGGGGTGATTCCACACCCGTTGTCAATATGTACAAAATATAAGCACCGTGTCACAAAACAAGCTGAAAAATGACAGAAAAAAACAGCATATCTAGAGAGTACCCAGAGAAATATCTGTAAATGTCCACTAAAATATATATCTATGGTCCTGGTACATGCAGAGGGTACAGTATGTTTACCGCAGTTTTGCATTTCATCAGCTCCGTCGTCACAGTGTTCGTAGCCGTCGCATACATAGCTCATGTGGATACAATTGGTACTGCTCGGGCAGAGGAACTCATTACTCCGACACTCTGGAAATATTCACATTACACAATTTTTTCAATACTGGGTTACCAACAATCTGTTCCTAAAATGTTATTTCATTTTTTTTCTTTTCTTTTTTCGAGATTTTGGTGCAGCTACAGGGTTGCTTATTTAGGTAATAGGCCTACCTTCCGTGTTACAGGTGTTATTCTAATGAAAATAAAAATAAAAAACAATATCTCTGTAACAATATTATGTTTTAGATGGTCAAGTACGTGCAATGCCAATAAACGACTTATAGGCGTAGATTAGAAGACTCTGTTTGACACTCCCTTGGAATATTGTAAACACTTTAGGCAACCTCGGGGAAAACAATGATACATCGCCAAAAGGTCAGAATAGGAGACAGAAAACACGCATCTCCTACCTACGTTGTTGAATCACTTTTCTTATCGCGTACCAATCAAACCTTGAACACCTGCGTTTAAATGAAACTACTCCCAACCAATCTTTACCACAAACAGCAAATGCAATAGTTTTTTTTTTCTAATTTCTGAACGCTCTTCATATTTCTTTGCTCAAATAACCCGATGAATCACTGAATAAAGACAGCAGTCACGCAATTTCCATTGGGTTTTGCAGAAAAATATTTCTGATCCAAATCGTTACCCTGAGACCCCAAACCCTGAAAGTAACTTCTCAGAATCGCTTTTAGCGGAAAGTGTTTCCAATAGACTCTGAAACTCAGGGTGATATTGCCAGACAAATACAAGACTTACCACAGTTCTGCATCTCGTCTCTGCCGTCATGGCAATCCAGTCGTCTGTCACACACTTTAGCCAAGCTTATACACCCTCCGTTTGGGCACTTAAACTGGAACTCGTTGCAAAAAGTGCTGTCTGAAAATGGAACCACAGAACTAGTGGTCATCGCTAAGCAACATTATATACTATGATTTATTTCAAACATTTTAACGTTAAAACACTCACATGAATGAAACAATGTTCATATAAACCCCAGTGTATAATTCATAGCATAATTCTCCGAGGAGCTTTAGAAAAACTTCTACAAGAAAATGTGATGTTTACGCTAATTATAACAAAATCGACATGAAAACATTATACTGATTTTGATTTTTTTTTTTTTTTCATTATGCTGGACTTACGTGGTATTTATATAGTGTAGATTTATTAACAAATAAAAGTGAGAACCGAGCGTGGCTTAACATTGCCAAAAAAAGAAAATCCATCATATTAAACCCCATTAAAATTTTAAATATCATTGTCTTATAATTATATTTTGCAGATTTCAAGTCATTCACTAAGGCTAGTATTAAAAGTGACTGATCGGCACTTACATATTTCTAATCAAAACGTCGATCAGCAAAGAAATACTGCAATGACCTATGTTGCCATCGTTCTTGTTTTAGAGGATTGCGGTACATATTTAGGGCGTGCGCGACAATTAAGACAACCACAACTTCCACACAAGTTTACATAAGTCTTATTTTTGAAATTTTTGTCCTTTCTTCTCAGATATCTTGAAATCACTATGTACTGTACAGGGGCGGATTGAGGTCGTCTTCTGGGTCTTCCGGAAGACGGTCAGATTTTCAAGTTTACATTGACGGGCATCAACTTTTTCTGTCGGAAGACGGTCAAAATTGGAGGATGGATCAACAAAGATAATTTGGAAGACTGATAGAAAATAGCTCTGGATCCGCCCCTGCTGTATACATGTGAAATTAGAGATTAAAAACCTGTTCGCCTGCGCTATGCAATTTTCCTGTCAGTCAGCCAGTAGACCTGACAGGCCAATTAGCCGGCGCTGCCGTGTGTTTTGAACGACCAGTTCTGTAATGTTGGATTATTGTTTAAGTTTAACGGTATAGCGAAGCACAGGGGCACAAACAATAACTTTATTTTTCAGTTTAACGAGCAAATTTGGAAGAAAACAAGCGTTTTTATCCCATATTTTGCATTAAAACTGCCCTCCCCTACTGTTGTATATTCTTTGTACACCCCCTTCCACAACAGCATACCGGATCCACCAGTGGGAATATAATCCATAATGTCAGATAATAGTAGAGATATATCGTATAATATCAAATGTCAGATTTCTTTGGTCTAAACAGAAAACTTCTCACATCTAACATAGTTGTACATAAAAGATCAATATGCCAAAACATCTGTTTGTAACGCCGAGTTCTCAAGGCTGTGACTCTATTTCTAACTATCTGGACAGATTTGGAATTCACTGATAGGTAAATGTCATATCATGTTACAGCAAATTATTATCGACATTTTTTCTTTCGAATCGTCTGGCATATGCTTACAATGCAGAGCAATCTTTTAACACGAATTTTCAGGTAAAGAGATATTATTATGGTAACCATTATCTCGACTGCCGGAAGTAATTTAGCCTTTCGTAACATACAGTTTTAAGTAATAGCTCAAAAACTCTTCATGTGTTATTTCGAATACATAAGCACGAACTTTGTAGTTCTGAGAATCTCAAGCTTATGTAAACCAGTGCTATGTAATTATTTTTGCATGAACTACGGACAATTGCCAAATTGAGCATATATAACTTGGGTTTAATGTAATAGCATTATTATTGTTGCCTCCTAGTGCGTCTATCTGCTACTAATGCCTTATTATTAATACTCTCTTATGAAACATAACAATGGGGATAAGGAAAAATATCACACCATATGTAGATTGTCAGAAAAACGGCAAAGTTGAGCACAAAATGTAATAATTCAGAAATAACGTTTAAACTAAGAAAAACGTTATTTATTAGTGTTAATAAAATTGATTTTGAATGGGGTCCTACGCCATTGCTGCTTATTGTTCTTTAGACCTGAAAGTAACTTAAGCTGTGTTGAAATAAGATTCAGTGATTCCTTTAGTGGAGACAGTGTTCTGTGTGTGGAATAAGCCTTGTCCAATGAAGCATACGATGCATATTACTCAGACTAATGACGTGGCAGAGGATATATATGTAGGTACAGGCCTTTATACTTACTGCATCCTGTCAGTGTATAGGATTCATCGGAGCCGTCTCCACAGTCGTCGGTGCCGTCACATAACACAGCGCGTGACACACAGAGCCCGCTAGAACAGGTGAAATGGGATGGTAGACATCCTGGAAATTGACATTTCATTACAGAAATTAAACCTCTGTCTTTCTAAATTAAAAAGTTAATGATTCTTTTTTTGGTAGAGAAAATGAAATAATTTGATATATAAGGATTGGCTAAAATGTATTTTGGTTACAAAAAAAAAAACGTTTATGTAACATGTTTTCCGGTGGTAATTTTAAATAATAGATTTAATACCATATATAAGGGCGATTTTCTACTTCTAAGAATCCAAAGCTCATATCAGCCGATTAGACACGTCAGTATTTGTTATTTATGGAATTGATTGTTTTCACACGAACTCAAAGGAAATGAAAAATTGAGCCGTGATAACCTGGACATTATAAGTAATAAATACAATAACATGTACCCTCTTATATCCAGGTGTCTCTCTCAGCTGCTAATGTCATATTATTGAAAACACTAAGGAGACATAACGAAGACAATAATGAAAAATATTATTGCACAAATGGATGAGTTTCTTCAAATAGAAAAATTAGTAAGCAATTACGTGGACTATCATAATCCTTGTCTAAGACCTAAACTATATATAACTGTATCTTCTGATGGCTCATTGGAATCTGTGTCAAACTGGAAGGGTTCCAAAATTTATGTCGTAATAAACGGCGCAGATGCAGAGCGAAGAGAATATAAGAAAAAAACAAACCGTGGAGCAGTTCCGACTCCGCACATGAGCTTCTACCCTCTACCAGGGCCGCAGTTATTATTGTGGACATGTTTGCTGACATCAGACCAAAATGACCGTCTATTTATCTAGAGACATATCTGTGAATATCTGTGGAAAATCAATCTGTCACCCTGGTAGAGGGTAATGAGCTTCCATCATTCACTTCGAACGGTGCGAGAGTGTCAGCAACTAGTGTTTGTAAAATGGGGCCCATGCTTACCACATTTCAGTCCAGGTTCATCACTGTTATCCGGGCAGTCGGGATCGCCATCACAGTACTTTTGAACCTCAATACACTGTCCAGTGCCACACCGAAACTGGGTCACTGAGCAATCTAGGAAAATGAATTGGGAACATTTCCTTTTTGCATTTCTTGGCCGTGGGGTGTACATGTAGCTATGTCTCACTATACCATTACTTTTAAAACAATGATGCTTTAATAACATGGTACTCTAAAAGTTTGTTGTAAGTAACCTAAGCTTTATGATAGACTATTTATTAAAACTAGTTTGGTTTCTGATTAAAAATAGCAATTAACTGCAATTCATTTCATCACTCCCGTCCTCGCAGTGTTCAGTTCCATCGCATATCTGATAGTCCATAATACACTTGCCGCTTGTTTTACACTTGGTTTGTTCTCTTAGACAAGCTGAAATAAAAAAGATATACACAAACGTCTCATAACAATGCAAGCAATCATGTAATGGGATATATTCACTGTGCAATTGATTCCTTTCTGGTACATTGTAGGCCTACCTACATGACAATGGTCTCATTTCACCCTTTATCAAAAATCGGGCTTACATTAGCCCTAATAACGACTGATTGGATATTCTCATTCTGCAGGTAATGTTTCCGTTAAAACTGTTTTGTGCCAACTGTACGAAGACGAATTATTATTGTAATTGTGATTTGATGTTTACGGTAGGTTCTTTTCTCTTCTTTGTCATTACACCTTATCAAAAGATACATTAATTAAAAAATAGTAATAAATAGATAAAGGAATAAATACAATTGTGAAAAAATCAAGTTGTTAATGGCATATTTTGAGGGGGGGCTTGAAGCATTCCAACATCTTGTCGTCTAATTAAACATATTTCAGGCGAGTGTGGTCAGGCGAAAAATCACAAAACAGATGCGTAAGTACTTGTTTACTTACTGCAATTAGGCTTTTCATCACTTCCGTCAAAACAGTCATCTTTGCCATCACACCAACGACTTTTATCATAGCAAAGGCCATTCTCACACCGGAACTCCCATGACCCGCATGCTGCAACAAAAAACAACAACTACAGTATCATATTACCAATTAAATCTGATACCTTCTCAAGGCATCATCATTGTCTGATATTTCATACAATGATAGTGAAAAGACAGAGGTCATATCCTTTGAAGAACCGTCAAAACAAATTGTATATCTAAGTGTTTTCTTGTCGATATGACTGATCGCTTATTGTTGCTGGCTTTAATTGGTGAAAATCTTGACTTATCAGGGCAAATCAAACAGTGATATTGTGCTATCAGAAGTTATTAAATCAATCAGTGTCAGTCCTAGAATACCAATGATGTTTTCAATAAAATATGTTTGTTCTTATTTTAATTTTCTGATCAACTGTGCCTTCATGTAGTCATTATATAGAACCTTTGGACCTCGATATTTTATTGATTGTTTACGGAGCCAATAGGGGAAGATAACCCGATGAGACGGTAGGGAAGAATGCTTTCAGGAAAAATCGGTGAGACAGTAGGTGATGAAATTTTCAAGAAAGACCGTTTCTGTACAAACACGTATGTCCCTGTTTACAAAAGACAAATTATGATCCTGACAGGAATGACAGTGCGCTAACAACCGACGCCCGTTTCCCATTACTTTGTGCAGGTGACATTCGTCCATATACTAACCCCAATACCCCCACTAACTCTAATCATATATGGGACCCCAGACTTCCATTCCTCGAACTACCATTCCTGTCACACCGTCTCTTAAAATGTCAGCAATAGCATTCGCCCCAGCTACCAATATCTTCTAAGAGTGAGATTTTGTTTTTGTCTACGACCAACTTACGGCACCAGGTTTCATCACTACGGTCCTGACAATCTAGTCGTCGGTCGCACAGTTTGGACCCCGGTATACACTGACCAGACGAACATTTTCCCTGGCTGGACAGGCAGGCTAAAGGGGAGGAATATGTCTTCATATATTCATGTATATTTTATCTACAGATTTTATTATTAAAGAAATGAAAAGGGGAAGAAATTTTCTGCCAAACTGTAAATGAGATACGCAATAGGGGGGTCGTAGTATATATTCAAAAAGTAATAAAAGTACGGCAGTAGTGATTTTAATCAAAAAAGAAAAGAAAGACAGAAATGTTATAATTCAACTCCAACAGCATAAAAATGAGATTTTTAACAATTCTGTTCATATAAAACGGTACATGTTTATATGTGTACAACATAATACAATGATAACGTTTTATTTTCAAGAAATAAGGCGGGATTAATAACCCAGTGCATCTTTGAATCTTTTCAGTTGTCCTCGGTCAAATTACGCTATCGTACTAAAACAGTATACAAAATAAAAGTATGAGTATGCGATAAAATAATTTTATGACAAGCCACTAGCGCACCCTGTGGACAGAGAGTAGTTCAAATGGGCATCTTTATATAACTATACATATACAATGTACTTTTATATGTAGTAGCTGTGAGCTGTAATCTTACTGCAGTTTTGAAGCTCATCACTCCCATCCGGGCAGTCAGGAGTGCCGTCACACCAGTGATCCTCGTGGACGCAGAGGGGGGTCGTCTGGCAGCGGAACTGGTTCACCAAACACGCTGATTTACAATAAATAGATGCATCGATTATAAAGGCTATATTATGTTAAAAGGCATAGATCTATAAACTACTTGCATTCTTTTCTAGATGTGAACGTCAGTAATTTATCAGAATCCATGGATTCAGAACCTACTTCAAGTACTCACAATTCTGAGCTCTATACCGGTAGATGACCTTACTTGGACCGTAATTATTTGGTCCTTATTATATTTCATAAAAAAGATTTTATAAACACAACGAGAAAAAAAATAAATAATTAGAAAAGAATAAGATGAATTTTTTTTAAGAAAGAAGGAAAGTTGTTTTTCTGTGCAAGATTGATGCACGACATTTTTCATCTTTGGCTATCTACATTGTGACGGTTGCGACCAATCGCAATGACTGCAGACAACTGGCACAATCTCAGCATTTGTACTTTCAAAGAAATCACCTTCGCATTCGCAGAAAATAGATCTACGCATTCGATACCCAAAACATAACAAATATAAGAGGAATTTGATGACTCCTCGTGTTCGTGAAAGTTGCATTAATTGCATAGCTTGTGCCTTTAATATTTGTATGAATAGTCAACATGAAATAAGAATAATAATGCCTGTATTTGCTTGAAATATTTCGATCGTTTAAGTTGTAAAGGCCTACTTACGACATCCAGCTTCATCTGAGTAATCACCACACTGGTTTCTGTTGTCACATTTAAGAGATGGTCTGATACATTTCCCGTTGTCACATCTAAACTCGGTGTCCGTGCACACTGCAAAAATATTTGATTAAACAGGAACTCACTTTTTTCAAAACATTTCTAAGAAAAAACGGAGGAATATACTTGTATTCGAGCATAAAGAAGAATCAGATTTAAAATTAACTTTAGATAAATTATCAGTAGTAGTGTTACATCAAATTTATAAATCATCAAGCCATTAAACACATCACGTTAGGGCCACGTGGCCATTTATAGCAACGTGTGAGTGCTCACGTGCACTAGGTTATAACCTCTTTCTCGGTCTGTTACTAAACCACGTGAATCCCTTGGTTGTTCCTGACCTACTTATTCTAGCTCCATCAACAATCATTGGGTCCATCTTACTATTGTGCCCTCTGATATTAATGTTCATTAATTCTAAGACCAGACTAAATTGATAAATTGGTCAGCTAGAGTGACCAAAGCTAGTTTTGATAAAATCAGTATTTTTAGCGCAGCAATACATTTTTCTTTTCAAATGCTGAAAAATGCATTCGGCATTGCTGTGTAAAGTATGAATTCCTACAGTAGACCAACGGAAAACATTCATGTTACTGTTTTTATATGCTCTAAGGCACCTGTACGCTTTTTCCTCGATCAAATGAATTTTTTCTGAAAAAGAAAAGGAAGTTTCTCGTACTCAGAAATCATTGCTCGACTTGGATTCTCTACTTTAAGCAGTTATTTATTTATTTTATGGTATGTTCTTGTATATATCAATGTGAACTCTCGACGCCATGTACTTCAACTTAGGGGTTTTATAGTCTTTTAAGGTATCGATCGGAAAAAATAGGAGCTTTGCAGGATGGCAGATATATTGAAACTATGACTTTGGGAAAAGCATATAGTGAACCTTTTAAAATTGCTCACACTTTGTCCGTTAAACATCATGTTTTAGAATAAAAAGCTGGAATTCGCCTTCCTACCAGTTTTATCAGACCCCGGTTTCACAAAAAAAAAAAAAGCTTGGTTTAGTTGAGAATGCTGTTACACTGTTCCTGATAGGTTAAGACGTGCGCATGTGCGCATGTGACCATGTAACGCTGGTAATTAAGTTCTTACCCAGGGTAACTGACTTTATTTTATTTTATCATCTTATTTTTTTTTTCAATTATTTTTTTTTTTTTTTAATTTTTATTATAATTATTATTATTATTTTTTTTTTTTTCTTGAAACCGTGCTTGGCCTTACCGCAGTTTTGCATTTCATCGGAGCCGTCACTGCAGTCGTCCTCCCTGTCACACAGCCAGCTCTCCCACACACAGGCACTGCCGTCCAGGCACGCCCACTGGAAGGCACCACAGGCTGAAACGGGATCAAACAGAATAGAGATATTCTCACAGGATCAAATAGGATAGAGCAGTTCTTATAGGATCAAACAGGTTAAAGAGCCTACAGTGTATTCTAAGAGACGTCACACATTTTACAGCAGCTCACGTTATACATACTACACATCATGGGTAAGAAGTGTCTCTGACGATGATTCACAACGAGAGTCTTCTCTTATTTACGCAGTAATATACATGTATGTAGTAGCAATATATCATTTAAATACATGTATATGTCATCGGATATATTACTGCTATGTATAAAAATAAAGAATCAAACGAAAAACTACCTGAGGAAAAAAATTACAGCTACAGACACAGTTATAATAATAATAATAATAATAATAATAATAATAATAATAGTAGTAGTAGTAGTAGTAGTAGTAGTAGTAACAGAACACATACGGTAGGGGGTCGTTGGTATCGCCGTGCTGCTCGTGCCAGGAGTGCTCGTGTTGACGGTAGTGACCGGACTGTGCGTCATAGCAGTTGAACGAAGCAAGGAGGCGGTAGTCGTCTTAACTGCTGAAGTTGGCGTAGAAGTTGAGACAATTTTCGTCACGGTAGAATAGGTGTCACCTGTTGTGACAAAGGATGTGGTACCCGTTGTACTGGTGACATTTTTCTCTTGGTGACCTGTTGTAACGGACAGGGTTGGCGTCGCAGGAGTAGAAGTGGCTGCTGTCAATAATGCAACTAGAACCGGAGTATTACATAAATTCAAATAAAAATAATTTTGGACTGATACAATAGTAATGTGCGATTTATTTTCGAGACGTTTAAATTCTATATAAGCTTTTTGCAAAAGAAACCAGTTCTTATATTTTTTTATCTTTTTGAAAATCCCCTCTTGTTTAGTACATAGATCATACCGGTACCTGAAAATTTTACTTTGCTGATATCAATTTTCCACCCAGTGAAGGCGTCTCCTTCTTCTTCCCTCACTGCGTTATTAAGGGTTTCCACCGCCTTTCCTACCATCTCGTCGCTGTTTGTCTTAAAGCCAATTTTGTATGTAACACGGACACTACCCGCTCTAAAAAAATTAATGTTCAAATGTACAAGACAACGACCAAAACTTGCTCAGTGGTAACTGCCTAGATTCAAAATTTGAATTTTAGTTCACAGTTCATGGTTGTGCTAGTCCTACAAAGGTATGAGTCGTTTAACCTACTAAGAAATCCCCTCTCAATGCATTTTATGCCAAAAAAAAAACCTTAGTAAAGGGAAAATGTGAAATTGCAAAGAACAAAATAACAGTTTTTTTTAGCATTACCTAAATTGCGTCACCTGACAGCCCGCGTACAGGTGAGCGAACCTGGAGCGTTTGTACACAGCATCTATCTGAAGTGAAACGGTAGACTCTTACATTAACCTGGAGTTGCACGCTAAATAAACTGAAACTGTATCCTCTATTTAAGTTTCATAGGGCGATTTAATTTAAACACAATTGACGATCTCTTCTTTCTGAGCGTTATTTAACATAATATTTAAGATATATTAAGAAGATTCTTTTGTACTTCCCTTATATTACCTAATAAATAAATAAAATCGCAGCAAGTCTAGGTTTTTTGTGTCTAATACTGGCTAGGGAAGTAAAAATGGATCCCTCTCTCTCTCTCTCTCTCTCTCTCTCTCTCATACACACACACACACACGCACACGCACACACACCTCTGTACAGAAAACGTATGCCAGGTTTTTATATTCTTTCGATGCTGGATCCTGTAAATCTGGGGAGTAATTCCAGTTTGATATTGTCAACTCTCCCACAACTGTCTTTTGTGCCGCTGAAAAAAATTAAAAAGTATCACGATATGTGTACTTTTTTTGTCTATGGCGTTAAATTATCCCCTACTACTTATTTCACGTATTCACAAGTTGTTTTTAAACTGTACAATAAATGATGGAAATAAAAGATGCAAAGTCAATTCACTGAAAAGCCTAGAAAGTAATCAAGTGTGAATATAATTTTCTTAAGAGTCAAGAATTAAAAAAAAATTGTTTTCACGTTTAGCAAGAATGGGAAATGTCAGAGTTAATTACATGAGATTTTGCTTGCTTTTTTAATTTTAAAATAGAAAAATTAATAGTTTGAAAGATCTCTTGAAAAGAAACAGTCGATGCTTTTGATGTGAATTGAAAATGAAAGCATGTTTGGAGGGAATCACTATTAAAAATCTGTTTTATAAATTTGAAAACCGTTATCTTGTTAAAGCAATAATAATATTTAAAATGTTTTACCTTCGTTTGCATTTTGAGCTGGATCGGATGCTGAAAATGTATAAATGACAAATAAACACTAAATTCTAAAAGTCAATCATCCATTGAAAATCAAAATATATCGATACAAATATCACCGTCCCAAGAAATCAATGCGGTAGGTCCTTGAAATGAAATCACCTTCTCTCAACGTGGCTACAAATCTACATGAAATTTTAACTGTTAATCCTTTGCATCTTTCCTGGAAAGTAAATCCAATTATTGTACATTACTGGCACTTCTCGAATAAAAATTCTGCAAACCCATTTCAAGTTTCTTTTAATTCGTGCTTGAAAGTGAACAATGAAAATAAGACTTACTTGCAAAATATATCGACACAAATATGGCCGCCCCAAGCACGATGGTCGCTAATACAGAACAAACCACAAAAACGGAAAAGCGGGCTGAGGTTTTCTTTTCTGAAGAATGGCTGCTGCTTTCGGTCGCAGACGAC
This sequence comes from Lingula anatina, assembly GCF_051362555.1. NCBI lineage: Eukaryota > Metazoa > Brachiopoda > Lingulata > Lingulida > Lingulidae > Lingula > Lingula anatina. The sequence continues at coordinate 16,384,565 of NC_141770.1, forward strand.
AGTGGGGATGGCGTGCTCGTCTTGCTTTTAATATCTGATCCATTAATATTTGGTTCAATTTTTATTTCTATATTCTTGGGATTGAGGCCATTCTGAATGGCGCCGTCGTTCATGCTGACGTAGGCAGCGTTGTCGTATGCATGGCTCGAGTCTGATGTCGTCTGCTGATCCATCGCGGGGATATAGAACGATAGCTGGTTCTGAAATTAAAGCGTTAATTCAGAGCATAAAATCATTTGCCTATAGGGGGTTTCTTTTTTAATGTTATACATGTATATAGGGAACAAAGTGGCATTATGACAAGGTGTCGTTCAGAGAGCTGAATCCATGGTGGGCCCTACACGTTCAACACAAACACATACAGAGAAAGAGAGGAGGGGGTGATGTAGTTATTTCCTTGTTTGAATTTGAAAAAAAATAGGTAGTGATAAGACATAAGTTGATATAATGGAATTTTACTAAACATAATCATATAATTTTCTAATATTTAGTTTCCTTAAAGTGTTTTCGTTTTTGCTACTTCCTTGTCTGCAAAAGGGAGACGGGTTCCAAGGATTCGAGTTAAAAGCAGTAAATTACAATTAAGTATGATTTAATGTTGTTTCGTATGTCAATCGCATACGTTTATCCACTATTATCCATACGATACTTTAAAATACATGAAATTCGGGTTCGTCTCTATTCACTGTCATATCCCTGTCAAAACTGATCTGAAATGAAGTATATTACTTTATGATTTAATTTACTGTGTGACTATCACTTCACTAAAGAACAGCCTGACCCTCTCACCTCCAGTCAAAATAATCTCCTCGCTCAGCGTTTCACTAACGCGCAGATTGGGCCCCTCCAGTCATAAATCTATACCCACAAAGGGCACCATGATTCGGTTGCTAAGCTTCACTGTCACTCTACCCTTATTACCATATATCTCTCCTGACAAATCAAAAACTTGTAGAAACATGACGCGCGACATATTATTTTACAATACATAAAGCCCCTGCTTTTGGATAATTTACTGTATATCTCCCATAGCTGTGAACTCTTCGACCTCCTACTTTGGATAGAAAACTCCGTGTCATTTCAGTGAATTTGAAATCCCTTGTCATCAGTCTTTGAAATGTTAAAACGAGAATTGTTCTAATCACCGGTTTAGTTGAACTTCATCGTTCATATCTGACCGTCCACTTGAAGGTAATTTATTGTGTAACAACGCTTGTAAAATCTGAAAAGGTTTTTGGGGTATAGTAATAATTGCGTTAACTACGAGTAAGTGTACGTAAGTAATGGCATATCGTCATAGTTTTAACAGCTGCTGACGTAGGCTTATGCGCACTTTTCAGAGAGTTCGGGAAATCGAGAAAACTATCACATTTACAACTACAAATACTATGACTATGTAAAATTTCCTGATTACTGTTTGATTGGAAGGTTTGGGGTTTCTTTCCATAGCAAATAAGTCAAAAGCCAATTTATTTGTAGTCTCTACTTTTTTCAATTTATAAAATATTTGAAATAATCATTTGCAATCTACAGAATTCAAATAGTTAATTTCTATCAATGCCTGGAAATCATTCTAACCGTGAACTGCTTATAAGTAAATTTAGCACATGATTTTTTTTATTTAAGTAAATTGAAAATGAATACTTATATGAATTATATAGTTTTTAAAGCAAAATAAAATTCAGATATGTTGTTAAAACCGATCATTATCCTGCAAACGGAAATAGAACTTGAACCACAATAGTTATATATGTTCCGAGCGAAGAATTTGAACAGTTCGCCTTCAAATTGAAATGTCACTGAATTTTTTATATCAAAGATAGAATAATAAGAATAAAATATGATGATAAAAAATGAGGAAAATGATAAATAAATCCTCTTCAAATATAATCACAAGGATCATTTATCTAAACCGATAATTATTTGGGGATAATCTGCTAGGACACAGCACATGTTTTGAGAAGTAGAATCGGATAAACTCAAGTCCCATTGAAATGAAACCAAACTCACCTTTCAGAGACCTTACTTTACTGCATGTTAAATCGCCCGCACGCTGGGGCACAATGAAGAATGATATCACAGGGATTTCAAAAGCAAGAGGTTCGATGAGGGACTTGATCTGAGCGCCTTTCTCTGTCACAGCAGGCCATAAAGTTTTGTTGGCGTGAATTTTTAAATAATATATCCCCTTGTTACTGTGCTGCTAATAGTCTACTTATGCTGTACTGCCGTATAATGAATTAAGAAATATTTACTATAGCACCACACGTATGCAATACGGAGGCCCCACAAATGTATTTCAAAGAGTTTCGATGATATATTTTAAACTTAATTGGAAATATAAGACGAGAATCTCAAATACGAATAGCATTTTTTTTCGGAATCCTGGGCTCCAACTCTGAAAAATACTAAGCGTATTGACAGTACAGCTAAATAATAATAGTACTTTGAGAATGGGAACCTAGGGTTAAGATTTACATGAATACTGCAAGATGCAAACCAAGTAAAGGGGAAATGCTGTGTAAACAAGAAAACTAAATTAATATTTTCGCTGAGTTTAAACCATAATCTGAAATAAATTTATTTTATGGCATTTAATTAAAATATGAAGGTAGCATTAACCTGTACAGTATGCAGTTTATGCAAACTAAGTTGGAATCTATATGCGAATAAGAAAGCGAAAGGAAAACACATATTTGATGAAATTCTGAAAATATTTTTGTGGTTTTCCAGAACATTATAGAATAGTCCAGATTGCATATAGATACGCTTATTTTATACATTCTGTAAAATTGTATTCAGTCAATCTGTTAGTTGCATTTTTTGCCCTAGGTTGAACCTGCAGAGTAAATAAAGTAGATTTTTGTACCAGTAGTTACATGTACATGTACATGTATATCATCACTTGATGAACATGACCGATATTTAGATCATTAAGACTATGCTACACCTATGCTACACCGCTAAGAGAACGAATTTTGGTCCATTTTCAGACATACGTTAAACAAAAGAAAATGCCGCAATATTTAAAGTTCGTGATCTATGGATTTACTGTATGAATTTGATGTTGATTATCAAACATTGCCAAGGCCCCAACTCTGAAAGGGATGAGAGTGGAAAAAATGTGTATATTTTACCAAGCTATCACAAGTGTACCAGCAAAAAGGGCTTTAACTTTTACTTTTAAAGAACATCTCATGTGTTGTCTTGAAACTATGTGCATAACAGAGCTGATAAATTATTTATTTATTTATTTATTTATTTATTTATTTTTCACCAATGCAAATAATTTTTTAAAGAAAGGCGTGCACACAAACTGTCAATAAAGATCAAATGGACAAGCGTTATGCATCTGTGCGTGCGCACAGGTGCGTGCGTTCGTGCGTCCGTGTATTTAAACTGGGTTCACATGTAGCCCAAGATTTTCTTATTCTTAAGAGTAAAAACGTGACGACACCGGTGTGAAACATAATTTACGATAGTCTACCACAGGACTCCTCTTGCGGTAAACCACCGCAAATTATTTATATGACAAACTTCATCTCTCTGGAGGCTCTCTATAGATAATTTACTGACATTATAAAGAACTGTAGAAGACTTATGAGAAAACGACGTCCAACTTTATAAAGAGAGAGAAAGAAATTGCCTGCAGTAACAATTACCACCGCGAATTATGTGTTTGACAAACTCTATCCTTTAGAATTCATTTGGGAATAATTTATTGACCTCACAAAGAATTGGAAATGAATTTTGAGTAAAGGGATTGTTAAAGGAAATCCCTGATTTTATGCCTTATACATCCTATAAATTTGATAAAATTTTGACATAATTACTTCTTAACAGTTTTTTTTAATATAACATAACAGCACGAGCAGTATTACTAGTACGTAATAATATCTAGTCCCACATGTATTGCTTCTGTCTAATATTACATTTACCCATATGGTGGATCACAATATTTTATATTTATGATGACAGCGACATCAATTACTTTTGTCCCTTTGTCCCTTTGTTTTTAGTTTCTCTCTTTTCATTTCATTTTTATCCTAATTTATAATTATAATTTGTGAAGAAAAAATGGTGCGCGGGCCCCTACCTTCAACTTTTATCTATACGGAAAAGTTTATGTAAATGCGATTTTTTGCTCTGACGATTTTTTATGCCCCCAAAAATGTTAAAAATTCAAGGACACGGTACTCGGTGCAGTCAAAAAACAATTGTCCCATAAATTCCACAGTATTTTATCTCAGTGTATGATGGTTCATCAGTTCATCGGCGTTTTTAATCCGTAACAAAATTAAAGGTTTTATCAAAAACATACGATGAATACATTCTTTCACATACCTTAACAATCTGAAAAATCAACCTAATGGATTTCATGGCATGTCATTGCTAATGCATGTATATAAAACGTTAAATAAACTGAAATTTTATACAGTGTGTTGTCAGTGTCATATATGAAATGAATGTCTATGTTTTATGTGATACCTTTATTTGCAAATAACAGTTTCACAGTTCAGCGAAGCGATACGCATCACGAATGCCCGAACCCAACGATCCACCTAAAAAGTTTCAGATCAACTCGTTATTTTACGCGCCCTGGCAAACTGAAGAAAAAGAAACCTTAGCTGCTGCTCTTTCTTCGCGTCATGTTAAACGGATCTTTGAAATCTAAATCGGTCATTGTATGATTTTTGCTGTTTAACACTAGATGTGATATATAATTACAATAGGTCGTCCCTGGGTCAACAGAGTAGATAATGACAAATATCGTGCCAATGACGCTGTTGTTCAGTGATAAAGCGAAGAGAAAAGCTGTCTTATGTCGCTTCGGGTGCTGAACTTCTTTGAACATCTTGTTTAGAAGCACCTAAGCACGAGAGAACACGTACACGTTTGACTTTTGAGAATTAATCTAGAATTATAATTTTTTTTTTTTTTTTCAAAATAAACCCCGAACAGACATGGGAAAAGATTTTCTTCCATATTTTATTTCATCATAGGGCCTCTGAGGCTAGTGACTCTAAATTATTGCCGAAATGGGGTTTTAGTGTGATATCCTACAAAAAAATAGCAACCAAATTAAGGAAGGTTTTAATACCTCATTTATTGAATCCTGAAATATCGTTGGAACTGGACAATACTGCAGCTGAAAGTAAATTTTTTTACTGATTACCATTTCGCGACTTAAAACCAAAATACTGGCGTAACAAATCTATCACACGGAAATTTAAAAACGAGCGAATACATGCAATGGTATAAATTCAGCGCACCAGATATATCAAAACTGTTAATAATAGTAAATTCCAATGTAAGAAAAAAATTCCGAAATGCAGGGCAAAATTTACCTATGCTGAATGGACCTTTGGATAAACGGTCCAACAGCGGCTTACTGGGTCCTGAGTTAAGATGAGTTAAGCAAATGTCACTAGGAGAGATTTTTCTGTAGCGTAATTGCTTTAACTATGTGCAATCAAAAAGGCAGACGGACCAAATCAACATATTATTTTCTCTGTAGGTCACTACTTTCCTATACTGTGAAGAAGCTACTGAAGAAGCTACTGTATGTATCAAATCATACAGTGTAACTGTATGTGAGAACGAACAGTCCATTCCCCCTATGTAAGCGTTAGGTCAGCCGGGGTTAATATAAAAGTTAGAGCAACAAAAGAACAATAATTACGCAAGTCAAGTAAAGTGATCTCTTATTGTGCCTTGGCGTACCGTGGTCGTATTTGAACGACATTCGATATCATAACTTGTTTATTCTATTGAACGCGCTCATGTCATTTAAGGAAACGCGTTTTGTAATCTACGATTCGATACCGAGTAAGATAACTATATGTTAAGGAACACATGCGTCAAACGGTTTGACTCTGGAGTATCATTTTGTATGTTCGCCACCCGAGGCATAGCGTTAAATGCCAACACAACCTTGTGATATTGAAAAAGTGTAATATCGTTCAAGATCTTCGTGTTTTAGAATAAACAATTCATGTAACTGATACCACCTACAAAATAAAATTCCTTCCCAATTTTATATTCAGCGCCTTCGTGTCATCTAAGGTCGTCGCATTGTGTAATCTTCCTGGCGTTCATAAAATACCAATCGGTCAGTGGAAATAAATAAACAGTGACCTATGAGTGCCCTGAACCCTGTTTGTGCGGCAGATGGGTTATGTCACCTCGCGCGGTAGTATTATGGGCGAAAAACTATTTGACAGTGAAAGCAGGCCCATAGCCAGCAATTTCAAAGTGGGGGTGGGGTTCATTTCAGAAAAAGTTGGACCTTTTGCCATTAAAACTTTATGTGCTTGGTTCAAATTTTACCCAGCAAAAGGGGTTGTTCTTTCGAACACCCCCAGACCAAAACCCTATCCCCCCCCCCCCCCCCCCGGCTACGGGCCTAGGAAGGTATTGACTGGATATGCGAACTTAGCACTCCCAATTGTGGTAAAACATGAAAGCAGGACAGTGTAACCTATTTAGAGGTAAACTATTTTGGGTTGGTGCTCAATCACATTTACCCCGTTCACACCCCGTGTTAATAATAACGATAATTTGGCAAATAGGGGTAATATTCAAATCATTGTGACTGGACCAATTCATCATGTACTGCTTGGAAGAGGACATGAATTTTTTTCAGGCATTATCACTACTGTATACATCATTACTGGTTTTAAAAAGTTGTCAAATTGTAAAATGGAAAGGAAATGTTTAGCGTTTTTTAAGCAGTCCTATGACTTTCGTGATTTCATTTGATAAAGTAATGAAGGTACATGCATAAATTGTTACAAACTCTTTCACGTCTACATATAAGTAGGCGTTCGTAAGAACATGATGAATTTGTCGCGTGGGCCTGCCTACAGAACTAGAGATGCGATCATAAACAGATACACAGTAAGAACAATAAAGATCCTGTCACCAAAATTCAACAACACGCAACAGAGCAATTCATTACCCATGTAAGTTACTTTTTTCCACTCTTTGCAGCAAGGATGTCATAGGGGACAAAGACGAAACAAAAACACCAACCGTGAGCAAATGTGCGTGGTAAATATCAACCCCTGTTGGTCATAAATCAACGCCGGTTCATTTCTAAACTTTTTACCTTAAGCGTTTTGTGTAAATACCAACGCAAATTTCTTTTCTATAATTTCTTTCTTTCGACAGAACGCGAGGGATTTTAATACAGTTCAAAATCTCAATGAATTCCGATTATATATCTTAACTGAATGTTCGTTTCAGTAGGCCGGACACACATAGAGTGCTTTAAATGTTTCTGATCATCAGTGAATTTGTTACATGGAACATTGAAGTACTTATCATTTTCTTTTCTAAAAAAAGATTATTTCATCTGATATAATATTTTGCAGTCTATTCTCCAAACATCTAACCTGTTAAGTATGCAAATATGTTATAGCAAAAATGATAGAGTAGATACCAAAATACTCATTTATCATATCTTTATCAAGTCAGTTAAACCTTTCTTAGTTACCCAAAAAATAATTAAAATGAACTAACCTTGCTCTCCGCGTTCACCTTGGAGGTTGACATGGATCCGTGTGCACCTGTATTCCCTGTCGCGCTTAACGTTGTTATTTTTAGACGGGGAACAATGTCAAACTGAACAGTTTGTACCCGCTAGCGACTCGGTGACCTTGAACTTCCATAAGTAGGTGACTACATTATGAATTTTTTTCCTATAGTACAGCGCTGCTACATTGTTACACCTCAAGAAAACGGCTTAATTGTATTTATTTGATGAATGTAGGTGTTTTTCTGGAGCAAAGTTTAAATGTGTGTGTACCGGTATGTTTGTTCACAATATGAAACTACTGGCGGTATATAACCGGTAAGATGTGCGTGTGGGTCTGGCTGTCCCTTAGTTTAGCTGTTATGCCAGTGTGGTCCAGTATTCTCTCCCCCCTTGACTGAATGCCACGAATGCCTAGCCCAAACACCAGCAAATTTTGGGAGCATTCCCATAACACTAACATACTAGCAGGCTCGATCTATCTCCGACAGGATTATCGCTATCAGTTTAAAGCATTAAATTTAAGAGTGCACGGAAGTTAGTTACCCCCTCTAGCAACTCAGTGGACGTGGCAGATATTTAAGCCGCTTAAACTGAATGCAATTTAGCGAGAATCCCCTCTAAGTTAGGTCGATCCTGGTAGTACGATAGGTTTATGGGAACTCAGTTTAACAAAAACTATCTGTTCATATTCCAAGTGAAACTCCATAAATAATATCATCATTTATTATTTTAGCATTGCATTAATCCAACTAAATGAAAATTATAACATCATTTTTCCTGTATCCCCGATCACCACTTCAACTTGTTATATGTATAGCATCATAGACGCTTAAGATAAATTGCACTGAGTAGACTTGTAGCGAGCTGCACAAGAATCGATTAAAGGTTAAGTCATACTGGTGATCAAATGCGAGTTTTAACAAGGCTAAACTCAGTAGTGATCAATAAAATAAATAAATAAATAAATAAACGAAAATATGAATGAATAGAAAACAAAAGATATGGACTAATGTACGAAAAAAAGTTACACGTGGCTGCACTGATATTCAGGAAAGAGGTAGTTACCTCTTACTACGTTTCTCAAAAGATTATTAAGGCCATACGACATATGACCTTAAATCTCTCTTTCTCTAGAGTTTTAACCGGATTCTCTGATATAAAAGTTTGGCACGGCCAAAACTTAGAATGTGATTGTCGTCGCTTCGAGGTCAGTATACGGTAGGCCGTTGTAGTCCGTGGTCTCGTTCAGTTTAGTTAAATCAATACTGTTCAAGGTCAACAACTATTAGTAAAATGCAATTCAGGTGTCTGCACAGCATCACTTCAGTCATCCTTATATTGCTGGACATTTTACCCAATGCTGTGCTGCCACCGACCTCATAGCACCAAGAACTGCCAACGCCATCTGAACATGGACTTAGATTAGATCTACGTGAGTCAGGTGTAACCACGACCTGGTAGGTGGTACATGTATCTATTCAAATTCACAGTCTTTGAGAATACATTCACGCTTCTTGTTATCGACTTGAATTCGTTGCACTATTTAAAAAAGTGCACAGTCATCTTTGAGCAGATTTTTATTACAATTCCCAATGCTTCAAAACCAAATCTTATTTCAGTTCATGTCACTGAAGTTGTTGGATAAATCTACAAAAGACTGCGTCTTTCTTCACGCCTTCATGGTTGTTTCCACTTCCATGACCGGAATTGCAGTAGAGAATATATATCGTTTATAATTTCCTTATTCAACATGTGACCACCTGTAACAATGGGAGGTTCTTGGTGCCGAGAACAGGCGATGCTTTTGCTATAAATTTTGATCTGGTTTCTGCGACGATTTCTGCTGTCATCTGTAAATAGAAGGATGAAAATGAAGACGGTCCCTCAAAACGAGCACTATATGCCGAGTCTTTGTACTGGTATATATACGGTACCGGTGTATATATATGATACAGTAAAAGAAACGGTTGAAGTGTAGATAGCGAAAACACGTATTTAACTTCGGTCCTTTTTTATTTATAAGTAGATGCTTAAAGAGCCTAAATGACTTGAAAAATACTGGTACATGTCATTTTTAAAGTATATCATTTACACCTGATGTCCTTTCATTGCTAACTTTAAGGGTTACATGTACATGTATTTTCAAAACCCAGTTGTAACGAATCATATTTTTTATAAAACAAGCACTTTTTACCTGAGCAACAGGCAGAGTTGACAGATATGCGGCAACAGCACCAGTGACATGCGCAGTAGCGACGGAAGTTCCACTGATGGTCATGGTGTCAGAGGTCGAGGTGGGCCAAGCGCTCTCCACCCACATTCCGGGGGCATAGATTGACACACAGGAGCCAGTATTGGAAAAGTAACCGACGTCGTCATAACTGGAAGTAAATAACAAGATAAAGTGAACAATTACTATGGTGACCTTTTCGTTTTTTTTTAATCATGGGGCTCATAGACCTACCAGTACAATACCTATATTAGTACGGTGAAGTAACTGTTCCACTCTCAGTTGCTTCATGGTATATAACTTGATTCAAAGTAAAGGGAAAACACTTGCCCATATGGGCGATTGCATTTTTGAAGTACATTTATTTGTTGTTTCAAAAACTAATGAAAAAGTAAAATTGCTATTTCCGTTTACTTTGTTCGACCAAATTAATACAGAATGCCATTGCTTTGCCAACAGTTAAAGATGATAAAATGATAAAGACTCAAGTATTATCTCAATTTTGGACAAGATAAAAATTCTCAGCGCGCACTTATGATCAAAAATAAAAATTAAACCTACGGGTCTGAGGCACCAACAGTCATCACACCGGAAGCTGAAGCAGGAGAATAGCCGCATGCATCTTCACCATAATCATTTCCTTAAAAAATAATGTATATGATAATATGAAGCTATATGACTTAAGTCTTTCACCAACGTCATATCATTACCATAAAACACAGAGGTAAATTGATGCCAGACAATAAAGAAACCGGAAAATCATTAATTTGAAAATGTGATGATGCCTAAACATACCAACTACGTATGAAAAATTTATGTGACTGTACCTGCCGCCACCATAGGTAAAATGCCCTCATCCAATAAATCAAGCACAGCGTCGTTTAATTTCTCAGACAGAACTCCCCCTATCGACATGTTCACCAATGACTTTCGACCACGTGATCTTGTGGTATTTTTCACCCACTCTATGCCGCGCAGGACGTCACTCGTGTCACCTTTACCATCTGGACGCATAACTTTGACCTGGAATTGAATTATCCAATCATATAACTGCTGACATGAATTCTACTGTCATTTGCTGTTGTAAGATTTTTGGGTCAAAATTTTGGTTAAAAAAAGTTAAACGTTACATCTTAAACCATTTTTTGCTTTGAAATCATCTTCAACCTTTCATTGACGTAAGCTTACAAATACCAATGCGATTAAGTTCCAGGCCACCTATCAAAACTTTGTCACGGTTACTAATAATTGATTATTTGCCATCCCCCCCCCCCCCCCCCCCCAAGTAATGTTTTCACCAAACTACGTCAAACTCCGTTTTTCAAATTTCAGACGGATATAGCTAATAAAATAAATGTTTTACCAGTACGTACCGATATTATTGTAACTTTTTTCGCTATACCAAATGTGTTTCCCCCAATGACGCCAGCAAGGTAGGTGCCATGCCCATGTCCATCCGAGCCGTCGTCGTCAAATACGGAAAAGTAAATATCTTCCACTCGGCTACTTCCGTCAGTGTTCGTAAACTCGTCATGGTCTTTACGTATGCCAGTGTCTAGCAGGTAAACGTCGACGCCATTTCCGTCTCCTTTAATGTTAAGATGGTTGTCCCAGTTTATACTAGGCGTATCGATACGGTCGAGACCCTTTATTAAAGGAAAATGAAAATAATTATCAGACATGTCATTTGGAAACAAATTTATATCCAGCCGACAAAAGAATATACAGGGAAAGCTGAATATACAGTATGTAGAGAGCTGCATTGTTGTGGGAATTGTTTTAGTTTCCAAATTATGGAGAACGGGAAATGAATAAATAAATTTTTATTCAATTAAATTTCAAAAGAATGATTGAATTATGATGTCTTTTTAGGAGAAAAAATAGAAGAATTAACACTGGCAATCTCGTACATGACGTTATATTTAATTAATTTGGCTTCAGTTGATAATGCAATATAAGCTGCCCTTTTGATTTCCATATTTGAAGTGTGCACCACTCGAAATGGTAATGTTACCTCGTGCAAAAGAGGCATCTGGTGAAAACTTTCAAGAGCATGTCAAATGATGCCCCCATAATAAGGTCATAAAAAGAACAGTGCGTATGTATTTGAGAGTTTTTTTCCATATCGTGACCTCTTTTTAGTGGTGCCCGTCAGTTATCATGAATACAACCATCACATAGACAGCTTTTCATTTTTTCGTCGCGTATCAATCAAACGAAATATATAAACCCTATTGAAAGCCAGTAGAGATATTGCATATTTCTAATCTTTTTGTCAAGACATATATGTCAAATAAAATTATCAAACTATCCAATGTCATTTACTAAATGAAAATGTCAATTTTGAATGCCCCAAATATAAAAATGTCAAATACTGAAGAAAGAGCAATAAGTCTTATGTCAAGAAGGAGACCCATCTGAAATACGCCATTGATCTAATATACTGGGGATATGCCCTTGTTTAAAATATGTCAAAATCTTCATATAAAAAGCCCTATTGTAAAACATGTCATAAATAATATAAGGAGCTCTTACCCAGGTGTAACGTGTGTACATGTCTACGATATGGGCGTAACAGGCCATGCTAAATACAGTGGTGTCTTCTTCTATTTCTGTGAAAAGATCTGGGCGACTCCGCAGCTTTTCCAAGTTGCTGAAAATCCACAAAAATTATCTGATAGAAGCTTTGATGCAAGTACACTACTATATGTAACTTTATTCTATATGTGGAATATTTCCCATATGTTTCTGCAGTTTGTGTCATAATGTGATCAAATTTCTTCAGAATCAAAAAGTTATCTCCCTGGAAGTGGATTTGTTCATGTTCTACCACGACAACAATTAAAGCAATAGGTTTTTTAAAACCTATTATTATTATATTATTATTATTAAAATGTCAGTTTTGATGACATGCATGAAACATATCGACATACCTCTGTTGGGCGTTTTCCACAATGATGGCGTCTCCTCGTCCTTTTCTCTTGTTTCCAGAGTATACGTGACGTATCTTTTCATTTCGAAGTACTTCGGCAACTAAAATTGATCAAAGCAGGCGTTGAGGTCGACCAGTTAAGTATTCTGGACGAAACCAATTGACCAATTCGCCAATACCAACTCATAACGCAAAGGTATATATTTAATTTACAATCAAATGCTTTATTCTAATTGCCATGGTACTTATATGTGTAGCCTTATAACTTGCGTATTTTATAATAAGATAGGGATTTTTTCATGAAATGAAAACATTTTGAAATTGTAATTATAAAGTAATCCCAGTACGAATTTGTACCTTTAAAGTGTTCCCAGTACGAATGTGATGCAATGCATTAAAATAGACAGTGTTGGGGGTTGTAAATAACCCTGTCAGTAATGAAATAGCCATTTGAAATTTTGGATGGCTTAATGGAAATTTTGTGAATTAGGTTAAATATGTATAATGACGAGACATATTTCATACTGACAGTTGCATTGAACACACATCAAGAATTTATATGTCTGCAAAAACATACTGTTTCTCATAATTAAATTGAACATTTCCAAACAACGATAAATGAAATCTTAATAGCGTGATATGTGCACGTGTTATTATAAACTTGGCTTTCAAGAAGCGAGAATACATAAATACACATAATGTAGTATCACTAGTGGAAATGGTCGATTTCCTACTCAGGGAGATAATTCTTATATATGTATACGCACTCGTAGCATACTTGTATTTCCACACATTCAAATTACGCTTAAGGCACCTTATTTTTATAAAACACGGCTTATATACAGTACCAAATCCATTATCAATAAAGAGTGGGCCGAATGAACTAAAGAATGAAAATGAAATATGCGTATAAATTCTTTTCCCCCATCAATATTCTGGTTATTCAGTACCTAACCGTGTGAAAATAAAAGGACATTAGGGTGGTATAAAATATGCTTGTCAGTTCATTTGTAAAGGGGTTGGACTCATGTCAACGCCATTATATATTATATAATATATCACACCGTCAGACAATTGTATAAACATAAACAATATGGCAATGGCGGAGTCGTCCAATGGTCCACCGGCACTCGCATTGATTGTGATACCGATGAATGGACTAGTACATCACACCTTTTTGTTATTCCATTGCACACGGGCCTGTTGCATGATAACTGTAAAACATGTACACTCCCTAATGTATGCAAAGAAATAACGAGAATTCCCACTGAGAAAAATGCGCTAATTCATTTGGAACTTTGATAGGTGTAATGTTTTAAGTTTACCAGGATACGGTAAGTGCTTCATATGCAAATGTGACTCACATACGTCACACGGACAATTGACCATGTAAAAGATTGGCCAACTCGACAACATTAAATTATGTGCGAGCCATAATTATTCCACCTTTACAGCATAACCTTACAGTCAAAATGAAAAAGCACTGTAAGTGTGAATAATGCTACAACAGATAGGATCTCTTCCAAGTGGTAAATGTACAAAGTGGAAGCACTGGCTTTACAGTGTACATATCTAAAGAAAAGCGAAAAATTCTCATTCATAATGAATAACTCGTTTCAGACAGTGATGATTTTTTTGTCTAAATAACTCTCCCCCCCCCTCCCCCAACCCCCCCCCCACTCCCCCCCCAAAAAAAGAAATTGTGGTTCACCTTCCACCCAATGGCGTTTTAATTAAATTTAAATTAATGTCACTCTTAACAGTAAGGTGTATATTAAAACATTATAAACTTGGCTAATATGCAGATGTGAGTTACTGGTAGACTAAAATGAATTATTATTATTATCATTATTATAATTACTATTATAAATAATTATTTTATTAAATTTCAAAATGGGACATGCGCTCTATATCGAGCCTCCTTAAAAAATTCTTCACTTTAACTTTCAATGTCACAAAATCTGCTTTAGGTTGTTTCTTCGCACATAATTTATGTTTAAGTACTTATTTTTTGTTTTCCTTTTTTGCTTTAATCTTTTTTCATTTATTTATTCCTTTATTTATTTATTTATTTATTTATTTATTTATTTATGGTAAATCTAAACGTTTTAACTCGAAGTTAAAAAAACGTTAATGTATTCTGTGATTAAATAAGTTTTAAACAAAAGATCATTGCTTATATTTGCATTCAAAAACTAAAAAAATTTCAAAAAAACATGATGGACTATACTTACCCGATGATTCAGCAGCATATGGCTTTACAGTCAGGATCAATTTGCCATAGGAAGATTTCACCTCCCCGTCGACTTTCACGAACGGAACTTTAAATAGAAAAATTGTCCATTTTAAAGAAGGTGTAAGAAAACTAACTTTAGGACAGATGTTTGGAATCTTAAACTTGAGATTTGAAAGTTAACCAAAAGAAATTTAAGTTTGGATTGGCTGTTTCGTCTACATTTTGTTGCAGCTGTTAACTTTCGTCGAATATCTTTTTGTGCCATTTATGATAAACTTTACAATTGAACAAATCTCCACTCCTAAAATAACTTGTATTTTTCGCTTCAAATAATAGTTACCTTTTCCGTGTTCTTTAATGATATGCCGTGTGTGTTTTGGGGGAAGCTTTGGTATACTGCCAGCGGTATTAAATCTCCTTCCATGCCCTCTGGCCTTTGCACTCTGTCTTTTAATCCACTGCCGCTTGTTCAGGGGTCGCGTGGAAACTAGGACCACCACTGCTAAAACTATCGCTATGCAGGCTGTAAACCTTATGTTCATTTTGGCGCTGGACTGAAATAAATGAAATAAAATTTTCGTGTACCAGTATCTTTCGAAAGTGTGAGAGAAATTCTCCTAGTAATGCAGCTATCTTCTCAACAGGATTTAAGATTCTTGAATCAACATGAGTTTGGTTTGATATTCCACACTTATAAGTAGCACCTTATGGTACATAACAAACCGCAAATTAGGGAACAAATAGCCAGTGTTTTTGTTTACTAGTTCAAACTATGAAAGTCAATGTACGTTAAGTAGGCGCAAAGCGTCACTGGATGAATACATTGATGTCCGTAAGCAGTGCCTTTGCAGTCGTCATTTTACCTTTTAAGCGGCTATCCCTTTCTTCCGAGGAAGCGTTCGCCCCAACAGATAGTTCTGAAAGTGAATCGCCAACCTGTCCTTGCATGTTTATAAATGCAAATATGTATAATAATGCATAATGTGTGCACCGCCATGCTTGTAAATCAATCCCGATATTAATTGCCTCTTTTCATTTCGTGCTCCTTCTTTTGTATAGGTGTCTATGTCATACATAGAAAACCAATTGACTAAACTCACATAACTTTGGGGAGGGTGAGGGTCGCGTGGCAGCGCTGAAACCGGTGAGCAACCGAAAGGAGTCGCTTTTGCGTGTTGATATTAATCATATCCGTCATCTAAATCGAACAATTCTGATTTACATTTCCAAGGCGTCCCTTTTAACCTGATATTTTTCAAAGCGGCCTGGAACTTGGTGTTTCCTTTGAAGTTCACTTATGACAAATTGCCTAATTATAAGTCCGAAAAAATTCACCCAATTATTTCGAGATAAATCGCATCAGCGAAGCATGTGTTCTTTTAATGTTCTAGTCTGTACCAGGAAGTAATGCTACTCAATACATGATTTAACAGGACCAGTTTATCAGTTAATTTAAAGCTGAAATAATCTGCAAGTCATTTTGCTTACTTGGAGAAAAAAGAAAGAGACATTTTACACATGTACATAATGCATTAGGGGAAATAAAGAGGGCGGTATAATAATTCCATGTAGGCCTGCGGAAAGACATACGATACACTCACGGAGGTGGAGAGACGGTTAGAACATTCTCATGAAATACTTCAAAATATCTCCGAATCAGTTTAAGTCTTGTTCAGCCTCATGTAATAATGAGTCACCAAGAGTCATGAGCTGACGCATTCTTGCGCGGTTCTGTATCAACGCAAACGTACGTATTTCAAGAATGCATTATACATACAAACGAGTCTGCGCAATTCTTAATGAAACTGGGTAGTTTTATTTGATGAAAACACGTGTCTGTGCACTCGCGCACGCAACATACTCACATACACACACTCACAAAAACAAACACACTCACACACTCACTCACATACTCAAACAGTCACAGAGAGAGAGAGAGAGAGAGAGAGAGAGAGAGGATCTAGAAGGTTCACAGTGGATCACGCAAGCCTTTACCTGTGGAGGTATTCCCTTCTCCCCCCCCCCCCCCCCCTTCTCCCCAAAAAAAATCAAAGAAAAAACACCTGCTGGTAAGTATGCGCAAATGCCTTGCAAATATTCTCAAAAAATTCAGTAAAAATACTCAATTAGTACGATATACGAACGCTTTACAGATTCGCGCGCTTCAAGTTTTGTTAAACGTTAATAAGCCATGGACACATGTTGACTTAGGAAAACATTTGTTAATGTCACTATAAGAAAGATTTAATGGTATAGTTCGGGACGAGACAATGCAGCCGCTGCAACCATTTGCTTAACGTGATGACGCGCCACCTTAAACAAAAGCACCGTGATAACATCTACAAAATGAAACAGAGTGAAGGGAAGGTAAAGAATAACTCCACAGAAATACCTTTTCTGGTGCCTTTCATACTTTTTCCTGATTTCAAATATAGAAGAAGGAATTTGACCATTAATTTAAAATTCATTACAACATTTATCTAAAAGAACTTTAAACCATTTAACAACATAATGCAGACATTAAGGTTAGTGATATTCAAAATAATTTTTTTTTTTTTTTTTTTCAAATTCCAAGTGAAGAGTAGAGTATTAGAATTGTATTGAATATGATTCTTTATCACAATGCTGCTAAGATTTGGAGTGGACACCTAAATGAGTTAATGGAACGCTGTTTTCTAGAGATGAAGTGCAAAAATGCACTGGTTTTGACTGGGAAATACATGTAGCCACCTGACTGTGACCTAGAATTTTTAGGTGGTGTAATATGATCAGCTGATGTTGCTGCAGCGCATATATTAGGTTTTTAGCGCAACCCATTCTTTACATTCTTTTGATGACTTGTTTTTTAATTTGTCGGTGACATCTCTCGTCAAAGCCTGGTGCATAATTCCGCAGTTTGTTTTCATGAGACAAAATCCATTGAAACGCTTCCTAATATATGGCAACTGTATTTGCCGTGAATATATTAATGCAAACTAAACTAAAAGAGAACGATGTTTACCGAGTGACACCGACGGACACTTGCACACACTTATTTTACGATACTGACTAGATCTGATTGCTACTACTCGTCACAACAATCGCATTTTTCTTGTGAAGATGGAATGGATGAAAACGACAGAGCGAATTATACATCAACGCAATGGTAATACATTTCGGTGTAAGGATGATAAGTTTAAGTTTTTGTTCTCAAAAAGCAGAAATGTTCAAAATACATGTCAGTTAACAGTTTGAGCCTGAGTAATATAAATGTTAAATTATCAAGTTCTATATGTCATTCTTGCGTTTAAATCCAAAATCGATATCTATCAATTAAAGACTGAAGTGCATAAAAGAAGCTTTTGATTTCTAGGAGATTAATAGGTTAAACGATACAGCTTTTCACACGATCTATTTTTAACACATAATCTCTTCCTGGAGTGATATTTTATCAACATTAAGTCACGCTCGGGGACCATGAGTAATCTGTACACTTCATCAAATGAAAGTAAACTCTTGCCTGTTAAGTTTAATACACACGCTAAAACGACATCAAACGTGGCTTTGACAAGAAAACTCCAATTTCGAGTCAATCAAATAAAACACATGAAGGTGGTAGCCAAGCACTACAGGAGTACATACAATTCTTATTTGGGTAGCATTTGCCATTTTTTACGTACTACGCATATTACAACAGACCAAGAAGCATTTATATCCTCAAACACCTATCTAATTATGGAGCATTCCGTCTTGAAAGTAAATTGTACAACTTCATTCAAATGCAAATACTACAACCTTTGCAAGGCTTTGCTTTTTACGAAGATAGGCACATTTAGACGGGTAAAAGAGGGAGGGAAAATTTTTTTCTCGTCTTTCTTTTTTTTTCGGTGAATGAATACGAAAAGTGGTCCAACATATACTACATGTACCTCTGCACAATTGTTTTGTTTGTTGTTTGATGTCATCTCTGCACACGTGGTAAAAAAAATTGCATGCGAGGACCGGGAGTCGAACCCGGATCGACTGCTTGGAAGGCAACCATGCTAACCGTTACACCATCCACGCTAGATATCCCAAAATAGCAGAGACTAAGTCTTAATGGCTGAGCTGGCGCCAACACCAATTAAGTATAACATGCATATCAAATTTGCATCTAACACATTAATAGGAACAAACCGTCAAGTAAATGTTACTTTTTGGGTTGAAGAAATAAAATGTTCACAGATGATATAACAAGGTTGTTTACTATATAATTGTTTGATCTGTTGAATAAATTGTGCTCTGTATAATAAAAATTTTACAAAAGGATTGCGAGGACCGGGAGTCGAACCCGGATCGACTGCTTGGAAGGCAACCATGCTAACCGTTACACCATCCACGCCTGTATGTTAGCACAGTACAGTTGTCAACATAATGAAAGAAAAAGAAACTAATATTTTTGATACTAATACCATAGAGGTTTTATTTTTTTCTTAAAAAGCTATTTATTACATTTTGTTTTATCATTTTATGAAAATAAAAGAAAGCAGACTGGTGTTAAGAAACTGAGGGACCGTGTAAAACAGATTCCGCCTTGCATTTAATTCATACTGGTTACGGCTAGCGTGACGTAAGTGGTCAAATCAAAGGCGAATTTGCTGGAACTCGCAGCATTCCCACCGTTTCATCTTGTCACACCGCGTAGGTAGAATATATTTTCATCTTACCTTTGGTATCCAAGAAAAGTGACATCGATAGACATGAATGTTTTTTAAAACAAGGTTTATTCAACAGATAGAAAAAGATGCAAATCGCATATAACATTATACTCTTCCTAAAAGAACAAAAGATTAAAATATGAACTATATATATAAGTCAGTATATACCAAAAATGAAAGAGAAAGAAATTTAGGAAAGTATGAAAACAGTAACAGCTAAAAGGATATTCTAAACTTAACATAATGCTAATCAATAATTTACCAAATATGAATGTAGTATTCAAATTGTTGTCTTAATTTTTACAAATAAACTTGCCCTTGTGTTTTATACATTTTCACTGTAAAATATGATAGACCTTACGTATATAATAAAGTACACACAGTGAAGGCGCAGTTAGTGTTAAGTATTACCATAGACCTCCAGAGGGAGGGACGTCACAGAGTGTTACGGCATATACCAGGTAGACAGCGTAAAGGGGAAAGGCACAAATAGTAAAATACGGGAAGGTTTAACTGGCATTAGATTACATAAAGACATACTGTAGTAATACTATGTACAGACATTAAAGTCACAGACGTATAAAGTACAGGGGTACGTTATAGTATGTCTAGACAATGCTGACTAAGATCAGGGAAGTACAGCAATCAAGATGCATCTCTCCGGCTGACCTACGTTTACACTGCGGGGTGAAGAACCGATTGCTTTCCACTTCAGATGACGAGGTTATATTATTCCCAGTTTCACACTGGTGGCTTGGTTATGTGTTATAATCACCCTCTCCTACAGCAAAATAAACTGCAGTGTATTGATTTAGGCTCTTTTATTTCGAACCTTCAAGCTAGCCACAAGTAATTCAGGGGGAGGATCCAGAGATATTTTCTGACAGTCTTCCAAATCATCTTCGTTTATCCATCATTCATTTTGACCGTCCCCGACATAAAAAATTACATTAATTCCATAACGTGGACTGGAAACTTGACCGAAGAATCCCCCTTACAAAATACTTCTTAACGTCTCACCATCCGCTGATAGTGCGCTATGCTATACTAGGCTCCACTGTTTCTAACTACTGTTTTAGAAATTAGTAAAATTGTTGCCTGAGAGAGAGAGAGAGAGAGAGAGAGAGAGAGAGGTGGAAGTTGGAAGTTGGAAGTTTTGCTAATTTAAAAATTCTACCCTGTATATACCGTACGTTTCCCTACTGTGTTTTTTCTTAATTACAAATGAAGGATTTATTTATACATTTATTTTATTTTATTTTATTAGCTAAAATATTCAAAAATGCGATTTCCGTCTGAACTTTGTCTGGTATCATGTGTTAACTCCCAATAGAATTGAGAAGAACTGTGGGGACATTTCTGTGCGAAATAAACTTCTCGGAGCAATGACAAATAGCAAAAATTATAAAGGGAACAAACGATGACTTCCAGCCATATAAAATAGAACAATAAGACTAGCCTCTATTGCTATAAGGAGTACACGTCACAGTTGTGACTTGGCTATTTGCATCTTATCAGTATAATTGCGCTTGGTGAGACGACAATTGATTAAACATACATTAACTGTCATTGTTGCTCTAAATGGATATTAACATTCAAAGCGAAATCGCATAACATCCTTGACGAAACCTTGATTAATCTTTTTGTATTAGCAATGCTGTTTATTTCACACTATTCCCTGCTACACTGTATATCTAAAACAATTGACTAGAAATATTTCCGTCTGTTTCTCCCCAAGACTTGAAGGAGCATAATAAGGATCCTAAATCTGATTGATGGCTACCTCGATTAGGAAACCACTGCATACATTACGCTTTGTACTTGGCGTGCAAAACTGAATAAAATAATAGATAATAATGAAAGCATTTGTATGGATCTTGGATGCAGTTACTGAGACTTCATGATCAGCTGTGGTGTTGTACCAGTGTTAAGAAAAGATGCATACGTAGATTACGGGGGAAGACTGTCATAGTGTGTTGATGAAACATCTTTAGTGACTTAACCGAACTACAGAGCAGTAGCATCTCCCAAAGAGAGAGAGAGAGAGAGAGAGAGAGAGAGGCACTTTCTTGGGTTTTACTTACCCGTTTGCCTTACTGGGATTATATAATTTTGCACTGTATCTGAAGGTAAGTTATTATATTATTTTGTTGTGTTTCAAAATGCTATCTCGTTTTGGTATTACTGAGATTTTATTTGATTCTCCAAGAAATGTTATTGGCATGAGAAAAAGACCCTGAATGTGAGATTGGTGAAAAAGTTTTAATGTTATGTAACCTGTTGCGTTTTAATGCGAAACGATGAAAAAATCATGCACATTTGTCATCATAAAGTTTGTATGAATTATTAGAAAGGCACGATGGTCTGGTTAATACGCGCTCTCTGTTTATTTATTTATATACACCGCGTACTTTACACAGTTTCGTAAGAATGAATATTAGACTTTTACAAATAGAAAACGTGTTTAATGGACATGGATTTTTAAACCCACGTGAAATAAGTGAAGAGACGAAGACCTCGTTACATGCACTTCAAAGGTGTAACATGTATTAATTCAGTTTGAATATATTACATTATTCTAAATAACTCTGTTGTATCATAATTAGTTAGTGTTCAGTCGCGGAGCTTTTAGTTCGGATCAAAGTAGGAAGAAGTAACTTTTCCATAAAAAAAGTTCATTTTGGTAGCGGTGGGTTGACTCAGACTGAATTTAAAATTGAAAGTCTTGAAAGAAGTTTAGTAACTCTTTTACGCAACACACCTTTAATGTTTGCTTGACATGCAGCATAGCTCAGCCATCTTTGGGCGTAGAGAAGTTATTTCTGTGAGACATACCGTTACAGAAGATGAACAACATGGCACCTGGCAATGATTAATGTAGTAATAATGGGAATAATATTTATATAACCCAAAAACTCTTTGTGTAATCTCAGTTCACATGTATGTCGTTATTAATCTTAACCACGTTTCAGCTATCCACCCAGTTGGGAAATATGGTTCTATAGAAATAGTTGCTAAGTACCACGTATTTCGTCTCAGTTATGTGGTGTGTGCATGAACATAGATAGATAGACAAAAGGTGGGAAAACCCACGATTTGGAAAATAAGGAACAGATGACTTCTTGTGTCCAGTTGAAATTATGAATATATGTATATATAATTATGTGGAAAAGCGGAGAAAAACAGTAATTTGAAATGAAAAAAAAAAGATAATGCTGGACATTAAAAAGTATAAGATATATTGGTGCTTTTAAAATAGTCAAGTTCTTCAAAATTAAGAATTAACATTTGAATGAAACTGTTCACTAAATTACAATGTAATTGGTAGTGTTTGGTCTTATCATTTACGACCCACGCACGGGTGTTTTGCTACACATAAACTCCCCCTTTTTAAAGAAGATTCTAATGAATTGATCAAGCAACAGATAAAGAAATGTAGACTACCATGATAGAGAGAAACTAACAAAATTATTATCATTAAAAAGAAATACAGGTGTGCTACAGTGTAATAGAAAATATATGCATTCACTTATCTGGTTTAATGGTCAGAATATGGAATATCAAAAACGTGTATTTAGTATGCAGACTTGTGTTTCGAGTTTGGAAAGAGTGTTTGATTGTTGGATATACTAGTATTTTATATATTCCTGTTGGACAAACACGAGGGCTAAATATAAACTGTGTGGTTCTTTTATAATATATAACTCTCTCTCTCTCTCTCTCTCTCTCTCTCTCTCTATATATATATATATATATATATATATATATATATATATATATATATAAAGATCGAGTCGGAATATCGCGTTTATACTGTTAAAAGTCCTTAAATGGCCTATATCTTGTTAATTATTTTATGTGTGCCCCCGTCTAGGTAAGATTAAAGGCATCCTTAACGGGACACAAAACAACACTACCACAAAATATGCGATAAATTAATGAAAATGTTTTTTAGTGACGTTCAAAAAATAACTTTCACCACAACTGTGTTTCCTTCTAAGTCACGTGACCTCAGACACCTTGTCCGATTTTGAGGTAACAGATATTGAGAAAGCATGGTAATCACAGGCAATAAAAGGTTGTGGTTATGGAAAAAAATTATTTCTTTGTCATTTTTATGGTATTCATTAGTCAAAATCAGCGAGAAGAAAAAAGTGGATATCTCATTCCCTCATGTTAAAAAATGACAGAACCGAGAAGATATTTGATCCAGAATGGACTTTAACTGGCCAAAAGGGTGATTCTTTCTTAGCCTAGTCCCCTCCCCCGGTCCATTTTGAATGTGCACATGTGCTTAAAAAGTTATGGAACATGAGTTATAAAACATGAAGGTGTGAGACGGATTAAAAACCCATAACCATCTGACTAAAATATTCTTTAGTCTAATTGTGCAGGTTTTCATGAACCGCGTCCTTTAATTTACAATACAGTGCGCATTAATATTTGCCCTCTTTTCCAGGTATATCGTACTGTAATGTATGAATTAATTAGTATTTGTAGAATATCTGCATAAACTCGATTTTTTGCTGTAATTCTTATCTTAAAGTTTTCACATTGTGTAAACGCAACTAGTCTAACTGTATTTAATCACCCAAAAACTGAATGCTTTAATTACCAAACTGCATTATTCACTATAAAATGAAAAATTCTTGAACATTAAATGCGGTTAGATTTACAAGTATTTATGGTTTAGTCCCATAGATAGCATAAAGGTCAGTTGAAGGTCAAGTGTTGACCCCATAATGTGTCTATATATGATACGCAATTCAACCATTAAGTTATGGTGACTTATGTACTGGACCAAATTGTTATATATTGCATGATGACCGGAATTAAGATTTTCTGTGACTTACTCATTCTTCTTCAAAGTAATAAACAGGATGTGATGATTTTGTGTAACGAAGTTTAATTGAAATTATTAAGACAACGAAGGTTAATGCATTTACATGTATTACATGTAGTGCAAAGGTAGTTCGAAGATATCTTCAACTCCGTGTGACTTGTCTTTACCCACATTTCCACCAGAATGTCACAATTGATTGAATATGTGCTGTGTAGAATATGTGAGTCGGCGATACAGTACACAATTTTGCTTGATGCACGTACTAGTACCAATAACGGAACATATTGTAATGCATCGAGATGGAGGGAGGGAGAAAGGAAGGGAGGCTGGAAAGCAAGGGAAATATGAGGTATATACTGTTGTAAGGGTTTGTTTTCCGTTCAAAAAATCAGTTAGAAATAATTTTATGTTTTTCACATGAACTATTCACAGTAAATATGACATCCTCTTCACTCTTGATGGGGCCTGTCTTTTTATGAAGGGTTCAACAACCTGCGCCGACAAGGTTTTTCAACAGTAAAAATACTGAAATCGTAAGATATTTTATTGGTGTTAAAAGGCAAATGTTCCAGTAGTGAACTAGATACATAAATTAAATTTTACCTACGGAAAAGCCGATACCAAACCCACAGACGTGTTTGTCAATTTTGATTTAAATTGATCACTATTGCGATCACCGAAATTGACACCTGTTAAACTGTTCATGTGTAGGATTAGCACAACTAACTTGAGGTAATATAAATGAAATCATTTTCGAGCCATCTGCAGTTGTATCAAAACTCCTGTTCGTTTACACAGATAGCATGATACACAGATATCCATTTAATAAACTGCGCACTTTTAATCACGCATGATCCTACGTACATGTATGGTGCCACTGGGAAATAGCGTGACAGCACAATCAGTAATAAAACCCTCAAATGCTTTTTTAACAAAAAAAACCAGATGACCCTCTTCGCAAAGTTCACGCCTCCCTCTTAGAATTCACACCCCTATCTATATATTACGTGTGAATATAAATAACTGCAAAATATGAGAATATAACCTATCTTTAGTTCTTGATTTTCTGCTAACCTGGCGCTTAGCGCCAGACACCGAATGCCCCTAAAAAGAAATGCCAAAAACCGTATCTATGTTTTAACACTTAATTAAGCTATGAGTAAGAACATAAAGTTGAGGGCTGACTCCCCGTTTTACTGGACTCCCTGAGACGGGTGTTTCCCACAAGATGGTATACGCCTTAACCCTGATTCACTCCTATATCTACACCGAGCCACTAACAAATGTCATGAGTAACAGCAAAAAAAAAAGAGAAGTTAAGTCTTCGTAAATACTCCCCTCACGCACAACACTGTATTTCACTGTCTTGATGACAATCGCCCTGGTTTGCGCGAGAGCGGACCCCTTACGTGAGAAACACCATTAATTCCCTCACAGCCACACCGTTCAGCTTTAAGATGCACGTTGTGCCCCCCTTTCCAAAATGACTTATTCATGCTAAGACAATGGAGTTAGTCATTGTCAAATAAAGGCCGATGTTATTTCGTTTCTTTTCCGTAGTGTGTGCAAGAGACCAAGTCCCCGACAACCTGTTTGTCGACTCCAAGCTGGGCAAGGAAGCATTAAGGAGTAAAGGGAGACTTTATGGTGCAAGGTATGTCGATATTTTTGTCAAACAGTCTACGAATCGGGAAATAATTTCAAAAGCCACCTGAGACGACTGGTCATACTCTCCTCCATCTATAAATTGCATGGTTTATCAGATATATAACCAAGTCGTGCGGGACTCGGTCCCAGATGTTCGGTATTAAACGGTAAACCTGTTCCTTTAAACTAAATCTACACTGAAACCGATTTTGAAAAATCTTGCTATGCCGATTTGTTGTCTTAGAACTGTGATAAGTACATTAAATGAGTTCTCCTTCCTGCCCTAGCAAATAATCTCTAACCTGTACAAGGTAAGGTTATTGGTAACCTTTAAATATAACAGTCCTTAATATTTTAGTAGGGAGGACAGTGCATTGCGGTGGTTACAAAAATGTCATTAAAAAAGTGGAAAGCAAGGGTAAACAAAAAAAATTCTCCTCTCCGCAACATATTTTTATATATTGCATGTGGCTAGGCCAGGATAAAAAACATATTCATTTGATTATGGTTCTTATCAGATAAGATTACGATATTATTCTCAGCGCTTTTGTCGTCAGAAATTCATATCTGAGGTTCTACACCAAACTGTGGTCACTTCGAGAAATTATATCTCATAATTTTTGTAATTTATGTAACCACAGTCGTGTTAGGGTGTGGTTGGAACATGATGTCCAACATGTTTAAGATAACTGATATTTCCTCCCGGCAATCCGTTAACCCACAGCTCTTCCGGTATTGTCTTTTGCTGTCCTTTTTTTAATATGTGTATATGTAAAGAATATTGTTATCAATTATGTAGTTTATGAAGAAAGGTTTTGACCGATTGTGGCCAGCATTTGGTTAATTGAACATGGGGCAAGGTCTAAGAATCAAAAGTCAACAGCTCGTTGCCAGGTTTTGGTAACGTAGTCACACAGTATCCATTATGTTTGTGACATCGCAAAATGTTTTTGGTGTAATTCTTAAGCTAATGACGGAGGAAAATAGTTGAGGTTTTGCCCGTCTTGTTTACACGTATCGGTTTAGACACAAGTCGGCCATCCAACTAGTGGTGTATATTGTGAGAAATTGATAATCTGTTTTGAAATTCTTTGGAAATATCTACTAGATCTAGATTCTTTGGAAATATCGGCCTTTTTCTTTAATGTTGTCCAGTTAAATACCCTGGGTGTGTGACAGTTAACCAATAATTTGACACTATTTTCACAAATATGCATTCATTAAAGAAATGCAGATAGTATTCATTACCGTTATCTGTAATTTGTGCACCAAAACGACTGCTTCAATGGACCGGTCTATAATTTGATAAAGCAATTTGAAACAGTGACAACGTTTATTTAGCGGTCACTAAATGATAAATTAAATAAGGTGTTCTTTTGTTTGCAGGCACGCAAACACTGTTGTGTAATATTTCAAAAATTTATTGGCAAATCTTGACATCGTTAGAAAAGTAGTAAATGTTACATTAAATTAATATAATGGATACTGTTTTTTAATTATTGTACATATAACTCACAAGGACAATACCTGATATGGCCTTGAATGATTTTGTGTAGGGTGGCACAATCGACATAATTTTTACTTTGAAAAGATTTATGTCATAGGAATCTATATTTATCAGTCTGTCTCAACAAACAATTAAAACAATACACATAAAGAAAATATGAAAGTGAATGATAATGACAAATATAGAAAACAGAAGTAGACCCGTTAAAATGTGTTGTTTTGTAAGGTGCCATGCACGGTGACGATAAAAATATAAAACAATACAGAAAACTAAGTGGAAACAGTGACACGCATGACTTCCTTGTTAAGTCATCTCAGAGACGAGGGGTGGGGCGTGTTGAATGTATACAGTAAACCATTGTACACTGTACCATTTCGCGGCATGCAGCTTCATATTAAACAGATGTTAAACTGTGATTGCGATGATAAGTGACATGAATTTGACATAGATGAGCACAGAATTTGCCAAATGTTTTGCACCAAATGAGGAATATATTGAGCACGCAATGTGCATGTTTTTTTTTTTAGAAGTATTAACCTTTATATGAACATGTATTCGCTGACGTATTTTAATAAGCTCACTCTCCTTTTATTCATATCTGTTTACGATAGGGAAACAATGCATCTTTTGAACCCTGCATTTTCTCATGCACGGGGGTAGCCCAAGGTTGATCATACATATACCATCAAAGTAAAACTGAATAGATTTATGATTTCAGAGAGAGAATGGACTGAAATCCGTGTTGTGAGAAGACAAGTAAGGGCATGCTGTCCTTGCTCTGAATCTTTCGTACACATTGTGTTTAATGTGTCAAATGGATGAAACTGCAGTTTCATTGTACCAGGCATTTTCTTGTCCGGCTTTGTTTGCAAGATAACACATGAAGGTGATGGCGTTAAATGAGTGCTGCAGTTCAAATGAGTTGAAGTGTCGCAGACACAAGTGACGTTTAGTGTTTTCGTTACTCCGTAACTTTTTATATTTTGATGAAATGTTATACATTAGGAGGTTGCCTTCCGTATCAATTGTGTCACACTCGTTGGGGGAAAAAAACAAAATAAATAAATAAATAAAATGAATAAATATAAAGTACTGTCCATTAACGTAACACACTTTGCTTTATATAAAAGCTGTCCTTTACAGTGGAAATTTTAGCATTACAATGCCGTGTTTTTGATATTCATATTAATTATCTAGACTTGGCATGGACTTGTGATAAGGTAGGGGGAAATACAGGCACAGTCTTTTCGAGCCACTTCATTAATAAGGGACTTGCATCTATTCTTTATTGTAACCCTCGAACTGACCTGGCCATTGTTATACGCTGTACATCCATCTCAATGAATAACAAATTTACCTTATATAATTTAAGTGAGATGCTTTAATAATATGGTAAGTCACACGAGCGCGAAGGTTCATGAGTGAGTTTACTGTGTTTAAACCCTCGTTGTATAAACCGTAGATTACGTTAATGCTACCTTTCTGTCACTGTCGCTTTTCCTTATCAAACAGAATACCCTGTGCTCCTCTTTACCATTCAGATGGCCCTTAAAAATGTGTCGTTGGTCACGCTAGTAACTTCTGACACCATGGAAAAGTTAAGAGGCCATCGTCTGCTCGTCTTCATCTCGGTGTAGTTTCGGTGCAGGCGATCGTGTTAGATTTACAAAACGCACACATGCACCCGTGACGTAAAATTGCAACGTCGGAAATTACAGCGCCTGTGTTTTTATAATCAGTGAGTAACTGCGTCTCAGTTAAGGGCTCAGGTTATGTCAAGGGGAATCTATGCTAACAATGTAGACAGTGGGGAGCCGTTTTCCACATATTGGTGAGTTAATGGCACAATTAACGGTTTGCTAGCTCAAGTTTGACTACTATACCAGTGCATAACCTTACAGCACTGTTCGATAGGCATGACCATTGTAACCAGGATTTTAAAAAATCCTTCAAAACGTCGATCCAAGCTTGAGATATATACAACAGAACACATGGACCAATACATAGTACTGTAAACGAACAGAGCGGAATTCTTGAAAACAATAGTTTGAACAAAATAAGCAATGTTTGACACAATCATGTTATAATTCATCTTACGTGAATCTCATCGTGTTAGGATTTAAAAATAATGAACACAGCCATGGGTTATAGGTTGGTAGTAGCACGGTTATTATCAGTATATCCTAGTTGCTTGCAACTAATCCAGCACGTGGTGTCTGAAATGTATGTAGACGAAGATAATTTTACAATACTTTATACCCAAGAAAGGGTGAAAAGATGCAAACCTTTTGGCGACCATTTCTTATGTAAGACTCTGTATTTAATGGGAAGAGACACAGGACACATTTGTCGAGACGTGACAAATATCGTCTGCAGTCGGGATAGCACTCAAGATGTGTTTACATGTGATAATCCGGTACTATCTACAAGACAATGACATCGACGACAAGGGCTGATTTTAACCTGGGTCTTTGAGTATTTGACTAAGACAACGCTGATTTTAGTGTATAGAGTAGATTTTTGTCAATAAGGGGTGGGGGTGAAAAAATACATATAAATAATTTGCAACGCAGATCTGGTGGGTAAAACTACAGTAGAGGTCCTTTGCTAAGTACATGTACCTCCATAAGTAACAACATGACGCCAGATCTCTCTATAAATAACATGTACACCCCCCCTAAACGAAAAAAAAACGAAACAGCATTCTTCCTGGCAACGGGGGTAGAGAAAGCTGACTAAAATACCCCAACCCCCGTTTCTTGGTGTCCTACATATGTACATCCAGTGGTGTGGGCCTACCACAGCAACCGTCAGTGGCATACATAAAATCACAAATTACCCCAAGAAATTAAACAAATGATCTTTAATGGTCTTTTTATACCTGCTCTTATGTTCTCTGTGACACACAGATATTCAATGCGGTTACCGTTTAACAGAAACAGTTTGGTTCGTTGATTTATGTATGAAGACACTAAGTAGGGTGTATGATGATCTATTGCTGATTTGAAGAGAAGTATTTTTATTGAACGTGAAAAGCAAGGGAGGGGGTTCTAAGGAACCAGTCTTTGGTCGGCAAAATATTTGATGTGATAAAAGTACATGTATGTCAAACAGTATGTTCTTAGGCTTCACAGGGTCATACACAGACACTGTCAGATCATCTTAAAATATCATTTTCACAATATGCGCTGTTGCTGTTATTTTCTTTTTATGTAAAATATATTAATGAATTCATAAATGGCATGAAATTGAAAGAGATCTATAAACTCTTTTTGATTTAGAAAATGTACGCATGAATGATAACAAGTGCCACAAAAACCAAACCCGAAGCTGTTCCTCGTTGTTGGTAGGATGATTGAGTATCTTGAAGACGACCGTCATGTTTACACAGTTGGATAAATAAAGGTCATTATTAACTCATCAGAATCAATTTAGCTCCATTTGCAATGCCACAGTGAAGATTCTAAACATCGTGCTGAAAACGCACACTAAATCTTTTTAAACTCCAATGAATTACTTTTATTTTGTTTAATTTGCATGCATTACGCACGCCTTATCTTAATATTGCGTCAGCAATTACAGCCACGTGGAATGCGCTAGAAGTATTTTTTGCTCCCTTGTAGTATCACCAAGGGTTTTGCTCTTTAAAATAGGAGTGGGTACTTCAGAATAAATAAATAAATAAATAAATAAATAAATAAATAAGAAAGTGTTGAATAACAGTGAACAAGTTACGGCTGGCAAGTACACGTTTTGGGTACAATTCCTTTTCTTTGAGATTATCAGGAGACAACAGGAGCTACGGTAGTTTACATGCACAAGGAAACAAAAGTTAATTGACCATGGAAGTCTTATTCATAATCTTCATAGTCATATATTGACTCACACACTCTTAGCTTTAATCTCGCCATCTTTTTCATTCCAGCGTGAAAACCAGTGCCCGCTACCAGTTTGTCAACAGACGTGGATAAACCGCGGCAATTCATAGTCTGGAATAGGGACAAAAGTGTCAAAAGTGCACTCGAACCACTGGGCGGTCAAACGAGTGTCTCCGATGGCGCAGTGACTTTTGTCACCAGCGATCTTCGATTTTGAACCGATATATTTCACTGTGCCATATCGAT
Source organism: Lingula anatina (assembly GCF_051362555.1). NCBI lineage: Eukaryota > Metazoa > Brachiopoda > Lingulata > Lingulida > Lingulidae > Lingula > Lingula anatina. The sequence continues at coordinate 16,416,300 of NC_141770.1, forward strand.
ATTGGAACAGTTTAGTTTGTGGTGAGTACAACAGAGGGCCATAGTATGCGATAAGCATATTTTGTTTAAAAGTATGTATAAAATCGCCATAGAAGAATAGCCTCTGTATTTGGACACACACACACACATCATATTGATATATAAGTAAAATAATGTCCATTTATATTGTCTGGGGGTTATTTACATAACTGCCGGAAAAGGGGTACACAGGTTTGTTCTTGACGCGATACTATTACCTTATTTGAAATATCATAATATGACAAATTTATATCCGATTTTCATAAATAGCAAAGTTTGGAATTTTTATAACTGCTACGTATTTGATTGCGTGGAAGGTTTTGGACTCCATTTCTTCTCATTTGAAGGATTGGACAGTTTCTACTTTGAACTCATAATGTACAAAGTCACACCATCTTCGTGCATTGTAACAGGCGTTCTTTGTCAATTGTTTAAAGGCATGTTAGATATATTTTCGTAACCTTTTTTTACCCACAGGGCACAATGAATGTTGCATGGAAATCAGTTTATTTTTCTCCAGCATAAAACCAATGAATGTTTTTTTTTTAGATTCCAGCCATATCTACTGCATAAAGAACCAAAAAATAAAATGGTGCCAAACATTTGTAAAGGAAATGGAAATCTACTGTTAGCCTTGCTTATATTCACAGGTAAGAAACGATTTCCATGGGAAACTGCATTCAGTCTAAGTCCATATTGTATTCAACCTCCCATGTTTTATACGGCTTAATTATACGATGAAATAAGTGAAGAAACATCTTTATATATATCCTGCTGAAGACACAAGTTAATTATATGACATTTGGCGAGTGTTTGATATTGAAAAATATCTTCTACAATAGTGACTGCGGAAAGACGACATCTCAGGATTGAAAGGGTTACAAATATAGTTCTTATGGAAACTTCGATTAGGCTATATGTATTTGTGAAAATCACTGGTCAAAGACCTATACGCATAGTTGTCATGGTGAACATGGAAATGACTTTCATATTATCAGTGTTGACCTGCCGTTCATATTGGAGGCGGGACCGTTGGTTTTATCGGATGGAAATCGTGGTTCTTATCTAGAGAAATAATCAACACGATTCCAATTAACTGCTGTGTATCTCCCCACCGAGTTCACCATGGGGTTAGGTGTCACAATGCACCTGTGCACGGCTTTTTTAAGGCCGGAAACTAGGTGCTGGAACAACATCCAGGCGTGACACTGACCCCAGGGCTTTGTTTGTTTGAGCTCAAATTTTGGACGGCTTTTTATGTCCATTTGGACACAGGGTAAATCTACAGTAGTTCCACTGAATCGAATATATCCCCTGTTTTATGACAAGAGGCAAATGGATAATGTTTGAGTCCAATACGTATTGGATTAAAGTGGACCTCTGTGATTTATCTTGACCTGAAGTAGACCAATTTTTGGGTATTTAAATAAGCTGGCCCTAAACCCACTCTGAAGCCTTAAATAAACGGTCCTCGTACCCATGCCCCCTCCCTCTCTTCTTAGTAAAATCTTGAGTGTTGCAATAAAGATAGGGGAAACAATTTGGGTTTTGTATTCCTTTGATTTGTGGTGATAAGAGATGTGCATATTCATCTCAATTCAATTTCGTTTAGATAAGGAGAGAGCGAGTGTGCTGACTAATGACATTATCTCGGTAAATGTATGTCCCTTTGTTTTTTAATAGATTGCCACATAGAAGACAGAGGTCTAACCGTTTAACGTACATTTACTTGTGTCATATTCTGCACTTACAGTTGTTGAATTTATTTGAACAAAATTTTTCAAGGTCTGATACAGTTGGTAGTTATGATGCAATATTTTTTTATCTGCTGAGTCACTCACCATCACGTTCCTGCATTTTCAAAAAGTTAAATAGCGGAGTGAGAAAAATAATAAATTAAAACAGAAGTGAAAATCCACGTTATAACTGTTACCATAAAAATCTTTAGTAAAGATCCTTCTTAGCGTGAAGTAAGATCACTAATTCATAAAATTAAAACCATGCGATTTTCATTTTGTATCTCCATTTTTGAAAGAATAGAACATATCTTTTACCCAGGCTCTCCAGATACCATTTAAATCTAAATTTATTCTTAGATAATTGCAGAATGAAAATACAAAACACACTCTTTCCTTTCTTCAGCTGGCTTCAAGCTCACAGTACAACAAGGTTTTGCCTGCCCCGGGGAAGGCATGTACCCAGACCCCAACTCTTGTATATACTTTTATGCCTGCGACTCCCTGGGGTTACCTTCGGAAAGAACCTGTCCTATAGGTGGACAGCTTTTTGATGCCGACTCAAAGCAGTGCAAGTTTCCAGAGGACCTCACGGACCAGTGCAGAGCCAATGGTGACAGGTTCAGCTCAGGTAAGTTTCAGAAAAACCACCGGCTGTGGAGAGTGGGGGCGGGGGGATCATTTACAGAAAGCGAAATGGGCAAAACCAGAACTCATGTAAGACAGCATGGTTGCTGACTCCATGGCATTTTCAAGTCCTGACATATCTTTATATTATATAAAATCTTCGCATTATGTAAAGAAAAGTTAGAAAGGATTGTGAAAGAGACATTAAGAGGTCCATTATATATTTTCAAGACCATTTTAGATATGAAAAGCTTGGATATATTACCTACTTACACGAATACGATACGCCATAAAAAGAAGCAAAAGCAATGATTCATTACCATTGCATTTCCCATAACGAAAGCAACGACTGTTTCACATGTTATCACAATTGCGCGTATATCCACAGGGTCTGGAAGCACGGAACAGCCGGTATCTTCCAACGGCTTCATTTGTCCGGAGAGAATGGGCTTTTTCCCCCACGTGACGGAGTGCCAGGTATTTTACCAGTGCATAGAGTTCGTGCCTCAGCAAGTGACATGTTTGGAGGGATGGGCCTTTGACACCAGGAGCAACAGGTGTCTGTTGGAATCCAACGTCAGGGACTGCACCAATGGAAAGAGGCGCACGGGTGAGTTGGGTAAACTCTCGATCGACATGATTTGTGTCATTGATATAATATAATGCAATGCAATGCTATTTAATGTGATACAATACAATAAAATACAATACAATACAATACAATATAATACAACTACGGTCCAGCCCATCTTCAGTTTAAACGATTACATTTAAAACTCATATCTAACCATATGTTTCATTATTTAGAAAAAAAATGCAGATAGGAATACAGTAGGCATAGGGGTAGTATTTAACAAACAAAGCAATGGTATACATTTCATATTCTTTTCTGTTAGTTCCACACTGTGAACTTTTGAAAAGCCACATTCCTTTTATTGGCGTTGAGACATGACCTGTTCATTGCTATCTTGAACATTTATTAAATGGAAAACTAAATCATTTTTCGTCCTCTTGTACTAGATATGTCAAAAACATCCACAATTGTTAGAAACACTGGAACAAGATGCACAACAGAGGGCATCATCACGCCTCACGAGACCGACTGTACCCAGTATTATGTGTGCTCCCAGCAACAGCTCCAGCTGCGCCAGTGTACCTCACCGTTATTCTACGACGCTGCCCAGACCTTCCAGTGCACGTGGCCGGCCCTGGTCTACGACTGTGCCAGTGACGGATCAAGATTGTGTATGATAACTTGGCTTTTTTATTGTGAATTGTCTGAAGGATTTTATATTTAGAACAGTAATTAGTATACAAAAATCCTAACCAGGCTGTTTGTTACGTCCCAAATGTTTGGTTGTTGAGCAGATCGTAGGAAGTATTGTCAAGCGGCTAATATCAATTATGCCAGCTATAAGGACAGCACTGCAATGCACTGTATTTATCAAAACTCAGGGGTGGTTTCTAAGTAATATTTCATAAAGTTAAATTAGAAACGCATTACTTAAAAAAAAATTGGACACAACTATCTCGTAGTGAGCACCTTCATTCTAAAAACACTTGATGCAAAAACATTTTGTGTGCCCCTTTATTACTTCGCCGTAAATATGATATCACATTTACAAAGCTCTCATTGTTCATTTTAGCCACTACTCCCGGCCCCACCACCATCCCACCGCCAACCACCACGCCCATTGACTGCGTGCCAAACGAGATAGTCGAGCACTGTGACTGCACCAAATTTTATAAGTGCAACGAAAACTCTGAACCAAGGGAAATTCCCTGCCCCGGCGGCCTCCTCTTCAATGCCAGACAAAAGGCTTGCGACTGGCCGTACAATATGAGGAATCAGTGTGATCAGTCGAATACTAGAAGAACGTGCATCCAGACCACGCCGTACGCCGGACCCTCCACGCAGCCCACCATTGTCCCGACCACCACTCGGCGGACCACCACGACAGTAGCGCCTCTGCCGGTGCCAAGCCGTGAGGTCAGGTGCTTCAGAGGTATGGTATGAGAGCGAGAAAATGTTTGTTTTACTCAGTAGCCCTTAATTATTATTTTATTATCAGTCATTTTGTCATAAAATGGTCTGAAATTTCCCATAGGGGTGTAAAAGATTAACAGACATTAACGGGACTATGGGTTTATGTTGTACAGTGCACGGTTTGTTAAAAAACCCTCTCACCACCACTGCACTAGCATAAGCATATATTAGCACTAACGTGCACAAAAATAAATATTTAAATATAAACGTGTAACTCATCATACCGACTCAACCACTCCAGGTCTAACATCAGTGGCCCATCCAGACATGTGTAACGGCTATTACAGATGTATCGGAGACCGTGCGGTAGAACAGCGTTGCCCTGGTACTCTATTTTTCAACAGCCGCACCATAGCCTGTGATTTCCCACGGAACGTTGCCGACTGCTGCGCCGATGGCACGCGTATTCAACAAGGACAGCAATGCCCTAGGGTCGTAGCGACCACCATTCCGACGACCACGACCCGACGACCAACAACCCCTCGAGTGAACGTTGCTCCGGTGGTGAGTGAAGCTTTCACGACGCCAGCGACGTGCGTGGTACGTCAATTCTATCCTCATCCAGACTGCAAAAGAGTCTACTTCTGCTGGACAGACGGCACTGTAAGAGAGACGGTTTGCGCCGCAGGGACGATGTTCGACGCGGTTGCAGGACGTTGCGCGAGCGAGGGAGACGTTTTGGCCAGTGGACAATGTGCCCCTGGCGGTACTAGACTTTCCGTAACAACTTCAACCTCCACAACTACGACCACTACCACAACTACAACCCCTCGCCCAACTACCACAACCACAACAACGACGACAACTACTACAACTCCCACCACAACCACAACACCTACTACAACTACGACAACCCGTCCTCCCACTACACAGAGGGTAACCACCAAACGCGCTGCTCCTACCACTCCGCGTTTTGACTGCACAGGCCGAGGCACCAGACTCTACGAGGATCCGAACTCCTGCTTCGTGTATTACCAATGCCTCAATGGCGTCCTGAGAAACACGCTGAACTGCCCAGGGGGTCGCTATTTCAGTCAACCCAACCAGAACTGCCTGTCGTATAATTTCATGACCAGCTATTGCTCATTTGAAGGTGTCCGATTGATACGGGAAGATACTACGACAACCACCACCACCACTACCGTGGCACCGTCCGCTCCAATATGCCAGCCCGGACAATTGTTTGCCCCCCACCCAGACACCTGTAAACAATATTACATCTGCGTGCAGGATCAAGTCGGTGCACAAATGGCGCCAATAATCAGTGATTGTGCGGAGGGATACCTTTACGACGCCCAGGGCACGAGCTGTATGGATCCGGCCACCGTGCCAGGCCAGTGTGACCCCCGAACTGGCGCTAGACTTGCCATGACATGTAAGGGATGCTTTACACAAATTACCCGTTTTAAGTTTTTGACACAAATTAAAGCCATGTAACAGTTACAAAACTCGTATTAACAGAAGAGTCTCTCTTTAACTTTAAAATACTTTTTAAGTATAAAAACTCCCTTGCAGTAATAAGCTGTGGCGATTCTCATGACATGAATATAATCCTCACACTATTCATATCTCGATAGCATCCCCGATAGACTCGACCTCAGCTTTTGCGTCTGCCACCCAAGCCACAGGCTCATCCGCCATGGAAGGGCCCTGCAGAGGGCAGTACAGACGCCCCAACTGGTGCACGGACACAGACTGCGCTTACAAGGCCACCTGGGATTACAATGACCAGACAGACGATATCACTTTCACCCTCACTGCAACAATCGGTCTAGATCAGTGGGTGGCCATTGGATTTTCTACCGATAAACGTATGGTTAGTATCTAGCTTTGGGTTAGGATTTGGAATGATTACAAGTTCCGTGATTGCTTTGTCTTAGACAAATATTTGTTTAAAACTAGTTGAAATAAAATTATACCTTGAGAGTCATTGTGACAGAAGTCGCTCGTAGGATTATAGTGTGCAAACAACAGGCGAGGGTGCAACTGTGGCTACATGTTACCCACAAGGCTGTCATAGGTTTTGGAATAGCGCTGAGATGAGAAACGGACACTACATGTATATGTACACATTTTAGGTGGGAAGCGATGCTATCACTGCATATATCACCCCAGATGGAATTGTGAGGGTTAGCGACAGGTAAGGAACAAACATCGATAATTCGAGTTTTGAGGTTTATAAAGGCGTTTAGGGGAAATTTTAGAGATAAATTGTGTGTTAGTGCACGCTTGCTTATACATGTATCACTTGAAATCGTCATTAACGCTGAGCGACTGGTGCCATAAATCTAGATTAATACAACAAAATTCACAACCACCAAATTCAACGACGCGACCAATGGATAATTTCATAATCATATTTCCTTGCACAGGTATATGTTTTTCAAAGAGGAACCAAGCAGCGACAGTCAGCAAGATCTGAGAAATATCCAGGGCCGATACGTGAACGGCCAGGCCATTTTCAGTTTTGTTAGGGCCAGAAACACGGGAGACGTAAGAGATTACGCCTTTAGTGATGATGATTGTTATTACTTCCATTATGCGGCCGGCGGTGACGTGGTGAGGCGTCGTCTGCGGCATCACACATTTAAAACAACGTCAGAGGAAAAAATATGCATCAAAAGTTGCAGTAAGTATCTATTGCCTGAGTTTTGAATTTCTTTCAGTTTAAAATTTTAGTTCACTAGAGTTGACTAACGTGAGAAACAAATGTATTGTAATTCACCAATACTCTGCTGTAGTTCTTTAGTCAATTTTAAAGGCACTTACATTTCGTTTAACTGCAGACTTAAAAAAAAACTTCAAAAACCCAGTTACTAATTCAACATCAAAGAAGTGTTATCCATCTTCAACTTTTAACCGAATTTCTAATTTCATACTGAATCTTAATTTACCATCTTTTTTCTCAGATTTGAAAATGCCGATAACAAGCATGTTATAAATTTAATATTCTGTCTTATGATCTTTAGGTTAATTTCATCAATAATAGGTTCATTTCCAGGAATTATACTTTAATGCAAAATATCAGTTTATACAGACATATATAAAATGAAAGGTGATTTTGAACAGATTATATTAGTATGTTATCTATACTTTTAACAAATATCAGGTCGAGCAATCATATTACCCAGTAACAGGGTAACACCTGCGCCAAACATGTTTACGCCTAGGGTAACACAACGGGTAACAACAACACAACCGACTACCACTACTACAACTCGCCCCACAACTACTACACGCCGTACAACTACCACTAGACCAACAACCACCACACGGCGCACAACCACAACAAGACCCACAACCACTACTACACGCCGAACAACCACAACCCGACCCACAACCACCACACGGCGCACAACCACAACAAGACCCACAACCACTACTACTACTACACGCCGAACAACCACAACCAGACCCACAACCACCACACGGCGCACAACCACAACAAGACCCACAACCACTACACGACAAACAACGACAACAAAGCCAACAACCACCACACGGCGCACTACCACAACAAGACCCACAACTACCACAAGAAGAACCACTACCCGACGTGTGACCCAGCGTACTCGCCAAAGGATTCTGCTGCGAACTACACCGCGTGGTAAGACATCGTGTTTCTTGTGCATGGAGAATGGACTCGACGTCATCTGGAGTCATTTTTTCTGTTCAAATAACACTTCGCATGGTTCTGTGACTGTCCTTTAATGCACGTTGATGGAGCGTATCACGTTTGGTGTCTGTCTTCACGCCAATGTGTCAGCATTTTTGCAATAAAATGTGATATGGGTAAACCTGACTGACAGTCAGGTTGTTTCCATGTTTGGTTTATGGTTTTTCCATTCTAACACTATCCTTATCAATGTATAACAGTACCAAAGAAAATCTAATGACACATGTTTAGTGTTGTCACTGCGATTCAGACGGAGTGGACGAAGTGTTACGTGTGCGGTTAGAGGTACCCTGCTGTAAAGATGATTCATATGAACCCATCTGTTCACAGCACAGACCAATTGTGTTGAAGGGAATTTCAGTTACGGCTCTGAAACACAGGGTGGTTATCGTACGGCATGATGTTGCCTCACGCTGCTTCCGAGGCAGTTGTATACAGGGATTCATCTTTGAGATATTTGGTATCTTGTCCTTTTTACTGATGATCGTAAAATAGTGATCATAAAAATAGCACGTAGCCATGACGCAACACACATTGAATTGTGACGTATTAAAGGTAAATTTAACCACCCACAAAGTGGTCATTGACATCAGTATGAAACAAAGGATACAAATATCTCAAAGATTGTTTGCATGCTTTTCAGGTTTGATTAAATGTCCCGCATTTTTCTTACTCCTTCGTGGTATGTGTTGTCTTTGGCAGTGTAAATCGTTTTTAGGTGGAACTTTGGGTTTTAAATCACATGATGTCCTTAACATTCAGAATACATGTACACTCACCATTTTATCAACTTTCTATTTTTTTCAGTATATTATTCTTAAGCATCAATATACCCCCTTTAAGTATTAATTTTTACCCACGTTTGTAATTCTACTCTGTAGAAATATTATATCATAGCTTTAACTATACTATTGCTACTGTAGTTTTAGTTCATAGCTTTACATATCAGCTTGCATATAGTTATCCATATTTCTCCCCGTTTATTATCTTATCCATTTATCTGCCAGTTTCTACCATGAGGTGTGATGACTTAAGACTGAAGTTCATGGTCAGGCTTCTCAAGGTGCTCTTGGAGCACACACACCGAAACCACTTTTTTGTTCATCTCATCAATAAAAAAATTGAATTCTTTTCACTCCAGCGAGCGGACCAGTGACCGCCTTTACTCGTGCCCCCACTCGCACACAACCCACGACCCCTGCCACAACCCGTACCCTACAGGCAGAGGCTACGACCAGAACTCCCGGCCCTACACTTGCTCCAGGGGCATCATGTAAGTAAAACAAGGAAAACAGATTACAAAACGGATTACGAAAGGCATTCATAAAAATGATATTCTGAATGCGCAATGCATAATGTCAAAAGGGGGGCACTGAATTTAGTGTCGATAGTGTCACGTTTCGTTTTTCAAAATCGATTCTGGCAAGCAGAAGCTAGTGTCGTTTTTAAAAAACGATTCTGTGAAAAGATGTCTTTTACTTCAAAACTGTCATGACAAATTAGGCTCAATTAGACAAATTAGGCTAGAAAATTTCGCCTCAGGAAACGATTTCAAGCGTTATAATAAAATCACCTGCTTATAAATGTTGTCTGCTGAATCATATCCCTATGAATATCCAGTAAATCCTTTCCCCTGCTTCGCAACACACACCTTTATGCATGCCCTCTCGTTTACCACTATTGAGCAATAAAGGAATTACTCAAGTTATGAAACGTCTCAGTTCTTTGCAATCAAGACCTGTTGACGACTGTCAAAACAGTCAAGAAAAGGAATTATTTTTGTACAAGAACTGAGATTGTTTGTATCTGCTTCATTACCATGCTACTTCATACCAATCGCCGTATAAATATACAGTATTCATATATCATTTATCAAATACCCAGTACCTTACCTATACCTTACCCGGCCTCTTTCCTATAGATTGCTACGAGAAGGGTGACGGTTGGCATTCCGATCCCTGGGACTGTAGAGTAATTCACCAGTGTAGCCAGGGCATATACACCCGCCGCCAATGCTTCCAAGGTTATTACCTAAATGAGGATCGACAGCAATGTCAGCCACCCAATAATCTGAACGGAAAATGCAATGGTGATGGTTCAAGGATTCCCGAGCCCCTTACGTGCCCCAATATGAATATCAACCTCTTGTTTGTGCCACATCCTATGAACTGCTCGCTGTGGTACAGCTGTATGCAGGGTAGACCCACGGAGGCCAGAATGTGCATACAGAACTGGTACTCGTCTGTGAGTGGGTGCAAGCCGCGGGACGAAGTAACGGAGTGTAACGAGCACGGCACGCGAGCTGGCGGTAGGTATCCCCTGGGTTATGCATGGGCTAAAAAAGGGAGTGGCTCACTCTGTTGGTGGCGGTACCTGTATACTCGCTTATTAAAATTTTCAAGAAAATGTCTGGAAAAGTCGGTGTGCGTTCCTTTAAAGCAGCTAATAGTATTCGAGTTCTTCAGATTTCTTCAATATTTTTCACAATAAATATAGACCTTTATATTCACATAAATTATGCTTAGATATAATTTATTTTACCCGTTTGATTTGTTTTCAGCTGTTGTTCCACCATTCACAACAACACTTGAACCTCCCTCCACCACAGCACCAAGATATACAACCCCGACCACCACTCGCCCCACGACCACAACAACACGTACAACGACAACAGGTAAGAGCAGTTTAGCAAATACTTTGCCTGATATAAATAAAAAAGCTAAGTGACAGAAGGCATTAATATAACCTTTGTTTCGGAGTACTGACGACGTCCCCTCTATACACTAGCAAACACTTGCCGTTGCTTTCGTGTAAAGACATCAAGTTGGCTGAGAACATATAGACGTGTCATTCTTAAAATTAGGACACTGTGTGAAACCTTGGTGTCAGAAAACATGTTTATGTAGAGTAAATGTCAATCCTTGGACATTAAGAGTGACGGCAAGCTTGCACTGGATATATGGGGAACATTGATAGTCAGTTCTCTGAAACTCAGGGCGAAAGCAGATGTATTATCTGCTGAATCTTCCTCCCAGGCGGATAACGACATCATACTAGATGTCAATCATAACTTAAACCCACCCACAATTTTAATCGCCCCGCCTCCTAATACCTAGTTGTCAACGTTACTAACAGTTAACTAATACGGTGGATGATAAATGACGTTAAATGACGTCAACTGTTTTCGCACGCTCGTGGATGAGTGAACTCTTGGATATATGGATGCCGAACATTGCATCGGGAGTTTTGATATTGATGAAGGCATGGGCCATGATGGCACAACATTTATAAGAGACTGTGTTTTGACTGCTTTGGGCTCTTTACTAAGTTCTCTTTTAAACAAAAGCATGGAGAAGGATGTTTCCTTCTTTCACGGCATGGCGGCAAAATGGCCGCGTAAAATTTGTTTTCCAGATTTGTAACGTAACACTAACCGAATGGTTTTCACTTCTATCACGTTTGCAAAATAAAATGGATCTTGAGACCCTGATGTTTCAGCGTGAAGGGCTTATCTGTTCTTCTCAGCATGGTGTGCATTTCTGATAATAATGAATCACCTTCCAATTTCAATTAAATGAATAACACAAAGTTTATCAAAACTATTAACCAACTTCTCTCGTGTCTTTCTGAATTTATGGAAGGGGTGGGGTTTTTTTTTCAACATAAAATGTTTTACGATTCCAGCAAAGAGGGCACTCCAATTCTAATAAGCATGACGTTAGAAGGGCGTTTCAATAAAAAAACAAACCATCGTGTGACAAACTAATCTTTAACTGTCGATTAATTCCAAGTGTCCAAAAAATGAAATTAACACCCTATTTTAGCAACTGAAACAAGGCAGTTTCGTTTTACAAGACACAAACATGGCGGCAGTGTTAATTTGCGACTTGGCATGTACCAACGTTACATCAGCTGAATGTGCTAAATTAAATATCAAATTACAGTTATCTTCTTGACACTGATTTTATTATCACACGTAATAACATATTGCAAAAACTATTTTAATTAACATTCTTTTCAATTAACGTTAAAAAAAACTTCACGCTACATGCTAAATGCACACAATGAAGTCTCAAAGCATCAAATTTATCTCCGACCGTCAGCTAAGCCAGAATTCGACTGCACAAACAAGGGCAACCAGTGGTTCCCAGACGAAGACGACTGCACCATAGTTCACCAGTGCCGCAGTGGTGAATATTCCAAACTTAAGTGTCCACCAGGACGATTCCTTGACGCCAAAAATGCCATCTGCCAATCTGCAAGCACTTTGTATGAAGAGTGCACACCAACCGGGAAGAGAAGACCTGTCCCACTTCTCTGCCCCGCTGCCACCACGCTGTTCATTCCACATCCCACGAACTGCAGTCTTTGGTACAGCTGTGTGAACTGGGCGCCTACAGAACCACAGCCGTGCATAGGCAACTATTTTTCCACGGGATCATCCTGCAGACCAAGAACCATTGTTAAAGAGTGTAATATATTTGGTGAACGCGTGGAGGGTGCGTATATCTTAAAGCGTGCCTTGCTTGCTTTTTTCCGTCTTGTTTTGATGTTTTGCTTGGTCTCTATCTATGAAGCTTAATGTGAACGCTCGTGTCAGAAGCTTTGCGCCTAAGCTTTGATGAAGTTATCTCCCCCCCCCCCCTCCCAGAAAAAAAGCTTCTTCAATTACATTTATCTTTTTAACAACAAAATATAAAGGAGAGCTTGCGTTGTTTATGTTGATGGATAAAGATTAATAGATAGTATTTATTAGCTTAGTAAATGTTTAAAGAATTTTCCAAAAGGCAGAAAGGGTGCATCGATTTGGGCAGCGCGCAATCCCCATCTTCATTTCAGTTTTATCCATGAACAACGTGTTCGAAAGGAACAAGTTATATCATTGTTTAAAGTATTGCAAAAGATCTTTAATCCAAACAGAACCAATAAACTCTGCCATACCCACTTCAACGCTTCCCTGCTGCCAATTAAAATATTATTTTCATTTTTATATCATTCAAAACGGAAGGCTTTAATTGTTAGACTGTAATAGTGTTAATTTTTACGTTCGAGCTGTAGCCTAGTATTACAGTATCGTAGTGTTATATTTTGCCCTGCCTACGTAGTTACCGTAGAAAATGCCTGCTTATTATAGTTAGAACGACCACTCCCACTCCAACCACTAGACCTACCACTACTACGCCCAAACCCACCACCACCCGACGTACCACTACCACAAGAAGGACTACAACTACTCGAAGAACGACGCCAGGTACAGGTAGGTTTATATGTGACATCACATGGCTTACCGTATATATTTTTGTGATCTTCACCCAGGAGAAAGAAACGTGTGACGTGCATCAGTCTACTTAAACTGTGCAAACAAGTTTCATGTTATTGGGTAGTTTTTAGTTTAGACGAGAAAGCAGAGCTTGCTTCTGGTGCTTGGTTAGAACTTATGTAGCGTAAAATGATGTTATTCTTTTAGCACATATCACAATACTTAGAAATCCGTAACAGAAGGATGAGGTATTAGATTTGCCATTAGTTTAGAAAATATAATGATGTTTAAAGATCACTTTGTGCATACTGTATGCGTAATGTGAAGGAGGCAGATTTAACACGTTTCTCAACTAACGTAAATGCCATGTTGTTATACAAAATCAATAACCCTCGTCCGTACCAGAGTGTGAATATAATACAAATGACCCATTCATTATATTTACAAAATACTGATAAAATTTATTTTCTTTGTCAAGTATCTGTCACTTGAACGTATAACCAATATGTTTTCTGTTCTTCACAGCATTTAAATATTTTGATGTATCTGACAAAATGAAGTGCAACAAAAGCTCTTTTAATAAAAAGCGGAGTCGAAATAAAAAATCACAAAATTCTGGTAACAAAAACGACATGTCCAAAAAAACGTCAAGCTGGAGGGCGCAGAGATTCGATAAACAACATCTAAAAATACACTGATACAGGAGTTTTACATATTTCGCAGAGGTAATACTTACTTCTGAAACTTCGCTTTTTAGTCTCAATGGGCGGTAGAGTAGACGTATGTAGCGGTGAACAGAAGACCCCGAGCACGTGCGGCAACACCGACTGTGCGTACCGCGTATCCTGGCAACTGAATGACGCCACTGATGAGATCAGATTCACCCTAGAGGGCGCAAGACAAGGAGAATGGATGGGAATTGGATTCTCACAAGACAGGAAAATGGTATGATAAATACAAAAGACTTAATATGTTTTGTACGTCAACACTGTATGTGAAATACTGCACTTTGTTGTCGTTTTGTCATACACTGTATTTTGGTAACATTCAAGAGTGATATATTACACGTCTGTATCAGTTCAATTTTTGACTGCACTTGATAAGGCCCTTTCACAGCATCCAGTATATTTTCATTTGACTAGTATTACAATTAATAATCTTTTTTGTTTTTTTTTTTTTTTTTCTTTCAGCCTGCAAGCGATGCAATGATAGCTTATTACAATAGCAACGGACAAGCAACGGTTAGCGACAGGTAAAAACAATTCCATATCATCATGTTGCCAGTAATATGATTCTTATTAACTGTCGGATTGTCAAATGGATTAAAAAATCAGTTTCATTTTAAACAGCTGGAGATAACATTTGACAACCCTTCTTTGAATGTCGCTGTTTTAATTACTTAAAACCTGTTAAATTACATATGAAAAAATTATCTTTCAGATGGATGTACGCCTATGCTAAGCCCACACCTGACACTTCCCAGAACTTCAATGGCGTCTCTGGACAATTCGTTAATGGCCGAGCGTCCATTTCATTTAACCGTCCTCGTCGGACAGGGGACGGTGCCGACGTTCTATTCAGCGACAATGCCTGTTACTATTTCTTATATTCCAAAGGAACTTTGTCTAACAGCGGCGACCTGAATTACCACAGTTTCAGAGCTGTGTCACAGGAAAAGATTTGCATCAAATCATGCCAAGGTAATTTCCTTTGTGAATAGTATGATTGGATGTGGTTGATGTTGAGCAAATATTTACCTATTTTTAAAAAAATATTATCTCATTAGAGAATTGCATAAGAACTTAATAGGATATAATGTTAAAGTGATGTTGTAACGTAGATGACTATGTTTGCACTCAAAGGTATTAAGAGGTGGTCATAACAGCAAATAAAGACGGCTGTGTGCAGACAAAATGCATATTCACCTATGTTCAATAATAGTATTACCAAAAAGGTCAACTTAAGGTCACTATTTGTTTTCTTCAGGCTCCACCAGAACATCTCGACCGCCAGGTAAGCCCAAACCCTTGCTCAATGAATAAAATGGGACATTGTCTTAATAAATATATAAAAAGGCCTAAATATATCAGTATATGTACAACAAATTTACGTATACTTAAACAATGCGTGATGTAATGAAACCAATAAGCTTTTCCTTGCAATGGTGCGGAAGGAACTTGCTGAATTCCTGGGAAAGTTATGTCTTCGTGTTTGTGACCCATCACTATCGGCCCTCCGTCGTGTCACGTCACGCACCTGTTTTATAGGGTGTAGGTTGAGGATACCAAGCACAGGCAGAGCTCTATGTTTCCCCGTGTATATACATAATTCATCCTCTTGGCTATATATACCACATGTGTGTCTTTATAAAACAAACACTTCGTTGTCTATTCCCTGACGCAGGTGAGTTTCGCTTTCTCTTTAAACAACTTACTACGCTTTTCACTTTACCGTCTCATTGCCATACAAAAAGCACTTTCACACATATTCCCTCCTCATGCAAGTGTGTAGTTGTTCATTTATCTTATTCGTAACCTAACCATTCCCAACACCCAGTGACCCTTTACTGTGCATCATGTATACATTATACCCTTTCCATCTAACATGCATATAAAACACCCAATTGAACACCATGTTGTGTATACAATGCATACACTATGTGATATACATGTACCAACTCACATATGAGGACCTGGTATATATTATAACAGAATGATAAATGGAAACATGCAAAGGAAATAAATACCTCATGTCGTCGTGACCATGTAACTGTCAGCATCTTCGTTGAAGGAATGGGAATCTAACTGTATGAAGTCTGTGAATAACATACCTGCTTACTCCCTGGTTGGTGAAATGAGATCAAACACACGGGAACCCCCGCTGCCGCTGTTACTGCTGGTGGTGCTGCTGGTGGGAGAAATAACCGGAAACTGCGCACGCGTATATGAAATTATTGATGAATAGACTTGTCACTTTCAGAGACCAGTGAGGTGGACATCACTGCAGGTAGCTCTGCCGAGCAGGTAACAACTTCGGTTAGTTTTCAGGTAGGCAACTTTACATCAAGTTCTAATTCAGCAACAAAAGTTATAACTGACCGTGGACAGGAAACAACATTGGCAGTTACAGAAACGACAGGTGCTATCACCGATGCCTTGGATGAAACAACACAAGGTCATTCATCAACAAATGACCAGTCCACAGATGCCATTCCAACCACATCAGAGACCAGAACTATTGTAGGTACTAATTTAGGATTATCCACACAAGAACCGATAGGAACCAGCCCAGTAACTACCACATCGACTGGGAAGGTGCAACAAACACAACCAATAGGGTCGAACCAGCAGGAAACGACTGTAAAGGCTGGAACACCTGTCACGCTTACAGGCGAATCGACAGAACCAGACATGACAGAAATTACAACTCAAAAGAATATGAAAATGTCCACAACGCCAGGAGAGACGGAATCTCAGGAAACTGAAACTACATCAACCGAATCTACCACTTCAGCTGGCTCAGCAGAGATTACGAGTATGTTAGGGGAAGAAACTAATGCAACCAAAATTTCAGATCCACAACTGTTAACAAAAATATCAACAATAACTACAGCAGCTACCAGCATACAGGGTCATCAAACACCATCCTCCTTAATTACACAAGAAACATTAACAACACCATTGGTGAAGACATATATAACCACACAGGCAGAGACGACAGTGTCAACAGAAAATACTGTAGCACTTAGTCAGAAAACAGATGTCACTGAAACAAACATGCCAGATGCAGCAACACAAGGGATACAAGTTGACAGGACAACAGATATGTCTACGTTGGCCACTCCAGATACAACGTCATCAGTAGACGAATCAGCAGTGACAATGATACCTACACCAACAATAGGGACTGATGGTATCGTAGTACACAATGATATGACCACAACAAGAAAAGTAGAAACAACGTTATCTGTTGTCACTACGCCCGATGGAACATCAGCTACAAAAACTACACAAACAGCAACAACTACATCACCACCAATCACACAAATAGTTGGAGAACATATCTTGAATGCTACAAAAGAGACCCCATTAAAAACAACTGAGGAAATGGAGACCACGGTATTTGCTGAGGCAACACAAGCATCAACAACAACAAACCCAACAGCAGCAACAGGCACTCTTGATGGTAAATTAAACAACAAAGAAATGACCACAACAAGAACACCAGATGAAACAACAACGATGCTGCCAACGCCAGAAAATAGTTACAAAGCCTTAGTATCTACTGAGACAGTGATAGCTGAAACACAACCACCATCACCAGTAACAACACTCAAAACAGCAACAACAGGTAGTTACAATAACCTTAACAATGCAGAAAGGACCAGACCAAAAACAGTTAATATCATTGAAACAACAGTACCTGCTAAGTCAACTCGAGTGAAAGCTGTGACAACAGAAGAAACAACAATGACACCAACAACAGCAGCAAGTTTAAATTCTTTAAACAATACAAATATGACCAAACCAAAGACAGCAAGTATTCTTGAAACAACAGAATCAGCTGAAGCAACGCAAGTTGAAGCAACAATGACGCCAAGTGAAAATAAATTAAACAATACGGAAATGACCACATCAAAAGTGATGGGACAACTGAAAACAACAGCAACTGCTGAAAAAGTACAAGAAACAACAATGACACCAACTGGAGAAGAGGTAACAAGCAATACAGATATGACCTCAACAGAATCAGTTAGGGAGACAGCACAAAAAACAACAACAAATACAGAAATTACTACATCAGAAACAGTGAGGGACCTGGAAACTACTGTGTATGCTGGCACAATTACAGTCAAAGCTGCGACAAGGACCACAGCAGAAACAGTGGCAGGCAGTGATAACAACTGGAACAACACAGAAATTACAACATCAAAACCAGTTGAGGAATTGGAAACTACAGCATCTTTTGACAGAACACAAGCTAAGATAAGCATGACAACAACAACAACAACAACAGCAACAGCTAATGGAGGTGTACTAACTCCGCCTTTTGACTGCAATGGTAAAGAAAATACACTTCACCCAAGTGAAAGTGATTGTACAAACTATTTTCTCTGCTACCTAGATCAATTAGTTGGTCATTTTAAGTGCGCTCCAGAAACATACTTTATTGCACAAGAGCAACGATGCATTACTTTTGAATTTGCCAGTGAGAAGTGCTTTTTCAACGGCACCAGAAAGTCTGATGATTCAGTAAACAGGACAACAGCTTCAATTCCTTCAACTCAGCCTTTGTTTACATGTGAGGGAAAGGAAGACGGGCTATATCCTGACCACGAGTCTTGTCTTCGAGGTCACAACTGTACAGATAGTATTGATACAATAGTCTCATGTAGCGGAAGCAGTTTCTGGGATGCTAATACAAATAACTGTGTCTCATACGATAAAATTACACTGGTGATTGACCAATGCTATGTAATACCTGATCATCCAAAGTATGGGCAACGTATACAACTGCAAACAACAATTTCCACCATAACGTATACAACAGGGGTTAGCAGAGACCCTGGTTCTCAAACACTATCTACATTACCGACACAAAAAACAACAACTCCAGAATTAATCATGACAAATATGACAGCAACAGAACAGACAACTCTGTCGACAGAGAGTGCAGGGAGTCAAGAGGCTACTGGCACGCTTTCTCCAACAACAACAAAAACAAGTACAAGTGGAAGTACACAGTCAACTATGAAAAGCAGACCTGGCGATGAAACAAGTACACAGACAACAACAGCAAACCCTGAAGATTTAAGTACTGTAGAACTAAACAAAGGGCAAACAACGTTCACACCTCCCAATCAAGCAGCACTTTCTACACTACCTGTTACTGAAACGATATCTGAAAGAACAGGCTCATCATCATCATCATCAAAAATAGTGAATAGTACAGAAAGCTATGCTGTGACAGAGCAAACCAAATCCACACCCAGCCAAGCATCGCTCTCCATACCATCTGTTACTGGAACTACATCTATGAGAACGGGATCTACACCATCATCAACATTGGTGAGTAGCACAGAGAGTTATTATGTGACAAGTGAAATTACCACAAAAATAACAAGAACACCATTTACCAGTATAACAACTAGAGCACCTCCAAGACCAAGTTATGTGTCATTTACATGCCGAGGAAAAACAAGTGGATTCTACCCTCATCCAGAGAACTGCATCAACTACTTCCATTGCAGTGGTGGACGTCTTATAGCTGCAACAAGTTGTGCAAAAAACACATTCTATGACAAAGATCGGAAAGACTGTCTCCCATATGATTTGGTTCAAGACGAATGTTACCCAGATGGAGTAAGGGTGATTTCAGGAGTCACACATATCTATACAACCAGTACTCCTGGAACAAGCACCACTCCACTCTCAACATCTCCGTATAGGGTATCAACTACAACATACAGCAGTACATCAGCAAGCCAACCTTCACCAACTGACAGTGAGGTCACATGTGCTGATAAGAAGGATGGGATATACGCACTTCAGAATTGTAACATGTATTACCAGTGCACAAGTGGAAATGCAAAAGTACATCTATGTTCGCCGGCATCTTACTTTGATTCAGCCAGAAAGGCTTGTCTTTGGAAAGTACTTGTAAAAAGCCAGTGTTATTCAAATGGAACTAGGAAACTGCCTGCCACCACTCCCATACAAACCAGCTCTTCGACTTCATCACCACGCCCATCATCATCATCAATTACTCCTACTACAGGTTTTCAAATGACTACAGGTAAATTTAAATTACACAACAAAACATTGTGCAGTAATTATAAACACTGTGATGCCCTTTTACATATGCTTTACATACGTTTTACAAAAGTTTTGGTTGGTTTTTGGTTTGAATGCAATGCACCACATAATAGTCAAATAGGCCTTTATCATTATACTTCATCTAAGAATAATGTTTTAATAATCCCATTGCAGGTTCAGACTTAACCTCCAAAGTATCACCAGAAAATTCCATCCCTTTATCCACAACCCAAACCCCCCTCCTGGCATCAATATTGGTTTCTTCTGAATTGAGGACGGTCTCAATACCCAAGTCTACCACGACACCTTACTCCTCATATTCTGCTCCATATTCCTCTTACAAACCTGGTTCAAGTTTTACTGCATATATTGCCACAATAAAATCCAGTATTAACCAAAGTAGGCAAAACACCACTGCGTCACATGTCAATTCTACCCCTACCTCTTTTCACCAAAGCAAAGGTATAACCTCGCCACAGCAAAACAGGAGTGTCACTATCACAACCAAATCACAAGAGCAAAGTAAAACTACACATGACAGGGATAGCGCCACCTTATTACAAGACAAGAGTACCACAACTGTTCCACAAGACAAAAGTGGCCGATCACAACATAGGAGCACCACCAATTTACAATACAAGACTACTCCATCACAAGAAAGGAGTACAACAATCGCAGCTGACCCATCTCAAGACAAAACGACTACCACCTCACCCCAAGAAGAGAGTACAGCTGCCACATCACAAGAAAAGACTAAAACCACCTCATTCCAATACAAAACGTCCACAACCTCACCACAAGACAAGCCTACCACCACCTCACCCCAAGACAAGAGTACCACTGCCACATCACAAGACAAAACTACCACACGCCCAACCCAATACAAAACTACCACCACCTCACCACAAGACAAAAGGACCACTACTCCACCAAAAGACAAAACTACCACTACTTTACCACAAGACAAAAGTTCTGCCGCCCCATCACAATACAAAATTATCACCACTTCATCACAACACAAAACAACCGCCACCTTAACACAAGACAAGAATACCACAGCCAGATCACAGAAAACGACCAGCACCTCACCACAAGACAAAAGTACCACCATCTCACCACAAGACAAAAGTTCTGCCATTCCATCACAATACGAAATCAGCACCTCACCAGCAGACAAGAGTACCACTGCTCCATCTCAAGACAAAACTACCACCACCTCACCACAAGATAAGAGTTCCATCACCTCACTACAAGACAAGAGCACCACCACCTCACCACAAGACAGGAGTACTGCTGCTCCACCACAAGACAAAGCTACCACTGCCTCATCACGAGACAATATAACCACCACCTTACAAGACAAGGGCACCACCACTTCACCACAAGACAGGAGTACTGATGCTCCACCACAAGACAAAGCTACCACTACCTCTTCACAAGACAATATAACCGCCACCTTACAAGACAAGAGTACTACCACTTCACCACAAGACAGGAGTACTGCTGCTCCGCCACAAGACAGAGTAACCACTACCTCATCACAAGACAATATAACCACCACCTTCCAAGACAAGAGTACTATCACTTCACCACAAGACAGGACTACTACTGCTCCGCCACAAGACAGAGTAACCACTACCTCATCACAAGACAATATAACCACCACCTTACAAGACAAGGGCACCAACACTTCACCACAAGACAAGAGTACTGCTGCTCCACCACAAGACAAAGCTACCTCTACCTCATCACAAGGCAATATAGCCACCACCTTACAAGACAAGGGCACCACCACTTCACCCCAAGACAGGAGTACTGCTGCTCCACCACAAGACAAAGCTACCACTACCTCATCACAAGACAATATAACCACCACCTTACAAGAAAAGAGTACTACCACTTCACCACAAGACAGGAGTACTGATGCTCCACCACAAGACAAAGCTACCACTACCTCATCACAAGACAATATAACCACCACCTTACAAGAAAAGAGTACTACCACTTCACCACAAGACAGGAGTACTGCTGCTCCACCACAAGACAAAGCTACAACTGCCTCATTACAAGACAATATAACCACCACCTTACAAGACAAGAGTACTACCACTTCACCACAAGACAGGAGTACTGCTGCTCCACCACAAGACAAAGCTACAACTGCCTCATTACAAGACAATATAACCACCACCTTACAAGACAAGAGTACTTCCACCTCACCACAACACATGAGCACCACAATTTCTTCACAAGACAATAGCACAACAAAAGACAAGCATACCATGACATCACATCACGAGGCTACCTTATCACAGGAAAAGAGTACCACCGTCCCATCACTATACAAAAGTGCCGCAACAACAAAAGACGAGAGAAACACAACCACAGCAAACGGCAAGAGCACCTCTGGGTCAAAATTTAAAACATCCAGCACCTCGCCATATGACAGGAGTACCAACACCACCCCATTACAAGATAGGACTACCCAATCACAAGACGAAAGTTCCACCACCCCATCACAAGGCAAGAATACCATAACATTACCAAAACAAGACAAGACTACAGCATTATTTAATACCACCACAATACCATACAAGAGTTCCACAAAATCACTGCAACAAAACAGAAACACAATATCCTCACAAGACAGGGAGACCAAATCCTCATCATCTGTCAAAAATATTCCACCAAGTACCAATGTTTCTTTACCATTTTCTACATCAACAGCTCATTTTACAGCCGGCAAAACTGATTCCCCATCAGCTTCCCATTCTTCCTTTTCTACTGCTCATTCATTAGAGTCGACTGAGCATCAAAACACTGCAACTCCTCTTTCTGCCACTACTGAGGGATCTGTTTATATGGATTTCACTTGCATAGGCCTGCCTGATGGTTGGTACCCTCACCTACATAGCTGTTTACTGTTCTATTCCTGTATCAATGAGTCCCTAGAAGTCCATTCATGTGAGCATGGGACGTTTTATGATTCTAACATCAGTAAATGTACAAATGTCAGCAATGTTTTTGATATCTGTTATCAAAATGGGACGCGAAAACAAGAGACTATATTAAGCCAGCCAACAACTAAATTTATGCATACCATATTTTCAGGTTCAACAGGCCCCACACCACAAACATCTAAATATTTAAGCAGCTCTCTTACCACAGCAGCTACTCAATTACCAGTAGTTAATGCTACCACAAACCCACTTCAGAACAATAATACGACCAATCATACAAATGTGCCACTTTCCAGCTCTGCTACAATTTCTACTTTAGAGGCCAGTCCCCAATCCTTTACAACAGAAGCATCTGTTACTAATGATACAATTATCCCGCCTACCAAATCCTCTGGCAATACGACAGATTATGGACTTCATAATATTTCTACAGTTGACAAAACAACAGTATCAAAAACAACCATCCCTCTTGTAACTAAAAATAGTGTCCCCTTGCCAAGTACCAAAACGACTCCGTTTTCCCCCAGCATTGCCTTCAGTTGTAAAGGAAAACAGAATGACTTCCATCCCGACCCTTTCAACTGTTCCATTTTCTATTATTGCTTGAGAGGTTCTATACTAGGCAAATATGAATGCATTGATAACAAGAAATATTACGATGAGGAATATAAGAGTTGTAGAACCTTTTGGGATGTATATCCGCAGTGCCATTATAATGGTTCAAGAGTCCAGCTTACGACAACAACAGCCCCAATAACCACTACAAAAGAAATACCTGATAGAACTTCCTACCCTTTCATGGTCA
Source organism: Lingula anatina (assembly GCF_051362555.1). Lineage (NCBI taxonomy): Eukaryota > Metazoa > Brachiopoda > Lingulata > Lingulida > Lingulidae > Lingula > Lingula anatina. Next base: position 16,440,244 of record NC_141770.1, read on the forward strand.
GCACTTCCACAGCTCAGGCTAGTATCATATCCACAACTTCAGAAATTAATGTTACCAACTCTACAACACTTGCATCTGTTGAAACATCTTTTAGTGCCACAGGGTCTTCAACAAAAGAGGCTGGTTTGACATCTCAACCTACTGAAATGTATGTTTCTGACTCTACAGGAATTCCTACGGATACCGCTGTAAGACCCAATATTTCTACCATTCCACTAGTTGGAACCTCTTCTAGTTCCCCAGTGTCAAGTTCTGGTGATAGTTCTTCCAGTGTCACTGCTTCAGTGTCCCAAATGACAGACACTTCACCAGACTACCAATTAAATCTTTCTTCAACAACTATAGCTACTGTAGAAACAACAATATCATCATCACCACCAATATTTGTTTTTAGTTGTGAAGGGAAGCGAAATGACTTCCATCCAGACCCTTTCAACTGTTCCATTTTCTATTATTGTTTGAGAGGTTCTATACTAGGCAAATATGAATGCATTGATAACAAGAAATATTACGATGAGGAATATAAGAGTTGTAGAACCTTTTGGGATGTATATCCGCAGTGCCATTATAATGGTTCAAGAGTCCAGCTTACGACAACAACAGCCCCAATAGCCACTACAAAAGAAATACCTGATAGAACTTCCTACCCTTTCATGGTCAGCACTTCCACATCTCAGGCTAATATCATATCCACAACTACAGAAATTAATGTTACCAACTCTACAACACTTGCATCTGTTGAAACATCTTTTAGTGCCACAGGGTCTTCAACAAAAGAGGCTGGTTTGACATCTCAACCTACTGAAATGTATGTTTCTGACTCAACAGGAATTCCTACGGATACCACTGTTAGACCCAATATTTCTACCTTTCCATTAGTTGGAACCTCTTCTATTTTCCCAGTGTCGAGTTCTGGTGATAGTTCTTCCAGTGTCACTGCTTCAGTGTCCCAAACGATAGACACTTCACCAGACCACCAATTAAATCTTTCTTCAACAATTATAGCTACTGTAGAAACAACAATATCATCATCACCACCAATATTTGTTTTTAGTTGTGAAGGGAAACGAAATGACTTCCATCCAGACCCTTTCAACTGTTCCATTTTCTATTATTGCTTGAGAGGTTCTATACTAGGCAAATATAAATGCATTGATAACAAGAAATATTACGATGAGGAATATAAGAGTTGTAGAACCTTTTGGGATGTATATCCGCAGTGCCATTATAATGGTTCAAGAGTCCAGCTTACAACAACAGCCCCAATAGCCACTACAAAAGAAATACCTGATAGAACTTCCTACCCTTTCATGGTCAGCACTTCCACATCTCAGGCTAGTATCATATCCACAACTACAGAAATTAATGTTACCAACTCTACAACTCTTGCATCTGTTGAAACATCTTTTAGTGCCACAGGGTCTTCAACAAAAGAGGCTGGTTTGACATCTCAACCTACTGAAATGTATGTTTCTGACTCTACAGGAATTCCTACGGATACCACTGTAAGACCCAATATTTCTACCATTCCACTAGTTGGAACCTCTTCTAGTTCCCCAGTGTCAAGTTCTGGTGATAGTTCTTCCAGTGTCACTGCTTCAGTGTCCCAAATGACAGACACTTCACCAGACTACCAATTAAATCTTTCTTCAACAACTATAGCTACTGTAGAAACAACAATATCATCATCACCACCAGTATTTGTTTTTAGTTGTGAAGGGAAACGGAATGACTTCCATCCAGACCCTTATAACTGTTCCGTTTACTATTATTGCTTGAGAGGTTCTATACTAGACAAACATGAATGCTTTGATAACAAGAAATATTATGATGAGGAATATAAGAGTTGTAGAACCTTTTGGGATGTATATCCCCAGTGCCATTATAATGGTTCAAGAGTCCAGCTTACAACAACGGCCCCAATAACCACTACAAAAGAAATACCTGATAGAACTTCCTACCCTTTCATGGTCAGCACTTCCACATCTCAGGCTAGTATCATATCCACAACTACAGAAATTAATGTTACCAACTCTACAACACTTGCATCTGTTCAAACATCTTTCATTGCCACAGGGTCTTCAACAAAAGAGGCTGGTTTGACATCTCAACCTACTGAAATGTATGTTTCTGACTCTACAGGAATTCCTATGGATACCACTGTAAGACCCAATATTTCTACCATTCCAGTAGTTGGAACCTCTTCTAGTTCCCCAGTGTCGAGTTCTGGTGATAGTTCTTCCAGTGTCACTGCTTCAGTGTCTCAAACGACAGACACTTCACCAGACCACCAATTAAATCTTTCTTCAACAACTATAGCTACTGTAGAAACAACAATATCATCATCACCACCAGTATTTGTTTTTAGTTGTGAAGGGAAACGGAATGACTTCCATCCAGACCCTTATAACTGTTCCGTTTACTATTATTGCTTGAGAGGTTCTATACTAGACAAACATGAATGCTTTGATAACAAGAAATATTATGATGAGGAATATAAGAGTTGTAAAACCTTTTGGGATGTATATCCGCAGTGCCATTATAATGGTTCAAGAGTCCAGCTTACAACAACAACAGCCCCAATAACCACTACAAAAGAAATACCTGATAGAACTTCCTACCCTTTCAATGTCAGCACTTCCACATCTCAGGCTAGTATCATATCCGAAACTTCTGAAATCTATGTTCCCGACTCTACAACAGTCGCATCTATTGAAACATCCCTTAGTACCCCAGGACCTCCAACAAGTGAGGCTGCTTTGACATCTCAAACTACTGAAATGTATGTCCCCGATTCTACAACAGTTGCATCTGTTGAAACATCTCTTAGTACCCCAGGATTTTCCACAAGTGAGGATGCTTTGACATCTCAAACTACTGAAATGTATGTCCCCGATTCTACAACAGTTGCATCTGTTAAAACATCTTTTAGTGCCACAGGATCTTCAACAAGTGAGGATGCTTTGACATCTCAAACTACTGAAATGTATGCTTCCAACTCGCCAACAATTCCTACAGATACTAGTACTAGACCCAATATTTCTACCATACCATCTGTTGAAACATCTTCTAGTGCCCCACTGTCAAGTTCTGCTGATAGTTCTTTCAGTATGAGTGCTTCAGTGTCCCAAACGACAGACACTTCACCAGACCACCAATTACATCTTTCTTCAACAACTATAGCTACTGTAGAAACAACAATATCATCATCACCACCAATATTTGTTTTTAGTTGTGAAGGGAAACGAAATGACTTCCATCCAGACCCTTTCAACTGTTCCATTTTCTATTATTGCTTGAGAGGTTCTATACTAGGCAAATATGAATGCATTGATAACAAGAAATATTATGATGAGGAATATAAGAGTTGTAGAACCTTTTGGGATGTATATCCGCAGTGCCATTATAATGGTTCAAGAGTCCAGCTTACGACAACAACAGCCCCAATAACCACTACAAAAGAAATACCTGATAGAACTTCCTACCCTTTCATGGTCAGCACTTCCACAGCTCAGGCTAGTATCATATCCACAACTTCAGAAATTAATGTTACCAACTCTACAACACTTGCATCTGTTGAAACATCTTTTAGTGCCACAGGGTCTTCAACAAAAGAGGCTGGTTTGACATCTCAACCTACTGAAATGTATGTTTCTGACTCTACAGGAATTCCTACGGATACCACTGTTAGACCCAATATTTCTACCATTCCACTAGCTGGAACCTCTTCTAGTTCCCCAGTGTCGAGTTTTGGTGATAGTTCTTCCAGTGTCACTGCTTCAGTGTCCCAAACGATAGACACTTCACCAGACCACCAATTAAATCTTTCTTCAACAACTATAGCTACTGTAGAAACAACAATATCATCATCACCACCAATATTTGTTTTTAGTTGTGAAGGGAAACGAAATGACTTCCATCCAGACCCTTTCAACTGTTCCATTTTCTATTATTGCTTGAGAGGTTCTATACTAGGCAAATATGAATGCATTGATAACAAGAAATATTATGATGAGGAATATAAGAGTTGTAGAACCTTTTGGGATGTATATCCGCAGTGCCATTATAATGGTTCAAGAGTCCAGCTTACGACAACAACAGCCCCAATAACCACTACAAAAGAAATACCTGATAGAACTTCCTACCCTTTCATGGTCAGCACTTCCACAGCTCAGGCTAGTATCATATCCACAACTTCAGAAATTAATGTTACCAACTCTACAACACTTGCATCTGTTGAAACATCTTTTAGTGCCACAGGGTCTTCAACAAAAGAGGCTGGTTTGACATCTCAACCTACTGAAATGTATGTTTCTGACTCTACAGGAATTCCTACGGATACCACTGTTAGACCCAATATTTCTACCATTCCACTAGTTGGAACCTCTTCTAATTCCCCAGTGTCGAGTTTTGGTGATAGTTCTTCCAGTGTCACTGCTTCAGTGTCCCAAACGATAGACACTTCACCAGACCACCAATTAAATCTTTCTTCAACAACTATAGCTACTGTAGAAACAACAATATCATCATCACCACCAATATTTGTTTTTAGTTGTGAAGGGAAACGAAATGACTTCCATCCAGACCCTTTCAACTGTTCCATTTTCTATTATTGCTTGAGAGGTTCTATACTAGGCAAATATGAATGCATTGATAACAAGAAATATTATGATGAGGAATATAAGAGTTGTAGAACCTTTTGGGATGTATATCCGCAGTGCCATTATAATGGTTCAAGAGTCCAGCTTACGACAACAACAGCCCCAATAACCACTACAAAAGAAATACCTGATAGAACTTCCTACCCTTTCATGGTCAGCACTTCCACAGCTCAGGCTAGTATCATATCCACAACTTCAGAAATTAATGTTACCAACTCTACAACACTTGCATCTGTTGAAACATCTTTTAGTGCCACAGGGTCTTCAACAAAAGAGGCTGGTTTGACATCTCAACCTACTGAAATGTATGTTTCTGACTCTACAGGAATTCCTACGGATACCACTGTTAGACCCAATATTTCTACCATTCCACTAGCTGGAACCTCTTCTAGTTCCCCAGTGTCGAGTTTTGGTGATAGTTCTTCCAGTGTCACTGCTTCAGTGTCCCAAACGACAGACACTTCACCAGACCACCAATTACATCTTTCTTCAACAACTATAGCTACTGTAGAAACAACAATATCATCATCACCACCAATATTTGTTTTTAGTTGTGAAGGGAAACGAAATGACTTCCATCCAGACCCTTTCAACTGTTCCATTTTCTATTATTGCTTGAGAGGTTCTATACTAGGCAAATATGAATGCATTGATAACAAGAAATATTATGATGAGGAATATAAGAGTTGTAGAACCTTTTGGGATGTATATCCGCAGTGCCATTATAATGGTTCAAGAGTCCAGCTTACAACAACAGCCCCAATAACCACTACAAAAGAAATACCTGATAGAACTTCCTACCCTTTCATGGTCAGCACTTCCACATCTCAGGCTAGTATCATATCCACAACTACAGAAATTAATGTTACCAACTCTACAACACTTGCATCTGTTGAAACATCTTTTAGTGCCACAGGGTCTTCAACAATACAGGCTGGTTTGACATCTCAACCTACTGAAATATATGTTTCTGACTCTACAGGAATTCCTACGGATACCACTGTTAGACCCAATATTTCTACCATTCCACTAGTTGGAACCTCTTCTAGTTCCCCAGTGTCGAGTTCTGGTGATAGTTCTTCCAGTGTCACTGCTTCAGTGTCCCAAACGACAGACACTTCACCAGACCACCAATTAAATCTTTCTTCAACAACTATAGCTACTGTAGAAACAACAATATCATCATCACCACCAATATTTGTTTTTAGTTGTGAAGGGAAACGAAATGACTTCCATCCAGACCCTTTCAACTGTTCCATTTTCTATTATTGCTTGAGAGGTTCTATACTAGGCAAATATGAATGCATTGATAACAAGAAATATTATGATGAGGAATATAAGAGTTGTAGAACCTTTTGGGATGTATATCCGCAGTGCCATTATAATGGTTCAAGAGTCCAGCTTACGACAACAACAGCCCCAGTAGCCACTACAAAAGAAATACCTGATAGAACTTCCTACCCTTTCATGGTCAGCACTTCCACATCTCAGGCTAGTATCATATCCACAACTACAGAAATTAATGTTACCAACTCTACAACACTTGCATCTGTTCAAACATCTTTCATTGCCACAGGGTCTTCAACAAAAGAGGCTGGTTTGACATCTCAACCTACTGAAATGTATGTTTCTGACTCCACAGGAATTCCTATGGATACCACTGTAAGACCCAATATTTCTACCATTCCAGTAGTTGGAACCTCTTCTAGTTCCCCAGTGTCGAGTTCTGGTGATAGTTCTTCCAGTGTCACTGCTTCAGTGTCTCAAACGACAGACACTTCACCAGACCACCAATTAAATCTTTCTTCAACAACTATAGCTACTGTAGAAACAACAATATCATCATCACCACCAGTATTTGTTTTTAGTTGTGAAGGGAAACGGAATGACTTCCATCCAGACCCTTATAACTGTTCCGTTTACTATTATTGCTTGAGAGGTTCTATACTAGACAAACATGAATGCTTTGATAACAAGAAATATTATGATGAGGAATATAAGAGTTGTAGAACCTTTTGGGATGTATATCCGCAGTGCCATTATAATGGTTCAAGAGTCCAGCTTACAACAACGGCCCCAATAACCACTACAAAAGAAATACCTGATAGAACTTCCTACCCTTTCATGGTCAGCACTTCCACATCTCAGGCTAGTATCATATCCACAACTGCAGAAATTAATGTTACCAACTCTACAACACTTGCATCTGTTCAAACATCTTTCATTGCCACAGGGTCTTCAACAAAAGAGGCTGGTTTGACATCTCAACCTACTGAAATGTATGTTTCTGACTCCACAGGAATTCCTATGGATACCACTGTAAGACCCAATATTTCTACCATTCCAGTAGTTGGAACCTCTTCTAGTTCCCCAGTGTCGAGTTCTGGTGATAGTTCTTCCAGTGTCACTGCTTCAGTGTCTCAAACGACAGACACTTCACCAGACCACCAATTAAATCTTTCTTCAACAACTATAGCTACTGTAGAAACAACAATATCATCATCACCACCAGTATTTGTTTTTAGTTGTGAAGGGAAACGGAATGACTTCCATCCAGACCCTTATAACTGTTCCGTTTACTATTATTGCTTGAGAGGTTCTATACTAGACAAACATGAATGCTTTGATAACAAGAAATATTATGATGAGGAATATAAGAGTTGTAGAACCTTTTGGGATGTATATCCGCAGTGCCATTATAATGGTTCAAGAGTCCAGCTTACAACAACAACAGCCCCAATAACCACTACAAAAGAAATACCTGATAGAACTTCCTACCCTTTCATGGTCAGCACTTCCACATCTCAGGCTAGTATCATATCCGAAACTTCTGAAATCTATGTTCCCGACTCTACAACAGTCGCATCTATTGAAACATCCCTTAGTACCCCAGGACCTCCAACAAGTGAGGCTGCTTTGACATCTCAAACTACTGAAATGTATGTCCCCGATTCTACAACAGTTGCATCTGTTGAAACATCTCTTAGTACCCCAGGATTTTCCACAAGTGAGGATGCTTTGACATCTCAAACTACTGAAATGTATGTCCCCGATTCTACAACAGTTGCATCTGTTAAAACATCTTTTAGTGCCACAGGATCTTCAACAAGTGAGGATGCTTTGACATCTCAAACTACTGAAATGTATGCTTCCAACTCGCCAACAATTCCTACAGATACTAGTACTAGACCCAATATTTCTACCATACCATCTGTTGAAACATCTTCTAGTGCCCCACTGTCAAGTTCTGCTGATAGTTCTTTCAGTATGAGTGCCTCAGTGTCCCAAATAACAGACACTACAACATACCACCAACTAAATGTTTCTTCAACAACTATAGCTACTGTAGAAACAGCAATATCATCATCACCACCAATATTTGTTTTTAGTTGTAAAGGGAAACGAAATGACTTCCATCCAGACCCTTATAACTGTTCCGTTTACTATTATTGCTTGAGAGGTTCTATACTAGACAAACATGAATGCTTTGATAACAAGAAATATTATGATGAGGAATATAAGAGTTGTAGAACCTTTTGGGATGTATATCCGCAGTGTCATTATAATGGTTCAAGAGTCCAGCTTACAACAACAGCCCCAATAACCACTACAAAAGAAATACCTGATAGAACTTCCTACCCTTTCAATGTCAGCACTTCCACATCTCAGGTTAGTATCATATCCCCAACTACTGAAATCTATGTTCCCGTCTCTACAACAGTTGCATCTATTGAAACATCCCTTAGTACCCCAGGACCTCCAACAAGTGAGGCTGCTTTGACATCTCAAACTACTGAAATGTATGTCCCCGATTCTACAATAGGTGCATCTGTTGAAACATCTCTTAGTACCCCAGGATCTTCCACAAGTGAGGATGCTTTGACATCTCAAACTACTGAAATGTATGTCCCCGATTCTACAACAGTTGCATCTGTTAAAACATCTTTTAGTGCCACAGGATCTTCAACAAGTGAGGATGCTTTGACATCTCAAACTACTGAAATGTATGCTTCCAACTCGCCAACAATTCCTACAGATACTAGTACTAGACCCAATATTTCTACCATACCATCTGTTGAAACATCTTCTAGTGCCCCACTGTCAAGTTCTGCTGATAGTTCTTTCAGTATGAGTGCCTCAGTGTCCCAAATAACAGACACTACAACATACCACCAACTAAATGTTTCTTCAACAACTATAGCTACTGTAGAAACAACAATATCATCATCACCACCAATATTTGTTTTTAGTTGTGAAGGGAAACGAAATGACTTCCATCCAGACCCTTATAACTGTTCCGTTTACTATTATTGCTTGAGAGGTTCTATACTAGACAAACATGAATGCTTTGATAACAAGAAATATTATGATGAGGAATATAAGAGTTGTAGAACCTTTTGGGATGTATATCCGCAGTGTCATTATAATGGTTCAAGAGTCCAGCTTACAACAACAGCCCCAATAACCACTACAAAAGAAATACCTGATAGAACTTCCTACCCTTTTATGGTCAGCACTTCCACATCTCAGGTTAGTATCATATCCCCAACTACTGAAATCTATGTTCCCGACTCTACAACAGTTGCATCTATTGAAACATCCCTTAGTACCCCAGGACCTCCAACAAGTGAGGCTGCTTTGACATCTCAAACTACTGAAATGTATGTCCCCGATTCTACAACAGGTGCATCTGTTGAAACATCCCTTAGTACCCCAGGATCTTCAACAAGTGAGGATGCTTTGACATCTCAAACTACTGAAATGTATGTCCCCGATTCTACAACAGTTGCATCTGTTGAAACATCTTTTAGTGCCACAGGAGCTTCAACAAGTGAGGATGCTTTGACATCTCAAACTACTGAAATGTATGCTTCCAACTCGTCAACAATTCCTACGGATACTAGTACTAGACCCAATATTTCTACCATACCATCTGTTGAAACATCTTTTAGTGCCCCACTGTCAAGTTCTGCTGATAGTTCTTTCAGTATGAGTGCTTCAGTGTCCCAAATAACAGACACTACAACATACCACCAACTAAATGTTTCTTCAACAACTATAGCTACTGTAGAAACAACAATATTTTTTTTTAGTTGTGAAGGGAAACGAAATGACTTCCATCCAGACCCTTATAACTGTTCCGTTTACTATTATTGCTTGAGAGGTTCTATACTAGACAAACATGAATGCTTTGATAACAAGAAATATTATGATGAGGAATATAAGAGTTGTAGAACCTTTTGGGATGTATATCCGCAGTGTCATTATAATGGATCAAGAGTCCAGCTTACAACAACAGCACCAATAGCCACTACACCAGAAATGACTGGTAGAACCTCCAACTCTTACATGGTCAATACCACTGCAAATGAGACTGGCTCATCTCTCTTTAGCTTGACTCCCTCTCTCCTACCTGCTTCGACAGCACTATCAAATACAACTTATCCTGCACAGTCCACTTTATTGTCTACTTTATATCCTCATTTTCAAAACCAAACTATAAGTAATACCCAAGCCTCCCGTGAAACTCCAGAGACAAACCCTGCTTCTGAAGGGACCACACCACTCCCTAGGCTTCAAAATCAAACTGATAGCACAATCCAATTCTCTGGAGAAACTTCCAGCTCATCCCGCAGTGTGAAATCCACTTTGTTCCCTCAGCTTGGAAATGAAACTCTAAGTTACAGCCAAACTACCACGCCATCCCTTCCCAATGCTTCTATAACCTATCCCTTGCTTACTAATGTTTCAGCAACACCAAGACCAACCACTTCTCGAACCACAAAGCCCACAGTGACCACCGGCAGTGCCGTTGTAACCCCTAGTATTCCAGTCATTGGAAATAGCACAGTAAATATCAAGACTGGCATTGCGCTACCATGGGATGACCTTTATTACCAAGAGTCTCGCCCCAAGACAGCAAGTGTCATAGAAGAGATTCATGATTCAGTAAGTTTTTGGATAATACTTGTTTCCAGATTATTATTTAACCTACAAATCCACTGTCTTTTCTTCTAATAACATAGAGATGCCTGATACCACATATTTTATTATGTCACTACTTATGTTCTATATCATTTTAAATAAAGTTAAAACTTTATCGATGCTTTCTTCTTTGTAGTTGATGAAGATCTATGAAGATCTCCCAGGACTAAGCAGGTTGAATGTAAAGGATCTCCAGTAAGTGGCTAGTCTCTTTATCTCAGTTAAACTTGAGCAAACAAGAAGACATAGCCTTGTATGACTACTGGTCAAATCATGAGAACTGCTTGACCTACTGATTCCCCAATCTTGTCATGGATTGGACATAAAAATAAGGCACCATGATTAGAACCATTAACTCAAATTCTCTATCTGAAATACACATAACTTTCCAACATATATATATATATATATATATATATATATATATATATATATATATATATATATATGAATTGTATTTGTAATAACTGTACAACTGTGCACTTTTAGACGCATGGGTAAGATGACTCAGATCTGCTATGACTTGGAGCTGGCCAATGTTCCAATGGATCAGGAGGCCGAGGTGGTGGCTGTATTGGAAGACAAAATAAAGAAAAATGCAGGAATGATGCCCTTTGCCAATGCAGAACTGAAGGTGGAAGGACCTACATATGTTCACACTGGGAACTGTCAAGCTGTTCAGGCTCAACGTAAGAAACACTGTGTGCCCCTAAACTAATGATTACCTACATTAACTGTTGCATGTTATTTTGGCTACAAAACAATTTTTGGATAAGAAGTTAAACTTTTTAATTTGAATCTTTAACACAAAACTTAAAGATTCCATTTACTTTATGTTATGGAAAATCACTTTGAATATTAATCAATATTTGCTTCTTAATTGTTTTTACCTGACTCTTCTAACCATTCAAATAATTTGGAATAAGAACATTATTGAGATGAATGATTTATATGTTTGCTTCTTTTTTTCTCATCACTCACACATTCCCAGAATATTGTGTTGTATTGTATTGTATTGTATTATTGCAGAGGTGGTGAACTGTGACTGGTTTGACTTGAACAATGTCTGTATCAATGGACTATGTGAGGTGGAGAACCAGAGACCAACTTGCCTGTAAGTACAATAATATTTTGCAAGTAATTTGTGAGCTGATGGACAAATTTTGCTACTTTGTGTCATGTTATAAAAATATAAAAGGCTATCAATGGGCATTTGCTCCGTCAGAAGTGCTTGGATGCAAGTAGTGATGTAGGTCCTTTACTATTTGCTCCATCTTCAGCTGCAATAACTGCCTTTTTCTTTGCTATTATCAACAGTCAAATAAGAAATAAGAAAATGCCTGGTCACCATAGTCCACAATTCACATTTAAAAAAATGCAATACCATCATATTGATTGAACCAATATTATTCAAACTGTGAATATATCTCATAAAATCAACACCTTTTTCAGATGTCAAGAAGGATACGCAGGACCAAGATGCCAGCTGAGAACAGAGAGTCCCCTGGCCCAGCAACAGGAGGACAAGTCCACCCTGATTGCAGCTGGGGTTGTGGCTGGAATTGTCTTCCTGGTCCTTGTGGTCCTGATCACATGGGTGGTTGTAGTTAAAATGAAGAGAAGAAGGGAACTCATGTAAGCATATTAGCCACTGGCATTTTTGGATAAGTATGGACTGTATGTCCAATTGGTACCTATTTGGGACATATCTGGCAATAAAAATCTATGGTTTATTCAGATGGATGGCAAAGTCTCCTACAGAATTCAATTATTCTATTGCTTTACAACTGTAAGAACTATGACTGTGAGCAGAGGGCTGGTGTTTGTGAAGGCTAAATGCTACTGCTTTATCCCAAGACCCTGCCTATTTTAGTTTCATTCTACTAAAGCAAAGTTTTGTGGAAATACACAACTAATCTTGTTGAAACTACCAAAGTTCACCTGTTTGCTTTATTTGCTAGTATACCAGGTATGGATGAAAATGTCTCAATCCTTAAAACCCATAAGGAGCTTATTATTTTATTGTTATAACATCATGTGTTTATGGTAAAGACTTGAAAATTCCATCACTAGTAAGTAAATAATATCTTTAAATGTCTGAATCTGACTTGTCTAAATTGTCAAGTGGCCCATTTTCAAGTTTGATGAAATTTTCAAAATGAAAATAATTACTTTGGCAGAGAATCTCTTCTGACAAAATTTTCAAGACTGACTAAATGTTCAGGTTTTTACCATACCTCTCCTGTGCCATAATTCTACCCCAGTACCATTACCTTGACCTTTTTGCTTCATTCAGGTACCGCTCCCAATCTGACAAGCTGCAAGAAATGAGGTAAGTTTCTCCATCATTTGGCTTGCGCTTTAAAACACTGATATTGACCTCGCCACACTTTCAGCTTACAATGATTTTATTAGTTGCCACTAGGCAGTGTGCCTCCATTTTCCCTTTACACTGTAATCCTCATATTCCACAGGTCATTTATATGAGGCTACATGAAACTCTGCAGTTAATCGTTCTTTTTTTTCTACATCCCTCTCAATACTTCTTAACACCCAATACTACACACAATGCATCAATCATTTTTCATTTCCTTCTTAAGTCAAAATATGATATGAATACTTCCTCTCTGAATTTCTGTTTTTTTTTTTTTTTTCAGCCACATTTAAAACAGAATCATAACTAACATTTAAATTGTAAGTACTTTACACAAGTCTGCATTTTGTTTCAGTCTGGAGAATGGTGGCACCAATGGCAGTGCAATTGGAGCAATGAGCAGTTCCTATCTACCCAGATATGCCAGAGCAGGTAAGTCCATTTGATAAAAATTATTATTATTAAAATTATTCTATGCTCAGAAAGTTATTATGATATGCGAATGTCGCACCTGGTGTGAAATGCAATCTGATTCAAGAGGCTTTCCGTTCACCTTACAGGTGCTCCTAGTTCTGTGGGAGGTTCCCACTACCCCAGAGAGGGGTCGATATACGGCACCAATGGCAGGCCACCAATGGATGATGACGTGAGTGCATAATGCTCTTCTCTTCTCAAATAAAAAATTAAAGTATAATTTTATGATGTAAACCAAATCTGTGCTGAAGTGACTTCCAGAAAAGCAACACACAATTATTCTTACATGTGCCTGTAAAATGAAGGAATTGGTCTAATAATATAATCAAATAACATTAAGCATTTTGTTTTAGATAATTTCACATTTCAAATTCTTCTTTTTCTATTCTTCAGGGATTTGACCACATAGGTTATGCAACTGCTCATTCAGTAAGTTAAACTTTATCTTTCTTAATGCTTTTATGTTCATTAACAATGAACTTTTGCAAGAACCCTGTAAAAGTCAGTCTTCCAAAGAAAATAAATAAACTTAAGTAGATCTGGGGTCATGGCACAGTGGACAGTTTCTAATCCTTTTCTTCAAATCATAAATCTGCCAGTGTCATAAAATATGCCTGTCTTTCTTAGTGTTTCTTAATTCTGCCCTGAATTCTTTCAGATAAACTATCCCAGAGACATTTACGGTGGCTCTGCCAGGGAACCCATCTATGGAGGTTCTGGAAGGGACATGTATGGTGGTTCTGCACGAGATATATATGGTGGTTCCGTCAGATAACCCTGACCAGCCAATCCTTATTTTAGGAAGACTAAATGACTGTTTAAAAGATCTTTACAGTATGAAGACTCATGGAAAAAAATACTGAAATCAGAAAATGACCTGATCTTAGTTGCAAATATGCATAACTGATAAAAAGCGTCTGCATTCAATTGACATTGTAAAGACAGTTCCAATAACTGCAATGAAATTCCTATTTCAAGAAGAAAAATATATAAATAAAATATAATAAATATATACACAGAGAAAATATTGCTTCAAAGCATCAAGGGTGGTTTCATCAGTTCCTTATCTCCAGGATGGCTAAATAACTAGTGAAGCCTAGACTGAAATTTTAACGTCATTAATGGCTGAAATTGCATGAACTGATGACAAAGTCCCTCTGAAGGTAACAATATGACCTCATATTTATGATCTTCTAAAGATATTATAGGTCATAAATGCTATCTTCATGATAAGCAGGCATATATAGGATCATGTTCATTCAAGATTATAGATTATAGCATAAGACTTTAGATTTTGATGTCAATTTGGCCTGTTACTATAATGTTTATCAGTCAGATATATTGTTTAAAATGACACAATATTATTATTATTATTATAGCATGAACTGATATTACCGCTATTTGAAATATCCCATGGTTGTTATCATTTGCATTTAAACATCTATGTACATTATTTTGTAAATACATCGAGATATAATTGAACTTATCATGACTGTTGACATAATTGTGCTTCAAGGTTTAGTATTCCTTGAAACAGAGTAGAATGAAAAAGTATAACTTTTTACAGCTGTAAGGAAATAATCCATCTTAAGAAGCAAAACATGGCCCCACCCAACATTATCGTACTATATTTGCAACAATGGCATTGCATTCATTTCACTGTAAAAATTCTAGTTTAAGTGACTTGTAACCTTATAGAATAGTTTATACGACATTGCCAAGATCATATAATGATGAGAGACAACCAGGATTAAACTAGAGGCATTATGTACCAGCGATTAAAAATTTTGTAAATGCTTATAATTAGAGTCTACGCATTGGATTTTGGAACTTTTTAAGTATCTTGATAAGAAATAAATATTTGTTTTATAGAATTGCTTTAAATATTTATTAACACACCACCCAATCCCATGTGTCTTCCCATACCAAAAATGTGAATGTTATAATAAAAACTTTTAGGTCCTTAGGCTTGCATGCCAGCAAGAAATAAGTAAGAAAGAGAAAACGTATGCACTTTTGATCCATGATTTCATGGCATCTCAGCACGTAAAGAAATAATCACCTTCTTGCCTCCTGGCTCAAAAGTATTTTAATCATTTTAACTAATGGATGATTCTGATAAACAAGGCTGTTACCTGTAGCTTACAGCCTCAGTTTTTGTTTGGCATACACATTCATGGTGAAATTAACAAACAAAGTGTTATATCGCAAAAATGGTTTTATTTACATATCACAAAAAAGTCACAATTAAATTCGAAAGTAACTCAAATATACATACTTCTTATTTAGAAAAAAAAAGATTTTTTGTTTTCAGTCTATGAGTAAAAATGACAAAATTTCCAGCAGCAAAGCCAAGGTCAGTCTACAAAGTACTTCTCAATTTTTCAAATTTAAATCACTTTTTTTATATGATGAAAAATGATAAAGCTTTCAGTAATGAAGTGACCAGTCCTCTATACTGAGTAGACTGAAAACGACTCCTATTAACATGATTCAACATTATATACATATACATAATTGCAAGTAAGTCAGAAGATCATTTAATCTAATCAAGATCAATAAATAAGGAAGAGGTGCAATCATTTCTCATTTTCGCTCTCTTTTTTGGGGAGGGACATCCAATTACAAAAAAAAATTAAGAAGAGAAAAAGACCATTGCGAGGACAATGTAAGGAATGGCCCTTACCATTGTAGACGACCTTATGTCATCATAGTAACCATAAAATAACAAAATTAGTCATCATATACAACTTAATATTAACTATGGCAGCAGGTTATATGCCACAGTTTGCCAAGTTTTCTTAGCTAGCACATTTGTGTTAGCGTGGTGAAAATATCCCTTTATCACCTCACATTCGTGTTCTAATATTCATCATACCTCAACCCGAGGTCCTATGGCAGATGTACCAATTCCCAAAAGAATTAAAGTATTTCTCCCTCTTTATGTTAAGAAACATCACACAAATACTGTGTACTCATACAGATCATCTGAGGTCCAACAGTTCTGATATTCACTGTACCTCGCCCTGATGTCAATTTCCAACTGAATGGAATCATTTTTAGATTTTTGTGTTCAAGAACATCATACAAACACTAGTACTGTGCACTCATACAGATCATGTGAGTTCCAACTGTTCTGATATTCACTGTACCTCGCCCAGATGTCAATTCCAAAATGAATTGAATCATTTTTAGATTTTTATGTTCAAGGACATCACACAAGCGCTAGTACTGTGCACTCATACAGATCACCTGAGGTCCAATTGTTCTGTTGCCAGCTGGGTAAAATGGGACAACATTCTCAGCACATGATCATTTTGAAATAACTGAAAGTAAACACCAGGAAATAAAATGAATAACACGATTTGATCCATGACAAGAAGAACACCAACACAATCAGATATTTTGATCTTTTATGAATAAAGGCAAAATGATTAAATTAAAAAGTTTTTTTAGGGTTTTTATCTCACCTTAATGCTGCTCAGAAAATACAGAAATCTCTTAAATTAATGAATACTACTTTCAAAGTTATGTAACAGATGAAACCTATCTAAATCTTATCTAAATTTTAATACGTGAGATTTCTAAAACAGTATAACCTTATTACCTTCACCTTCCCGTCCATGGACACCAGACCTATGCCAGTACCAGCCCTACTGAGGTGCATGTGCTATAAAATATAATAATTATTCCATTATGACATTTTTTTAATCTGAGAAAAGGAAAATACACATTTCATTGTGATCAATTAACTTTTCCTTGATAAAGAAATAAGAAGATTTCTGAACAGAAAATGGGATCACTTTATACTATTTTCTTTTGTTTATTTAAAACACGTTGGTTGATCATAAATAACAGCTCAACAAAAATCTTAGCCAAAGAAATAAAATGCATCATATGTTACAGAAAAAATAATTTCTTTAAATTAATTTTGTGGTGTGTCTAAAAGCTTGGCTTCGTCTTCACTATCAAAAAATATTTTCATTTGAATACTTCTTAGCTTTGGCTGGGAAAAATATGTAATATGATTTCTACCTCTGTACATACTTACCCCAAGAAAAATATTGAAGTGTGCATAAAAATGTGATTCAAGAGCTTTGGTGAAGACCTCCACTTCCTCCACTGTGAACTCGTCTCTCTCCTCTGTGTGCACACTGGGTGAAAAATAACAGATATAAAGATATTATTTTCACCAATAACTGACAGCTTCATGAAGATAATGATTTCCACAATCTGTGCTTAGAGAACTCACTACAGTAACTGTAATGTTCAGTACAACTCTGTGTCAATTACTTTCTTAACCCTAATTTCTACCATTCCCACACAACTTCTATAGAAAAACAAACACAGTCCTTACCTATCCCAGAGTGCCTTACAATCCCCAGCATTAATTGTGTAGGTTATGGATGACAACCCCTCCACCTGTGGCACTCTGTATAGCAACTCTACTGGCTTGTGGCCGATGTCTGAAGAAAAAATATTAACACAAATTTTACAGAAATCCTGAAAACACAAGCACCAAAGGTACACAGCTCTGTATGGCAGGGGGGGGGCATATATGGGGGGAGTGGAGGCCTAATACAACACAAAAAACATATAGCAGTTCTTCAGAAGACTTATGATAAGGTTTCAGTTATCTTAACAAGCATTCTGCTCAAAGTCTGACATAAAGTTACACTGCAACTATCCAAAAAGTATTGAGGAATATTGCTGACTAACAATGTTCCCTATTCAATCTCAATAATTCCTAAGTCTATACTTGTGGGGGGAAAAAAAAAAAAAAAAGATAGCTCTAGTAATTTCATAGAATCATTGGGGGCATTCTTGGAAATAAATCATACCTGTCTCCACCCCTGCCCACATGGCAACCATCCAGGACAGGTCAGTGGACGTGAACTCCATTGGGGTGATGTGGCAGTCAAAGTTACTCTGGAGAGTAAAAATGCAAAATACACTAAAAATTATATTGGGTTTTTTATCATTTAAGCCAAGTAATCGATTTTTCAGCATATCTTTGATAAAACAAAGATGTATTATCAGTAAACATATTTATCAGTCACAGAAAATTTTCTACTGCATTTGTATAAATGTCAGTATATTGGTAAAAGAGTAGTATAAATACACATTTGTACAAAAATTAGCCCCATATGATTTTTACATAGTCAAATACTTTTTCTATCAAAAACAATCTTACTGCACTCATTGGGAAGCAAAAATTGTATTGTATGTTCTTATATTTAAGCATCTGCCTGTTTTAAGGCAATCCTCCATTCCACTCCCTAGGAAAATGTGTCAAACCTAGCAAATTTTCTGCTGAACTGAGTTAACTTAACATTAACAGATGCTACATCAAATTAAAAGCTAAACATTCTAAACAACATTTAATTCTCAGCCAGAACTTATTAAACTCCAGCCAGATTTGCAAGTATTTCAATGATCATTCTTGTTTTTAAATGTAACCCAACCATAGCAATCTCCTTCAAGCCAATCCAACTATTACCTGCAACCAACTCTGGACACTGCTTGTTATGCCCACTGGACCCTTGACCATCATCAGTGGTAGCCATGTGAAGGAGGACGGGAGCCTTCTCTGGATATCTTCATTCACACCCACTCCAAACAACACAGCTGTGACAGCCACTTTGGCTTCCCCTTGTCCTGAAGAGAAAACAATACTACATCCAGTAATGACTTTAAAGATGAGCATCCATTACATCCAACTGAGTGAACAGTTCACTTGCCAAAGCTAACGCAATGTGATGAATATTTTCAACAATCCACTTGTCACAGCTATCACAATATAGTGAATTCTGTAGTATTTTTGTGTGAGACAGCATCTGAATCGACTCAACTACCGCATGAAAGCAACTATGGATGGTGTTTATGAAAAATATTGAAATTCTCACCTGTGCTTGGTTTAGATTTCACTAGAATTTGTATGGCCTCTGAGTCACCTACAGAACAACAAACGTCCATTTAAATGTAAGGACAATATGTGACTGAACCCCACATTTATGCAATTAAACAGAAATGTCATTTTCTAACAGTAACACGTTTTCAAGCTTTATACGAGTATGTACACCCTTGAGCACATTCTTATGTAAAAGTTAGATTTTTTTTGCATAAAATGCCTTGAACTTATAAATCTTACATACCAATCAGTTTCAAATATCAAAAATATTATTTTTCTTTTAATAAAACAGATTGCAAGCTTTTTTATCTGCAACAGTTAAAAGACTTCTAGAAAATCAAACAAAAGCTAAATAAGCTGACTGCACTTATCCTGCAAATTGTAGACCTACTTTCATTTGTTCTCAGTCCTCTATATACACTTATCACAGCCTTCCCTGCCACCTCTCCCTCACTGACCACTGCCCCTTTCAGAGATTCCTGGTGAGACAAAATATATAAAAATCTCAATTATCTTAAAACACATTTTAAACTTTTTAAACATAAGGCTATATCTAACCATATTGTTAATAAGCCAAGAGAACTTTGTCTGGTAACATTAACATTAACCTGAATTTTGGAGTTCATAGACTCTGAGGTCACATAAAAACCACAGAGTTCAACAATCCTGCACAAAAAACTAATAAATTATTAATAAAAATAAAAAATAATAAAATAAAAGCTCATATCTGATATATGTAAAAGAAAACATTTAATTATGAATTTAGTTTTCCATCAGCACTTACAGCCTCCACAAATGCAGATAGCACTGCAGAATGCCTCCTCAAAGTTCTGTTATCATAACTGAAGTTGTACATAGGGGTCATCTTGTACAGGCGCCATGTCTTCTTCAGAAAGCCTGAAAACAAATAAATTGATGAGATCACTGTCACAGTGAGAAAAGGGATCATATTTCACACAAAGTAACATCTTATAAGTATGTACTCCTTGAATAAACCAGTGCAACTTACTGATGTAAATTTATCTAAGTAGTGTACATAATCTAACAAATTATAGAATAACTGGTCTAAATATTTCTATTTCATATTTAATCTCTGCTGATGCACAGGAATAAAGATATTTACAGCTCTTTGTGATCACAAAGGACTGATTCAGAACAAGTTGATCCTCCAACAAACAATTATGCATATCAAATATGGCCAACCCACTGGAAAGCTGGCTATATAATCCACTTATAATAGACACTGAATGGATTCCAGTAAGCTTTCAAGTAGGTCAGTTATACTTGATCTGTGGATCTGTTTGTCTGCAGATCAACTTCAGTTGGAATTGCTTTAAAAATATGCACAAAAAGGTCTATGTACATTTTTTTTATAGTGTAAAAAACAGATAACTGACAAATGTACATTATAAATCTACACTGAGCAGAAAATGGGAACTAACCTTCAAAATCTGGAGGTTCTTCTTGATCATCTTGTGGCTTTACACCTAAAAAATAAAGTGAAACAGTTTGTCAACTTCTGCTGTCGTCACAGTGGATGCCAATCTCAACTGTATGGAATCTGAAGGCATCAAGATAAACATGCCAGACATAACAGGCATTCAGAACAAAGACTGCTACAAATTTATATTAAAATAATAAACTAACATTGGTAAGAAGAAGGATTGGGATTTTTGTTGAATTGTGTGTGTTGAATCTTCCCACTTACCTGCTAACCTTCTCGATGTAGCAGACTTCATATAAGGGGTATGTTTCCTTCTTGAGCGTACACTGTGCCCTGCTAGTGACCCCCCTGTTCTAGATCCCCTACCTGAGGTTATGATCTGAGACTGTGGGGTGACACCTGGGGTGTCACTTGCAGTGGAACTCATGATTTTATCAGTTGTCAAATGATGTTTAGCATTCTAAAATGTGAAAAAAAGTCATATTATTAAATATTGTATTCATTAATTTATTTATTCATCATGGTGTCATGTATTACAAGGAAAAAAAAAACAAGCCCTTCTTGCTTACAAGGCACTTCATGCAGATAAATGATTTTGTCTTCTGTCATATATTTTAACTAAAATCTATCAAGTTGTCAGATTAAATAGGCAGGTGAGGGTAGATGCCATACTTTGTTCCCATTTAAATATTTTTGGTCTTACTTTATAAAAAGGCATAACAAGAAAAATGATTTTAAAAAATACCTAGATAAAACAATGAAAAATCCCTTCTATTAGACCAGCATTTTGTGGGAACATTGTACTCACACAGAGAACCTGCATGATGTGGGGTGGAAAGAAGTAAGATCCATTTAACACTATCACTTCTGACATTCTTGACAAAATCTGCCTCTGTACGTTTTTTTTTAGCCAAATGTAAATGACACATCATCAATTGATTGAGGAAAATTGGCAAAAGACCCTATTTACTAGCAACAAAAATGATTTCTGTTCAAAATTTAACATGCAAGGGGCAACAGTACCGACTCGACTATTTATCAAATACTAAGATATATAGTAAACCATACACAGTAAACCAGCGCTCTGTCTGCAGGGACAGGTCGGCTTCGGATTCAAGATTTTGTATTTATAACAGCCAGATACCAGAGAAATCACCATTCTGTTCACCCCAGATCTTGCTAAAGAAATTTTTATTGATATAGCAGTTACTAAAATTCACATAAACAATTGATTTAGGGTTAAATTATACTAAATTACGTGAAATAAATCACAAACCTAAACCTTTCTCCTGGCGCCATGATTTCAAAACACAGGAAGCTAAAGTCCGCTTAACCAATGAAAATTGAGAAAACCTTGCAGTGCGGCCCTGACTCTTGGAAGAATGGCTTCCGCCACAAAGGAAGTGGTGTTACCATTAGATTCTGAGGCCAAAGTCATCCACTGGAAAGTTAAAGAGGGCACTAAAATTTCTCATGGAAGTGTTCTATGTATACTTCGACAAGATGGATCGAAAGCCGACCTGAAATTAAAGTCAGAAGAGGTGGGCACCGTATCAAAGTTGGTCGTCCCTGAAGGGACCAACGTGCAACCGAGGTACTCCTTGCAAGAAGCACATGATTTACTTTTCTTACATTATGATAATCGTGAAATAATAATAGTAATAAATTAACTTACATTATATCTATTGAAGGATGATGTTGCTGTTTAAATTTATTGAAAAATAATATTGATTCACCAAGCATTAAGTAACGGCTCTTCAACTAAGGCAACCCCCCCTCCCCACGTCTCAGTTATGTGTTAGTGTTACTAATGAAGTTGCAAATAAAGAGAAAAGTGGGGAGTATAAATGCAATTTTCCAGGCTTTTTAAAACGTTTTGTTTCTCTTTTTTCACTTTCTTATAGCTGAATATTTTAATTATTCTTTTACATTAATTCCGTTTTTGATCTTGCTTTTTTACAGATCACCCCTGTTAGAGATGATGACAGGCTGTACCCACTCCGTGGTGATGAAGGACATGTGTGCTGAGTGTGGAGCAGATCTCAGAGAGTAAGCACAACATAATTATTGCATGCAAACACATACAATGCTGTCAAGGGAATGATAACTGTATGTACTGCCATAAATTACAATCATCAAACTCCTTGGCATTAAGTTTGCAATCACATCATAGTTGCCTACATTTAATTTGACATCTAACAGATCGTTTTCAATAAAATCTAAACTGTCGAAATTTTGACATTAATTTTATCTTAACTAAGTCATTTCTTTTCACTTCACTTTCAGCACTTAAAGGCTGGTGTGACTGTGAATTGTTAACAACACTGTTATCATAATTTCTCAATGCTTATATTGTTCTCTTTTTTAATTTTAGATTTCCTGGTGTTCCAGGAGAGAGAAAAGTGCAAGCACTTGCATCTGTAGCCATGGTTCACAGCATCCCTGAGCTGGTGGTTAGCCAAGAGGTGGGAACTGCTTTATTGACCAGGAATGGCTTTGACTATCTGTCTTTTTGGATAATCCCCTCTTTTATGTTTTATATAATGTTTATTATAATTTATTTTATTTTATTTTATTTTTATTTGTTTATTATTTTTACTTGTTCTTTTTATTTATTTATTTATTTATTTATTTATTTATTTATTATTTTGAAAAGTGACATGGAAAGATATTAGATTTTGTGAAATGTATTAAAACAGGAATTTCATGGATGGAAAGTTATCCCTGTTTTTCATTCTACACTGTTCCCAACCTTGCAGTCCTTAAAATACTGTTTGTTTTTGAACTTGATTTATTTTGATTAATTCATTTATTAACTTTTTCTCATCATAATGATTTAGTGAAGCCTTAAATTTTGTAAGTAAATAATTACTGTAGGGCTTTTAATTCTGTACACAGGAAGCAATGGAATTGGGCAAGGAGGATGAAGGGATGCTTCTTAAAAGTAAGAAGCTGGTCTTGCTGGTAGATCTAGATCAGACACTGATTCATACAACAAATGAAGAAATTCCAGCCAATTTAAAGGTAAGAGTTAAAGGTGTATTGGTATGAGATCAAACTGTCATTTGTTGGAATTTTTTTTTTCATACAAATGAGTTTTCAGTGTCATCCATTTTATAAGGGTGGAGTTAAGAATTTTTTTGCCTGTTTCAGATTTGATATGTGATAGCCTGTTCAAATTAATTTAATGATTTGATTATCTTGAGTGTTTTTAGAAATATGCTATGGATAGAATTTATGTTTTGACAATATTTTTTTCAGTAATCTTCAATATTCTCCATATGTTTATTAACACTGTTCTCATCTATCCAGGGTGTGTACCACTTCCAGTTGCGCCATGGAGGGGTCCAGCTCTGGTATCACACCAAATTCCGCCCAAGAACCCAGGAATTCCTGGAGAGCATCTCGAAGCTGTATGAGCTCCACATCTGTACCTTTGGTGCCCGGATGTATGCCCACACCATTGCAGGGCTCTTGGACCCTGAGGGAAAGTTTTTCTCCCACAGGATTCTGTCTCGAGATGAGTGTTTCAACCCCACAACTAAGACTGCTAACATGAAGTGAGTGAACATCCCACCGTTAATTTGATAAAAATTAATTTGATAAAAAATAGTAGTCTTTGCATGAGACACATGTATATGTATAATCAAACTTAAAGCCTGTACTAAGGCAGTTCCAGGAATTTCCTATTGGCTTGACAAAATGAGATAATAACTGTTCTTCCGTAATTGTACTTCTAAACCAAGTTTGCTGTGGCTACTTTAAATTTTTACACAATTAGATTTTAATTTAAAAATCTTGATTTTTCCCCCTTAGGTCATTATTTCCGTGCGGTGACAGCATGGTTTGTATCATAGATGACAGAGAAGATGTGTGGTGTTATGCCCCAAACCTGATCCACGTCAAACCATACCGCTTCTTCAAGGGTACAGGAGATATCAACGCTCCCCCAGGGTCACAGTCAGACAGGGAGGCTGCGTCAGCTGCCAAGGAAAAGGACAAGGTCAAGGACACAGAAGATGACACAGAGGTCAAACCTTCCCAGGAATCACGGGACCCTCGCTTGAGATCAAGGA
This sequence comes from Lingula anatina, assembly GCF_051362555.1. Lineage (NCBI taxonomy): Eukaryota > Metazoa > Brachiopoda > Lingulata > Lingulida > Lingulidae > Lingula > Lingula anatina. The sequence continues at coordinate 16,465,169 of NC_141770.1, forward strand.
AAAATTCTGATGATTCCTCTGCAATGGAAGTATCTGATAATTTGAAAAATGACACTGATAATAAAGTAGAACGTTCAAATAGAAAGGATTCAGAACAATCAGAGGAGGTGCAAGCAGAGGGGGAATCGAGAGGAAAAAGTCACATTGGAGAGATGAAGGCATCTGAGTCAATACAAACACCAGAAACAATGACTGATGAAAGTGCCGATAAGTCTTCTGATACAAAAGAAGAGGAGGTAGTGTGGGAAGACGAAGATGACAACAGTGATGTAAAATATTTAAACTCTTTGGAAAACATACTGACACGAATACACACAAAGTTTTATGAGGCTATGGAAAATGCAAAGAATACCACCCAAAAAGAGCCCCCCAATTTAAAAGACATAATTCCATTGGAAAAAAGAACAGTCTTGCAAGGAGTGAATCTGGTATTTAGTGGTGTCTTTCCTACGAACATTCCACTAGAAAAAAGTAGGGCGTACATTGTTGCAAGGTCTTTGGGGGCCACCGTACACACAAAGATAGTCAAAGAAACTGGGCCAGATGATAATAATGGGACCACCCACGTTGTTGCCGCTAGATTAGGGACCAGTAAGGTCAACGAGGCCAAGAGGTTATCCAGGGTACAGGTCGTCAATCCCGATTGGTTGTGGGCGGCTAATGAAACCTGGGAAAAACCAGACGAGAGCTTGTATCCGCTCAATGAGGAGACGTCGGAGAAGTACTCCACACCTTCAAACCCTGACATTGCTCCTTCTCAGAAAGTACGACAGCACGCCAATGCAGAGAAAGGATGGAAACGCAAGAGCGAAGATGACGACAGCTTGGGGGCTCGGTCAGAGTCTGGAGCAGCAAATTCCAAGCCCCCAAAACGCCAGAAATCTGACTCTAGAAATGAAGGAGCCGGTATTGACGCCAATGACGTCGACGACGATAATGATGATGAAACTGTGCTGCTGGACGCGGATGAAGATATGGAGCCACTGAAACCGGCCAGAAGAGGACGCCAGTTTTCAGACGATATAAACCCTCTCATGACATTCTCCAAGGAGGACTGGGATAACATGGGCAAGGAGGTAGACGAGGAGGCCTTCGAGGACTCCGACCTTGAGAGCAGCGATGATGACGACGAAACTAGGGAACAAAAGCTACGTCAAAGAGTCCTCAGCAATGAAGAGAGTGGGGAGGAAACGGAGGATAGTCTAAGTGGAGATATCCCCGCTGGATGGAAAAACAAAGTGAAAAAAATGAAATCTAGAAAAACTGCAAGTCATGTCGGCCATAACAGGGGTGGTGACAATGAGAATGATTCTGACGACGATGGGTACAAAGATGAAGATGACGAGAGAAATGATACTGAGGATACTATAAGTAGACTGCAGAAATCGTTCGGGTGTCGGGAAAGCGAGGATGAATTTGAAGATGACGAGGATGACAAAGATTTTGATTCTATAGGTTCAGTAGATGAAGAAATGGCTGCTGCAATTGAAAAAGAATTCATGGTGTAAATTTTCTATGGCATAATGAGAGTATCATGACTTGATCAAATCTTGTTCCAACTTTTTTTTTTCGGATATTTGCCATTTATATATTCTAGAATGTTGATGTGATGTAAATAGTCTGATTATTGAGGTGGTGCAGAATCTCCATATTGTATAAAATTTATTGTATATAATTTTATATAATTTTAGAGACTATCACATTGGTTCATATTAGAGAATTTGGTATGGTCCCTCTGTATCTGCCCGTCTCTCTTAATAATTGGATACGTAAGTGCATGTTTTTGTACGTGATTGGCAAATATGTTGCTCTTCGCAAGTTGTACATAAAATAGTTTTGAATAAAATCCAATTTTGATAAAATTAGTTAGTTTTCATGACTTGAGAGTATAAGAGAGTTCTAACGCACGCACAAAAAGCCCCAACATCTATATTTTAGTTGACTGTGTTGGTTCCGAAACATTAAATTTTGAATTCGTAGACCATGAATGCGTCGTTTTTGTAGATATGTTAAATTGGTGGGCCGAACGTAAGCACTATTATTATTTCAATAGAATAAATGAAGGGAAAAAATGAAAAATAAATCGATGAATAAATTATTGAATGAAACATAAAAAGAAAAGAAAATTTAAGTATAAATTGACCTAAAAATGATTTTGTAGCAGGCTCCGGGAGCTCCGTATCAAGGGGCAAACCCATTTTTAGCATGATCTTGTCGTTACCACGTTGTTATGTGAAATAGATGGACGAAAACGACAGCGTTTATGCATCATTTTTAACCAGAAATCGGTAGCTGGAGAACCACAGCCTACTGCAAATTGCTTGTAATCACAACCATGACTTTGCAACGTCGGCGCGTAAGGCGTCGCTTGTGAACAAAACGAGACTTTAAATAATGAGTTGACACGAGGCGTTTTTTAGTGTAGTAACCGCAGAAAAAACTCGGTTATCGGTGAAAGATAATTGTCAACGTTAGCCTTTTTATCTCTACCTTCGAATGGTCATCATCTGATTATAGTTTATTACGAACAAGACCTTTTGGGGTTAGGTTTATCTCTGCAATGAACGGAGACCTGGGGCAGATTAGAACCGCTTCGTTGAATGTGCAGATAAGTTGTTATAGAAAATGTTTTCAAACAAATTCGTTTCTTTAAAATTCAAATTAAGCATCTTATTCTTTTTAATTATAATTTACTTTCAACCTCTCACTATTTCAAAAAAAGGGGAAAACTTTTTGTAAACATTAGTATTCGAAAAGACATACAAGAGCAAGTCAGCTCTAGTTTTTGGCCTAAAGGTAAACATGAACTGAATACATGTAATAAAACTCGGAAGAAATGGGAAAATAAGGAATGCAAATGCTCGTGCGTAGAAAAGGAAAATTCGCTTAAAAACGAATATTTAAGCCAGTTGCACTTGTCGGTATTAACTAAAGCTACCTCAATCTTCGCTGTCAAGTGACGGCCATAGTATATGTTTGAAAAGTGTATATTTTATTTCCTTGTCCTTATGGGATCCGAAATAGAAGAAAATATGTAATTGTTTCTCCTAAGCTATGATAACCCGGCGATTAGAGCGCGATAACGACAGGTCTTGGCTGTGAAATTATCTCGCAACTGCCACTTTTTTGGAGATAACCATAACTTTGTCTCTGTTTAAGTGTGAATTAAGGGGCGCAAAATATTCGGCTTGATTGCTGGCTACGGCTAGTATCGCCCGGGGTTTTCACGTGTGAAATCTATTCTAAACTGTTATTTTCTGGTCGATAACGTCGGTACCCGGGCCCGCACAAGTTTTTCACCTGACATTACATTTCTTACATTTCTGAACATTCTTTGTTAGTATGTAATAATTGTATGTACTTGCGCTCCAAAGTTGTCAATTATTTTAACATTAGAAAACGGGTAATAAGGCGGTATTTGCCTCAAAGATCATGCGGGATCTAAGGTAGCAATTTTGTAACAATTAGGAATGTGTGTTGGATGCAAGAAACAAGATAACAACCCTAGATATGTATAGCTATTTTTTCATACTTTTGAAAAAATGCATTTTTTACGTCGTTCATAGGCATCTCATGTTTTATTAGCACGCGAATTTTTTCCTTGTATCAAATTTTCTTTTAAAAAATCAGTTTTACACTAGAATATCACCTACAAAATATCGTACATTTTACTGGCAATCTAATTTTTGTTGTCTTTTTAAAATCCATAATGTACTAGTATACTTATCAAGTCTTTTATTAAAATAGTTTATTTCCACTGGCAGATACAGCATACTGGTGAAGTGAGTTTTTAATGCCATTTTTTTTTTTTTTTTTTTTTTTTTTGTTTGTTTGTTTTGTTTTGTTTTATTACCATTTTTCCATTCCCTCTCCCTTGTTTACGGGGCGATAACCTATTCTGAAAATGGTAAATTACATTTTACTACTCCAACCATTTTGTTGCTTTTACATACCTATACCAAAGTTACTTTGTTTTCCTAATTATGCAAGTTAAAGTAAAGAACTGTCAACTTAGCTCATTGAACATACTCCCGCCACAACTTCTTTTGACCACGTTGATATCTGGAACTAAGCACCATACAATATGGACTGTTAATGATATAAGCATGTTAACCATATGAGTTTTTAGCAATGATAGTCAAAAGAAAGCCTACCTTTTTCAAGGAAGACTCCTACTTAAACCTTACATTTATATACTCGATTATAATCAGGGCCGTAGCCTGAGCAAAATGTCAGGGGGGGCAGTAAGCGGACACGAGGGGGCGAAGCTACCGAGGGGGTGGGTATGGTGTGTAAAATTCCAAATTCCAGGGGGGGGGCAGCTGCCCCCCCTGCCCCCCCGGAGGCTACGGCCCTGATAATCTGGTTTATTATGTAGGGTGTTCTCAAGTTAACGTGCAGAATGGTACGCATATATAACCATTTCGCTTCTACACACTTTCTATCCTTGTCAACTAAAAAAACACTTATTAAATAACTGACACCAATCAAAATGTTCTTTCCTGTTTTGATAGTCGCCGTAACATGGGTAAATTAGGCATCATGTCAATTGTACAATTAATCTCGCTTCTCGAGTACTCATAGTGTCATCATAATGAACATTACCGGGGTATTTACGAGGTCAGCCAACTTTAACGTAGCTAAGACAATGTCAACTTAAGGCTTCTATCATTGAATTAATTGTAACTGAGGTTGTTAAACATGCTTTGGAATATTTCAAATAGACAGTTGCTCAATAATGAGTTTACCCAAAGGTTAGCCCTTACTTGACATGCGTTTCAGGGATATGAACGTCGAGGAATGACAAGTAAATCCTATATTTCCCAGGTCAATTCATAGGTCAATTACATTATATATCATAAATGCATATGACATTTTTATTGCGAATTATGTATGATTAGAAGAACCATTACCATGCAATATTTCCTGATGGCGCTTCTCACCAGTTATGTGATAAAGATGGCTATCGAGAACAAACAACGGTGACACACTGATGTGGACACGCACGTGTGTGTGCATGTAATGATGAGCGCTGAATATGACATGATTTTATCATTTCCAAGTTTTGCTTTCTATTCGTATCTCCGCTTGTTACTGTGAGTGTCATTTAAATTTTACAGTGTTTTTGTAATAATATGGTCATTTTTGACAGGGAGGAATGCCATTAGATTCGATACTCTAGGAACAGGTCTGTGTTACAAAAAATAAAAATGAAAAAGATTGGAAAATTCGGACTGCCCGGCAGTCCTTTAGGACAAATAAATAAATGAATGAACAGAAAACTAAATGAAATGATAATTAAATAAATTGAATGTCCAATTCACAGAAGATATTTACGTCAGGACAACATTAATAAATGAAACTTGCCATAGTAAATAAGACAGAAATGGACATATGGAATATGCCACTGTTGTTATTCTCCTAATTATTATTATTATTATTATTATTATTATTATTATTATACTCCTGCTTATATAACTTGTCCGCGATCATCGGATAACTAATGTTCGTTGGTGTCGAAATCACACATTTTATATTTTAGTAGAAAATACCAGAATTGCTGAAAAAGACGCGTAAAATTAAACTAGTCATTACAAGTCACTAGTTGCAATTGTAGACAAAAGGAACAGGCATTTTAAATCATGTATTGTGTACAAAAAATGGTTTCAAATTCCGACGACAGCACCAACATTTCAAGAAACATTCGCTTAAGACAAACTCGCGGGAAATGACATAACAGGCAAAATAACTAAACGTCAATGTTTTCTTCCGACCAAAGAAATGCTGACAGGGGCAGGAAATAAATTTAAAGAGGAATAGACAATAATTTTAGGACGGGTCCACTCACATTTATTTTGTTTGATTGTTTTTGTAGTTCTGTTGTTTTTAGGTGTCCAAATAAGAGGAAAGCTTTTTTTTCATCTAGTGGTACATTTCAAATCGAAATCAAATTCACTGACACAATTCCCGTGTAGACAAGTCTGATAAATCTTGTTATATATGTCGTATGTACGTGACTATAGGAATGATGAAGTTATAGATATCTTGGAGAAAACGCTTTGACAGTTCCTGATTGCATCCAAACACACCACGGTGGTCTGAGATGCCCTCACTAAACACACAAAGAACTTTGATGGTGTTTATGTGGTCAGGATAGTTCTTTATATTGTTGTTTTGGCGTCAGAGTGAAAAAACAAACTTACCCAATTTATCATAACGAGAAAAAATAGCATCACTTTGATTTGATTTGGTCTCAATAAAATGAATTTGTGGTGTATACATAGACCTTAAATATACTTTCCAAATAAACTGGATACGATTTGAGGATATGGTCTTCGTGTACATCTTCGGGCTCATTCCCAATAAAATTATCGTTCTCCTAATGAGATGCATAGCTATGTAGCTCATTGGTTCTATGTAGATCGGCCCAACCCTCGCTGAAGGCAATCAGGTTAACTGGTTCACACTCCTCTTTTTTTCAACGTGATCGTATGACACCAGTTTCTCCGTATTCTGAACAACGCTAGGAGTGGATGTGTTAATATATAAATTTGATTGCATTCATTGGGAATGGGCCCTTCCCCGCTAGGTCATTCAATTTAATTAATTATCTTTGCATTTAGTTTTCTGTTTATTCATTTATTTAGTTATTTATTTATCCTTAAAGGACTGCCGGGTAGTCTGAATTTTCCAAACTTTTTTTTTTTTTTTTTTGTAACATGGACCTGTCCCTAGCGTAATGAATCTGATGTCGTTCATTTTTTGTCAAAATGACCATATTATTACAAAAAACACTGTAAAATTTAAATGACGGTCAGAGTAACAAGCGGAGATACGAGTAGAAAACAAAACGTGGAGATGATTAGGTCAACGTACGGTCAACAAGGGTCGTGCAGATTACCTTTACTGCCACAAATAAATAGATGACAAGATAATGATGAAATGAGCGGGTCGAAAATACCGTATATATTTTACATCATTAAATGCATTAAATTCATTACAATACATTTTCAAATTGATTTTGTGTGCTACAATCGACTACTTTTATAATGAAACAATATCATAAGAAACATTTCATTTTGTAATTTCTTTACTAAAACTTGCGTTTCTATTTTGTTTCCTTAAAGTCCGCAAAGGGCTTTATACTGATAACTAAGGGTATCTAAGTATAATGGGAAAACTCATTTTGAGTTTCACTGACCCGAAATTTTGAGACGGGTCTTCATTTACCTGTGAAACGTTAGCAGGACTCGGTTTCAAAAATAACTTAACTCTGAAACCTGGTCTTATCTTTTTAAAAGACCAGAATTATTGCCTTCTTTACTTCAATAAAAAAGAAAGAATTCAACTCAAGAGAAAGTGATTACTCTAAAACTTAAAACGTATTTCTAATTATAAAACAGATAATTGGGCTACTGTCGGTTTATCAAAGCTGGCTAAAATATACGGTCTGTAACTTTAGTCCAATATTTAGTATGGGTTTTCTTGTAAAACAGGCTCCAGACAGAAGTGACCTGTGGGCCGTCTGTGCTACCTTACTTGGCAAATGGCGTTGGGTACACTGTCAGATTCTATAAATTGTTTGATCTGTAGATGGTTTCTATGAAAGAGTTTGATCTATAAGGATGGTTCTTTTCAGTAGGGCGTAACTACATTAAGCTTTTCTTTGCATATTCTAACTGTGAATTTGTCACTTTATCGATACAATATCGAAAACTTGAAACTTGCATGAAAAATCCGTTCACGCCTTAAACACCTTACCTACATTTTTCCCAATATTCCTCTCTAAATTACAATAGTTAAAAATAAGTCACAATCTTTGTCAAAATATTACACCACAAATATGTAACTGCATTTCACTTTGATTTAAAAGCAACTAACGGTGCGTTAATGGCAACAGAGGTAGACATTCACCAGAGGAAAGAAACGTGAACTCACACCTGCGGCTGACACTAAAATCACCGGTTGTTGCGTCACGGATTCAAGACGGATTATTCTTAAATTGCACAATTGACCAAGTGTCAGACGTTAGTGGTGTCTTTACCACAAAGTCACAATGTCAAATTTATATATAAAACAGCTTTTAAGTATTAATTTCGGTCATTCGTGATAAAAATCGCTGTGTAACATATGTAAAAGCACTTTTGGGTGGTCTAATTGAAATCATTAAAATCATAAATTACCATGTGGTAATTGCTGCCCCCCATTTGGAAATTAATTAATTTTAAGATTACCCCCGCTTAATTATGACGTTAACCGCGATGTGACCATATTTCTCCGAATAGCTTATACCATTGGAACAGAATAATTAATGAAACCCAAGATGATATCGCTTGGTGACATATGTAAAGCCCGTTTAATGGCCAACTTTGAGTGGACTATCCGGAACCATGATAATTGTATAGTGGCACTTTGAACCTGTGAAACCCACCTTTCACCTTGTTTCTTAATTAATGGCTCCTTTATTGCAATATTGTACAAATTACTTCAAAGTGTTATGAAGGTAAGGTCAGGTCAAGACAGAGATAATGAAAATACGGATGTTAAGCCTAGATTACATTTAAAATGCGATACCCGTACGGTGTACGTATACTGCCCGTCATACCCTTTTCGTAAGGCATCTGAGCAGAGGTAGACGGTGGCCGTGCGAAATCGTTCGGAATAGTATGGATATAAGACCATTTAATGTAGACATACTCGGCGTAGCCCGTAGCTCGGACAATTTCATCGCACGGCGCCCGTGTAAATGTAATCCAGGCTACACACTGTTAAGCGAATGACAAAAAGAAATGTCGGAAAAAATTAAAAAGACAAAAGAAATACTCGATCTCCAAATAACTGACATGTTAATACAGTTTAGATACCACAATAAACAGTATAAAAAGATCAAAAGCAGCGATGACCGCAGCAGCAGGGTGAAAAAAACTCATCTTAAGATTAGAAAGGTGGAAAGGTGGTAACAGGTGGTCATTTTGTTTTGCCCTTTTTCTTGAAAAGTTTCCAATATATAAGGAATAAAGATACTCATCAAATCTAGACATCTTGACTCAGAAAAGAAAGAAAAAATGGTAGCGTATGCGCTGAAGTCCTTAAAGTAGCCTCAACATAAACTTCACCTTCAGCGACAGAGGTAAGGTTTTGAGTGTGGCATTAATTGGACTTTCGAGCGCTATTAACATGGGAAAAATCTTGTACATGTAAACTAATTCTTAAACATGGACAAACCCTGTTTCTTATCAACTCCAGGCCCCAGGACCTAGCCCCTCCAGACACGGAACAAAATAAAACGTCTCTTTCTGCGTTCATATACATGATTATTTCGTTAACAAGTCCCGTTACAAGCTTTCTAGTCTGCTGGCTACCACAGTAGAGTTGCATGTATATAGAAACGCATTCACAATATAGAATCCTTTAGATCGCTTTGAAACCGACCCAAGTGGCGTAGATTATGTCTTGATAATATTGATTGCTATCGTGTCGTTGAATACGTAGCTTGTCGTCCAAACAGTAACACGGAACTTTTCATAGGTGTTGTCAGTAAAAATCCTCATGTTACCGAGTTGATTGCAATAAGTCCAATATTATGCTGTTATCAAAGTCACTAAAATTGGTTCAGATCGAAACCCGTGCAGTGTGAATGCGCCTTCATACGGCAATGCAGAGATGGTTTTCCGTGTTGTATCGCTTATCTACAGAGTCTCAGGGTGGTTGTGGGCATGCCGTGGCCAGTTACTGCATGGTTGCGGTCAAGGGTGTCCAGTTGGGTATGAAATTAATTGTTTTCTCCTTTCTGTACTGCGTCTGCTAAACGCTGAGTCACAGCAATTCTATCTGAATTTTTACACTTATCATTTATGTAAACAAAGCATAATTTTGGCCTGATATTCTACTAAAGAGAGGTGTTTAAGACGGCTGTTAGAATGACCAAAATTAGATTTTAAAATAAATAAATAAGTGAATAAATAAATCAAACCTAATTTGTCCATGTAAATTTTAATTTGTATTTGTGGATAACAAATTGATGAATATAAGAATGCTTGACCCTCTTTCTTGACATGTATAAAGCGATTTTCCAGATATTCGAACAAGATTTCCGGAAAATGTAAGTTACACAACCAGCAAAATACGAGAAGAGCCCTTCTCTATCTATAAACTATGCGTTGTGCTTTCGGGGAAAGTGTTTGGTCACCTGTCTCTTGTCTCCACTGTACCTCTATTTATTGATAGAAAGACCACGATGCTTCCCTCCAACCCCCCTCCCCTCCCCGCTCCCTCACAAAATCAACTACCCGTTTCAGTGTTTGCACGGGCCACGGCAAAACCATTCAAAACGATTAGAGAATAACTCAGGGTAAAGCAGGGTGACAGAGAGAGGTGATATCACCTGTTATTTACTCTAACCACCTCGTAATTACAGTCTTTTCACTCGCCAATATTTTTATTGTTTCTGATAAGGGAGGACAAGAACGGAGGCGTGCTGGTCATGCTGGCGAGATGGCCACCTCTGATGAAGGTGATTGTGGGCCGTGGTCAGAGATATACTGCGATGGTTAACGGTCTGGTCATCAACTGGCTACTGGCCGTTACATCTCAGGGGGGCAGAGCCGCCTATTCTGTTCAGTCACGAGTTGGTGAAGTTGCCCTTTTCTGTTGGACCTTAAACCGTTATAAGTTACTTTTTAAAAATATGGTTGTACGCATGTGGTAAACAATTGCGTTTAATATCATGTTGGAGTGTTTTGCGTTTCTATTCATGGGAATTTTACTGCCAATTTGGAGTCTGTTTTCTTTCTTTTGTCACACGAAGGCGTAGATAGGAGAGCGGGTATTCAGTAAAACATATTATCTCTAAAAATGCCAGTTTCTTTCGTATGGGCCAGACTTTAGTCTGGGGAGGAAATCAAACGTTTCCTTCCGCATATGTCCCATCGTAGGCGATACAGATTCAAAAACCCAGGAAGAAAGGACAATATCAGGCTCCTCGGTACGGGAGCACCTGCCAATTTATAACCGGATTTGGTACTTGCTCATAACTTTCCATTTCTTCTCTTACTTTATTAATGAATGATAAAAAGCAATATCACCTCTAAACTAATCGTACCTCGTGGGTTTCGGCATAATGCATTTTCAAAGTGAGAAAGAAAGCTCAAAATAAAGAAAGTACAAAATAAACAAAAAACGAAGGAAAAACTGGGGAGATGAGGAAGAAATAAACAAAGAAAGAAAAATGACAGAAATACTTTCTTGCTTAGGTCCCTATGCTCTGTCTCTTTCCCATCGCCAGCAACCGCATTATTATCTATGAGTAATATTTAGGTGGATACGGGCTAAATTACCGGGTATGACTACGTTAATCTCGATGTATTTTTTTATTGGCGAAAACCCGGCGCGTCTTATCCGAACTCCAAATCTGCGAGGTGGGTCGTTTAAGAATTTAGGAACGCAGATTGTGGAGGGTCTTTAAGTCTTACGGGTTAACAGAGCGCGACTGAGCATAAACAGTTATGAACTGCTCCTTACAGTGAGTCTTATCATTTAAAGAAGAACAGCGTCCAACGTAAGACGTAGGGAACGAGCTGACAAGTTATTGGACAAAGTTAACAGGGAGCTTAACAGGGACATTAGATCAACGTAAGGACTGGATCTGTCGTTAAATGGAACCTTTACATGTCAAACCCTCCGGTATACTAGGCACTAGTTCAGGACTCGTTGACAACAAAGGATTAAATTCGTTTAATGTTGACAAAGGAACGACAGCGATCTGGAAAATGGCTGACAATAGATCCAGTACTTCACCAACTCAATTCAGTGACAGTAGCCAAAAAGTCAAATCAGCATTTCACAGAGTTAGTGACAGGAAAATGAATGTTTTACAAGTTGTTACACAAGGCGAGACGATGAACAATAACGGCACAGAAAATTTGCTATCTGCAGTTCAGGCGCAAAATGACAGGAATTCAAATGATCAGAAACATTCGACATCAGGTCTCAAGTTCGGAATAGATAGTATACTTGCCTCGCAAGCAAAAATAAAATCTGCAGCAGAAAAAGATATCAAAGGTAAGTTTCCATGAATTAAGCGACATAGTAAAGACAGCATGGTATATATTTGCTTAGTGAATAAGTTATATGCACAATAAAAGAATGCAAATGAATTTCTATAAAAAAATGCTTCATGTAGGACACCCTGGAAGAGATGCCACCAACATGATATTTCAAAGTTAAAGAGCCTCTAAATATATGTAAAATCGTAGGTATTAAATTTAAAACAAATGCTGTGACTGTCACCCAGAGGCGTGACGTGACCCCTTCTCTGTTATACAGTCTTAAATGTGTTTGTTATGTAGACAAGAGGTAAAAAAAAAACTGGGCACGATTTTATAATTGAAGTTTTAGATGGAAACTTTGTCTTCATTTGAAGGTCTAATTTCGATCTACTTCAATTCAGGAGTAGTAGTCTAAAATAAGTTTTTTTTGCCATAGTATTGTATTTGATATATGATTTGATGTTCAGTATAGTTTTGTACGTATTTGATATAGTATTTTGTTAAATGAACGTTTTTTTTTAAACTGCATTTAGGAGGTGCATGTTTTCCCAAAATCCAACGTGACTCTCTCTCTCTCTCTCTCTCTCTCTCTCTCTCTAAAGCAAAGCAGTTCATTTGAAAAGAATGAGTTTTTCATAGTGAGTTTTATATAGAATATATAGAAGACCGGTATATTTTGATTGAAAGGTCTTACATTTCGAGCAACCCTTTCGGTGTCTTTTTCAAATTAGTATTTTACCATCATACGTTGGAACTGTTTCTATCAAAAATAAACTCTTTGCTATTCATATGTGTCACTTTCACTAATGCTGGAAATATTTTCAAACGTGCACGATATGGTATGATTTGGAAGCTATGGAATTAATTGTGAAACATTTTAAAGTGGTATGGAAATTACTCAAATTACTCAAAGTAAAGTCTTTGTCATCCAAGCATTAGAATAAGAATGCTTTTTTTTTTTTTTTTTGGTCGTTTGATTTTTTCTCAGTCCACTACATTTAAATGTTGATTTGTACCCTTTCTTAGACTACGAAACAAGTTACTACATTTTAGTGTCTTGGAAATATATAGCTACAGATATGTGTTCTCGCCAGTTGGTTTGAGATTCAAAATTCGTCGATTTTAAGGGTTTTGTCACAAATGTCTTAAATTGAGTGGAGAAAGGCTGGAAATCTGCAGCTGACCTTGCGGAAAATTCTGTAAATGGCTTAGATCTCTATGTTAACAAGACAAACGTCAAAATAACAGCTTCATTTTCAATTTGTAAAATTCCCTAGGAGCGCCTGTACTCTCTTTCTGTGCTTATATTTTCTTTGTACTTTGCTATGTCTAAATACATGTGCGTATCTCAAATTCAGAATTACGCCTGTGGTTCTAAATTATAATTACTTTTTTAATGTTGTAATTAAAAAAAAAAAATAATAATAATAATAATAATAATAATAATAATAAACATTCATCGGCTTGACAGGAAGTCCCGGTGGTGATCTTCGGTCCAATACATTCACTGCCTCTGCTCTGATATTCTCGACTGTTATGGTGGCCCATTTTACAGTACATGCATTCTTAAAATGCTAGTTTAAATAATTAACCTATCACATTAAATACACAAACGGGTCCAGAACTAATAGGTTGTTAGGTTGTGGAAAAATGGAAGAAAAGTGTCGTTCGAATGACACAGTGCTCCTGCTTTTCGCACTCTGCAATGCTTTTGCCGTAGCAGTGTACATGTATGATATATGTTTTATTATTATTATTTGTTTGTTTGTCTGTTTTCAATATCCCACACTCACTTGTGTTGATTTATCTGTAGAAAGGAGTGCCATACTGTGATATAGATACTTTTTGAATAAGAGAAATGCATATATGCATGGTTTCAATTTTTTTGTTACACAATATTCGTAATTGGTTTAGAAAAGCACTAGAAGCAATATTCGCAAAAAAGTTTGTTGTGCAAAAATAATAAAATTCAACATTTCTTCAAAATCCCTTTTCTTTAATATTGATTTAGAAACTGAGAGCAAAAATCAAGATAGAATAATGATTCAACCCACCTTGCTTTGCAGACCTCGAAGAAATCCGAAGAGCAAACGACCTCGAGCGTTTCGCCTCACAGGGCAGCACCAGCCGCGTAGCGGCATCCACAACGCCGACGACAACGTCACCCCTCGCTGGCATCACCCCTCCGTCTCCCTCCAGCCCTATGCTGCCCCTCTCCTCCGCCGCGGCCGCCGAGTCCCCCAGCCTTTTCTCTTCGCTGTATAACTACTGGAGTATGTTCCCGTATATTGGTGCCGGGGATGCTTTCTCTGCGCTGGTTCACCAGAGAGAGGCGATGCTTAGGTTTTCAACAGGTAAGGCTTGGAAATACTGTAGATGTTGTGTTTCTGACATTATTTTAGGTCTCAAAATTCGTAGAGGTTGTGTTGGCCACGTTATTAATATTAGATACGCCTTATAAAATCAAGGTAATAAGAGCTTTTAATGCGCACATCGCACGTTACTAGTTAGAGTTGACAGCGGAAAACGTATAGATACACCTCTTGTCAGTAAAAAACTCAACGCCAAGTAGTTTAAACAATTTATATTATTCTATTATTATTATTCTTAATATAAAAAAGTAAGGCGAAAACTAGCAGCACTAAATGGGGGTTATGATACTTTGTTTTGCTATTCAACTAGTTATAAATTTCTAAATATCGCTCTTTTAAGATAATAATAATAAAAATAATAATAATAATAATGCAAGTAACTTTTTACGTGTACGTGTTAATAAAAAATACTTAGGGTTTACCTTTTTAAACAAACATTAACTTCAAACAAAAAACACAGTAATATATTTTTCATATATGTCATAAGAATTAACAACTCATGTGTTTTAAATGATCATACATGTAAGTAACGTAAATAAAATGTTGATACTAATTGATTTTGTAAAAATATAAAATATTACAATTTATGATACAACTATGAGGGGTAGTTATCCTCAGAAATCAGAAGTATTTATCAATCATGGATGAAATCTTAACCTGTCTAATCTTCTACTAACGTATTAAACATTGCTCGGTTCATGCGTCTCAAAAACCGCCAAAAGTTAAAAAAATTAAATCACCTTTTTTCACAAAATCACTAAAAAAGCAAGCAAAAGGATTTATTTTCTACAGCACCTTAAGCGTGCAGGCCTTACAACTGATGACCTTGTAACTTATTACCAGACGGTCATAAGGCCAATTTTGGAATATGCTGCCCCTGTCTGGCACTTTGGGTTAACGAATGAATTGACTGCCCTAGTAGAAAAGTCTCAAGAAAGAGTTCTTAAGATAATTTATCCTGATCTTGAACATGACGCTGTTTGTGAACATAGTAAACTTGAACTACTGAGTGAAAGACGGCTCAATGCATGCAAAAAAATTGTTTATTAGTATATCAAATTAATCGGATCATAGGCTGCATTATCTTTTACAACCAAAACAAAATGTCAAATATTCATTAAGGGAACAGGAAGCATTCAAAAGACCTAAAATTAAAACCAAACGATCAATGAGTGACTTTTTAACAAGTGCCATATATAAGTTTCAGAATTAACTGATAGACTTTTATTTCTTTTTTTAACCTTGCATTTTAGATATTTTATTTTTTAATTTGTTTACATATGTCTTTTAATATTCCTTTATTCTTACTTACTAATGGTTTTATTCAACTATGATGCAATGATTGTAATAATCCAACCCTCGGGTTGCAAGTTTGGTAATAATACAGTAAACGTTTCACCCTTCTTTCTTGCCTTGAGGTATATTCTCATTAAACTTGGGATGCTGTAGATTTATTTAGAATTAGAATTAGCACGTCTAGAATTTTTTAATCTTCTAGCTTTATTTTTATTCAGTTGTTTGTATGTTTTTTAAACAACAAACATATATCGACCTATATACCTTAAATATACAATATCGATAAGTCTGGCCTTCGTAAAGCTTTTCACTTTTGCACTTATGTTAAAAAGGAAAGGATTTTTGCATAAATCGGTAAGTGGAGACTGATTGAGTTTGACAATTTCAAAATTCTAGAAAATGAACACCTAAATTATGTTAAACTTCACAATTGTGTTAAGTCTGATCCCGAAGTCAATAAGTGCTGGGAAAATTAAAATTTATATATCAGGTGGACGAAGAAAACGATTACAAAAAGAAATTGAGAGTAGTATACGCGCGCGCGCTCGTGTGTAAAAAAGCAATTTAATTTCTGGGGAAACTACGATACTCTTCTTTCCCGTTTTTTGCATCTTTCTGACTTGTCCTTTTTGATTTGTGCGTTAAGCGCGCCAGGGTTGTCACGGGCATTGTTGAGACGAAAAGTGTTTTCCCTGAGGAATTTTTTTCTTTTAGTATAACGTGAAATTTTATTAAATAATAATTGAAGATTTTGAGTTATGAAAGTCTAAATACCCGCAAAATGGGTGAAATTCTAAAATATTTCAAAATTCTGCAGATAAGAATAACTATAAGAATTATTCTATCGTGATAAAACTGGACAAATCAAATGTTTTATTATTTTTCCTAAAAAAGACTTTTTCTTGTAAGTTCCAATCGAGAAATGGTCCACTTTGCTCAGATTTCATCAAATTAAGCATTTTCCTCTCTCATGTTTGCTTGGCTGAGTTTGCAGGAATTGTAATCCATTCATGAATAAAACTTCCAATTATAAATAGTACTCGTTTATCAAAAACAGCGTTTTTTAATAATTGAATGTATAGAATTTATTAATCAGTTTCTATTGCTATGTAGAAGGTCATCATTCGCTTAGATGACAGTATTCCATTGTCCATTTAAAATCTTTGGTTTTTTGTTTATTTTTTTACTTTTTTTATTTTTTTATTTTTTTATTTTTTTTTTTGTGTGTGTGTGTGTGTGGCGAAAATATCCTTTTGTGATGAAATTAATGATTATGGAAATTATTTTATTTATGGCCAAGAAATTAAAGCTGAAAAAAGTCTAAAAGAGAATTGATAAAACTAAGGAACAGATTCTTTTAATTTCATGCCAAGTCGAAATTGTTTGATCAGATTATAAACAGTTCAGTTTTGATGAAATGAGTTTTTTGTTTTATTTTTTATTGATGACAATTAACAATGAATGGAGCGCTTTTATAATCTTCAAAGAAGGGAAATACGAGTAGGATTTCAGTCCCATAAAAATATGGGGTAAATTTTCACGACTTGTGCATTCCTCGTTGTGCTTTTCTATTCATTACCTATTTTTCATATTCAATTTATCATTTATTTCTTGTCTTGTTGTTTATTGATCCTGATTTTGTATTTTAAAGAGAGTATATTTATAACAATTCACCAGACCTTCACCGCAGTGTTGTCTATATAGTGTTACCCACAGGAAGTAGACAGGGGCGTTTTTTGTGGTGGTGGGGAGCGGGAGGGGATTAAAAACCTGGATCCTTTAGTATCGTTTGATACATGCGCCAAATCAGAGACAGTGGACTTTTCCACCCCCATAGTTGATCCAACTTAGCAAGTGGCATAGAACCTAGATCAACTTTTGATTCAAAGGAGACTTTTCCTACCAAAAGGGCGGTTCTCTCAAACCGCCCGAACTCTCCCTGTCTGCAGGTCTGGAAATACTCTTTAAAAATTAATTTTGCAACTTTTGCAACAATGGCCACTGTTTTCAGGGTATTTACATACCGTCAGCCCATCTGCCACGCAGTGGAGGGGACGGGGAGGAGGGGGGGCTAGGCAGACATGTTAACTGTTTAGTCAAATATCAGAGGTTGAGATCTCCCTTGTTAGCGGTGACACGCTTGCGTGCAGAGAACGCTTATTGGGGCGATGAAGATCTCTCAAAATGCAAAATTCATTTGCTGAGGAAAGTTGGCCGTAAACCGTCAATTATGACGACAGATTACGAGTGTTTACAACGCCATTACCGTAATTTGCCTAACTCAGTCGTAATCCGGACAATCTCTTGTGCAGCTATCTCTTGCGGTTTGGCCATTTTGCATATGTCAAACTGGAAGGTGTCGTGAGAAAATGAGACCCTCTCGATCAGGAAACGGCACGTCCTGTCTCCGGTGAACCAAACATTTGCCAACCATTGATTAATCTCGCGTGACATTGCGTGACGGCCGCCATAAAAACTCTACTTTTTCCAACCCGACTTGCTGTAGACGATTTTGTGGTACCTTAGACATTCTCCAAGTGTTATCACAGCTTTGGGTTTGTTTCACAAAAGTGTAAGTTTGTCCAGAGACTTTTTTTTTATGTCACCATTAAATATCCCATCCTGCAGCAAATTATAATAGGTTTTCTGTTAGCTGTTTAATATTTCAAGTTAAGCTATTTTTTCCCGCTGCTTTGCGTATTCATAGCCATGCTAAATTCACAAAAGACATGTTATCATTTTTGGGTGTACGAAGTTCAAAAAGGTTAACATAAATTTTGCAATGGCGGTGCGTAAAAGAGCTGTTTGATTATTTTTTTCTTCGAATCGTCATCACTTCATAACATTTCACAAATGTCGCCATCAATAGAAATGTCCAAGATATGCTCCATGAGCAGTGTATATGATCTTGAATCAGTCGGGTACATATTATTACGCAGACAACCTCTGTTGCATAACGAATACATGCATGAGCATAGTTTCTGACAAAGCCTTGACTTACATGACACGCCGCACGCAGAGCTATCAAAAAAAAAAAGACAGAGTAAATATCGATATAAATCTGCTAAATTACTTCCAAGAAGTATTCCTTACAAAAAATGAGAAACAAGAAAACGTGGCAGACCCGCTGCGCAGATGCTGTAAGACATATGCATAAGTCGTAAGCCTTAAGCATAGGCGTTAGTGGGGGGGGGGGGAGGTAAGGAAATCCCACACCTCTCCACAACACACACACACACACACACACATTTTTTCCACCACACTAATTATAATCCAAGGAGCATAAGGGTTTAAAGGCAATCTCTGCCGTCATAATTTCTTTTCCGACTAGACTAGTTACATGTACTACCCACAATAAGCACTTGAAATTTGCTTCCAACGTGCCTTGATATACATAATATATAGAATAAGATGATGCAGACCGTGCAAACTCAAGTGACAGAAAGCTATGTAAAGATGAGATCGTCATTTGTGATGGTTAACGGACGGTCAAATAATCGCATTGGCAATCGACCAAATTGTGTTTTGCTTCGGTCATGCTCAAGGCACGAGGAGCGTCTCTTTTGCTCTCTCCAACATTTAGAGTTGAGCTCCACCTTCCATGGTGTGAACCTTATCTTTTGCTATCTTAAAACAGGTACTTTCTGTCCAAAAGAACAAGATCAATTCGAAAATGAGAATAAATAAATAAATAAATAAATAAATAAAATGTACATATAGTAAAAATAAATACATAAAAGAGATAAATAGATTCAAAATCGAAAATGCGGTTTCTTATTTAACGAACAAAAATACCTTACAAAGGGTTCAATGGTATAAATCTTAATGTTACAATACTTGTGAAAAATTGGACTGAACTTGCGTGCACAACTTCGTAAATTAAGTAGTTTCTCTTGGAGCTCTTTATCTCCTGTTCATCATTAATAAGGAAATATTGTGGTATTTCACACTTGATTATTTCTCTCATCTTAAAACTCATAACGACGGTCCTGTTCATTCACTGACTAATATAACGAGAAAGTGTAGGAAAATAAGTAGATTGGATACCAGATATGCTTCCGATAGTTTTCTATTTTTAATCGTGGAAGACTTTTGCGTTTCACCGCCCACACCCAAACTGCGGTATCACACGGGTTTAATGTGTTTAAACTAGCAGTGGGATAGTGCAGAGGTGTAAGACATTTCTTTTTACATCGACGATACTGTTTCAGTAAGACCAGTATTGGTCAGATAAAACCGCAAATATGACTCGTTTTACTTATAAACTACATTATCTTACTATTGATAATGAAGTTAAGCCTATCTCTTCATTCTTCCTTTCAAATAATATTTAACCCTCCCCCGTTCTATTTCACAAAAGCCATCGAAGGTTTATTTCTTTTTTTCAAATTAATTCACCTATTACACCACTTATGAATTCTTTTAAACAACTTCTATGACAAAAGCAATATACTCTCTGAGAATAGACTTCTTTATCGCGACGTTAATAACACCCCCTCCCCTCCAACTGGGGAGCTGGTCTGGTTCAAGGCTTTCTGCTTTGGTACGCACACATTTTAAAGACTGAATACACTTCTGTCCATGTCAAGGGAAACTGCTGCACATATGGTTAGTGCTCTCGAAATGTTGATAAATAAATAAATAAATAAATAAATAAATAAATACAACAGCTGTATTCGGACAGCTATAATATGTGGTGTATGTTTGTAGCAGGCACTAATGCTGTATATTGAAATTCTGTATTTTCGCTCAACTATAGAAGTTTTTTTTTTTTTTTTTTTTGACACCATTTAATAATACCATATGGATATTTACTGCACTTATAAAGTACATGGATAATGTTTTTTAACGAAAACGTGTTTATTTATTTATTTATTTTATTTTATTTATTTATTTATTTTTTTTTTTTTTTGGTTGAGGGATTTCTTTTTATAATTAAAGACTGGTTGTCACTTAATTGAAAAAAGAGCGCAAATTTAACGTGCGCATTGTATTGTAGTCAGGCCATAAGATGTCGTGGCAAAAAAGATTCGCGTAGTCTTAGCAAATACGCCCTGATTTGAACAGTTGTCGGTTACAACTCCCGCAAAAAATGATAATAGGTATAAAAAGACAATAACAAGTCCCGGTGTCTCATGCTTAAACTACTTTGCCATGATAACCAGCCAGACGTGGTTCTCCTCAAGGGGAAACCTCGCCCGGAGATGCTAACCAGGGAATAACAAATGACCTGCCACTTTAAGTGAAGACAGTGGTCGGTTTGGGTGATTTCTGCTAGTCATGCTTAGTAGTATTGTTGTATATTTTCTCTGTTGTCTCATGTAAGTCCATTTTTACTTCACTTTGTCTACAACTGACTCTTGATTTTAGCCCCCACGCGTACGATAAATACTGACTATGATATACTTTTAGTTTTTTCATGACTTAACCGTTGATACGTATAGATATCACATAAGTAAGATACAATTCACATTTTTGTGATTGTATCATCTTGAACAGAGGATTAACAACTGTAGTTGATCAAAAGAAAAAGGTCACGCCTGCCTCGCTATTTAAGCGTAGATTTTTTTTTTTTTTTTTTTTTTTTTTTTTTTTTTTTTGGTCTTGGATTCCACCACGCATTCCATTTGGTCATGTTAAGAGTCAACAGAGAGACCACCTCAAACAAGTCAAAGATTACATTAGTTCTACTGCAAGTATTAGGATGCAAATAATTAAAAAAGTAAATGAAATTGAAAAAAATTAAATTGTTTAGCAAACAATAAAAAACAGAAAATATGCAACAGTCAGTGAGCAAGATCATAATCACATAATATATGGGTGTCCTTGTCCTGGGTTTTAGATGCAATAAATTTGGCGTCCAAAATTCGCGTCAAAAAAATCATCTCGACAGTGTAAAGGAACCGGAACGGTACTTGTTTGAGAAATTCGAGACAGGCGCCAAAATTATTCCATCACAATAAATTAATAATTCTAAGCTTACAGGCCTTCACTGTTTGGTTTCTGAATATGACTGTAAATATGCAACCAACAGGTTATCGTGGTTATCTAATCCTGATGTGTTAATATTTGGTTACTAAATATAAGAATTGGTTAATACCAGTCTTCCGTCTACCAGGAACTTAATTAAACCAACGATATTAAATATATACATTGCGTTCCCATCATATCATAACAAAACGCGGATCTCATTTACTGAGATAAGAAAAACAACAAGAATACCATGAAGAGACGAGAAAAAGTCAAATTTAATCGGAAATTTATACAGATTATAATTAATTTTAGTCTACTTTTTTACCCATTGCATGTCTTAAAATTATGTAGCACCTTTTGCAATTTTGATGACATAGAGTACAAAGTATATAAATATTTTGCAATGAAGAAAAATTAAGTATACCTTTAAAAATAATTAGCCTTGAGCAATAGGCTCTCACCAAACTAAATCAAGAGCAATGGAAGACAAGAAAACGATCATTTGAGCGTTTATAAATACTGACTCATGAAAAAAAAAGTTGTAGCTAATGGTTAGCCAATGAGGCAGACAGGCTGTCACATTGATGATGTAGTCCCCTTTCCCCATCTCTCTCTCTCTGACAAAGGTTAACGAATTAAGCTAAGCGCAATATAATAGACCCACTAACAACGGTTAACGCCCCGTTTTATCTGTTGTCACACATTTTGGGTACACGAGGAACGGACTGTTGTCTGTTGTCACGCAAACGCATGATACCAGTGGCCACATTCACACTAGTATTAGACATATCGATCTTAGTGACGTTAGGTCCAGTACAGTGGAAAATAACCAGACAATGTTAGGCAACCTAAACCCCAAGAAAACACATGCTCCATTCAAGCCAATCTGGCGGTCTGTCGCAAACCCTTTAAACCACTGTCCTGGGGCCAAAACCAAGCGCCTGAAAACGTGCAGAAAAACATCATTGCATTTATAAAAGGGACCGCCTTTTTTTTCAAAAATAAATAAATAAAATTTATAGAATTTTAAAAATTGGTGAAAAGTTTGAGGAAGGTCGTTGGAAATCCGTGAAAGGGCTTTTGGCGTTACTAAACCCGAGTCAAGAGTAACTGCGCTTACAGCTCTAAACACTGGTCGCTAGATCTGGTCCAGATATTTAAGATACGTCTCCGTTTTTGTTAGTTTCACCTGTTTAAGATTTGACCATTAACAGTCATTTTGACGGTGGTCAGCCTTCTCTGCCCATCAATCATATCATTAACCGGTCAGCGAACCGGTTATAATGTGTACTGCTAGTCCAAGAGGGTTGTCGACGGCGTTATCGAGATGAAAACATTTCAATTACAGAGGCACCATATACAAGCTGATTGTATCTATTTTATTTATCCCGGTCTGTAAGTTCCCCGGGCATCTAACGTAGTGGTTGTTTACCAAGATATTATAATCGCACAGGCTTGCAATGCGATTATAATATCTTATAATTTTGTCCTCATTTTGAGAGACAGCGCTTGGGGTTTTCGTTAATTCGGTTAATTGCGGAACGACCTGAAATGGCCGTTTTAATTTCCTGCTCTTTAAATTTATTCAACCGTTTTTTTTATATATATCTATTGATATTTTTGAATAAAGAAAATTCTGGGCACTCAGACAAAATAATGTTGTTCACCAAATAATTGATAAAGAGGCATTTAAGATAAAACAGACAAATCAGCGATACGTTATTTAGACAAACAAAATCTGGAAAAAATCTCAAAACTTATGAAATATAGCTTTGTTTAAACTTGTCATGATATACGTTTAAAAATACGCTATTTGACGAAAAAAAGAAAAGAAAGACGATATTCTACAATCTTTTTTTCTCACAGCTAAATTTACCATGATCTATTCAAATTCCAGTTTCAGACATTACAAAGCAAACGGCCCTCCCACCCTCAGTGACGGCGTCCATGATGGATTACTACAGTCAACTGCAGGCGGCGCCACTGAGGAGCAAGAGGCTCTGGAAGCGCACCGTGTATACGCCGGAGCAGAAGCGCTACCTGGAGTCACAGTTCCAAGCTCAGAAATTCGTGGATGTTTTTGAGAGACGGCGACTGGCGTTTGTTCTGGGACTCACCGATGAAAATGTACGTTAATTGAGATTAAATAAGATGATATTATTATTCATTTTTCTCCGTGTGTGATACCTTCGCCTTCTCAATGTTAATTTATTAAGCCCGATGTTTCCAATATAATCTGGCTTTATTACCGTCAACCAGAGCCAAAGATTGATTTTTTCGCTAGCTAGATCTAATGCTTTGTACTTTTCTTTACTGTGAAACTTTTTGCATAGAATTTATGTCACCACTCAACAGGCCTCTAGAAAAGAGAATGGCTAACTACTAGTATGTTGTAAAAAACCTACACGATTTTCAACTTCTTTCAACATTCAAATTGGGTTCTAAATAAAACACTCAAAACCTTCATCAGCCAATAAATCAACTATGTTATTGTCATTTTTAGGTTAAAGTATGGTTCCAAAACCGTCGCAAACGTTGGCGCCGGGCCCTGATGCAGGGAGACGGATCACTGAAAACCCTTGACAGTCTTGAGGACTACCGCAAATTCCAAGCCCAAAGAAACAGCGTCGACCCAGACGACATGGAGGAGGTTATTGAGGACGAAGACGAGTGACGCAACAAGGTTCTTTGTCCTCTGCAGGACGATTACTTTAAACACAGCGTTTTGACAAACGCCGTTGATGGATGCCCAGACGACATAAATGGCACCAACGTTTTCAATGTCAAGGACAAATACGTCTAGGTCAAGGGCAGTGCCATTATTGAAGATGTCCTAGGGTTCCTGCACTGCAAAATATTCCAGGAGTGGCACGGAAAAAGCATCCTGATACTGTCTATACCGCAAATGGAAGGATGTCTTTATTTTAAATGTTAGTGTCAGTCAGTACCCGCGAGCTTTAAGTTTTAACAATTATTCAAAAGGGCAGACAAAGCACTTCATTGTCCTTTCTTGGTTAAGTTTTACAAGAGCATCTCAAGGGACAGAAAAAAAATTACAGAGAAAAGCACATCCAAATTACCAAAGTCGTTATAGTAGTTGCAGTACTGATAACACCGGTAAAGATATCTTAATGTTTACAGGTGATAAGAAACCTGAAATGCTAGTTATCCAGCCTGTTAAAGCTTTAATCACCAGTTATACACATCAAATTCCAAAGAAATAAACAGGCAACTTGTACATAATCATACATGCTTTATGGAGGCTAAGGAAGCAGAGCTTTAATTTTAGATTAGGTATTTATATGCATCCTCCAAGGTTGCCTAAGATGGCGTCATTGCAGATGGGCTTGGTTTTACGGGCCGTTAGTTATTTCTTCACTCTACTCCTTTTCTTCAAATACCCTGAGAGCTATTTACATGTTTTGGTGTCATCATATTTTAGACTAGAATGCAGTAAAATTTGAAAGATAACACTGAAATGAGCTGCTTTAAAAATTTGGGAAATAATTTATGTATCCAAAGTACCTCATTTTAGTATAAAAGGCATACTGTTCATAAAACATGAAGACAGATGACTGGTAATTGTATATACCAAAGAATATATTATTTTTGTTGTAAAAATGAAAGACATTAAATACTTGTAATTACATATATACAGTATATACATTGTAAAAAATAAATATATACATGAAGAGAGAAGCAGGCAAACAACTAAAAGTTGACTATTTTTGTTTCAGGAATTAAAGTTTCACTTTCATGCAGTTTATGGTAATGACTTGCTTTTCTTTTCTGGGGAACATTGTGAATTTTGCAGATACAGGATTAAAGTAAAATTCTCTACTGAAATAATGAGTCATTATCGTATTTTGTTAGTGCATGCATATTATTAAACCAGTAACATACAATGTAAAATTATATATCATAATATTTACATTCTTAACAACATGTACATAATAACTCAAAAAGGAAATTAAATACTTCAATTGTTCAATAAACTAACATTTAAAAAAATTCACAAGAACCCATCTTGTTATTTATAACTGTTACTATATATTGGATGGATAAGATATTCCTGAAAGATTTTTAATAAATAAAATGCTTATCAATAATAATTTAATGAAATTTCAAATTGTACTACTTCCAGGTGTGGCATCCGATGCATGGATATTGGGACTCAGTAGTTCTTATAACATCCATGTGACACTAAATGTAAATCTATAGTCCAAATACTTACAACACTAAGAGATTCAACAAAAGCTTTACAAAGTTAGTCAGGCAGCAGATAATAAAGTACTTTGTATTCAGATCAATTTTTATAAGATTTTTTTTTAAATAATGCTAGCACAAATTTAAGGTACAATTAAAGACCTTACTAATGGTCTTTCTATTAATCTGGGCATAACTTCTATAACTTCCACCCCTTTTATTGAAGTGACTCAAAGCCCCATGATTATAATCAAAAACCACACAGTGAAAGTATCGTGTGAAAATACCTAGCCAGCAGATACAAATAATAGGTGATTGTCCTCAAGAAGAGAGAGATGGCCAAGATAGCCATGTAATATTAACCTTTGCAGTACACCAGGCACGCAAGACAGTGCTGGGTTAGGATATCTGACCTTATGTGAAAAACAAATGATCGCTAAATGATAACAACACATCATGTGTGTTTTAAGGACAACTAATATATAAACATCAACAAAGAAAATATTTTTAAGAAAATATAAAAACAATTTGACTTCTAAATTTCATAAGGGTAATATTTGGCCAACTATTTGACACAAAATAAAGTTTTTAAAGTCCATTACTGGACTACATTATTATAGTTGATCACACGTTATACATATACTAGCAAGGCAAGTGCTTGCAGAAACAGGGTAACATGGACAAATTTTTAGGCCAGTAGTTTCCTTACAAGTGGACCTGTACATTTTTATCTCAGTCGGAAGCACACCAAAATTAAAGATATCTTAAATTAATACCAACTACATGTACTATGTACATCTGATGTCTAAACCTGGCATCCAGCATTACTCTTCAATGGTGGAGAGAATGGCTTCCATGTAGCCCTGCTGTTGTTCTCTCCATGGACTTCCACAGCCTTTGGTCTCAACTGTGCTGTAGGCCTTCTGCAGCTTTCTTAACATATTGCTGTTCTTTAGTGTGGCTTTGGCCTTCAAAGAAAGATTCAAAGATAAAATATACGTGTTTGTGTGTGTGTGTTAAGCATTCAAGTGATGTCCCCTTTTTCATCACTTTAAATAACCATGCACACATACGTTTAAATTTAAATTTTAAAATGTGAAAGTTCTAATGTTTGAATATTTTTAATCCAAATTTAAATGTCTTTTAATTTCTACAATGCAATTCACTTCAGACAACCAAAACAACTTGGACTAAATATTGAATTTCCCCTCGAATCGGGTATTAAACATCTGTAATAATGACAAAAAATCTATCCATTTTAAGAAATATAATAATGTTGGTAGGTTCCCTTTGTCTTAATTTCAGATATGGACCTCCATATTTAGTCTTTTTATTTACCTTTTGATTATTATAGACCAGAGCCCAGAGTGCAGACATAGCAACAGTGGCATCCCCGACATCAAGGTTGGTTTCCAAGTACTTCAACAAGCAAGGCACCACTTTCTCTGGATATATATATAAAATGCAATGTAACAATCTTATATCAACTGAATTCTGCACTCTGTGCTCCAATGATACAATGGTACACTGTGTTTAACATAAACATAAGTGTCTTTGTTCACATTACTGACTCAATGTTACTAAGCACTTCTAAATTAATCAAAATGCCCAGTTTTCACTTCTAATGATTTTTGCCAGTGGTATTTCTCAACTCATATTAAAAGTAATTGCGGAACATGTTATAGATTTCATAAACTTCAAACAGAAAAAAAAGTCACATCAACCAAATTAATTTTTTTAAAGAATAATCTATTCCTACTTTAAAAACTCATTGCCCACTCACCATTTCCCAGAATCTTGGGTTTATTGGCAGAGTGATGGCACATGTTTCTCAGAACCATCAGAGCACTGGAGGCTGCCTGGCTGTGCTCAGACTCACAGAACTCCAGTAATAGAGCCAGGGAGTCTAGAATGGAGGCAAGGTATTGCTATGTCAGGCTCTGTACCATTTCACATATTGTTGAATAAAAGAGTTAACATACCTAGCCAACTAAACCAAAATAAGATAATATGTAGATATTAAATATAATAATAATAATAATAAATAAATAAATAATAAAATGATAATTTTATACTTTTACTTTTTTTTTCCACGGAAATGTGTATGTGTGTACATGCATGCGTGTCCATGTGTGAGAGCATATGTGAATGGAATGGTTAATAAGAAATATGTAAGCCCAAAGATCAACTGAAAACAGATAGATGCACTACAAATCAGAAAGACAAAGAAGACAGGGTAGCGAGAAAGTACTTCTGCTTTCCAAACTTGATTAAAGTATGCAGGGATGAGACTGCCACTTAGTGAAAAATTAAAAAAAAAAAATATGGCTTGGGGTCCAGAAGAGTTTGGCTCCCAAAAAGTCGGAAAACCTCATCCTTGAGTATGTGTCTGTGGCCTTACCCCCCATCTTTAATATCATCTGTTGTCCATCTGTGGTGAAGGAGAGGTTGACCAGCAGCTCCAGCCACATCACGTCCAGGGCCTGCTGGACCTTGGTCTTGCTGGGCTTGAGTGGACAAAGAGAAGAGAACCTGTGGAAGAAATTGCTCTGAAAGAAAATTAAGGTCAGGTAAATGGATAAATACAAGCGAACAACAAACAATAAATCTGTTACCTCTAAATTAAACAAGTACACAATGAGAGGAAATCCATATAAAATTGCAGCAAGCATTAATGAGAAATATTACCTAGTATTTTACAAAATTTTAGTGTTATAATCAAAAGCTGTAAAAACAGGAATGGAAAAACACCAACTAAATTCAGACATGATTCTGATTTGTATTTAAAAATAAGAAATAAGTGGCTGGGTGGATTTATGACCAAGGATCAGGGCACTGCTGAAATCTGAAAAACTACCAAGAAAAATAAATCAGATTTCCTATTTAAATGGAAACGAAAACAATGTCTATTAATGGTTAAACGTTAAACACAAATTTCCCTTCCAATTTCTCTGTCAATTACCTTCCACATAATCCCTCTGCACTCTGAAGACAGAACAATATTGGACAGTATGGCAAACAGGGTTCGAACCATGGACAGGCTTGTCTTGGACAGTCTCTCACACTCCCTGGTGGTGAGTTTCAGCAGACAGTGCACCAGTGAGTTATTGTTGTGTTGTGGCTTGGCATTGGGGAGGTCCACTGAAGACAGGGCAGAGGTCAAGGCCAGGCTGCTGGCAGCTACAGAAAGATACATAATCAACCAATTTATTGATGCAGATTTTCTTTGTGAAATAATTGAAAATGACTATTGGTTGAATTTATTCTTCTTTCCTCTTTCCTACTATTTTAAATCCTCTAACAGAGAAATATTAATATCTTTTACCTTCAGTGTAATGTGGTTAATCTTTTCAAGTTTACTCAAAGCAATATTGAATTTTTTGACAGCAAAGTCTTGTTTTACCTCTTAACGCACATGGAGAATGTGCCATGTGTTCATGTGCTAACTTTCATTTACCTGCTCCATTTATGGATAAAATATTGTAGTTAGATAAGACATGACATACAGCCTTTGTGAGAGATTGGTCCATGTTACACATTGTATTTATATTCTAACGCTTCCTACCTGCAAGACATTTGGCTGTGTAGTTAGCTAGGACATGAAGCACAGCATTCATGAGAGCTTGGTCCACATGACACCATCCCCACATCTGATGTAACACTGAACTCAATCCACTGAGCTGTGCTGCCGTCTGAAAAATAAGCAGCAGACGATGACATTTGTTGAAAAATGACTGCCTGACAAAAACATAATACCGAGTCAGACACTCTCTGTGCTGCATGTGTGATTCTGTTTTCAGCTATGATGGAAATTTGCTGCTTTTAAGTTCTGAGGCAAAAGATGAATATCTATATATATAACTTATTTATTACTTTCAAGGTATTCAACATAAAAAGCATATATTATGAAGATGTGATTATACATTATTGGCAAAAAAAGAATGTTGCAACATGTTTTAACATAAATTTGCCCATACCTTCACTTCAGCTTGATCATGCATAAAACTTCTAAGAAGTTCAAGAGTAAGCACCATAGACTCCAATAGAGGATCATCCTATAAGAAAGATACACAGAGCATAGGGTCTCTATTTCTTATTTAAATTATGACTCACATTTCACCATTATATTTAAGCTGGCAAACTGAAAAAGACATCTAAAAAAAAACAAGACAATATTTCTTCAACATCTTACTTAAAATGCCTAACACTGGATGACACAAATTTTTATGACTTCATCTGGTCAATTGTAATGACACAGCTAAGCATTATTATAACACAAGCAATTGTATCACAAATACATGGTTGACTAAAAATTCTGAAAACATAGCTTGGAATTTCTCATTGCATTTAGACCACATGAAAAAAAAACTATCAAAATGAAGACAGAAAATCCCCACATCAGGCATAATACATGATCTCTCTCCGCCCTGTTAACACTTCATTCCAAACACACACATACACATGCACTCCTCTCACCTTCTTCCTGCCAGATGTAGCTTTCCCAATCTGCAAGGACTCCATATTTAATTGGTTGTGCAACTTTCTTAAATATTCAACAAGAATCTCCATAAGTCCGGCTAAAAACAACAACAACAAAAAAAAAATGAAAATCACTTAATATTTAACTTAAAGGCAAAAATCTTAAGAAAAAAGAGAGACCATACTGGCACACTACTGGTTTCATTTACAATACTAGATATATGGCGAACTCACCTTCCAGTGCAGCCATCTTGGCAGTGGCACATTGGGATAGGAGGGACCTGAGCGCCACACTGATGTGTCTTGTCCTAGCATCCAAGTGAACAGTGACATTCTTCACCACCACTGTGTCATACAGTTTAATGAGAGCCTGGCTCAAGATTGCACCACTGGTGGGGGAATCTTCACCTTTTTCATTTTTCCCTTTGAGAATGAAAAAATCATTCATTTATTATTTATTCTTTTTCTTTATATCAGTGTTTATATATATTACACTCATGCAATGATTGTGGAAAAAAAATTCAGTTTCTTCATTATGATCATCAATTCAAGAACATCAAATACAAGGTTTATGAAGAAATGCCAGTACCTATCAATAGGTCAATTTAACTACTACACTTCTTTAAAAAATTTAAAAATCTGTTTGAGCCTATATGGTAAGGTCTTACAGTTTACAAGTCATGCTTACCCCCAGTTTTGTCAAGCATGGACAGTATAGATTTTTTGTGACCTAATTTCTTGACAGAACTTTCTTGGATTTTGCCTTCTTCACAGAGAAGAACAGTGATAAAATTCAAGGTGGCATCTTGCACTACTGATGGTGATCCAGTAAATGTTTTAGCCAGAGAACCTAAATTTTTATACAATAACAGGTTTAAATAAGATAACGTCATCTTGACAAGTTTGTTTACAGAACAGGGATTTGTGACTTCACACTAATATATTTAAAGATCATAACTCCTCTCTTAAATCAGCGAACTACTGATAATATTATTCAAATGTTTAGATTTTATAACGTAGTGATAATCTACCCATTTAAAAATTTTCCACAGATTTTTCATTTTTCTTGTAAAATGCCGACACAACATTAATGAACCAGCTTTCTCATTCCCACAGTCACTTTTTCGTTCACTTAAATTACATTACTTGTTCTCCCTGCTTCATCAAGTCAATAGAAAAGCCAGTCTTACACTTCAAAATGACTAAATTTCAATTATAAAGCATACCTGCTAATATGTCCCATTCTTTCACACATGCTTGAGCAACGTTGAGAAACCCTTGTTGACCAGAGTGCTGCAGTAGTGATATCAGGAAGTTATACACAGCTGTCTGGAGGGCCTGGCTCTTCTCTATTACAATAGGATCTGAAAACAAAGTTTATATCAAAAGTGAGCCATAAAGTATGTAAAAAGATATAGAAACCTGGTACAATCGATGCAGACCT
This sequence comes from Lingula anatina, assembly GCF_051362555.1. Lineage (NCBI taxonomy): Eukaryota > Metazoa > Brachiopoda > Lingulata > Lingulida > Lingulidae > Lingula > Lingula anatina. The sequence goes on from NC_141770.1 coordinate 16,496,986, forward strand.
TAAAGAACTTGTCATATCCTCAAGGTGTCTGATTTTTTCTTACATGTATATGTCAAACTATCGTATTTTTTATTAATTCAATGAATGTATGCTGAAAATATGCAGAAGTTTACAAACACACACCTAGACATCATATGTATCACATCTGTAAGCACAAGCATGCTCTCTCTCTCACACACACACACACACACACACACACACACACACACACACACACACACACACACACACACACACACACACACACACACACACACACACACACACACACACACACACACACACACACACACACAGTACCTGTAATATTATACCCCAGCAACCTGAGAGTACCGTCCAGTATGACTGCCTCCTGCAGTATCTCCTCCCTGACCTCAGTGTCCAGTTCACAACAGTGAGTGACCAGCTGTAGGATACTGGTGTACATCTCCACCAGACCAACCAAGATGACCAGCTGTCTCAGCATCCCCTCATCTTCACTAGACCCTGAGGAGGAGGAGGAGGGAGTTTTGGACTGCTGCATGTCCCTGGTGTACACTGCTAGTAAGTCAGGGTCTGTCAAACTGAAATGATAAGGTGGACATCACTGTAACTATTTATCTATTTATTTTTTCCATCAGTTTGCTCATCTATTTGTCTATTATATAACTAACAAACCTACATTTTCCATTTTTTATTTAAAGTAAATAACAAACTTGTATAATTCTTCATTCATCTGTCTGTTGATTGATTGATTTTTTCATTCTACTATAGATCTATCTGACTCATTAATGGTTCTACTAGTAACCAGTTTATAAACCAGTTTATTAACTTCTAACCAATACCTGACCAGTGCCCTGAGCAGCCCCTCCTTCTTCAAGCAGTCCAGGGTGTCCTGGGGCATTAGAACCACCAAGTTGGTCAGCAGCTGACTGACCGCTGATACCAGGGAGGGGGTGGCTATACTCTGGTAGTCCCCAGCACTGCCCCTGGACAGGTAGGTGGACGGACTGCTGCTGTCTGCTGATGACAAAGATATATCAGATATTAATCTCTCTCTCGTGTGCCTGTGTGTGTGTGCATGTGCGTGTGTGCATGCGCACGTGCATACATGTTTACTGTTTCTGGATCAATATATTCTGCATAGGTAGTACATCTTATTGTTTCATAAAAATCTAGTCAGTTGTGGCTAAATTATGAGCCAAATCCAAATATATCCAAATATAAGCCAAGATCTTTAAATTATCTCTTTACCTTAGTTTACCAAGCCTCTACCCTGACAAGATCTTTAAATTATCTCTTTACCTTAGTTTACCAAGCCTCTACCCTGATAATCAAGTAACACTCATTTTTAAAAAAGACCATGTACCCTGTGAGTCCAAAGTTAATTCTTACCAGGTTGTCCACTAGAGCCAGTCACTGGAGAGTCATGGTGTGAGCTGTGCTGTGATGGGCTACTGTCTGCCTGTTCTACTACCACTGCATGGGCAGCAGGGCGCCCAAACTGAGTGGCCACTCCTGGAACAGGTGTCCCAGACTCTGAAATAATAAATTCAATTTGAAACAAAATTATTACTTTACAATGAAATATATTGAAAAAATATCTTCTCTACAGATGAACCACATAAAATATGGTGGACAAAAATGCCTTTATCATATATTAAACATTTACATTTTTATACACCATTTCAAATTTGATAGATTTCAAGTGAAGTAAAGACAGAAGCTGGGGGGGGAGATTTTCCCCTACATCCCTTCCCCAAATTTTCAATGTTTTGGCCAATTGGAGTGGTAAGAGTAGATATAAAGTTCCAGATGAAAGAATCTCATATAATGAAGAAGTAGTAGCATTGTCACTGTCAGAGAGGCAGCAAACAGCTATACAGGTCAGTTAAAATAAACACAATTTAGCTATATTTTATATAATTTTCCTTTAACTATGGATGGCCACTGGAATTTTGAAAGTTACTCCCCCCCCTTCCTCCTCCTGCTTCCCCATCCCTTCTATCACACCTACCTGAAGTAGTGAGAGTGGACTGAGAGGCTGTGGACACCTGTCCAGGTGAATTAGAGGCCACTTTGATGGGGTGGACAGTGATATAGGGGTAGTAACTGGACAGTAGGACCACCATCTCCTGGTAGAAGTGACTGTGGTGGAGGAGGGCCATCAGGGCTGAGGTCCCCACCAGCGCCACCTGGAGGGAAAAAGGAAAACTTAGTTTGAACAGCAATATCTTGGCTGAGCTATACTGGTAGAGCTGCTTACTATAGGCAACTATAGGCAAATTTAAACAATAAATGAAATCAGTTTTTGTGTTCACTTCTGTTGTACATTGTTGAACGTGTGTGCGTGCGTGTGTGTGTGAATAGTAGTACAATTCGAGAATATATATGTTGTATAAAAAATCAGAACCTCCATATCAATTTTTGCAAATGAACAGTTAGAAATGAAAGATGATGGATGAAACAGTAAGCCTAGCACTAACAAAACTCACCTTTTTAAAAACTTTTTATAAATTACTTATTCATTACCTGGTTCTGTGGGCTAGTAATGACAGGTCCTTGCCATATATTAGCTCCCAGTTCCACACTGCCACTTGGCATAGTATCAGAGGTGAGATTGACCAGCAATAAGGCAGCCTGGAAGAGGTACATCACAGTGAGATATTGATAACATACAGGGCCTGGCATAAGCTGCTTTAAACAGAGTTTTACAGACCTGCCAAGATGTTACATGTGAACTGTACTTGAAATCTCAACCACAGTCAACTTGAAAACATAAAATAACAGATGCCGTACCTGTTGTCTCACCATGCTACACTCATAATGGTCCAGGAGAACAGAAAAAGCTGCTCCCCAAACTCCACCAATCAGCTGCTGGCAATGGGTTGTCATGGTGATACGGCCCGCCTCTGTGCTTGTCAAGGCTACAGCTATGCCAAGACCTGCAGCACGGACCTGAAAGAAACCATGACACTGATGAAATTAACAAGAAAACTGGAACTGATCGACTTAAGACTGCCAAAAATCAAATTGCTGATTGGACATAACCCCCAGAAGATGGGTCACCGTACATCCACAGCAGTATCAGCCAGGTGTAGATAGGCAGCGCAGTTAAGTATACCAAAACAATGTGACTACCTCATCAGGTGTATCAGCCAGTTGTAGGCAGTGTAGTTAAATATACCAATGCAATGTGACTATCTCACCTCTGGGTCTCTGTATGTCCACAGTGGTATCAGCCAGTTGTAGGCAGGGTCTGTGCTGGGGTGTTCTGGGAGCTGCTTGGTGAACAGCCAGCACTTGGGCCAGTCCTGGAAAAATATTCCAACAATGAAGACAATTCATGGAGACAATTCATAGAAAGAGAACAGAACACCTTTTTATTTCCCTTAAAATATAAAATATTTTGTTCCATATTAACAATGAAATAAAATGATGCATAAATAAAAATCTGTATTAGTCAGATCCTTTGAACCTAGAAAAATAAGAAAAACCAAATAAAGCAATGTTTAAAGTTTCAACTAATATCAGAGATTAAATTCCTAGTTTAAAGTACTAAATAGTTATTCACAATTATAAGGTGAAAAATTATGCAGACAACTGAATTCATCCACATATCCATTAAAGCAATAATAACTCTTCGTTTCAGCCAAAAAATGAATTTTCCTGGAGTAAACAACAATTTTCCCATACTTACCAATGGTTAATGAATCCATTTTTACATTCAAAGTTAGTCCCTGGTTTTTTTCTAAAAAGTTTGGTTTTTTGCTAAAATCTCTTAAGAGATTTTAACAGAGTATAGACATCAATGGAGGTCACGTGGTCTAAAGACAAGTTCAAATATCAGAATAAAAGCTATAACTGCTGTTTTTGTGGTAAAACAGAATATATGATATTTCTATGAGTTATTCACAAGTTTTTTATTGTGAAATATAGGTCTCATACGAAGAGTTATTATCCCTTTAAGTTTCCATTTTGGCTGTTACAGACCTCCTCTGTGCTTTGGTCAGACATTTCATATGCCAGGTGGCGCAGACACAGTGTGGCATTCCTGGTCACCCCACGCCCCATGTAGGACATCGACATCCCTCCACGCCCTATGTGAAAGGCTGACAGCACCTGCGGGGTAAACAGGTAATGTTACAGCATTAATAAATTGACAGCAACTTCTTGACAGTGAGCATCAAATCATCATCTTGAAGATTAACAGCCGCTGTAACATTACATCTATTTTCACATTTCCTTTGGATTTCACAGGCTTAATGCCAACATGAAATGGTAAAACTAATGGGGAAATCTTTGTCATACATTCACAATGTATCATTTCCCTAGTCTAAGTAAATCATCATTATTTATCTACCAAATACTGTATTTCTTTTCATTTGCCTGGCTAATAGTAACAGTGATGTCATCATAATTACCTCCAGTAAACAGTTCAGTAGCTGCAGGCAGAGAGTGCTGCTATCTGTGTCTTTACATCCAGAACTCCAACCTGGTCTGTTTTATCAAAAGAAAATGTGAAAATTTACTTAAAAACTTAATGAGATAAATTTCAATTTGAATGGCTGAAAAAGCATGTTTTTTTTCTTGCAACTGGCAGAAATTACAAAACAATTAGGATCAATTTCTGAGGAAATAAAATAACTCAGTTCTACATCAGCAATTTAAGTCCACATTAAAAAAATGTATGATAACCCTTAATGAAAAGATATTTTGGAGTTAATGACAAAGTGCAATCATCAGTCCAGTTTACCTTGCTGTCACATTGGTCAAGCATGGCAGTGTGCTCTCTAGGGAAGGGAGATTGTAAAACTGTGGCGCATCTGCCAAGTTTAACCTCAGCAGAAGACTACGTACAATATCTCCTCTGAGCCAAGTTTTCAAGGATCTGAAAATTAAATAATTTTTCAAAACCCTTATTATGAAGGGTTTACTTCAAAATTTTATAAAAATGGATAGCTAATTCTAATATGAAACAGAATTCTTCATGTATATTTCTATACAATTAAACAAAGTTCATATTAATTTATTGTTTCTTCTCCCTTCAAGAATTTTCTGTTAAACACTATCCCATCCATTACAAGGTAAGGTTACATTCTTATTCATTGCATATCAACCCAATATGACTTACGTCTTAGCTATCATCTGAGGCAGCCTATTAACAAATCTTCGTACAAAGCATAGCACTTCTTTCCTTAGCAACCTGACAATAATTGATAAATTCCTTCATAATTTGAAGTTACTGTAGTTTACATTTTACAGAAATATGCAAAATGTGCACTAGACTCAAAATATGTTAGACTACAGTAAATCTCTCTTTATCTTCAAAAATTTAAATAATAAATAAATAGATAAAATTAAAATAAAAATAAAGACAAATAGGAATATTACAAAAAAAAATCAATTTTTATTAATCTATCCTTTCACAGTCATACCTAGTAATATCATCCACATGGTCCCCCTCCCCGTCCTGTTGTCTGCCATCCTGTAAGCTTATCATGTTTGGCAGCGCCCCCTTCTTTTTAACCAAGAGATCTCCAAGCCACACTTGCTCAGCCTGAGGCACTGGGCCTGCTTCCAACATCAGATTTAAAAAAGAGAGAATTTCCATCAAGAGTGACTCATCCAAAGATGACGCTGGAATGACCTGAAGGAATCTGAAAATAAACAATAAAATCATGTTATTTAAACGCCCTATCAAGCTCATCCCACTAAATGTAATCTTTTTTCCACATTCTTATGTCCAAAGTGGCACAATGATAAAAAAAACTGTTTTTGTTGCAACCTTTTTCACCTTCCAAACAAAAAAAAAAAATGTCCAATTAATACACTTTCCAACCAGCTTGGAACAGCAACAGGTTAAATAAACATTTACTTATTATAACATCACATTCAGATACAACACATTATTTCTACCTTCCAATGGCCTCTCTCCATGTTAACCTGTACAGTATCTCTGCACCCAGTCCATGCACTCTGCACACTGTCATGTAGGTCTTCAGTCTCCCCAGGGCCTGGCTGACTTCAGTGTGGGATGTGGCATTACACATGCTGTACAGGCACTGCTGGATGGCAGAGATCAGGTGGGTGGTCTCCAGTATGGCTCTGTCTGCTGGTGTTAAATGTAACTTGGCAGAAAACCTAGAATGATTTTTTTCACTCAATTAGCATTTCTTCATACCATCTAAAGCATTACACTTTAAAAATTGGTCACTGCTGAAGATGCTTTTCTCCAGAAAATTTGTTCACAAATGTTGTTACTCATTACAACTTGTGCTTCAAAAGTTGGTGTCCACTTACAGTCTAAGGCACTTTGTGAGTTTTTCCATTCTCCTGTTTCAATCTTCAAAACAATCGTCAAAATATCACCCCTCACTTACTCAGTCTCATTTTCCTCCTCCTTTTTCTTCCTCAAATCTACCATCAGACTTTCCATATCTCCATGCCAGGCCACATTCCAGGCTATTTTTAGCATCTCTGCAGGGGGTCCTGTTTGCAGGGGGTCTGTGCTGGAAACTAGGTCAATCCTGTGCTGGCTGATCACATGGTGGGTAATGGGTTTGAAAGGGAGGTGGTACCTGTGTGCCATGAAGGCTGGGAGACTGAAACACTGAACTGACTTCTTGGGGGAAGAGTCCACAGCAACTGACCTAAATGAGAATTCAAAAAAAAATTTTCACAAAACGATCATTGGCGAATGTATAAATGAATAAATTAATTAGTACCTAATAAATTTTATAAAATACAAACGAAGGCTTATTATGAGAGTTGCTTCCTATTTGTTGCAATATAAAATTTATTTAAAAACTTGCTTGAAAGCTGACAAGCAAATAACCCCTTTTATACACAAATTGGGAATGACAAAAAGGGGAAGAAATAACATGTTTTACACAAACCACAGGTTCAAAGTACAATTTCAGAATAAGCACCAGCATTACCCATAAAGGTGTCAGTGAAAGTAATAAAGCAGTGGCAACTTACCAGACATCTATGCTGGCCACTTCATCAAATAACAACAACAGCAAGAGGTGTGAAGCATCATAATGTACTTGCTCATTCTTGTTGTGGAGGATAGATGCTAAAATACATGGCATTTAATGAGATTTTTAGGATATCCAGTAATTTTAAAAATAAAATACATGTCGAAAACATAACAAAAGATAAAAAGTATCACAACAAATGTGTAACATGTCGATTTATTTGATACAATTCAAAATACAGACAAAACAACACATGAGAAAAAAAATACCACCATTTTACCTCTGACTATCATGTAATAGGTTTGTGATTCATGCGCCAACTGGTGACGGAGATGGTAGTCGGAATGGACCAGGTGTCGTAACAAGGTCACACAGGCTGGCAGAAAGATGGTCTCAGAAAACTGATAGTGAGAGAGAGAAAGACAAAAAAGAACACAAAGTTAAACTAGAGGATCAGAGAGGCGATACCGCCTCCGAATATTGTACCACCAGCTGGAGCAAGCGCATTCGTATAGACCCCCCACATACACAAAATAAGGGACACAGCCACCAGTCTTATGCTTGACAAGCTATAAAAATGCAATCAACAAGAATTTTCAAAATACGCAAAAAATATATATTACTTAAAATGGTACAATCAAAGTTAAGTTAAGGTAGGTCAAAGGTCAATTTCAAGGTCACAGTAAATTGCCAGTATATGACTTTCTATTCAACTACAATAGTAACTATGGACCTATCTCTGCCAGGTTTGGAGTTAAAAGAGAAAGAAATTAGCAGAGTTCAGTTCATGATTATAAGTAGGTCAAAGGTCAATTTCAAGGTCACACTTAGATTGCCAGTATATGACTTCCTATTCAAGTTCAATAGTAACTATGGACCTATCTCGCTAGTTTTGGAAATAAAAGGGAACCAAAATTTGCAAAGTTCAATTCATGATAAAAAGTAGGTCAAAGGTCAATTTCAAGGTCACATTTAGATTGCCAGTATATGACTTCCTATTCAAGTTCAAAAGTAACTATGGACCTATCTCTGCCAGTTTTGGAGATAAAAGGGAACCAAAATTTGCAAAGTTCAACTCAAGGTGAAAAGTAGGTCAAAGGTCAATTTCAAAGTCACATTTAGATTGCCAGTATATGACTTTCCATTCAAGTTTAGTAACTAAGGACCTATCTCTGCCAGTTTTGGAGATATAAGGGACTAAATGTTATAATTTTGGAGTTACCATAATGTGCCATAAATTTCCTACAGAAAAAAATTAATTAAAATAAAGAAAAGGTCATTTTGGTCAAAATTCTTGAAATGGAAGGTGCTCTGAAGTTCCAGATGTTCTAATTTGATGAAATAATGTCATTTTTGACCACAAGTTGTCTGCTTTGCCAAGCCTTATTCCGGAGTTCAAAATTTATTATCCATTACTGTACTGCATATTTTGCTTTAACCACCAATATGTACTTTTTGATACAGCGTAACTTTGGAGATAAAAGGGAAGCAAAATTTGCAAAGTTCAGTTCATGGTGAAAAGTAGGTCAAAGGTCTATTTCAAGGTCACAGTAAGGTTGCCAGTATATGACTTCCTATTCAACTTCAATAGTAACTATGGACCTATCTCTGCCAGTTTTGGAGATATAAGGGACTAAGACTTCGTTCACAAGGAATGTCTATTTTCTAAAAATCTTTTTTCTATTCGCGCTACCTTATGATCACAGTCTATGCCCTGAATATCCCGCCACGTAATTACTGGCAGCGCGAGCCAGTTACTTAAAGTAACTTATAGTAACTGGCTCGCGCTGCCAGTAATTACGCCGAGGGATATTCAGGGCACAGACCATGATCACAACACATGCCGCGAATAGAAAATAGAATTTAGAAAATAGACATTGCATGTGAACAAAGCCTAAATGTTATAATTTTGGAGTTACCATAATGTACCATAAATTTCCTACAGAAAAAATTAATTAAAATAAAGAAAAGGTCATTTTGGTCAAAATTCTTGAAATGGGAGGTGCTCTGAAGTTCCAGATGTTCAAATTTGATGAAATAATGTCATTTTTGACCACAAGTTGTCTGCTTTGCCAAGCCTTATGTTTTATTTTTTCCGGAGTTCAAAATTTATTATCCATTACTGTACTGCACATTTTGCTTTAACCACCAAAATGTACTTTTTGATACAGCCTAACTTTGGAGATAAAAGGGAAGCAAAATTTGCAAAGTTCAGTTCATGATGAAAAGAAGGTCAAAGGTCAATTTCAAGGTCAGAGTAAGATTGCCAGTACATGACTTCCTATTCAACTTCAATAGTAACTATGGACTTATCTCTGCCAGTTTTGGAGATATAAGGGACTAAATGTTATAATTTTGGAGTTACCATAATGTCCCATAAATTTCCTACAGAAAAAATTAATTAAAATAAAGAAAAGGTCATTTTGGTCAAAATTCTTGAAATGGGAGGTGCTCTGAAGTTCCAGATGTTCAGATTTGATGAAATCATGTCATTTTTGACCACAAGTTGCCTGCTTTGCCAAGCCTTATGTTTTATTTTTCCGGAGTTCAAAATTTATCATCCATTACCGTACTGCACATTTTGCTTTAACCACCAAAATGTACTTTTTGATACAGCGTAACTTTGGAGATAAAAGGGAAGCAAAATTTGCAAAGTTCAGTTCATGATGAAAAGTAGGTCAAAGGTCAATTTCAAGGTCACAGTAAGATTGCCAGTATATGACTTCCTATTCAACTTCAATAGTAACTATGGACCTATCTCTGCCAGATTTGGAGATATAAGGGAAGCAAAATTTGCAAAGTTCAGTTCATGGTGAAAAGTAGGTCAAAGGTCAATTTCAAGGTCACATTTAGATTGCCAATATATGACTTCATATTCAAGTTCAATAGTAACTATGGGCCTATCTCTGCCAGGTTTGGAGTTAAAAGAGAAAGAATTTAGCAGAGTTCAGTTCATGGTGAAAAGTAGGTCAAAGGTCAATTTCAAGGTCACATTTAGATTGCCAATATATGACTTCATATTCAAGTTCAATAGTAACTATGGGCCTATCTCTGCCAGGTTTGGAGTTAAAAGAGAAAGAATTTAGCAGAGTTCAGTTCATGGTGAAAAGTAGGTCAAAGGTCAATTTTAAGGTCACATTTAGATTGCCAGTATATGATTTCCTATTCAACTTCAATAGTAACTATGGACCTATCTCTGCTAGTTTTGGAGATAAAAGGGAAGCAAAATTTCCAAAGTTCAGTTCATGGTGAAAAGTAGGTCAAAGGTCAATTGTAAGGTCACATTTAGATTGCCAGTATATGACTTCCTATTCAACTTCAATAGTAACTATGGACCTATCTCTGCTAGTTTTGGAGATAAAAGGGAAGCAAATTTTCCAAAGTTCAGTTCATGGTGGAAAGTAGGTCAAAGGTCAATTTCAAGGCAACATTTAGATTGCCAGTATATGACTTCATATTCAAGTTCAATAGAAACTATGGACCTATCTCTGCCAGTTTTGGAGATAAAAGGGAGGCAAAATTTGCAAAGTTCAGTTCATGGTGAAAAGTAGGTCAAAGGTCAATTTCAAGGTCACAGTAAGATTGCCAGTACATGACTTCCTATTCAACTTCAATAGTAACTATGGACCTATCTCTGCCAGTTTTGGAGATAAAAGGGAAGCAAAATTTCCAAAGTTCAGTTCATGGTGAAAAGTAGGTCAAAGGTCAATTGTAAGGTCACATTTAGATTGCCAGTATATGACTTCCTATTCAACTTCAATAGTAACTATGGACCTATCTCTGCTAGTTTTGGAGATAAAAGGGAAGCAAATTTTCCAAAGTTCAGTTCATGGTGGAAAGTAGGTCAAAGGTCAATTTCAAGGCAACATTTAGATTGCCAGTATATGACTTCCTATTCAAGTTCAAAAGTAACTATGGACCTATCTCTGCCAGTTTTGGAGATAAAAGGGAACCAAAATTTGCAAAGTTCAACTCAAGGTGAAAAGTAGGTCAAAGGTCAATTTCAAAGTCACATTTAGATTGCCAGTATATGACTTTCCATTCAAGTTTAGTAACTAAGGACCTATCTCTGCCAGTTTTGGAGATATAAGGGACTAAATGTTATAATTTTGGAGTTACCATAATGTGCCATAAATTTCCTACAGAAAAAAATTAATTAAAATAAAGAAAAGGTCATTTTGGTCAAATTAGAACATCTGGAACTTCAGAGCACCTTCCATTTCTAATGGAAGGTGCTCTGAAGTTCCAGATGTTCTAATTTGATGAAATAATGTCATTTTTGACCACAAGTTGTCTGCTTTGCCAAGCCTTATTCCGGAGTTCAAAATTTATTATCCATTACTGTACTGCATATTTTGCTTTAACCACCAATATGTACTTTTTGATACAGCGTAACTTTGGAGATAAAAGGGAAGCAAAATTTGCAAAGTTCAGTTCATGGTGAAAAGTAGGTCAAAGGTCTATTTCAAGGTCACAGTAAGGTTGCCAGTATATGACTTCCTATTCAACTTCAATAGTAACTATGGACCTATCTCTGCCAGTTTTGGAGATATAAGGGACTAAGACTTCGTTCACAAGGAATGTCTATTTTCTAAAAATCTTTTTTCTATTCGCGCTACCTTATGATCACAGTCTATGCCCTGAATATCCCGCCACGTAATTACTGGCAGCGCGAGCCAGTTACTTAAAGTAACTTATAGTAACTGGCTCGCGCTGCCAGTAATTACGCCGAGGGATATTCAGGGCACAGACCATGATCACAACACATGCCGCGAATAGAAAATAGAATTTAGAAAATAGACATTGCATGTGAACAAAGCCTAAATGTTATAATTTTGGAGTTACCATAATGTACCATAAATTTCCTACAGAAAAAATTAATTAAAATAAAGAAAAGGTCATTTTGGTCAAAATTCTTGAAATGGGAGGTGCTCTGAAGTTCCAGATGTTCAAATTTGATGAAATAATGTCATTTTTGACCACAAGTTGTCTGCTTTGCCAAGCCTTATGTTTTATTTTTTCCGGAGTTCAAAATTTATTATCCATTACTGTACTGCACATTTTGCTTTAACCACCAAAATGTACTTTTTGATACAGCCTAACTTTGGAGATAAAAGGGAAGCAAAATTTGCAAAGTTCAGTTCATGATGAAAAGAAGGTCAAAGGTCAATTTCAAGGTCAGAGTAAGATTGCCAGTACATGACTTCCTATTCAACTTCAATAGTAACTATGGACTTATCTCTGCCAGTTTTGGAGATATAAGGGACTAAATGTTATAATTTTGGAGTTACCATAATGTCCCATAAATTTCCTACAGAAAAAATTAATTAAAATAAAGAAAAGGTCATTTTGGTCAAAATTCTTGAAATGGGAGGTGCTCTGAAGTTCCAGATGTTCAGATTTGATGAAATCATGTCATTTTTGACCACAAGTTGCCTGCTTTGCCAAGCCTTATGTTTTATTTTTCCGGAGTTCAAAATTTATCATCCATTACCGTACTGCACATTTTGCTTTAACCACCAAAATGTACTTTTTGATACAGCGTAACTTTGGAGATAAAAGGGAAGCAAAATTTGCAAAGTTCAGTTCATGATGAAAAGTAGGTCAAAGGTCAATTTCAAGGTCACAGTAAGATTGCCAGTATATGACTTCCTATTCAACTTCAATAGTAACTATGGACCTATCTCTGCCAGATTTGGAGATATAAGGGAAGCAAAATTTGCAAAGTTCAGTTCATGGTGAAAAGTAGGTCAAAGGTCAATTTCAAGGTCACATTTAGATTGCCAATATATGACTTCATATTCAAGTTCAATAGTAACTATGGGCCTATCTCTGCCAGGTTTGGAGTTAAAAGAGAAAGAATTTAGCAGAGTTCAGTTCATGGTGAAAAGTAGGTCAAAGGTCAATTTCAAGGTCACATTTAGATTGCCAATATATGACTTCATATTCAAGTTCAATAGTAACTATGGGCCTATCTCTGCCAGGTTTGGAGTTAAAAGAGAAAGAATTTAGCAGAGTTCAGTTCATGGTGAAAAGTAGGTCAAAGGTCAATTTTAAGGTCACATTTAGATTGCCAGTATATGATTTCCTATTCAACTTCAATAGTAACTATGGACCTATCTCTGCTAGTTTTGGAGATAAAAGGGAAGCAAAATTTCCAAAGTTCAGTTCATGGTGAAAAGTAGGTCAAAGGTCAATTGTAAGGTCACATTTAGATTGCCAGTATATGACTTCCTATTCAACTTCAATAGTAACTATGGACCTATCTCTGCTAGTTTTGGAGATAAAAGGGAAGCAAATTTTCCAAAGTTCAGTTCATGGTGGAAAGTAGGTCAAAGGTCAATTTCAAGGCAACATTTAGATTGCCAGTATATGACTTCATATTCAAGTTCAATAGAAACTATGGACCTATCTCTGCCAGTTTTGGAGATAAAAGGGAGGCAAAATTTGCAAAGTTCAGTTCATGGTGAAAAGTAGGTCAAAGGTCAATTTCAAGGTCACAGTAAGATTGCCAGTACATGACTTCCTATTCAACTTCAATAGTAACTATGGACTTATCTCTGCCAGTTTTGGAGATATAAGGGACTAAATGATATAATTTTGGAGTTACCATAATGTGCCATAAATTTCCTACAGAAAAAATTAATTAAAATAAAGAAAAGGTCATTTTGGTAATAATTCCAGAAATGGGAGGTGCTCTGAAGTTTCAAATGTTCAAATTTGATGAAATAATGTCATTTTCGACCACAAGTTGCCTGCTTTGCCTAGCCTTATGTTTTATTTTAACGGAGTTCAAAATTTATTATCCATTACCGTACTGCACATTTTGCTTTAACCACCAAAATGTACTTTTTGATACAGCGTAACTTTGGAGATAAAAGGGAAGCAAAATTTGCAAAGTTCAGTTCATGATGAAAAGTAGGTCAAAGGTCAATTTCAAGGTCACAGTAAGATTGCCAATATATGACTTCTTATTCAAGTTCAATAGTAACTATGGACCTATCTCTGCCAGTTTTGGAGATAAAAGGGAACCAAAATTTGCAAAGTTCAATTCATGATAAAAAGTAGGTCAAAGGTCAATTTCAAGGTCACATTTAGATTGCCAGTATATGACTTCCTATTCAACTTCAATAGTCACTATGGACCTATGTCTGCCAGGTTTGGAGATAAAAGGGAACCAAAATTTGCAAAGTTCAATTCATGATAAAAAGTAGGTCAAAGGTCAATTTCAAGGTCACATTTAGATTGCCAGTATATGACTTCCTATTCAACTTCAATAGTAACTATGGACCTATCTCTGCCAGTTTTGGAGATAAAAGGGAAGCAAAATTTGCAAAGTTCAATTCATGACAAAAAGTAGGTCAAAGGTCAATTTCAAGGTCACAGTAAGATTGCCAGTATATGACTTCCTATTCAAGTTCAATAGTAACTATGGACCTATCTCTGCCAGTTTTGGAGATAAAAGGGAACCAAAATTTGCAAAGTTCAATTCATGATAAAAAGTAGGTCAAAGGTCAATTTCAAGGTCACATTTAGATTGCCAGTATATGACTTCCTATTCAACTTCAATAGTAACTATGGACCTATCTCTGCCAGGTTTGGAGTTAAAAGAGAAAGAAATTAGCAGAGTTCAGTTCATGGTGAAAAGTAGGTCAAAGGTCAATTTTAAGGTCACATTTAGATTGCCAGTATATGACTTCCTATTCAACTTCAATAGTAACTATGGACCTATCTCTGCTAGTTTTGGAGATAAAAGGGAAGCAAAATTTCCAAAGTTCAGTTCATGGTGAAAAGTAGGTCAAAGGTCAATTTAAAGGTCACATTTAGATTGCCAGTATATGACTTCCTATTCAACTTCAATGGTAACTATGGACCTATCTCTGCCAGTTTTGGAGATAAAAGGGAAGCAAAATTTGCAAAGTTCAATTTATGGTGAAAAGTAGGTCAAAGGTCAATTTCAAGGTCACAGTAAGATTGCCAGTATATGACTTCCTATTCAACTTCAATAGTAACTATGGACCTATCTCTGCCAGATTTGGAGATATAAGGGACTAAATGTTATAATTTCGGAGTTACCTTAATGTGCCATAAATTTCCTACAGAAAAAATTAATTAAAATAAAGAAAAGGTCATTTTGGTCAAAATTCTTGAAATGGGAGGTGCTCTGAAGTTCCAGATGTTCAAATTTGATGAAATAATATCATTTTTGACCACAAGTTGTCTGCTTTGCCAAGCCTTATGTTTTATTTTTCCAGAGTTCAAAATTTATTATCCATTACCGTACTGCACATTTTGCTTTCACTACCAATATGGACTTTTTGATACAGCGTAACTCGAAAACCGTATGGAATACAAAAAAACGGAGACCACCCTCAGTGTTGGGCTTTACATGCTCTACAAAATGCAAAAAAGAATGGGTCTCTAGCATTAACGGTTCCCGAATTACAGACAGTTTTCAGTTTCGGTATCTTATGGCCGCTACACCCGTGAAAATGCACCGATTGACCCCAAATTCACACAGATGAAAGATGACCTGAAGGGTAATATTTTCCAATAATTTTATTGGTTAAGTCTGTGTGGTGTCTGAATAACAGCGCAAATAAATTTTTTTTCGTAAAAAAATTCATTTTTTTGAAAATTTTTGCCCGTTTGACCTTGAAATAAAGGTCAAAGGTCAAATCCAAGGGCATATTTGAAATCTACACATATGACTTTTGGAAAGCCGTCTGTAGAAATTTTTCCCATAATTCCTTCCGTAGGGTAGATAATTAGCATTTAATTTTGCCATTTTTGGACAAGGGTGCATTGCAATGAGTGCCACACCTAGACCCCAATACCGACAAAGCCCAAATTTTACGTGGAACGAGTTGAGATTATAGGTGACCTAAATCCAACAGATGGGTATGGGGGCCCTTACCGTCTAGGAGGAGAAGCGGTAACGGTAACATGGCGGCGGAGCCGGCGGAGCCGCAGGAGCCGGCGGAACGGACCGGACGGGACTAAAACCATGTGTACCGCCAGCGCTAACGCTGGTGGTACAATAATAATCATGATAATTTTTTTTAAAACTCAGTGTTAAATCAAGACCATCTGTGACTGTGAGAATGAAATCCAAGGTATCCCAGAATAATCATAAGCTGTAATGCACTTAAAACAAAATAAAAATTAAGAGAATCAGGGCATCATCCTTCCCCCCTCCTCACATTTTTCACAATAAAGACACGCCCACATTAACATACACCACAACTACCAATTTTTTATTTCGCCTTCAATCTGAGCTCTGTCTGAAAACAAATTGCACATGACATACCTGAGCTGTACTGTTTTCTTTGAGCACAGCCGTCTTCATACTGTCCAGCACCATCTCCAGCCCTCCCTCTTCCCTGAACACTTTGTGTAGACTGGTATCTGTAATGTGGAAGAAACAGGTACAAGACCTCCAGATACAAAGTGATATTTACCACACACAGTTATGGTGCCTCTTCATGAAATATATTAAAAAAATATTAGATTAAGAAATAAATATATACTGATATTTACACAAACAATCATTTTTACAGGACCTCAAAACATCTCTCAAAACAATACGTATCAGTACTGCTACTATAAAGACTTGTCTTCAGTGAAAACAGGTCATGATATCAATTTCCAAATATAACTGTAATAATAATAAAATCAAAATAGACCTCATGGGTATATTTACCTTGTAACATAATAGCTAGCTGGTCTAGTGCAGACTTTTTCACTCCTATATCCACTGACGGAGATCTGAGAATATTGACAACTTTCATCATGCTGTCCACCTGTAATCACAAGAGATTTTTAAAGAGTTTTATCCCATCAATGTTTTCTAGTTTTGTTCTAACCCATGGTTTTAATTATAAAATTATTGTATTTATATCTTAAACAAGCAATAAAAATGTGTCTATTTTAGAGTTTGTTATTGAAATAAATTCCTTGAGTATATTTTATATATATATAACTGTATCATGATAAATCATCATAATTATATCACATTCAATAAGAATGAGTCACAACAGTATGAGCAGTGCCCCATTTCTGTGAAAGAAGTATCACTACAGTGATATCACCACGTTGGTCCATGAACTTGTAGAATCTCAAAATATTATCAATATCACAAACTTGTACTGTTAACTCAAAAAATACAGACCAGAGAGACTTAAACATATAATATTACTACTGTTAGTAACAGATATGGTCATTAAGTGTAAACAGCACAGCAATAAAATATCCCATTTACCTGGAAAACAGAGCGCCCAGCCTCATCAGAATCTTCTAGGTATCTAGGCTCCCTGATGACATACAGGTCTGACAGCCCAGCCACGTCTAGTTCTGTGAAGACTGGGAGCTTCTTCTCGCTGTCCTCCTCATCTGAAAGAAACCAGGCCAGCTTGGACAGCGCCTCTGCTCTTGTCCTGGGGAGCAAGGAGACAAAAAAAAGCTTCTAAAAACTTGCACCATCCCTGTTTTTCATTATTGTTTCTTTACTAAGTCTAGAAATCCATATTTTTCATCAGAGTTTCTGCTTACCTGACATCTTTGGAAAACATCATTCTGAGAACACCCCTGAACCTCTCTAGTTTGGGCAACGTTCCCTTCACTGGAGACGGAGTGACATCACACAGGCTACGAATACTGCTCCCTAGGGGGCTCTGCAAACCAGCATAACCCTGTGTGAAAACAGAAAAAAAAATTTTTAAATCCAAACCCAAATATCCAGTAGAATAAAGCATATTAACATTGAGGTGTTAGCTGTAGAACTGAAATGGCTATGGTACCCATAGTATTGAAACTGAATTGTAACCCAATTGTAGGGAAGAGTTGTCTGGAGAAGATAGCAAGTGTATGACAACTGCTGAACTGACAAGGTTCAACTCAGTGTGTACAAGCTACACATGTTCATCTCAGACTCACACTTGTCCTGTGATGTTTAAACTAAACTGATAGTTCAATTTGTGTTATTACCTGTAATATTGGCATTATAGCAGCCACAATCTGCATCAGTCTGCTCCATATATGATCAGGCATTAGCAGCTGACTCTGAAGGAGGTACAAGACTACCTGCTGTGCCACACCCAAGACCTGGAAATATGAACACTTGATATTGGCAGTTGAATCCCATAAATTAATCAAACAAATACAAGCAGTTATCAGCTAGGCACTTTCAACCTGGTGCTGATCTATTACATATATAATGCCAATACATATTGCAACTTCTGAAGTTAATAGCAAGAGGAACAAACCCTAAAGTGCAATGTATCTCAGTTGATGTTTAAACAGACTGTAGTCAATAAAAAATCAAATTATAGTTGTAAATATGATAAATAATTTAACAAAGTGTAGTTATGACTACTATAAATGCAAACTGCAGTTATAATCCTAATAATAACAAAATGTCAGCTAAATGTAAGATGGCCTCCTTATGTCCTGCCTTCAACAACCCACCCTTTCATTAGCATCATCCATCCCAAAGCAGCAGATTTCATACAGAACATGTCTGTCCAACAAGAACAGGATTTTCTGACAACTGGACGGCTTGCCGGGGCCATCAATATGAAGAGTATCCTAAAATATAAGTGTAAAATAAAGTCCATAGCATAAAATCAGCATAAATATAATCGCCAGAATATACCTAGGTGCACCAGCTCTATCACTCCTTTATCCTCACAAAAGTCAAAACAGCATATCATAGTGAGTACATTTTTTGCAGTCCCAAAATCAAATAAGGACGTAGGACTGACAATTGATTGACACTGCAGAGCAGGGTATAGTTTTGTTCTGTGCAGAAAAATAATACAGACAGATAAAGCTAGCACCAAATATTCTTTCTTTCTGTACCTTGACCAGTGCCAGACATACAGAGTATGCCCTCAGCTTCACCTCCACCAGAGAGTGGGCAAGGACTTCCAGGAGCACCTTCCTACTGTTGGTCATCACTAATGGACTGGCATTGACTGGACTGCAGCTGGAAAGAGGACAGGTAAATGAAGTGTTAACTTAAATGAGTGTATCATATTTGGTGTGTTTACAGGTATGTTCAGACAAAGAGATTTAGTTACTAAGGCATGTCAAATGTAAATCCATCTAGTTTATGAGTTCTATGATGTTTGTGTGAGAGAGAGAGAAGGCACTTTTTTACCAGCATAAGTCTATGATGGCAGTGTACTCTAACACATAGACACTACTACACACATACACAAGCACTGCACAAGTAACATGCAAGTAGTCCAGAGCTTAACAGTGTTCAGGTATAGTGACAGGGTAGACTGGGACATTACAACATGTACATATGTACATGAAGACATGCCTATACACTCAGTATTAACTTACACATCAGAGCACAGCCTGACATACTCCTCTACCAGTGTTAGGTTACAATGATATGGAAGACTGGGCAGGGAGTCCTCTGCAATCTGTATCAGCTCTGTGGCATCTTGATCACACTGTGGAAAAAATTATTAATTGGTTTAAAAATTGACTTGTCTGAGGTCTTGCTTAGTATCATGTTCTTCTTGAATTCAAAATAATTCTTAATGAATTCAATGACCATATTTTTCATCAAATCAGGTATACATTACCAGTGGGATTTTTTTTTCCTTCTCAATACATATGACAACCAATAATTTCATTTAGTATACATATTTTGTGAAAATCACAGATACCAGTTTTTGACTCACTTGTCCTTTGTGAACCCAATATTTTAAAAGCAAGCTTTTAAAACAGTACTCAATATGACATTATTGCTATAATAAATTATTATTAACAACCATCTGTTCTGCGCAGTATTTTACCCTGTTCTGGCAGTTCAGTAAGAACTGGCAAGTCTTCTGCATGGACACCACTATGGTCTCAGCCTGCAGGAACCTCTGGTACCCCTCTCCATCCACAGCCTCCAGGTAAGGCAGGAAAGCAGGTCTGAGGGCAGGGAGACTCTGGGACAGCGCCTCATCAAACACTATCCAGCTCACTGACTGACTCAGGTGCTCCGAGATCACAGACTGAGCCTTTAGTGGTATGGATGACAAGAAGGAAATATCATAGAGAATTTCAGGTATAAAAAGACTGATATCTGAAAATAATGACGTGGGGTCCATACCAGGGGGGCCTCTGCATCTATCTCAAAAATGTTATTATTGGCTCTCAAAAACGTCGGAATACCATCAAAAGACAGAAAAATCTCATTACTGGAAGTTGCACTTATCTTTATTGACAGTTACCAGATAAATAGGATCTTTTATTATCAATACTTTGTATTTGTGAGTGGTGTTGTGCTTACTTGTCACAGATTAATATAGATTATTTTTGCTTAAGACCACTGCTGCTGATTATGATTCTTACAAATCAAAACTTAACAAATGAACACAATTCTCACGACAATTCAAACACTCAGCAAAAATATTTTTAACAACCTGTTCAACTGGCACCAACAGCTTGAGGAACTTGTGCAGGAATACGCTGACCACCAGGAAGCCAAGGCGGTGCTGCTCCTTGTCACCACTGGTGCCAGACTGGTGGTGATGGTAACTGGAGACTTCACCAAGGATTTGTAAAAATTCCTGTAACTTCTCAACCTGAAATAGACAAAGCACAAGATATTCTTAGAACTATATTGCTATATAATGCTATTCATTCTGAATAAATAAATTGACGCTTTTTATCAGATCGCATAAACTTTCTTAATCTGCCGAAAAGAACATTTAAATTATTCATCCTGCTTTTCAAACCATTCTAAAGATGACACCATATATCTGGTACTCTTTTTCTAACCAAGTTAATCAAAAATGCATAAAACCAACTACAGAACATAAACATTTATCACTAATACATCTTTCCTGAAAAGCAGCCTTTTTCAAATATCTAGTATGCTCTATACACCAACAGATATACTTCCAGATGTGATCTGGTAAATGAAATAAAGGTGCAGACTTTCCTGCATAATAACAAGTCTTTTTTATCAAACTCACCATATCTCTAGCTGTTATACTGCCATCTGTCCACACCTGACCTGTGAGACTTAGCCCCAGTACATCCAAACTCTCGTCCATCAAGAGAGCTACATCCACCAGGGTGTCCTTGCGGTCAGTTCGCAGCAAGGGGGCAGCCCTGGTCAGTGTCCGGAGACAACACTGTGGAAGGGTCAGTTGAGAGAACTGCAGGGCGTCCATCTCATCAACGTCTGTGTCTTCCTGCTGGTGATTACCCATGTCCTGGTCCTCCTGAGGGGACACTGGTCTGAAATAAGGACAGAAATGAAATAAAATGAAGGATAATTTGTACTGACCAGATGGCCTTCTGATTAGAGTGTTTGTCTCCAGAGCAAGAGGCACGAGTTTGACCAATCCTTTATAAACAGTATCTGCCGACTCCCTGCTTGGCACTCAGTACTTAAGGGTTGAAGCAGGGTTCAGGCAGAGAACAATATTATAAGCATGCTATTTTTCAGCGCCTCATACAACAGCAGGGCTTATAAAAATGATGATAATCCTCCCCAGGGAGGCGAAATCATCAACACAGATCGTAATGGCCAGGAGTCAACTGAAATATGTACCACACAAAATTGTAACTTATTGTAAAGTCTAAAGAACATATTTGGAATTTAGACTTTTAAAAAATCAATATGTTTATTTAGTTATAATAAGTAGACGACAATGCAGGGAAGCAAGAGAGCAAAAAACACTTTAAAATATATATTTACAGAAGGAAAATTGGTCAAGATTGCCTAATTTGATATTGCCACCACCACTAATGCACTCAAGACAAAAATGACACTAAGTTTCTAAATGGTTTACTGTTAAATAACCTTGAACTATCTGATGGCGAAGTATCTCTATCTTGACCATCACCCTGGTTACGGGTATCACTTCGACCAATCACAGATGGTCTTGTATCAGAAGAATTAAGAGTCTGATTGCTAGGAGATGCAACACTTGATGGAGGAGATGCCCCAAAGTCTGAAACAATATTACAAAGAGCATGAAATAAGAAGAATAAGAAAAAAAAAAAACAATAAAGCATCTAAATATAAATAAGATTCTTCTTTGACAAATGCTGTTTACATTTTAAATTGAGCATCTAAGTTAATTCCACTTTTTTTCAAGGAAAAAAGAGAGGGAAAGCACTAGTAAGGTGTTAATTAAGGCTATCTTCAAGGCTTTCCCCAGGACTCCCTGTAAATCAATGACCAAATTACAGATTCAACTTTTGGGATTCCCTGTACCCTAAATCCTTGAAAACCCTTGGTTATCTTCCAAGACAATGCACTTTTTAAATACATGTATTATTATATGATACATCACCTATTTTTGGTGTATACAGAGTTGGATCCTGATAAAAGTGGATCCTGTGCTGCAGATGGACACAAAGGTCTCGTAGTGTTTTCACTGCAGCTGTCACAACACCCAATGTCCCACCCTCACTGGGCACTTGCAGCAGTTGTAACAAAATCTGAAACACAGTAATTGAAGTCAGCCTGGTGGACAGAGTTTGTGAGATAGTGACTACTATAATCAACCGAAGTGTGCATTTTTGACTTACGCCAATGCAGAAAAGTAAATTTCAATCACTATTTAATCCAACATACCTTGTTTTTAAGATTTATCATTTGTATTTGCTCACAAAACCCTGCCAAATGGCATGAGTCCCTTTTTCTGTTCGGAAATCTGACATAATTGTATTTAAGTGCCACTATCAAACATTGCTTAGGGAAATCATAAATTAATCTATTTTATTTTGATCTAGGTAGTCATCACCACAGTTATACTTTACCTTGACAATGCTAGGTCGTTGCAGAAAGACCTCAGCAGGAAAATCCAAGAAGACAACATCACTAAGAAACTCACATGCACTTATCACCATGGTCTGGTCTCCACTGTGTAGTGAACTGAAAGGTGAAAATGAATAGGTTAAATCTTATTTGTATAAAGACCCATGCTGTTTCAAACCAGCTATGCATCTTCCTATCAAGCAGGGCTTAAAACATATTATGAAGCACTCTTCTCTTTTATCAGCCATACACCTGTTGTTAACTGTGCTCAAAATAATGTTATTATATCATTTTAAACCTCATAACAATGGAAAAATATTCACAGGAACAAAAACTAATTCATCTTACTTTTCAGTTGATGACATAACATGTCTGTCTGTTGGAGTCAAAGGCAGCCATGGGAAAGTGGAAAATTTAATGCAGCCAGAAATATCTGGAAGGCCAGAAGACAAAACCTGAATCCTACATACGTCATTTAGTACTGAGAGTTAGAGTCTAGACTAATCTATAATGCTTCAGAGAGTGGTATACATGTGTCTCTACAATGTCAGTGGGTTTCAAATGCTTCCTGTCATATCTGTCATAGCTCAAATTGAAATTCAGCCAACCAAAATTATATAATTGTTTCTTCCCATTTTAAATCTATAAAAAAGTTACCCATTTTAAATCTATAAAAAAGTTCACTGTTTTACCAAACAATCAATCAAGCAATCGATCAACCAATCATTATTCATCAATCAGTAAAGCTAATACTTAATCAGGTTCAACTGACTTACAAATAAGGGAATGAATATATTTAATATTTTAAGTTTTTATATTAATTTTATTTATTAATTTACTTATTAATTCATTTAAAATTAAATTTCAATTTTATCAATTAATAAAACTTCAATCTCCTACCTCTGTCCAGCTGTTCCCTGGTCACTCCAGCCACTTGACCAGCAAACTGACTGTCCTGGTCTGGGGTGAAGTAGCCCATGACTGTGTCCTCTGAGGTGTCAGATGTTTGGTACCTGGCACTGTCATAGTCTTGTCTGTAGCTAGTCCTGTGGGTGTGGGTGGGAGGCTGGGACAGGACTGGGCTAGGGTGACCTAATTAATAATTTTTTTATATATTGTCATGTTTGTACAGTGAAAGTGTAAAATGAGAATTAATATGATCTGTCAATAAAATGAAATGAAATAAAATCAATTGTGCTCATTGAAAAATAAGTTACCACACTATCTAGAAAATAAAAGTTTGAATATGTTTAAACCTTTAAAGAAATGTACTATCTTTATTTGTTCTGTGTTGCCTATGCTTAGGACAGCAAATAAAATGGCTGAAATTGTGACATTTTGAGTTTGACATTTTATGAAATCTCCTTATTTAGAATATTGATACAAAATCCAGCCTTTTGCTGAATTTCTTATCCATAAAAATCTAGTGATGACTTTTATTATATTTATATAACTTGCCTTTAAACTCTAAAATGAAAATCACCACAACGAAACAAATCAATTAACAAATAATACAACTACTAAAATTATGATAACAGAATATTCAATTATAATATCTGTGCAATCTTAGGTTTTTGAAGAAAAAAAAAACATACTTCTTGTGATAGAATTTTGTTGATATATACACTGGTTGGTATGAGTCTGTTCAGCAGAGTCTGGTAGCTTCATCATGTACTCCAACACTTGGTCTATCAATGGGTGCAGTACCTTGTCACAGTTCACTCTGAGCTGGGTGAGGAACTCCACTCCACCAATGTCCTGCAGGAGCTGGGCTGCAGAGGAGTGCTGAAAGTAATGGTATTAGATGATGATATTATATATCCAGGCCATGGCCAACTTGCTGTATGTGACTGTGATGTTACAAGTAAATATAAGTCTGGTTAGATGATTAAAACTTGAAGCAAATAAGAAGCAAGATCTGCTCTACTTGTCTTTACTACATGAAATTTGGGGACACCTTGTTAAAAATAGTGATCTTTGTCACCTTGAAGAATGATGGTGATGATTAAGATCACAAAAAAATCCTGCATTTCTGATGTAAAAGCTCAGTGGTAGTTTATATCTACCTCTTCCTTCTCTTTTCCTTACCTTGGCCAGTCTTGCCAGAAGTGTCATCACCTCATCTTGATGTGGGCAAGTAGGGAAGTTGAACCACTCCAACAGCCTTATCAACAAGTGTTTCTCCTGAACTAGGTCTGCATCACATATGATATGGTGGTCAAGCTTAGACTGGACATTGCGCAGAGCTCTGACTCTGATCTCCTCCAGTTGATGACCTGAGATTGATGAAGAGACCGTACAGTCTTATTTCTGTTTCTATCAATCATGCAAAATAAAATAATAATATTGTATCAAATCCCACGCGAGCACAGTGCGTAAACAGAGACACAGTCACACTAATCAATTTAGTATTCAAATTGAATTCCTGATATCAATTTACAGTGTTAAAAACAAGGCATACAATGTACGCATGAGTGGAGAGACTAACACCCCATTTCCATAGATTAGATCGACCTACTTTAGATCGACCTAACTCCCTGGGGGTTCACGCTAAATAGCTGTCAGCCGGGCGGACACGAAAGTTAATTACCCCCTTACTGCTTGTAGTAGGCGGGACGGACATTTAAGTCGGATTATCTGAAAGTAATCTAGTGAGACTCCCCGCGGGGATAGATCGATCTAAAATCTATGGGAATAGAGCCTAACTAGTGCGGGTTCAGTCTGTTGATAAAATAGTTGAACCAAAAATAACAAGGAAAAATGACAAAATGTAAGCAACTTACCAAGTTTTCTAAACAAGGGCTGCAGATCTATGTCAGTTTTAAGCGGATCATTCATTTTCAATGAATATCTGACATGAGATGAATTCAATTTTTATCCAAGTTTAAGACAAATGCGTGACTCGAGGGGTACACATCGTCGTGGATGAAAATTGGAGTTTCGAAGTGTCCGCCATTTTCAATCGTGCACAAAAAATAATGAAGAAGTGGCGGAATATTTACTGCATTGCCATCTTTGTTTTTGAAAAAAAAATATGTTTCTTTACAAAAAATCTGGCGTGAATATAGTTTTTATTCTCACTTATCAATGGTGTGTAAATGTTTTATGTTATGGTGATTTTTAAGTCAGTAATTTGTTCCATACCCTGCCTAATTTTAGGAATACCTAATTATATCCCGTCATCCTCCGGTAAAGATGTCGCTGTCGTGAAGGTACACAAAGTAAGTTTTCTGCAATCGATCCCTAAATATCTCGTTATTTCCACGTTATCTTTAGTTTTCTAACAGGCATTACGTTGCAGTTTATGTGAGGATTGACATATTTTGTTTTTGACGAGCTGTCACAAGTTGGAATGGTTGCTTTCTCAAGTAACAGGCATGACCATACTGGTACCGTGGACAGTTTAGTCCATTCATAAATATAGAAATTTCTGTTTTTATGGTCCATTGAGTGATAAGCTCACTTTTTCCCCAATGATTCCCCAAGACCACGGGAGGGGACTCTAGAACATACACAGGTCACGGTAGGAGGACAGGGGTATTTTGTAAAGATCCAAAAAATATTTTTATCTAAAATCCTGACAGCTAAAAAAAAAAAAAAAAAAAAAATAGTGACCAAGGCCTAAATCTCACCATCACCCTCCAAGTTGGTCAATATTGCATTATTTACACTGATTGTACACGGTATGTGTACTCTTTTTATTTACTTGTTTATACATTTATTTATTTATTTACTTTTGTAGTGTGAAGTTTCAAACAGAATACCCACTGCAATTACCAGTATTATGGAACATGCCCACTCAAACTGGAAAGACGGCTACTACAGTAAGACCCAAGACAGCCACACAAAGAGAAAAAAGTGTAAAAACCACAACATCCACGGCAAAGACACCGAAAGTCACAGATAAAACATCAGTTTCTGCTAAGAAATTAGAGCCTAATGGGGAAGTTGATCTAGGGAAAGAAGGGATAAATCCCAGCAAAACCCAGCATGTACGAGATGACAGCACACAGGTTACAGGGGACATTAATAAGGAAGATGCTACCCAGGTGCAAGAAGGGGACATTGCAAGAAAGAAGCCCCCTGTTCAACCCCCTAAAGCCACAGAATTCTTCAAGCTAATTCGTGAAGGGAACCACAGGAAACTAAAGATATTATTGAGGAAAAGAGATGTTGATGTCAACTGGGTAGATAAAAATGATCCCCTGCAACCACCAGGGATTCTACTTGCTTGTGAAAAAAATAACCTTGAGGTAGCTAAAGTACTTTTACAGCCAGGAAATAAAATGATACCTAATGTCAATCTGGAAGATAAGAAAGGCAAAAGGGCTGTTTGGTGAGTAAAAAAACACAGATTGCCCTTTACTATCAGGCATGTCCTTTAGATGTACGGTAAATAACTTAAATGATGGTTTAAGTAGTAACAGACTCGGACTGACAGTTTGTTCAAAAACTTTTAGATGTAGGTTTTGATTCAGTGTTTTCTGTTTGCAGAAGTAAATGCAAAAAAGCAATTTTCACAGTAGCCTATATTTGTTACTTTTTACACTGACTAGCTTATTTTACTCTAAATTCTGCAGCAAAACCAGTTCCTTGTTATATTGACTATTGACTTAAGTATGATGCAATACATTTCAATCATTTAAAAAGGTGGGCTGCAATGCATGGTAATGCAGAGCTTGTTGACCAGCTGCTGATTCATGACTGTGATGTTGATATTCTGGATAAAGAGTCAGGTAGGAGTTTCTAAAAAAATATACTTTTGTTTATTTATTTATTTATTTATCATATTTTACATTATACTCACTGTTTCACTCACTGTTTCACTTGCATTCAATTTATCTTTTCAACAATTTACCAAGCATATCCTTTTTAATAAGTATTGTTTTTCTACCCCTTGGGCAGGTTTAATAAAAATATTTCCTATTTTTAAACTTATGCCTGTAATAAACTAGTGGTAGTCCAGATTCTGTGATTGCTGATCTGGAAGGGACCTCTGAAACATCAGCATTAAATAGATATTAAAGTTGTTATAAATAATCAAATTCTTCTTTATCCATCTTGAGTTAAAAAATTACTGGGAATTTCCCTGTAAGCATACTCACAATAGAAATGAACTTCAAGTGACCTCTGAAATTCAGAGTTTATTCATCCAAGCAGACAAAACAGCCTGATAGAGAGCAGCAAATATGGATGCTTGACTTAGGAGTTACTCTCTGACCACAGGGTCTGCTATTACGTAGTCTGTTACAAAATTATTGTATCACACCCTGTGGGAACTGAGATGATGAACAGGAATGTGATCCTCACCTGACATACCCCCTATATGTATCAGTGGAGGTGATTTCACACCTTGGTGTTGAGTTGCACACATCCCTGTCTATTACGCATAGCCTCATGCTGACTTGCTCTGAGCTGAGGAGCACACTTGTACTGGTAGAACATATCTTTACTACTTAAATTAAATCTATTCCAGGCACCACACCCCTTTACAGGGCCATCCTCAGCAATTCTGCCAAGGTCTGTCAGCTTCTGATCCATGCTGGGGCCAATGTGAACTTGAGGATACTGGGGTTTAATGTGGGTGGGGAATCACCACTCATGAAGTGAGTCATTTCTATTTCATTAAACAGACCATGTTATTAGCCTACTCATTTGATCTTGACATATTGTACCTTTTTGGATAATTTATTGTTTTACCGGAGGAGATACCATTGTCAAAGAAATATGTATATTTAAAATTTAGTTATTTGAATATTTTATTTTACATGCTGGTTATACACTGGTTATATTTAAAAATGTCTTCTTAATGTTTATGTTGAAATTTGAAGATGTTTCTGTTGTAACTCCTTGACTTCAGAGACAAGTGAATGCATACATTGGGTGATTTTTTATTGAATATTTTTTTAAATTTTGGCATATAGGTTTCTCATTTTGGAAAATTATTCAAAATACCTTTCATCTGTTGTTTAATTGTCTTCATTATCTTGATTTTTTCTCTGCTATTTCAGATGTGTTCAGTTAGACAACAAAGAAATCTGTGAAGTCTTAATCAATTCCCTGTGTAATCTCAATGCCAAGACAGACACCAGGTACAACGCTCTTCATTACGCAGTGGCCTACAGAAGGTACGACATTGCCGAACTTCTTCTGACCAACCGTATACATATGCATACAGCATCAGTGGAAGGTGTAACGCCAATGACTATAGCAGTAGATCAACACAATGCAGCAATGTGCCGCATACTTGTAGAATTTGGCTATAATATGCAGAAGAAGTACAAATGGGGCGAGACACCCCTGCAGCATGCTATCAAAATCCACAGCGAGAACTGTGCAATAACTCTAGTCCACATGGGTTGCAAACTGAAACGTCCTAAGGAAGAGAACTCCTATTTCTACTTGGCTGCCTCTGAGGGACTTTTCCAGCTGATGAAGTTGTTGCAAGAAATCAATCCATACTATATATATGAAAAGTGGATCTTGGAGCGCAACCTACCCCTTTCTCTGTACCAGAAGCCAGAACTGTTTGAATGGTTATTTGCCAAATCTAGTCAACCTGCGTCCCTCTCTGCCCTGTGCCGTTCTGTTATACGGGCCGCCATTGGGTCGTATCCTTCCACACAGGTCCTGGACCTCCCACTGCCAAAGAAGCTGCAAGAATACCTGGCCCTGAATGAGTATGTCAATGAGGAGATGTATAAGAAAATTCCTTTAACAAAGAAGGAATGCCCATTTGATTGTCCTAGCTACTGTCCAGTTACTGCCAGGAAGTGTCCGTTTTTGGATATTGAGGGCATAGATTATGTGGACTCGGATGAGGAGGAGGAAAGCTGTGCAGGGCATGGGACAAAAGATGGGCACCTGGAGTCACCCAAAGTGAAATCAATTATTAATAGTAAAGAGAAGGATGCTTTGAAAAGGGGAGGGACTCCTCGTAGGGTGTCTTTTTAAACTTGAACATGGGAGTGAGAAAAAAATGAATCAAGGGCACTATGAAAATAATACTTTGAATTTATTTTAAGGTATTTCATCAGTACCATTTAAGTTATAACAGTGGCAAAGGGAAATAGCGAATTGTGCAATTTTTTGTAATATCTTTTAATATTTGGCCAAAAACACTTATTCCTTGATAATATAGGGTTCACAAACATGTACCATTTCTTCTTTTCTTTGCATTTTTGAAGCCATTCATATTTGATAATATGTTATCACCTAAGTATGGATGGCCGACTGACTCTAAGGACATATTTTCAATGGTCACACTATTTGACAATAAATGTCCCTCTGAAGTGAGTGAAGAATGACAATATAGGGGCAATTTATACCACTTTCAGAAAACTGATGTTTTTGATAAGAAAATCCAGGGAGGTTGAAAGGATTTTTAAATTAGCTTTAATTTTTACTTATAGTTTTTTAATTCTACACATACCAGTTCAAATGTGTTCATATTTTAAGTTGAAAGGAAAATTATTTTCCTCCATGTACCCACCAGAATGTATTTGTGCTGTTTAACATTATTAAGAATTGAAAAAGCGTAAGAAGACGTACAAGGTTTTTTTCTTATAGAATATTTTATGTCATTGTTATACAAACATTCTTTTAATTTTTAAATTCTACGCATACCAGTTCAAATGTGTTCATATTTTAAGTTGAATGGATCAGTGTAAAGGAAAATTATCTTTTTCCATGTACCCACCGAAATGTATTTGTGCTGTTCAACATTTTTGAAAATTGAAAAAGTGTAAGACCTACAAGATTTTTTCTTATAGAATATTTTATTTCGTTATACACTCATCCTTTTTTACAAATAACAAATTTAGCAAGATTTTACATTTTCTTCTATTTTCACATTTTATATTGAAAAAGAATTCAACAGATATACCCACCAATATGCAATTAATTTTTTTAATGAAAAAAAACCTTTATTTTCATTACTATGAAAATTGAGTTAATATAACTTTAACTTTGATAACACTTCGTTATAACCTTGTTTTTGATGATCACATGTAAACTTAAGTGATTTGATTCATATTATTACTGTTAAAATGCAGGGTACAATTTTAATTACAAGCTGAGCTATATTCATTTCAATTTACAATGAGTATCTGTATATTGAACTCCCACCAGACACATGTATGTTTTCAACATGTTTCATATTGAGGTATTTATATTATTTGATTAAGAATAAATTAATTGAAGACAAATGTTCCACAGTTTGAGTTTTTTTCTAATCATATCCACACTACCTGTGAAATATATATTCTGTGTGCGAATGTTAAAGAAAATCCAAACTGCTTGTTTAATTTCAAAATTAAAGGCCTTTAAATTATACAATTTGCCGTTATTAAGCTTACTTAATATCTATTGTTGTTGTTTTTATTATAAGTTGGGTGCTCTTTTCTTTAAAATGTTTAGTGTGGAAAATGACCAACCAAAACACTTGACTGAGAGTACATAACACTAATTGACATAGTGTTAGTGAAAAGCATATAAAAGTATCAGGCCAATAATTAAGATTTCTAACGTGTAACTACCACTTTCGAGTCCTCCACCTAAAAGCACCAGCAGTGCTTTCAACACACTTATGAATGCAACTCAGATGAAAACTTGCGCCTGAAGGACTAGCTGTTACAGATTGATTATCATGTTCCTAAAGATGCCAAACTATCAAGTACTTCACCTTCATCTTTTTTCATGAAAAATAAATTTTGGCTCATTATAAATTATTAGTCCTTTTCCTTCTAGCTTCCACTTCATCACTTACGTTTCCTTCAATCAGTGTTTAAAGGAGCATCACAGGTTACAGCCCTATTGTAGGCCTTATAAACTGCTTCAACTCACCCACCAACCAACCCAAGCATTTTTCTCAAAAATCTTAGATAAAGAAAGTGAGAACAAGTATTCAATGATTAAAAAGCTCTTCCAGGCTTCTGAGACGTCTGCATGTAGCCTCAGCAACTTTTGTTATTCATTTATTGCATTAATGGAGACCGTGCACAATACACTATTTATGCAAATAAATTAAAATAAAAAATGAACCCGTTCAGTAAGTAACTTTATTTCATTTAGTACCATTAACCATTGATCCATATCTTTTTTTACCTATTCAAAGGCACACCACTTACATTAACCAGCTTTAGGATGCTTTATGGACATGAGTGACAGCATTTATTTATCAAACATCCCAAAAGTGAAGTCTACTATATCAAGTCAATATCACTGTCATCATCATCATCATCATCATCATCAATCACAAGACTAGAAAATTTATTCTCTACATCAGCATATTTCACCCTCTTCTTTTCAACATCAGGAGTTTTTGACCTTTCCTCCGAGTCGCTGTCCTGGTTCATTAACATTTTCTCTTCTCCAGCTTTTTTCTTAGGTGTTTTCTTTTTACTTTTCTTGGCACTCATCTGTGACACGTGCTGAAAATAACCAACAATGGGCAAAGAAGATAGGACTTTTTCAGAAAGTTCAAAATAAAACTCCGATATGGGACCAGCCCTTCCTAAAGTCTCACTAATAAACAAATCTGGATTGGGTCTGACTTTGAGTTCTTGATAGAAATTGTATGCAAATGTCCCATTGAAAATCAATGCAGGGTGAATCTTGTGAAAAGGCTCTACCAGTAATTGGTTCAAGTATGTCACAGCTTGGAGACAGGTTTGATACTGAGCAAAACCATGAATAACTGTTGAACTAAAGGGGTGAGCCGTACTGTGCTGAGGGGCTGCCATGAACTTATGTAATCTTTCTTGGGCAGTTCTTAGAGTGGTCAGTTTGATGTCCATCTCCAGGCTGTCAACATACACACAGGCATCAGTGGACAGTGGGGGACTGGTCCTACTCTTCTGGATCTTTGACTGGGCAACTCTCTTTCCCTTGCCTTTTGGTTGTTTGATTTGTGGAAGTTCTTTGAGACCTGCTCTGATGCAGGTTAGATCTATTACAGCTGAAAAGATAAGCAAACAATAATTAACATATCTAGAATTAATTTGACACTAGTTGGAAGATACTTGATAGAAACAATCAAAGGCAGATCTCTTTAAGTCAATCAGTTAAATAATATTTGTCAACTATCTTTTTATAATTAAAAAATAAGCAGAGGAAAATAAAAGAAATGTTACCGTACTTCAACAGACTTTATAAACTGCAAATGTCTTACATCTTTAATGGATGAATAAAATAATGAATAAAAAAAAATCTACCTAGTTTAATAAGAGTCACAAGCAGCACACTGACATGGAGCTGGGTCACTCTGGGGTGTGCATTCATAATCCAGAAAACCATGCCCCTTAGGACCAGCTGAAACATTTCTGCCACCTCATCCAACCTCTCTATTCCAGTCTGCTGTAAGGAGCTGACCAGTAGGTCCCTTCTTTCCTGACAGCTCAGTGCTGGAATGGAACTCAGTGATGGGAGAGGTCCATATTGTGGTATTTCAAACATTGGCTCAACTGGGATCTTTCTCTGTGACTTGTTTTCTCTGTCATACTCAACGATATATGCAACACTTGATACATCTTTGTCATTGTCTGATGAATCCTTTACTAACTTCTCATTGGTCATTACATCCTCTGTTGATTTTGTAATACTAATTTCTTTATTTGCCCCTTTATTGATATCATTTGTCTGGGTGCTTTCAGTTATTTCTTTGTTGCAGTTCTTATCATGAGTTAGTAATAAACCATATATAATTTGCCTGAGTTTTCTAGAACATGTATAAGAGCTTGATTGTTTCATGTCCTCAACCTGAGCCAATAAAAAAATTCGATGAAGAGAAACAGCATTCAGCATTAACTTGGGAACCCTGCTGGATCTAAACTGTTCAGCAAACCAAGCTGGCAAAATACACTGATCATAAGTCAGTAGATGTCCCAACTCTTTTTCAACAGGACTGCTGAAAAAATCTGCCAGTTTTGTTGTGGGATTAGTGTAATTTTCCACAGATTTTTTTATAATCTCAGTAACTTTGTCTCTTTTATCCTTCTGAATATGAGGGAGCAGTTGGTTTGTAATGCGTTCCACAGTACTGAAGTTCTTCATCCACAACATAAGTCCAATAATTTTGCTATGCCTCTTATTGGTAAAAAAGTCATGCTTGGACCCTTTTGGAAGAGGCACCTGAGCAAAGAATGTTTCAAACACCCTGCTGTCAACAAAGTCATTCCCTAACAAAGCTGCCAATACTGGCAATGCTACTGTATGTGTACAACTAAAATGTTGCAAGAAGTTGTGAACCCTGTAAATACGGGCTCGAAGATATTTGCATTCTTTTTCTTCTCTGCTAGCATCCACACAGCCTCCCAGCATCCCATGCCCTCCATCAGAATCAACATCAGGTTCATTATACACTTGTACATTGAGATCTATGTGGTCAAATGGTATGTAGCCACAGTGAACATCAAATACATAAAAGTCACTGTCATTGCTGACCACTGGGCAGTTCCACTCATTGGCTAAAGCAGCTATCTGGTCATCAGCCTCGAAGTCACATGTCAGGTGGGAAATGTCCAGCTCAACAAGGACATCACGGAACACTTCATAGGCCAGAATAGGAAGTATTTTCCCTCGCATGCCTTGGGAGATGAAGCCTGTTAATATGATAAAATGTAATATGCATAAAAAATATGATTTATACTATCATTTAAAACATTTAAATAAAAAGTTTTTAAAATGTATAATAAAAAAAGATTATTTTTGGATCACATGAATTTGACTTCAAAAACTGAATAAAATATAAATTTATTTTTTAACATATTACTCTTCCAGCACATAAAAAGTTTCTCTAAATTTCACAAAATTTCATTCTACAGGATTAAGAGATTAACATAAAATGACAGGTACATTTAGAAAAAGTCCTTCATTTACCTGCAAGATGAATTCGCTCCTGGGATCTCCTCAGGGTGGTACGTAGTTTTCTATCATCACTCTCATACCCTCCATCGAACACAACAACAGGAGAAATATTACAGGTCCGCAAAGTGTTAAAGAAGTCCCGTATATTCTTTGCAAAAGTATCATAATCTCCACCACAGTGATAAGGAATTCGATAATTGTAGTGAAGGAAATGATACAAGTTGTTTCCGTCTATGATAATCTTTGTGTCATGGAGTTTGTGTTCCTGGAGAAGATGGGGGTTATCTTGAATGAAGGAGGAGAGGCCATGTATCCCCATCCTTGCTGGATATGAGGGTTGATCATCTGGCTGAGCACATCACTGGCTGTATTCAGGCATTTCAAAATGTGAACTGAAATAATAACTAGAGGATCAGAGAGGCGATACCGCCTCCGAATATTGTACCACCAGCTGGAGCAAGCGCATTCGTATAGTCCCCACATACGCAAAATAAGGGACACAGCCACCAGTCTTATGCTTGACAAGCTGTAAAAATGCAAACAACAAGAATTTTCAAAATACGCAAAAAATATATATAACTTAAAATGGTACAATCAAAGTTAAGTTCATTGTAAGGTAGGTCAACGGTCAATTTCAAGGTCACAGTAAATTTCCAGTATATGACTTCCTATTCAACTTCAATAGTAACTATGGACCTATCTCTGCCAGGTTTGGAGTTAAAAGAGAAAGAAATTAGCAGAGTTCAGTTCATGTTTATAAGTAGGTCAAAGGTCAATTTCAAGGTCACACTTAGATTGCCAGTATATGACTTCCTATTCAAGTTCAATAGTAACTATGGACCTATCTTGCTAGTTTTGGAAATAAAAGGGAACCAAAATTTGCAAAGTTCAATTCATGATAAAAAGTAGGTCAAAGGTCAATTTCAAGGTCACATTTAGATTGCCAGTATATGACTTCCTATTCAAGTTCAATAGTAACTATGGACCTATCTCTGCCAGTTTTGGAGATAAAAGGGAACCAAAATTTGCAAAGTTCAATTCATGATAAAAAGTAGGTCAACGGTCAATTTCAAGGTCACATTTAGATTGCCAGTATATGACTTCCTATTCAACTTCAATAGTAACTATGGACCTATCTCTACAAGGTTTGGAGTTAAAAGAGAAAGAAATTAGCAGAGTTCAGTTCATGGTGAAAAGTAGGTCAAAGGTCAATTTTAAGGTCACATTTAGATTGCCAGTATATGACTTCCTATTCAACTTCAATAGTAACTATGGACCTATCTCTGCTAGTTTTGGAGATAAAAGGGAAGCAAAATTTCCAAAGTTCAGTTCATGGTGTAAAGTAGGTCAAAGGTCAATTTCAAGGTCACATTTAGATTGCCAGTATATGACTTCATATTCAAGTTCAATAGAAACTATGGACCTATCTCTGCCAGTTTTGGAGATAAAAGGGAGGCAAAATTTGCAAAGTTCAGTTCATGGTGAAAAGTAGGTCAAAGGTCAATTTCAAGGTCACAGTAAGATTGCCAGTATATGACTTCCTATTCAAGTTCAATAGTAACTATGGACCTATCTCTGCCAGTTTTGGAGATAAAAGGGAACCAAAATTTGCAAAGTTCAATTCATGATAAAAAGTAGGTCAAAGGTCAATTTCAAGGTCACATTTAGATTGCCAGTATATGACTTCCTATTCAACTTCAATAGTAACTATGGACCTATCTCTGCCAGGTTTGGAGTTAAAAGAGAAAGAAACTAGAGGATCAGAGAGGCGATACCGCCTCCGAATATTGTACCACCAGCTGGAGCAAGCGCATTTGTATAGACCCCCACATACACAAAATAAGGGACACAGCCACCAGTTTTGTGCTTGACAAGCTGTAAAAATGCAATCAACAAGAATTTTTAAACTATTGCAAAAAATATATATGGTACAATCAAATTTAAGTTCTTCGTAAGGTAGGTCAAGGGTCAATTTCAAGGTCACAGTAAATTGCCAGTATATGACTTCTTATTCAAGTTCAATAGTAACTATGGACCTATCTCTGCCAGGTTTGGAGTTAAAAGAGAAAGAAATTAGCAGAGTTCAGTTCATGCTAATAAGTAGATCAAAGGTCAATTTCAAGGTCACACTTAGATTGCCAGTATATGACTTCCTATTCAATTTCAATAGTAACTATGGACCTATCTCGCTAGTTTTGGAGATAAAAGGGAACCAAAATTTGCAAAGTTCAATTCATGATAAAAAGTGGGTCAAAGGTCAATTTCAAGGTCACACTTAGATTGCCAGTATATGACTTCCTATTCAAGTTCAATAGGAACTATGGACCTATCTTTGCCAGTTTTAGAGATAAAAGGGAAGCAAAATTTGCAAAATTCAGTTCATGGTGAAAAGTAGGTCAAAGGTCAATTTCAAGGTCACAGTAAGATTGCCAGTATTTGACTTCCTATTCAAGTTCAATAGTAACTATGGACCTATCTCTGCCAGTTTTTCAGATAAAAGGGACTAAATGTTATAATTTGGGAGTTACCATAAAGTGCCATACATTTCCTACAGAAAAAATTAATTAAAATAAAGAAAAGGTCATTTTGGTCAAAATTCTTGAAATGGGAGGTGCTCTGAAGTTCCAGGTGTTCAAATTTGATGAAATAATGTCATTTTTGACCACAAGTTGTCTGCTTTGCCAAGCCTTATGTATTTTTTTTCCGGAGTTCAAAATTTATTATCCATTACCGTACTGCACATTTTGCTTTCACCACCAATATGTATTTTTTGATACAGCGTAACTTTAGAGATAAAAGGGAAGCAAAATTTGCAAAGTTCAGTTCATAGTGAAAAGTAGGTCAAAGGTCAATTTTAAGGTCACATTTAGATTGCCAATATATGACTTCCTATTCAAGTTCAATAGTAACTATGGACCTATCTCTGCCAGTTTTGGAGATAAAAGGGAAGCAAAATTTGCAAAGTTCAGTTCATGGTGAAAAGTAGGTCAAAGGTCAATTTTAAGGTCACATTTAGATTGCCAGTATATGACTTCCTATTCAAGTTCAATAGTAACTATGGACCTATCTCTGCCAGTTTTGGAGATAAAAGGGAAGCAAAATTTGCAAAGTTCAGTTCATGGTGAAAAGTAAGTCAAAGGTCAATTTTACGGTCACATTTAGATTGCCAGTATATGACTTCCCATTCAACTTCAATAGTAACTATGGACCTATCTCTGCCAGTTTTGGAGATAAAAGGGAAGCAAAAT
Source organism: Lingula anatina (assembly GCF_051362555.1). Lineage (NCBI taxonomy): Eukaryota > Metazoa > Brachiopoda > Lingulata > Lingulida > Lingulidae > Lingula > Lingula anatina. The sequence continues at coordinate 16,534,845 of NC_141770.1, forward strand.
TTGCAAAGTTCAGTTCATGGTGAAAAGTAGGTCAAAGGTCAATTTTAAGGTCACATTTAGATTGCCAGTATATGACTTCCTATTCAAGTTCAATAGTAACTATGGACCTATCTCTGCCAGTTTTGGAGATAAAAGGGAAGCAAAATTTGCAAAGTTCAGTTCATGGTGAAAAGTAGGTCAAAGGTCAATTTTACGGTCACATTTAGATTGCCAGTATATGACTTCCCATTCAACTTCAATAGTAACTATGGACCTATCTCTGCCAGTTTTGGAGATATAAGGGAAGCAAAATTTGCAAAGTTCAGTTCATGGTGAAGAGTAGGTCAAAGGTCAATTTTAAGGTCACATTTAGATTGCCAGTATATGACTTCCTATTCAATAGTAACTATGGACCTATCTCTGCCAGTTTTTGAGATAAAAGGGAAGCAAAATTTGCAAAGTTCAGTTCATGATGAAAAGTAGGTCAAAGGTCAATTTTAAGGTCACATTTAGAGTGCCAGTATATGACTTCCCATTCAAGTTCAATAAAAACTATGGACCTATCTCTGCCAGTTTTGGAGATATAAGGGAAGCAAAATTTGCAAAGTTCAGTTCATGGTGAAAAGTAGGTCAAAGGTCAATTTTAAGGTCACCAATAGATTGCCAGTATATGACTTCCCATTCAAGTTCAACAGAAACTATGGACCTATCTCTGCCAGTTTTTGAGATATAAGGGAAGCAAAATTTGCAAAGTTCAGTTCATGGTGAAAAGTAGGTCAAAGGTCAATTTTAAGGTCACATTTAGATTGCCAGTATATGACTTCCCATTCAACTTCAATAGTAACTATGGACCTATCTCTGCCAGTTTTGGAGATAAAAGGGAAGCAAAATTTGCAAAGTTCAGTTCATGGTGAAAAGTAGGTCAAAGGTCAATTTTAAGGTCACATTTAGAGTGCCAGTATATGACTTCCCATTCAAGTTCAATAAAAACTATGGACCTATCTCTGCCAGTTTTGGAGATATAAGGGAAGCAAAATTTGCAAAGTTCAGTTCATGGTGAAAAATAGGTCAAAGGTCAATTTTAAGGTCACCAATAGATTGCCAGTATATGACTTCCCATTCAAGTTCAATAGAAACTATGGACCTATCTCTGCCAGTTTTTGAGATATTAGGGAAGCAAAATTTGCAAAGTTCAGTTCATGGTGAAAAGTAGGTCAAAGGTCAATTTCAAGGTCACATTTGGATTGCCAGTATATGACTTCCTATTCAAGTTCAATAGTAACTATGGACCTATCTCTGCCAGTTTTGGAGATAAAAGGGAAGCAAAATTTGCAAAGTTCAGTTCATGGTGAAAAGTAGGTCAAAGGTCAATTTCAAGGTCACAGTAAGATTGCCACTATATGACTTCCTATTCAACTTCAATAGTAACTATGGACCTGTCTCTGCCAGTTTTGGAGATATAAGGGACTAAATGTTATAATTTTGGAGTTACCATAATGTGCCATAAATTTCCTACAGAAAAGATTAATTAAAATAAAGAAAACATCATTTTGGTCAAAATTCTTAAAATAGGAGGTGCTCTGAAGTTCCATAAGTTCAAATTTGATGAAATAATGTCATTTTTGACCACAAGTTGTCTGCTTTGCCAAGCCTTATGTATTATTTTTCCAGAGTTCAAAATTTATTATCCATTACCGTACTGCACATTTTGCTTTCACCACCAATATGTACTTTTTGATACAGCGTAACTTGAAAACCGTATGGAATACAAAAAAACGGAGACCACCTCCAGTGTTGGGCTTTACATGCTCTACAAAATGCAAAAAAGAATGGGTCTCTAGCATTAACGGTTCCCGAATTAGAGACAGTTTTCAGTTTCGGTACTTTGTGGCCGCTACTCCCGTGAAAATGCACCGATTGACCCCAAATTCACGGAGATGAAAGATGACCCAAAGGGTAACACTTTCCAATAATATTATTGGTTAAGTCTGTGTGGTGTCTGAATAACAGGGCAAAAAAAAATTTTTTCGTAAAAAATTTCATTTTTTTGAAAATTTTGGCCCATTTGACCTTGAAATAAAGGTCAAAGGTCAAATCCAAGGGCATATTTGAAATCTACACATATGACTTTTGGAAAGCTGTCTGTAGAAATTTTTCCCATAACTCCTTCCGTAGGGTAGATAATTAGCATTTAATTTTGCCATTTTTAGACAAGGGTGCATTGCAATGAGTGCCACACCTAGACCCCAATACCGACAAAGCCCAAATTTTACGTGGAACGAGTTGAGATTATAGGTGACCTAAATCCAAGAGATGGGTACAGGGGCCCTTACCGTCTAGGAGGAGAAGCGGTAACGGTGACTTGGCGGCGGAGCCGCAGGAGCCGCAGGAGCCGCAGGAGCCGCAGGAGCCGGCGGAACATACGGGTCGGGACTAAAACCATGGGTACCGCCAGCGCCTACGCTGGTGGTACAATTAGCAGAGTTCAGTTCATGGTGAAAAGTAGGTCAAAGGTCAATTAAAAGGTGGTCACATTTAGATTGCCAGTATATGACTTCCTATTCAACTTCAATAGTAACTATGGACCTATCTCTGCTAGTTTTGGAGATAAAAGGGAAGCAAAATTTCCAAAGTTCAGTTCATGGTGAAAAGTAGGTCAAAGGTCAATTTCAAGGTCACATTTAGATTGCCAGTATATGACTTTCTATTCAACTTCAATAGTAACTATGGACCTATCTCTGCCAGTTTTGGAGATAAAAGGGAGGCAAAATTTGCAAAGTTCAGTTCATGGTGAAAAGTAGGTCAAAGGTCAATTTCAAGGTCACATTTAGATTGCCAGTATATGACTTTCTATTCAACTTCAATAGTAACTATGGACCTATCTCTGCCAGTTTTGGAGATAAAAGGGAGGCAAAATTTGCAAAGTTCAGTTCATGGTGAAAAGTAGGTCAAAGGTCAATTTCAAGGTCACAGTAAGATTGCCAGTACATGACTTCCTATTCAACTTCAATAGTAACTATGGACTTATCTCTGCCAGTGTTGGAGATATAAGGGACTAAATGTTATAATTTTGGAGTTACCATAATGTGCAATAAATTTCCTACGGAAAAAATTAATTAAAATAAAGAAAAGGTCATTTTGGTCAAAATTCTTGAAATGGGAGGTGCACTGAAGTTCCATATGTTCAAATTTGATGAAATAATGTCATTTTTGACCACAAGTTGCCTGCTTTGCCAGGCCTTATGTTTTATTTTTCCGGAGTTCAAAATTTATTATCCATTACCGTACTGCACATTTTGCTTTAACCACCAAAATGTACTTTTTGATACAGCGTAACTCGAAAACCGTATGGAATACAAAAAAACGGAGACCACCCCCAGTGTTGGGCTTTACATGCTCTACAAAATGCAAAAAAGAATGGGTCTCTAGCATTAACGGTTCCCGAATTAGAGACAGTTTTCAGTTTCGGTATCTTATGGCCGCTACACCCGTGAAAATGCACCGATTGACCCAAAATTCACACAGATGAAAGATGACCTGAAGGGTAACATTTTCCAATAATATTATTGGTTAAGTCTGTGTGGTGTCTGAATAACAGCGCAAATAAATTTTTTTTCGAAAAAAAATTCATTTTTTTGAAAATTTTTGCCCGTTTGACCTTGAAATAAAGGTCAAAGGTCAAATCCAAGGGCATATTTGAAATCTACACATATGACTTTTGGAAAGCCGTCTGTAGAAATTTTTCCCATAATTCCTTCCGTAGGGTAGATAATTAGCATTTAATTTTGCCATTTTTGGACAAGGGTGCATTGCAATGAGTGCCACACCTAGACCCCAATACCGACAAAGCCCAAATTTTACGTGGAACGAGTTGAGATTATAGGTGACCTAAATCCAAGAGATGGGTATGGGGGCCCTTACCGTCTAGGAGGAGAAGCGGTAACGGTAACATGGCGGCGGAGCCGCAGGAGCCGGCGGAACGGACCGGACGGGACTAAAACCATGTGTACCGCCAGCGCTAACGCTGGTGGTACAATTAGCCTTTTTTAAATCATGGAGAAAATAATTAAGTACTGATAGTAGACAAATAAATATACAAAGACTTATAAATGCAAAAACAAATATGTACCACTGGGCAAGCATGAAACGATTTGTCTTAAAATTATGTTAAGATATGAGTCTTTTTAAATTTGTCTCCGATTTATAAATAAACTGTAGGTGTAAGTCAATTTCTAATAATATTACAGTAGTTATTACAACTTTTACTCCAGACAGAGAAATGTGTCGTGGGGGCTAGAATATACAGCAAGCCTCACTAATGACTAGTAAACAATACATTTATACATCTATACATATGTGGGTGCTACTCGTAAAGTAGACAAAACTTGTCAATTGTTAGTTGAGGGAAGCTACAAGCAGGGGTAATCCTGCTACAATAAAATTAGTCAAAGCGACCATCTGTTAAGGTATGGAAATTATCTTTCTAAGAAACGACTGTCATTGCAAAATGATACCTGAAATAAAATCAGTAAATCCTACTTTAAAAAGTATATCAAATTTAACTTACTTTTCTTGTTGTTATTGGAATAATCAGTCTTTAACCTACAGAAAAAAACAAAATCGTGGAAAACGTGGGCGCAGCCATTTTGTGCGTGAATTTTTGCAAAGCGCACTTCGATTGGTTTATGCTCCTCATGTGACCACTTCAACAAATCAAAACGAATGTTGCAAAACTTTCATAATTCAGATTCAGAAGTGATGTCCAGCTGACAGATCTCCAAACGAAGATAGTTAGCCCGCCCCATTTTGGAGAAATGTAAGTCTGTTGAGAAATGAATGGATGTCATGGTAAGGTAGAGAGGTATTTTCTCCGCGTGTAGCCAGTCGATCTTTCCTTTGTTGGCTGGAGTCAATGCATTCCTTCCATGTGGTCAACAAAGACTGGTTTACTTAAAACTCCACTGGAACTGATCACCAAAGATTATTATCGAAAAAAAAAACAAGAAAAACAGCAAATTTTATTCCACGAGCAATTCTAAGCAATCGAACAATTCTCTGCTGAAACTGAAGGGAAGTTTTCCATTACCTGTTACTGTTTAAACAACTCACAAGTCACGTCTACACTTTACTACACTACAGTACAATATACACTGTGCATTAATTTACTCTTTCATAATGTTCAACAACCCATTCACAGCTGTAAGCACTGCATTTTCTCTTAACAGACTTTGCAGTGTGCTGCACTGAAGATAGAGCGCCATGAGCCTGCAGCAGCATTTAAACACTGCTGTAAAAACTGGCAATGTGGCTATGGTGGAGAGACTGATAGTCAAAGGAGCAGATATTGACCACGGGTTTGGGATGCAAGGACCGCCTCTGTGTGCCGCCATCAACGCCAACCAGTCCCAGGTTGTGCAGGTCCTCATCCAAGCCAAATGCAACTTGAATGTCCAGGATTATGATGGGGAGAGCCCTCTATGTTTAGCCTTGAGAAAAGGCTTTGTTGACATTGCAAAAATGTTAATTCAAGGAGGATGCCGAGTGAACAGGGAGGACCCGATCTCTTTAAAACCACCCATTATTATTGCCACAGAGAAAGAACTTATGGATATAGTACAGCTGTTAGTCAACACACCAGATTGTGATGTTAATAAGAAGGACAAGACAGGCAGCATGGCCCTCCATTATTCTGTGACTCAAAATAGCACAGAAATCTCCAAACTGCTCATCTCCTCAGGGAGATGCCGTGTGAATATATGTAACCAGACTGAGGGGGAGAACCCGCTGCATATTGCCTGTAGGCTGGGACATAAAGAGGCTGTAGAGCTGCTGTTGAGTACAGCAAATGAGGGTCATAAAAAGGAACTTCTTGAACATCAGCAACAGCAGTTGCTTCATTGTCAAGAAGAACCTGTACAATCACAGCAATCACAAAGGGAAGTACCAAAACACTCACAACAACAAAAACAGCTGCAGTTCGTAGAGACAGAAATTGGTTCTAGTGGTTCTGGAGATGAGACCCATCAAATTCTTGATGATCGCCTCGCTAAGTTACAGCTCAGTGATCCCTATACGGTATGTGACGTGAACAGGGGAACACACTTTGGAGTTGGTCCACTGCATTTTGCCTGCATTCACAATCACACTGACATTGCAAAACTGCTGATAGGTGCAGGATCTGATGTCAATGCAAAGACCACATCCAACAAATGTCCTCTCCATCACGCTGTGCAAAACGAGAACTTGGACATTGTAGACATGCTTCTGGAAGCTGGAGCAAATATCAATGATGTGGCATGGTATGGGCAAGGGCCACAGTTTAGGTTCTGGAAAACCAGCTCCATAGAAGAGAAGGGGACTCCGCTGCATCTAGCAGTTGCCACTGAGAACCTGGCCCTGGTGAGAAAACTGCTGGAGAAGGGTGCCAACTTGTCTGTGGGTAATCAGGATGGCCAGAGTCCAATCATGCTTTCTATGACCAAATGTAGTGGGAAGGTAGAAATTGCAGTATGTTTGCTTAGTGAGGCCATCGCCCAAGGACTGAAAGTCTCTGATATGAAAGACCTGCAAGGAAACACCCTAGTTCATGCTGTATCGCATGTTAAAAACAACCCAGGGAAACTCTTGCAAATGCTGGTAGAGAGTGGCTGTGACCTAGACAAACCAAATAATGAAGGCATGCGTCCTATACACTCTGCCATATACCAAAGTAATTATAATGCTGTTAAGGCACTGCTAGACTGTGGTTGCTCTGTCAATGCCACCATCTGCGAGTCTTCGTTTGAGCTCCAAAGACTCAGTCCCTTACATGTGTGTGCTATGAATGGACTGCTTGAAGTCACAAAGCTTCTGATATCCTATGGTGCTGATATTGATGCTCATTTTGACACCACAGAGGAAAGTGATGACAGCGACCGCGAACTTGACAATGACCCTGACCTTGAGGATGGAAATCATGGTGCAAACAGTGATGACAATGAAGGCAAAGAAACAGAAACGTGCAGCAATCATCAAGATGGCTCTGCACTAACTCTTGCTCTAGAAAACATGAACGTTGACATTGTTAGGTTACTGGTGGAAGCAGGAATGAACTTGAACCTTGAACGTTACCTCTTCAGTGATGATGCCTCATTGGAGGAATTGTTTGATATCTTGAACTTTGACCTTGAATTAAAGATGTGGATTTTAGAGCATCTTTACAATCCTCTGCCTCTAAGCATCTTGTGCCGGCGCTCAGTAAGGTCACATTTCACTCACCATTGTCTCAGGTTTCAAACAGAAACATTACCGCTGCCACAGAAATTGAAATGTTATTTGAGGATTTTTCCTATGTAACCAATTGATGAAGTTTCTGGAATTTAGATTTACTTTCAAAGTACTTTCATAGTCTTTTATATATGGCTTTGGTTGGTTTTAAACAGATTGTAGCAATACTGACACTGACTAACTAGACATTTCTACATTCTCACAGCAGGACATGATTATAAAGACAGGATCAGTTACATAACTGAAAAACATCGAAAACTGATGCCAGGATATTTACAGTATATTCTGTTGCATTTTATCTAAAGATGTTACACAAAGTTTGTAGCTTCCAGATCATATCTGAACAGTTCAATACCTAAATGTCTATAATACTTTAGAGTATAATAGTATTTATTTTTGAAGTTGTAACTTTTAAAATACTTTTTTATATGAAGTTAAAAACTTCCAAATGATGAGTATCTTTAGATTAAGTGAAGGTGTACTTTTAGAAGTGAAGGTGCATGTTGCCAAAAAATTACAAAAATATGCAAATACAAAATTTTAAAGATGAGATACCATCTTGGTATATGATATGAAAGAGTAAAAATACTGTGGAATAGCCTTTTTCTTACTTCAAAGTTTGTTAAGTGCAAGCTTTTTTTAATTGCTATTTGTTATATCCGCATGTTACTGAAACCTCGTGAAATCTTCCATATATTTCAATGAATTTTGAATTTTTAACTTTTTTGTAAACTGAATATTTCATGACATAAGAGTGCTGATGTACAGTTTTATTGTATAAGAAACAAAGAATGTTGAGCAGAAATGTTCATTAGCTTGGTAGTAAGATTGTTGTATGTTGGTATATAATGTTACATGTTGAAGACTTGGTGTTCTAGTTAAATTTTCATTGGTTTACATGATAACATAGGTGCATACCATTTTACATTGTTTGCTGTTACTATATTTATGTATGTTGAAGAAGTTTATCTCAAATAAAATGTTTGAAAAGTTTTTAAAATGCAATTCTGTTCACATTCACCGGGATAAATATCTTGGTTAGAATTACCAGTCTATCATTCTATGAGGTCTATTTTGAATTATTTCTGTAGAAGTTGCCTTTAATACATCCACTGAAGATGGACTACAATTGTTCTATAAGTTATTGACCTTCACATCTAAAGCCATTTAAATATGGTTTTGAATTTCAATGTATCTTTTCAGTAGCCTCATTTGAAAATGTCCCAAAGTCACCTTTCTCGTATACATATCCTGCAAAGCTACTTGTTGTCCCCAATTCAGACCTTAAAAATATTCATTTTCCATGTCAGCTAGATCTCTTTACTAGAACTTTTTATGCCAGTTGGGGTACTAATTTCACTCGAAAAAAGGAATTGGTGGTGGGGGGGGGGGGGGGGGGGGGGGAAGAAAAAAATGAAAAAAAATTTTCCAAGAACATGATGATTTGAAAATTTTACCTTTTTTTCAAGATTATATATATATAATCTAATAATTAAAAATGGATATTGTTCTTTCTCATTTTATTTCATTTATCATTTCAGATATGGTTCTTTGCTGTACAAGAATTCCCAGGGTCAGGTGCAGGTACTAATACATAGAGAAAATACTTGCCTAACTGCTTTGCCTTCAGGTCCCCATGGTCAGTGTGTTAACATTGGTGTAAAGCATTTCATGTCATAGGATAGTAAAATATAAACTTTGAAATATGCAACATATTAGCTTGAAGAAAATTTTGAGAAAGTTTGGACCAGGGCCAGTGACCCACGCTTTCAAAGGAGCCGTGGTTGTCGGTGCTTCCAGAGGGATCGGACGTCAGATTGCAATCACAATTGCTTGTGAGGGCTACCAGGTAATCGCGGCAGCAAGGACTATGGGCAGTGATCCCACCATTCCAGGATCTCTTGTCGAGGTTTCAAACACTGCTTTAGAGCAACATCAGAGTCTTGTTACCCCAGTTCACTGTGACGTGGGAAAACTTCAGGATATTCAGACATTGGTGAACTGCGCTGTGAGAGATTTCAAGGGTTTGGACTTGGTTGTTTACAATGCTGGGTCTATACTGTGGGACAATGTTAGGGATCTACAAATCAAAGATGCTGATTGGACTAAGGATGTTTATGTACAGGGTGCGAAAAACGTGATAGAGTGTGCTCTGCCACATTTACAGAAGAGGGAAGGGGGAAGGATTGTATTGGTTGCACCTCCTGTTAATTCCAGGTAATGTATCCGTTTCTCCTTTAAAGTCATTTCCAAAAATTGAATCTGAAAGTTATTGTAGTTGAGTATATTATTTATTACTATTAGTTCATATATTCACTTTACTATATAGACATTTACCGGGTATGTAAGAAATTGCGATATGACTTTGTTTTGTTTTGCTCTTCTGAATCAGTCCTTTTTTTTAATCAAGTTTTCAGTACTTTTTTTAGGAATGGAATTAATAACTATATACAGTGCATTTAAAATGTTATCTTTTTAATAAATTGATGCATTTCAGCCTTTAGAAATAGCAGTAATTTGGATTTATCTCAGTAAACATAAAAACATATATATTTTAAAAAGAACCCACATTTTGATTTGTTTTATTGAACGTCAAGTTAAAAGTTGTCACATCACTTCAGATACTACATTGGCCAGACTCCATATGCTGTGGGCAGGTATGGAATGACTAGTTTGATGCAGGCCTATGCAGAACAGTTAAAAGGAACAGGTAAAAAAATTAGAATATGGAGTGAAGGAAAATGTCAGGTGTTTACTGTATTTGGTGATCAGAAGTAAATGTAAATGGATATCAAATTAAATTATTGTTTTTCTTTTTATCAAGAGCTTATAAAATATGTGGGTATTACCTCCAATATTTCTGTGACTGTCAGTCACCATTATCGGGGAGTAAATGACTAGGTAAATGACAGAAATATTGGAGGTAATACCCACATTTTATAAGCTCTTGTTAAAAAGAAAAACAATAATTTAATTTGATACATACAGAGCTTATGAAACTTTTCTCTCATAAATGGATATTGTTGTTTAAATGAGGGAAGTAATATTTTTTTAAAGTGATAATTTAACCCTAATTTTATCTAAAACATTTTGGAAAGGTATTTATTATTTAAAGTTTAAGCTTTAAAATTTCATAAGTAAGATGAAGTTATTTTAAAGTAGCATTCAGAAAAGTTTTTTTTTAATAAAAAATACCATGGAGTAGATGCTTCATTGCAAGCTGTCAACACCCCCCACCCCCACCCCCCATGAAATCCTTTTAAATCAGTTGACATTAAAGCAGTGGTTGAAAAGGTATAACATAAGCCAAAGACTTATTGCAATCAAGCCTCGACTGCCTGTAGTGAGACCTAAAGCCAGTTTTGTTAAAGCCAAAATTATGGATGCTTTTGTTAGTTATTAATTGATAAGCAAGCATTTTATGGGTTCTTTCCAAGCTTTTAAATTTGTATTATTTCAGAAATAAGTGTAACCTCAGTGTGGCCAGCGACAGTGACTGAAAATCCTGTGTCAATAATGAAGGATGTGGACCCAAAGTTGATGAGAAAAGACTCCCTTTTGGCAAAAGCTGTTACTCGTATAGCAATGGAGGAAACAGATAGGTAAAGAGATTTGCACCCCATCCCTCTCTCCCCTCTCTTCCCCTTCTCCCCCTCTCTTTCTCTCTCTCCCTCACTCTCTCTTTCTCTCTCAAGAAAAAATACAAGTTAGCAGTGTAACAAACTGTATTGATACATGGTTGGCATACATGCGTGATTGACTACTTCTTTGTCAGTTACATCTTTTCTACAAATGCTTTCTTGATTTTTATTAAAAATTTTCATACTATACTATACTGATCAGTTTGTATATAATTTCTTCAAGTTAAAGATCTACCCATCCAAGTCATCTTAAAATAGAATATTCATCTCATGGTATCTTATGCACCAGCATGAACTGATGAAAATGGTACATATGGCTATAAATATATAAGAATATGACATGAGAATACAATACAAAACACCAAGCAACTAAACATGACAAATGTGTAATTTGGAATGATTGAAAAGACATTTTGGACATTTGTTTCAGTTTAAATGGCCAAGCACTTATTGACGAAGATTACCTTTGCTCACTGGGAGAGAACGACTTCTCAGAGTTTCGCTGTGATCCTGACAACGAGCCTCCACGCATGTTGCCAAAGGATGACGCAGATCTGTCTGGTGGTGCATAGTGACGTGGTATAACAATAAAAGGATTTTGTTTGTTGTTTATTCAAAAACATAAGTGAGTGATTCCAGTATTGCAAGGTGTTACCGTGTAAGCTGTAACATTTGGAACACATTAGTTTCTTAATGACAGAAACGGAAAAATTTAACTGTGTTATCATAAAATGTTTGCTTTTGTTAAGTTTTTCTTGAACTGCACTAACTGTTTGTCAGGGAATTAAATTGGATGTTGAGACTTTGAGTTCATAGAAAAATTGGATTGCTGAAGGCGGAAGTTTGTAAGTTTGAGAATAGATAATGTTGTGTAGATAAGGCATCTAGTCATATGTGCACAAATGATTTTCTTTCAAAAACTGAAGCTGAAATTAGATTGCAGGTCCAGTAATTATTTGTGACATTAGATGATTAAAATTGGTTAAGAGATTAGATGAATGTGTTACATGTGGAGTGATCGTTAATGATAAATAAATAAATATAACAGAGAAAAAATGTTCTTATGATTTTGTTTTTATTTTATTTCAAGTTGTGTTTGCTATGCTTTATATTTTAAAAAATTTTAGCACTTTGAAAACAACAAAGTTATACTGAAAATGTCTGAATTGATTCTCGTTTTGAAATATCTTCTAGGTCTAGAGTTTCTAAAGTTCAATTTATTATCTTCAAGTTGATAAATGTGATGAATTTAAAGTAAAATTTTATTTCAAGCATGTTAAATTGTCAGAACAAATACATTTTTCAGCATGCCAAACAATTGACCTCTAGCATAGAAATATTACTATAATTATCAAACAATTTGACAGTTTTGTCCCTGTAACTTGCATCAAATGAATGAAATGTTTGGTGGCTTTGGACAAGGATTCACCTCGGATAAATTTTCTGCTGGAGATGTTCAACAGTCTCACGACTGTCTTTGATTTTGAGTGCTTTTCTGGCATTCAAACCATATTTAAATGAAAATAATTATGTTTTGTAAACAAACTATTAATATTTACTCAAACCAACTTAATATTTTTCATTAGAGGGATAGACATTCTGACTACTTTAAATTTTAACAATATAAATAGACAATATAAATAGGAACTGCCTCTCAAATAATCGTAAATAAGTGAGACATAATTTTTATTTCAGGTAAAAGGTAGTGCTAGCTGATTTAAAAGAAAGCTCAGGAGAAGGCCAAAGCAAAATGGCAGCATCGAAACTGAGAACAGCATTAGTTATTGGAGCCTCCAGAGGAATAGGGCGCCAGATTGCTCTGACTCTGGCAAAAAACAACTTTCAAGTTGGAGTAGCAGCAAAAACTGTTGTAGACAACCCTCTTAGGCTATCTGGAACAATTATGGAAGTTTCCCAGACAATTAAAGAAACTGATGGCTTTGCAGTTCCAATAAAGTGTAATGTAAGGGATGAAAAAGAAATAGAAGTTGCGGTAGATACTTGTCTGCAAGTGTACAATGGATTGGATTTAGTTGTTTATAATGCAGGGGCAATAATGTGGAATAAAGTTGTTGAAACACCACTGAAGAAATTTGACTTGATGATGGATGTGAACGCCAGAGGGGCGTATGCTACTGTTCAGAAAGTGCTCCCATACATGTTGGAGAAGAAACGCGGGAAGATAATTTTGGTGTCACCTCCAATTTACAGCAGGTAATGATAATATGTATCTTTGTTAGTGTGAATGTGTTTGTTTGTGCATGTGTTTGCTTTTGTATGTAGGTCTGTATTTGCTGGGATGGATATTTCAGATGATTTTCAAATTTGTTTGTATGTTGGGATGTTTTACCTCTATTTTGTGGGTTTTCATATCAGATTATGTAAGTATGTAAAGAAAAAGTATCTTATTTCCATCAAGTAATTTTCAACTTTTAAATTTATTTGATTGCTACAAAATATAGGTCAGACATGCAAATATTTAAATAAAAGGGGAACAGAAAATGCCTTAAAAGTCTTATAAGCAGCTATTGCTGTGGCTAGGTCACATACTGTGCTTCCAACACAGACTACAAGCCAAAAGTATTAATCTTGTTGTTGTTGTTGTGTGTGGCAGGTTCTTCAAAGGTAAAACCCCGTATGCAGTGGGTAAAGTTGGTATGACAGTCCTCACCCATGGTCTGGCAGAGGAGCTGAAGGGAACAGGTGGGTTGAAGACTTTTTGGTGGCTTGATATTATGAAACAGAATACATTATTCTACAACAACCTAATAACTAATAGGAAATGTACACATTTTCATACTGTACGTGTCAGGAATGCATTTCAGTGACTCTACATTAAAATAACTATAATAAAAAGTAAAGTTTTAGTGTTTTTATTAAATTTCCAAGTGTGGCAGCATACAAAAAATTGACTTAAAGTTCATTGTTATGGTAGTTATATGATTGACAGACAGTGTGATTCAAGATACAGATTAAACAGCCATGTGTTTATTGTGGAACGTCTTGTTTTTATCATAATTTCAGGTGTGAGCATTACTTCCCTATGGCCAGCCACAGTTATAGAAAGCCAAGTGACAGTGGTGAAGAATGTGGAGCCAAGATATATGAGGAAGTCCACTATATTTGCTGATGCTGTTCTTAGTATTGCCAATGAAGAAAGTGAAAGGTAGAGTGGCAATTTTGGCTATATTTTTTTCAGTAGCATTTTTCTATATTTTTTGCTCATTGTTGAGCCTACCTTTTACTATTTTTTATGTACAGACACAGATGTGTCTGTACATATAGCCATCATCTGCGTCTGTCGTCGCCGTCACCGTCGTCGCCGTCGCCGTGCACTTTTACCGATAACACGATAAGTGGAAAACCATTTTGCCTTTTGATTTGAAACTTGCAGAACTGATGAATATTCATAATACGCAGGTCAAGTTCGAAAATCAGCATGATCAGGTCACTCTTAGGGAATTTATGCTGTTTTTTCACTTTTTTCAACATATATGCAGCACCGATAACACGATAAGTGGAAAACCATTGTACCTTTTGACTTGAAACTTACAGAACTGATGAATATTCATAATATGCAGGTCAAGTTCGAAAATCGGCATGATTGGGCCATTTTTAGGGAATTTATGCTGTTTTTTCACTTTTTCAGCATATATGCAGCACCGATAACACGATAAGTGGAAAACCATTCTACCTTTTGGCTTGAAACTTACAAAACTGATTAATATTCATAATACACAGGTCAAGTTCGAAAATCAGCATGATTGGGTCATTTTTAGGGAATTTATGCTGTTTTTTCACTTTTTTTCAGCATATATGCAGCACCGATAACACCATAAGTGGAAAACCAATTTACCTTTTGGCTTGAAACTTGCAGAACTGATAAATATTCATAATACGCAATTCAAGTTCGAAAATCAGCATGATTCGATTATTGTTAGGGAATTTATGCTGTTTTTTCACTTTTTTCAGCATATATGCAGCACTGATAACACAATAAGTGGAAAACTGTTTTTTCATTTGGCTTGAAACTTACAGAACTAATGAATATTCATAATACGCAGGTCAAGTTTGAAAATCAGCAAGATCGGGCAATTTTTATGGAAGTTATCCTGTTTTTTTTTTTTTTTTTTTTTTTTTTTTTTTTTTTTTTTCAATTTTTTCAGCACTTTTATAACACCAATAACATGATAAGTGTAAAAATGTTTTTCCTTTCCTTGGATTGAAATTTACAGAACTGGTGAATATTTATAATACGCAGGTCAAGTTTGAAAATTGGCATGATTGGACTATTTTTACAAAAGTAATGCTGTTTTTTCCCTTTATTCAGCATACATGCAACACTGATAACGCATTTTAAGGAAAACCAATCAGCCTTTTGTCTTGCAACTCACAGGTGTGATCAATCTGACCAGTATACAGATCAAGTTTGAAAATAAGCTTGATCAGTTAAGTTTTGATGAAGTTATTAGCCTTTTTGTATATAAGTGGTTTTTCTTCAGATTTAATTCTTAAGCATGTTAACAGTCTCATAACGGTACTAATTGGATATGTTAAAGTGTTGTTTTAACATTTTCTGCTTCTTAACAATATTGTTAGTTGATTATATAAAAATGACGGTAAACCTATTATCCTGCATTGTGTAATAAAGTATCAAAAATGGAAAGGAACTCATCATTGCAGTTCATCAGATTCAATCATTTACTATGTTCAGAATCTCCAAATGGAGCTAATTGGACATTATAAATTGTTCTATTGATATTTTTCCTATGTCAACAATTTTCCTAGTTGATCATTTAAAAATGACAGTTAATTGATGATGGTTTTATGTAAAAAAGGTGTTGAAAATGGAAAGAAAATCATTTCAGTACAGTTATCTCTTGTTAACATTTTGGCATTTTGAAAGTGTGACCCTAACTTCCATGTCCTTGGAGACCTTTCCATATCACATTTTCTGAATATCCATGATACTTTTATTTTTTTATAAAAAATTTGATGGTCATTATGCTGTTAAGTATTATGTTATATTGCATGAAAGTTAAAGAAAACCCTATTTTGGACACTGCTGCCAGGATAGCGATTAAGGGAAAACCATGTTACTTATGATAATCAACCTTACTGAAAAGACTGAAGTGCAGCTTGTGTTGGAAAACCATCGTAATTGTTTTCTGTTTTGAAAGCAATGCAGTACAGTGCTATTTGGTGCAATAAATGTATATGGATAGTAGGCAGTTAATTCAGGGTTATAAAATAATTTGCTTAATTGATTTTCAAGTTATTTCAGGGTTATAAAATAATTTGCTTAATTAATTTTCAAGTGGGTATTAAATGAGCTTACATAAACACACATTGAGATTTCATTGTAAAGTCCCATCGGTTTAGCTTTCTTAACTGTGTCACATAATTAGGAATCGATGATTATTATGCAGGTAAATGTTATTTAATATGGAAAATAAGTTTACAAAAAAAATTTTGTGTAACGCTTACATTAATGCTAAAGATGAATAACAGTGTCTTATTATTCTCAAACTCAATAGGGTTATTCATATCATGTTAGTAATTGTACAGCTAGATTAAAAGTTTGAATAGCAGCTTTATTGGTATTTTTTGTTATGTTTTATTTTACATTTTCTTTTAATTTTTTTATGCTGTTTTTTCACTTTTTTCAACATATATGCAACATTAATAACACAATATAAGAAAAACAGCTTAGCCAATTGTCATTATACTCACAGGAGTGGCCAATCTTACAAAAATGCAGGTTGAGTTCGAAAATCAGCGTTATCGGCCATTATTTTAGAAGTTGTACTGTTTTTTCAAATTTCCTCAGATTCAATTCTTAGGCATGTTAACAGTCTCATTATTGAACTAATAAGATACGTAAAAGTGTTTGTTTGATATTTCCTGCATCTTTACAACATTGTTAGTTGATTATGTAAAAATGATGGTAAACTTGTTATCATGTATTGTGTAATCAAGTGTCCAAAATGGAAATAAACTCATATCATTGCAGTTTGTCAGATTCAATCATCCACATCTGCCATGATGACCATGATGGGAAAACCGTGTTACTTATGATTGTCAAACTTTCAAAAAAGAAACACAGGACTAAAATGCAGCCCAAGTTGGAAAAGCAGTCTAATGGGCTTCTTTTTCTGGAAGTTATACATTTTAGTGAAACATTCATTATCTTTTTGGCATATTCATTGTGGGACTCGGAGCTCCCATGGACATGAAGCCGGATGGTAATCAAATTTTCTACATGTTCATGCTATTTATAGTCAATTATCAAAAATTGGTGATAATTATTCTATAATTTATTATGTAATGTTACATCAAAATTGACAATAATCTTTTTGCACTGCTAGTGCAAACATTATGAAAAGAAAACTGTGTTATTTATTATTATATTTAACTTAAGAGTATGATTTTTAGGATTGGCATGCAGTTCAAATTAGAAAGCCAGGTCAATTGGGTTATCATTTATTATTGAATTTAATGCAATTTTGTGTGAAATTTCATTTTTCTCATTCTGGCACTTTCTAAGTATAAACTTGAACTCTGATGGGCCTGAAGCCTTATGCTTTTACTTTCGTCGGTGTTACCTGTTGTGCAAAATTAAAATTTGATGTTGACTGTGCAGTTAAACATAATGTATTATTGCATCAGAAGTGGTAGTCTCCTATTTTGTGCATTATTGTTTTGTGCTCTTCTAAAGTTGTGACTTATGGGCCTGAAAGACCTTTGAGAGGGTCAGTCTATAAATTTCCCTTGGGTATCACTTCGCTAATTTCAGTTATAAAGTAATTTGCCTAATTGATAGGCTACATAAAGCATACTTGTGATTTGAGATTACATAAAGCACACTTGTTGATATTTCCCTGTAAACTCCCATAGGTTAAGCTCTCTGCTAGATTAATAATAAGGAAGCAGTGATAATTATGCAGGTAAATTTTGTTTAATATTGCAAATAAGTTTTATATATATATATATATATATATATATATATATATATATATATATATATATATATATATATATATATATATATATATATCAAACTGAAAGATTAAAAGTTTGAATAGCAGCTTCATTGGAATTATATTTACCTCTGCCAAGGAGGTTATATTTTCACCCCTGTTTGTCATCAACATAACT
Source organism: Lingula anatina (assembly GCF_051362555.1). Classification (NCBI taxonomy): domain Eukaryota; kingdom Metazoa; phylum Brachiopoda; class Lingulata; order Lingulida; family Lingulidae; genus Lingula; species Lingula anatina. The sequence continues at coordinate 16,552,889 of NC_141770.1, forward strand.
CAAAAAGTTATGGACCGATTTTGCTGAAATTTTCAGGAACTGTCAGAAGTGGGCCAAAGAGGACAAAAATCAATAATAATCAACAATTGCTACCTTGGCAGAGGTCTGCACTTTCGGAGTGCTTTTCTAGTTTTGTTATGTTTTCCTTTATAATTTTTTCTCAAAGACTTGCATTTGTGACTTTTAACTCTCATCCGCCTGAGACTCTGACATTTCTGTATTTCCACATAAGCAGTTGTATTGTTTTTTATGTCTTTAAACATTATGTTACTTATGTAATATTATTTTATGCACTGTCATCATTTTTCAAATATTGAGACTTACATCATGTGAATTTGAACTCTCATGGTCCTGAAACTGTAATCTTATTGAAAGGATAGATTGAGACCATCTTCTGGGACTTCCGGAAGACAGTCAGGTTATTAAGTTTATATTGCCTGGTATCTATTTTTTCTTCTGTTGGAAGACCATCAAAATGGAGGATGGATCAAAATAGATACTTTGGAATACTGTCAGAGAATATCTCTGGGTCCGCTCATGTTATTGACCATTTTACCTGTTGTGCATGATTATAAAATTCAGTGTTGACTGATAGTGCTATTATAAGCATTATTTATTATTGCATCAAAATTAACAAAATGACCTTTTTTGCATCTTTATTTTCTGTTTTTTGTCTGTACATTTGACAGCTTTGCTGCCTTGTTATACAAATTATCACCTGGTGGGCTCTCTGTAGCATGATTGTAGTTTTGAAAATAAATTTTCAACATACAATTTTGAGTAAAAACCTTAAGAATTTATTTTTAGAAATTCTAAACATATTGCTCCTTCAGTTAAGCAAAGAAGAAATGTTTCTTACCATTGAAAAAGAAAAAAAATGGTGAACCATACCCATAATATGTGCTTACGTTGTTGCATTTCTTAGACTGAATGGCCAAGCTCTTATTGACGAGGACTACTTGCGTTCAGTTGGTGTAACCGATTTTGTCCAGTATCGCTGTGATCCAGACCACGAGCCTCCTCGCATGATGCCAAAGACATTTCCATCTCTTCTTGTAGAGGAGGAAGACCAGAACTTGAACAACATTATGGGACCAAAGTTATAGATCGTACATTTCTCTGCTTTCAAGGATCATTACATGTATCTTTTGATTTTAAAACCTAATGTTCTGACAGTCTAGGAGCCTGTTTTGCAAGAAGTCTAAATTTTTTAGGCCTACCTTAGACTGACATCACATAACTGACCACATATAGTTGACTCTGTAACATTGGTTCAAAAGAAGTACAGTTGACCTCATTGAGTGAACTATATGGTCACCATTGTGAGGAAAATCATTTTCAAGACAATCACAATGTGATCTGGGAGCTTTATATCAACACAAATAAATGGCCTGTAAAATTCCCACATTCATCTCGAGAATGGCTTTAGTTATTGGAGTCTCCAGGGGAATGGGCCACCAGATTGCTCTGACTCTAGTGAAAAACAACTTCCAAATGGAACTGTTGTAGACAACCCTAAGCTTGCTGGGACAATAAAATCCTTTCATATCGAACCCCCTCAACAATGACTTTTAATACCTTCAGTAAATTCCATACAGTCTATCATTATTATGTTTAACTTTCAGTTTAGTGATTTTAATAATGCATGAAGTTGCATATTTGGTTTATTGCCATAGTTTTTTCAGTATATTTAAAGACTTTTTTCTAACAACCAGCAAGTTTTTCTTAGCTTTAGCAGTCTGAGAGCCTGGACTCTTCTGTGGGACCTGGGATGCTAAATAAAGATTAAGTCATTGAATCCTAGATTCGTGAGATCGCGTTACCCATGTGAAAGTTAAAAATGGATGGCCAATCTTTTAGCTTTTCTAATTTTTGTGCATTCCTGGATCAGGGGCAAATGTGCATATGTGTGCATATCATTGCGTGTTCATTTCATGCGTGTGAGTGAGGAAGATTGATTTTGAATTTATATCTGAATACAGAAGTGTTCTGTTGCCTGTCAGCATGTAGGAATGCACAAGCTGTGTAACTGTCTGTATATATAGCTGTCCTAGTATATCAGGTGATAACACAAGTGAATAACACTACTCAGACTACTGTGTCACATGCCAGTGTCTATATTTGACCTCAAGCTCATCATAGATATAGCTTACATGCTGTAGTTTGGCTTAAGAGAATACAAACTGTCCTCTCTTAAAACTTAAAAAAAAAACTTGCAGGATGACAATGGATTGTTGGATAAAAAATAATGGGGGACAGTGACATTTGTTTGATTAGAATAAATATTTTTTAGACTTAAAACAGTTGTTATCAATTAAGTGTCCTATTCTGCCACTTTGAGCAATTTTGTAATTGCATGAGGTTAAAGGCACATTTTACTTCTTCGAAGATTCATGACAGAGTATAATTGACTCTTATGTAAGTTTTTTTCTAAATCTAGGGGTCCTTAATAACAGAAAAAAGAAATGCTTAAATCTTTTTTTTTTTGGGGGGGGCAGAGGGGTTTAAAAAATTCATAGACATGCAACCACTGCTGCAGTAACTATTAAGAAAGATACAGCTGGAACAAATCCAATGTTTATCTTCAATGTTTACATGACAAATTAATTATAAACCCTCAATGATAGCTGACAACAGACAAACAATAGACACCTGTTTGTTTGATGGCATATCATATCTTAACAGGCCACTTGAGTGAGGTGTCAGAAGTACTTTGTATCTGGTAGATTACACATTGACATGGATTATGTACCTTCATCGCCAAACAAGGGGTTTTGGGCTGTTCAGCATGTTTATATGCATGAACTCCTACATCCTTTCATATTCATTAAATATTTTTTAAAGTAAATTTTCACTCTGGCATAATGATTTACGGATAAAAGAAATATGTTAAAAGAAAATAATTGGGATATTTAAATTGATGTAAACCAATTTGATTATGATCAGAATCAGTTCTTCGGTCTTTGTGACCGTAAAAATATAATGTGTTGAAAAACACCTGCTGCTCATCACATTGCCAAGGAAGAGACGTGAAAAAGAGATAAATACAGAAACAAACTTGACTGCAATTTATTCTCTTGCCATCACCAAAATGAATCTGGCTCATTCTATCGGGCCTAATGTAAACAGGGTCACATTATAAGCACTGGTCTTTTTAAGAATGTGACTGTCCCCAGTTGTCATTGATAACCCAGATATTATTGACATACAGTGAAGGTCAGCGCAGAATTAGGTTAAAGGTATACTGTCCTAGTTTGAAAATGTCCCAATGTCACATTTTCTGTCGATATATCCTGTAAAGCTACTCATATTTTCTTCAAAATCAAAAAGTATTATTAATATGATAAAAAAACCTTCAAATAAAAATGCCTGATGTCGACATTTCCCTCTGTTATGAACAAGAAGGCAAGCCATTAAAGGGGACAGAACTGAATAATTTAATTAAAAATCGTATAAAACGCGTCGAGCTATGAATCACGAGTTGGAGAAATTTTACTTTTTTTTCATAGAAAATTCCATTTGGCGGGAAAATATCGGATAGGATACCGCAATTCGACTACTTAACACAGGATTTTCACCGTTTGAGAAACAAATTTGTAACCTCTAGGCTTAGATATGTTATAGTTCTACTTTTGAATAAGTACGTTGCAAGGCCTTCTCTGCACTGACGCGACGAGGTGGGAAAGTGGCAAAGGAATATTTGTTCTTTCTGTGCTGCCGCACTGAATAAGTCTGCAGGTTGTGCACATAAAAAAGAACAGAGTTGCCTGGGTGATTTCAGTCTACAATGCACCTTGGTTTAGGCATGTACATATGAATTTCTGAATGTCCCACTGATGCACTGTATATGGGCTAGCATTAAACTGCATTTTATTTCAACAATATTGAAGGTGTTTACGGGAATCTGGGGATGAAAGATACCTCGATTCTGCGCACCAGTTATCTAAACCTGTAGTAAGCTTGCCCATTCTGAAGGAGCCTTTGCCTTCCTAGCGGCCACGAGAGGGCGTGTCGTTGCTTTGGGACTAGAGCATTTATAAAGCCGCCCACCTCGTTACTTATCTCCATCACTGTTGACAAATATGATAGCGTCTAAAATGTTGGCTTGGTTTTAACACAAAGGAGTATTGTGATGAGTATTGTGATGATAGTATTTGTTTCAGTAAATCAGTGGACAATATATTCTTTGATGTTTGTGTAGAATTCAACAAATGGGTTTTGATAATACGAACTCCTGACAAAAAATACTTTTCCAAAGGTCGGAATGACTAATATTCCATTTTTTGTGGAAATCACTTAAACCAAGAAAGAAATTTATCATACACCAAAAGTAAAATAAATAAATTATTACACTTTTTATTAATTTTGTAATAAAAAATAAAGAAAAATGTAACGTGAAACGACAAATTTCAGAGTTTACATCAAACCAATAGAAAGCATATCCAAAGGACCAGGAAAATATCTGTTCAATTTAACCTGTTCACAGTGGGTCTGCTTCGTATGTATCGTTGCCAAATAAAACTACTGCTAGATAACACTATGGGTGTGGATTTGGCATAAACATGGAAGAGGATGACACCACTGTTATCTAGCAAAGCTCTGTTCAGACTGGTCAAGTTATTACGTTTCACAAACAGTTCCCATTCCCCTTATGTAAATGGTACTGTCATCACAGAAAGAGAAAACTGTTCTACTGCTAATAAAATATCTTTAACTAGGGTAGTGGATTGCTAATATGGCTACCTTTGAGAGCCTGGGTACCTGAAACTGTTGATGATTAATAAAGGACCTAAATCAGTTTAAACTTCTCAGTGTGAACCGGTCCTGTGAGTTCAGGTAGCGTCACAGATAATCCGTCATCAACAGATGTGCCGATTCACGGGGACGGGCACATTATTTTGTCAAGAGCACTTTAGGTTGCCTGTTTTTTATATGGAGGGCTGCAGCCCTAATAGGTAAGTGTATAAGAAATAATTATTAATTTGTGAATGACTAATTATTAGCTATTGCATAACGTTTTTTAACTAGTTAAGATGGGAAGACAATATATTATGGCAATTAGATTACTCATTTACTATTGCGATATATATCAATTTGTTGTGCTGGGCAGCACTTATCACATTGTTAAAATTTAAACACTTTATTGTTGTTTTGATATAACAAAATTAAAGGACAAAAAAAATGAACCCAGCTACATGCCCTGAAATTCGTCTGACGCAGAAAAAATTACACGAATTCTTTTAAGAAATATTCATATAGTGGAATTTAAAGGAATGATGGTTATGAAATATTGGTTAGATTAAGTAGATGTATTGTCTCACAATCTAAAGCATGGCTCAAGAATGTAAATGTGAAATGCTTGCCAAATTTTATAGGATGATTATACTCTGACTAGAGAAATGGCACATGCATGGATACCTCATTTTGAAAGTCTTAATTTGTACAAAATGGCCATATATTTAAATATTAGATAATTATATAAATTTGTGAAAAAACGCGCCATTTTAGGCCCCCTATTCCTCCATCTATTTCAGATAATTCAAAAGACGCGGCTCAAATTTATAAGTTTTTCTCTCCGTTCGCTACTATGAATTGGTCTAATCTACTGAACATCCAGTGACACTCATCAGTCACAAATATTACTAATAAAAAGGTAAAATATCTTATCTAAGATAGCCGTATAATACAATAGAATTAACGTGGCATGACAATCGAAATATAAAAGTCATTGTTATTAGTCATATGTTGATCAGACTTTGTCTCAATCAAGGGCACTTTGCTTTTGTATTCCAAATGGCAACATTAATGCAGTTAGATAAGAATTAAGATACTGCTATTGATTGGTAATGCACCAGATTACAGTAGTCAAACAGCCGTAAATTTTTTTTAAAACATTCAAAATTATGTCATAATCACTCAGGATGATTCAAACTAACTTCCCTTTTGGCCAGGAAAAGGTCTGCTCTTAAAATCAAACTTTTAGGTGCTATAACATTTAAAGTAAACACGTACATGGATTATGCAGTGAAAAAGTACACTTTTTCAGGAATGCAAACAACCCTTTTGAAATTGCTGGGCTCGAGTCTGCCACTGGTGCGACCAGGATATCAAGACAACCCCAATCCCATCCTGGGTCCATCTATTGTTAATTTTAATTAATTAAATTTAATATTATTTAATAAATTTAATATTAAAATATATGTTACTTATGCACTAGTAATAAAAGTAGGCCCTACATCATACAGATATGTATTCTACCTGTTCACGCATACAAAGTTAAAATACATGAAGATAAAGCATTATTATCTCAGCGACACCTTCAAATGACCTACCTTGTATTGTGCAATTATCACATGTTCTGCTAATTGTTGATTTATTGTTTGAATTAATCTTATCAGAACACCTGTGATTACGAGTTATAACACAACTGCTGTTGGCTATGCACCAAAAAGGATAAAAAGGGGGTGGATCCATAATTTGACCTTGAGAAGATTAGATCAAAATCAAGCGTGTTGGCTTAACAAATCTTTTATTTTTGATCTGTCAGTATATTTGTTTGTTCGTTTGTTCACATATTTATGTATCTTCTTTGTTTGTTTATCAATTATATTATTTACTAAATCAATCATTAATTGAATTATTTTTTATTATTTCGGAAATTTTTCATTTCTTTATTAATTAACTATTTTATTGAATTGCTCAGAAAAGGACGAAAAAATATTTTTAAATGTGTCATCAGTTGCCTTCTTTTAAAGAGCAACGTTGGCCTCTCTCTTTTCTATCTCTCTCACTCTCTCTTTATTTCTGATAATGCTTTTAGTGTCTGGCTTTTATTGTTATTTTCTACACATTTAGTGCAGTAATAACAACAAAAATGAATAGCTATACTATCTAGTGACAAATACAAACATATGTGTTTTAAAAATAACCACAACCACACCAAGACACTCCCGTATGGCAAGAGTGCCTCGTCTGATGCCACCAACACTCCTGTTCCCAGGTTCCTGTCACATTATCAGATTTGTTGTCTGTGGCTGCTTAGACCTGTGGCGCATCAGTGGGCTTACTATCACACCCCTCCTATCCCCACCCCTCTTGTTTTGATATGCTTGAGAGATCTATCTTTCTGTGTCATTACAATAAATGATACAAACTGGTATCATCTTTTTTTTTCATTGCAGAGGATAGAATATCAATATGGCTTCATCAGCTACTTGTTCTGACCACTCAAACACATGTCCAGTCTGCCTTGACCACTACGACTTGACAAAGCGTGTCCCCAAGTTTCTGTCGTGTCACCACACTGTGTGCCTGATGTGTGTCCAGCAGCTGAAGGGGCTGTACAAGTTGTCATGTCCGGTCTGTAGAGAGAGCACCTGTCTCCCCATGGGTGAGGTTCAACCTGTCGACTAAAGTTGTGTTCAATCTAAAAAAAAAGATTAAATTTGTGTATTGAATTGTTCATATGGGTTTTTTCACTTTCTTTCTTTGTGTGTGTGTGTGTGTGTGTGTGTGTGTGTGGTAATTAATATAATTGTAGAAACTGTGTTATAGTAAGTCCAGATCTTCACCATTATCTTAATTTTTAAAACACAAACATACCAATTTATTAAAAAACGTCCCAGTTGTTATTACAAATAATTGTAACAATTAATCTGTAAATTGATACTGAAATTAGATCTTTGATTTTTTTCACACATCTTGCAGGTGGCCCTGAGAAATTGCAGACAAACTTTTACCTTAAAGTTGACAATGAGGAAGGATGCCTAAAACACAAGAATCAGCCATATTTGTTCTACTGCGCCACCCACAAAACCCTTGCTTGCCAAGCGTGCACCATTTTAGACCACAAGGAGTCCAAGCAGTGCGACCTGCAAGACCTTGAGCCAGCATTGAAAGCAACAAAAATGAGACTTAGAGAAAAACTTAGTGTTTTACAGACCAAGAAGGGTCACCAGAGTGGTATTTTATCAGATGTAAATAAAAAGATGGAGTTTTTAAATGCAAGTAAGCAAAGCGCAGAGAGGGCCATAGACACAACTTTCCATCAGTATTTAAGTGTCATCAGGAAATATCAGCAGACAACGAAAGAAAATCTGCAACAGTCTTTCACTCAAAAACATAAGACTCTCAGTAAAAAGGCCAGAGCAGCAGAGACACTTATTGATGAGTTGGAGACACAAATTTCCGAAATTGAAGACGCTTTACACAAAAATTGCATTTCAACTGCAGTTGCTGTGGAGGCAGGTCTTCGTGACGACACCGATGCGACTAAGACTGGTTCTCTTTTACCCAAAAGGGCTTCAAATGAAAGTTGGCTAAGCTTTAAAACAAACTCTCAGACAAGCTTGTCACAGCTTGAAACCTTTCTCCAATCTGCTGGGCAGATCCATTATATACCATTGCCAAAAGTCGTTTTCACAGAAAAACCAGAGAATGTCCAAAAATCAGACAAACCTCCGTCGATTTCTTTCAAAATAACCCACGGGACATCAGACGTTGAGGTAGACTATTCGCATTTGTTGCAAGTTTACATTAAAAAACCAAGTGGGAAAAGACTGAAGGCTAAAAAACTGTCGTGTCTTGGCAATGGTAACTATCGTGCCCTCTTTCCAAGAGAACTGCTCTACGAGGGTGCATATTCAGCAGAGGTCACACTTGCTGACGAAAGACTGGAAGACGGACTAGTTACATTTTCTGTTAAATAATGTCGTAAAATAATTTAACATTAAAGGAATATCCTCAATTTATAGCATAATTAGTGAGATTTGCATCATACTGGTATGTGTGAAATGGGCCCACGGTCTTAAATGCCACTGAATTACTGCAAGTGCCTTTCTTCTGTTAGTTATACAGAATTGATTTAATTTTGGTTTTCACGATTTCGAATTCATTGGCGCATTCTTTTTTCTTTTCTTTTCTTTTTTTACGCGTAATACATTGAGTTCTTTGATTTGTTTCCATGGAAAAAATCTTTTTTTTTTCTATGAATATTCCAATCTATGAGAACAATGTGGTAACTACAGGAAAAAGGTCCTCCTTTGTCCGAATATCCCCTTTTGTTCAAAATTGTCTTTTCGTCTTACCTGTAAAATTACCGAAACATGAAACTGGAATTTGAACATGACAATTAGAGAACCGATTTAGATAGCTATTATAAGCTTTTGGTAATTAAAAGTTTAAAATTGTCTGTACATAGTCCTGGCGCTTGTTAAACAGTTTCAGAAATGAAATGAATTGAAAATTAAATTAATTGAATGATGGTTTTATCTAATATATTTTATCTTATACACGTATAAGGCGTTATGTGAATCTAGTAATAATTTGTTCCAATTTTTACCGTTTGCAGTGAAACCAAAATCACTTGATGAAAAGTTCAATCAAATACAAATGACTAAACATACGAATCTGAAAATGAAATAATGTACATATAAAAGTGCTATTCCTGAAATGAAGTTTTTTTTTCCGAAATTCCTCCATGTGTCTTGCGATATTCACAAAGGACCTTGACCATCATCAGGCAATTAGATCATTGACGTGGCCAATGATTCAAACATATAGAAGTAAGATAACTTGACATTCAGGGTGGGTGGCGAGGCTTTAGCCCCTGTTACACCGGTTTTGCGGCCGCTCGAAGAACAAAAATTAGCCCACTCTCCGAACGATTACCTAAAATAGCAAATCACAATGAATGATTGTACATTGCGTCAGGTGTCCGTAGTGGGGGATGTTACAAAGAGGACAGCCAATTGCTACCCAGGGCCCCGTATCTCGAAAGCATCGCGTATTGCGAATCGCTATATCAAATAGAGACTACAATGTATTATATGGGACGAGTATGGGCGAGTTATGGAATCGAGACGCTTGCGTACGGTCGCAATGCGCGATGCTTTCGAGATACGGGGCCCAGGACCTGTGTCAGCACTGTAAAGCTGCTGGTTCAATTGAGATTTATATGTATTTTGCCATCGGGGAAGGATATTCTCATATATCTAAGTAGTAATTCGTTCCAAGCCTTTAACATTGTCAAAACTAAGAAAATAAACAATAAAAGAAAGTGTAATACCATTGAAGCGGTACGTACGGATGACGTGCCGAAGTCGATTATATCATGATGGCACAGCTTTGGGATCAATACAACACAATACTCTGTTCCTAATGAACAGGTAGGCCTATACCTCTACTACTACTACTACTACTACTACTTAAACGATGTGCAAAATAACGTGACAAGTCAACCACTGCCCTCTACAAGGGTTACAGCATTTTTCAGTACATATTCACAGATATGTCTCTGGGTGATTCATGACAGGATTCTCTATTGCTGTGGGAAAAGTGCACATAATTAAACTGCGGTCCTAGTAGAGGGTAGTCTACCACCACCCAGTAACCTTCCCACCTCCAGCACAATGTTAATTCCTTTCTCAAAACAAGAAGTTCTTGCTCAAAAGTAACTGTTCTCTCGTTTATTCAAGCCAGTGACTGTGCGGTCATCAACAGCAGGCCCGTAGCCAAGGGGGGTTCGGGGGGGGGGGGGTTCGAAAGAACCGCCCCTTTTGCTGGGAAAAGGTCCACTCTGGGTAACATTTGATCTAGGTTAATGAAGTTTTTTTATGGAAAAAGGTCCACTTTTTCAGAAAAAGAACCCCCCTTTTAAAATTGCTGGCCACGGGCCTGAACAGTATGTAACCGCATTATATCTTTAAGACATAAAAAAAAACAAACTAAAAACTGTTGTTACTCTGAATAAAATCTGGCGGAAATTCAAATGTGATGGTTAAAAGGAGAGAGAGCGAGAGCTACATGTATATAGAATCCATATTTTACCATTAAAATAATACTCAGGTCCATTACATGCGTGTGTCGTGCTATCAAAAGAGAAGAATAAGGCCTAAGAGCAAAGTTTGGGTCTTCAATATCAATTATCAGTAGAAAATGCTTACATATGTAGATTTCCTTAATAGTGAATAAAAATTCTGAAGAATTCATGCTGTGCGATCGGCTAAGTCAAATCAAATAGGATCTATAAAGACATCACGTAAATTGATGTTATCTCAACAAATAAACAGTTATTACGGAGAATAATTTCGTTATCTTTCTGGTCTGAAAATTAAGCAGTAAACAAAAGTGTAAGATTTCAATGCAATTCAATATTTTCTCACAAACATGATGGTATCTCTACAAAATATTTCCATGAAAATCATTTCCCGAGAAACGTGTCAGTCGTAGATGTTGGAAAAAGTATAAAGAATGTTTTAGAATCCAAATCTTTACAGTTGTTTTACAGCTTATGTACAAGAAACACAAGTGTAGCAAAGAACAATAGAGATGGCTGCCATGAAATGCATCGTGTTTGTTGTAATAGTACTATCCGTTTTCTTGATCGAAGGAGGAGCTGGTGGATCGAAAGCGGTATGGTGTCTGTCTTCTCTCTCTCTCTCTCTCTCTCTCTCTCTCTCTCTCTCAGGCTTACTAAACCTCTTTTTTTTTTGTGAACAGTTAATTATTTGCAAATGTGTTTAAGTCTCAATCCCTCCATTTTAACGTTTGTTTTCTTTGTGCATGTCATCAGAGAATTGAGAATGAGAAGGCGCGTGGCAGAAGAGCGCGGAAAATCCTAGCATCAGCAGAAGAGGTGATTGAAGCGGTCTCCAAATTGACAAATGATTCGTCTTCATCTGAAGGTATATATAAACTTCTTATATTCTAGTTCACATAATTCTACTGAACGTCCTTGCATATTGCTGATACCTTTGTTTTTTTTTATTATTATTGGCAATAAAATAATATCTTGAATTTTCAACTTTGGCATGGTAAATTCGGAAAACAAAAGCTACACTGGGGATCATTTTAATAGTTCTCCCCAAGCAATTTTACACAAATTGTCAATATGTTTTAAAAACTTACCAGATAACGTTATATATGCTTGTATTTCATGAAGGCAAACCTGTTAAAGACCTATTGGCTGAAGCTAAAAATGTCCATAAGAAATTAAGAAAAAGTATGAAATCGATAGGTACGTTCGTATCGTCTTTAGTCTTTCTTGATCTCTCTCTCTCTCTCTCTCTCTCGTGTTAAAAAAACCTGCTGTCAGTTCCTTATAAACCAATGCAGGTCATCCACGAAACTTTAAATGGATAATAGTTATACCATAAATAAAATGTAGCGCCCTAGCAGTTCTTATTCATGCAAGAAAAAGTTAAATAATCTGATTTGCCATTTTTATCTAATATGAGTGTAAAATATATATTTGAATTATTCATTATATATATAAGGGAAGTTCTTAAAACAGCGGCCCATGGTAGGAATGCTAAAGGTGATCAAAACGCTCTCTGAAACTGTTGGTAACGCGAGCTCTACAAACGCCGTATTGGACCTTTTGATTGGATGGTCAGGTATTGTACTTCCTATAATAGACCTAATGATTTAAGTAGTATTTCACTGAAGTACATTGATTTTTTTTCTTACATTTTTAGTCTTATGCTTATGATTGACCTGGAAAAAATTCCTAATAGTTTTTTTCTTTTTTTTTTTTTTTACTATGAAACCGTAAATCATAAAGCGACTTCTTCGATCCGGTAGTCTTAGACTCAAGGTGATATACAAAACCTTTATTAAGTATGATAATACAAAGCACAACGGAAAGCGTGGAGACAGTCTCCGTCAGAACTCTGAAAGTCAGGGTAATATCCCGATTATAACATTACTTGATTTAGGTCCCCTGAGCCGAGAGGGAAGCTGCGTGTCCATGACAACGAGCATGCTGTCGGACTTGGAGGGTAAATCGGTCCTTGTCGTGAAACAATTGAAGACAGAGGGAGGTAAGCGATTATCCATGTAATTTCTGAAATCTATACCCCTCCCGCCCCTGCCTCCCTTTACCAAAACAAAAGTTTGAGTTCCGTTATCAGCTGAGATGGCAAACAAAAACACACACAGATGTCCCAAGAAACGTGTCGCCCCCCCCCCACCCCCACCCCACCCCACCCCGCCCTTCCCTATAATAATCTGTCAAACAATCGCTAAAAGTAAAAACCTCGGATAGCTCAATCTCCTATGAGTTTGTTCTTGTCATGCATCGAGCACCTTGTGTAATAAAATATATGTCTGTACTTTATCATCTGTCTCATGTGTAATCACTTTTTTTTTTACTGAAATTTATCTATCTGTTTTGTTAAAGTAACCAAAGACAATGCAGAGAAGTTGACTGAAACATTATCGGCCGTGTGGTATACCAACAAAGCACTGAAGAAGTGTTTGCGTAAAGCAGGTACAAGAAGCCTCTTTACCCCCATGCTCTAACTCTTCAATCCTCCCTCTCTCTCTCTCTTTCCCTCGCTCTCTGGTGTGAGTGGTAAAATAAAGGCTTTTAATAGTAAGTAATGGATTTATTATGACATTTTGCACAAGACGATCGTTACATGTAGATTGTTACAGGCTCCATTGAAAAATTATTTCTTTTACTTCAGATAACTATGTCAAAAATGAGATGAAAAGTGTAAATGGAAAGAAATCTGAGATGAGGTAATGTGTAACTAAAACCTCGATCATGTCACACTGTAAAAAGTATATGTATTATAGCAAACATTATTCTGCTCAGTCATGTTATAGTAGGCCTAAATTTTAGTCATAACTGTAATGGAAATTATGAGCCAAACAGTTTTTTATTCAACACGATTTCTTTTTTCAGTAAGCGCGGATGGAATCCCAGTATTAACTTGGGCCGCGGTTTCTCGCTTGGCTTCAACGGTTTGAACTACAGATCTAGAAATGGTCGTTTTTCGGCTAATCTAAAACCCACGTTCTCAGGCGGTGGAGTAGGAGCACGAATCGGGTTCACTTGGAAGTTCTGAAATTACCAGAGACCTGGAAAGTAATGACATCTTCTTCGGTTGTAAAAAAAAAATCTATCTATCAGACTTGGAATTTCTATTCTCTCGTCGATTGCACACGTATTTAACTTATTTATGAAGGTCGTCATCAAGTCGTCAACGTGTACCCTGTGAAATAGGTCTAATGGGAAATAAACAAAACTATCTTTACCATGTTTTTGTCTTTGTTTTTTGCACTTTGTGATTGTTTTTGTTTTGCCATAAGGATATATTTAAGGATCTCTCTCTCTCTCTCTCTCTCTCTCTCATATTAATTGGTATCGCCATCTGATGGAAAAATAGATTAGGCCCTAATCAATTGCAAATTTTCAAATGTCTCAATCGCATTAAGGTAGGCCTACAGACGAGTGCTCAGGGAGTCAGGCTAAACATCTTGTTTTAACAATGAACGCAACTAAATTGATGCTAAAAAAAAAAGCAATTCAAGGCCTAATTATTGAACGAGACAGTCGCATGAAACAATAAACCAGCTTTGATATAGGTAGGGGGCCTAATGAATTAAGGGAGTAAATTGTCAATAGAAGGTGAGTACAGCGGCCACGTGCTTTACGGCAGTGAATTATTAATAATATTGTCCAACATTTAATATATTAAAACTCTTTGGTCTCATACGACATCTTGCCCTGGTGTAAGTTAAGGTATATGTGCCAGCGTTGCCCCACACGACACGACTTGACGTTCCAGAGTGAGACAGACGCCTTTCGGTGTCACGGTGTCAGACCGTTGTCGTGATCAGACCGTCTAGAGAAAATTAGATGGTAGCTTTAAGTCATCTTTGCAACATCTTCGATTGAAGCAAAGTTTTATTTTTGAAGACGTGGCGCCACAACCGTTTACAAGCGCGTATTAGGGCCTACACAAAGTAGGCCTACGTTAACAAGTTTAATTACGGCCGCGTATTAATCAACCATCTTCGAGCTTACTCCATAAAACAATACTTTTTCTGTGTTAATATCATTATATATAACCCAAAAAGGCGAAATATCTCAATTCGTACAACTATTTCTTCTCTGGAGGCAATAAGAGCACACGAGAGCACACGACGTTCGAGGCACGCGACACCGGAAACTGCCATTCATGGAGTTTGCGCAGTTTAAACTTCCTTGCACTTGGAGCACATTATGAAAGTCCTCTGTTGACTCCTTGAATGCAAAATTCTAAAATGCGCGTTCTAATAGGTAAGTAATCACTTGATATTCTTAAAGAGAATGCGATACTCACATTTACGCAATTTGAAATGGATGTCACTTGGTTTTTTCACTGATTTAGCATTGAAAAGCCAAAGAGCCCGAACTACTACTACTAGTACCGGTAGTTACTTACATGTACCTGTTCTACAATACAATAAAATAAATTTTATTTCATATCAGGTATAAATTGAAAGGAAACATTAGCTTTACAGCTATTCACCAACTGGGTAAGGGCAGTGCAATATTTACACATGAAGCTCACTTGAGCTCACACCTGCGAAACCCCCCCTCCCCCCCCCCCCCCCCCCCATCAAATTATACAGGATAGCCCCCTTGTACAGTAACAAAAAGTTTAACTCAGATAAACACGAAGGTAATACTTTGTTAATTCAAAGACAACCAGCAATATTTTTATTTACCATGCATACGTGCAAAAAATAAGTAGTAATTCCCAACACCAAGTGCTGAATATTTCCATCTCTGTTTCAGGTGGTGGTACCGGCTTCATAGGTAAACACATTGCCAGAAAGCTCGCAGACAAGGGGCATGAAGTGACCCTGTTATCAAGATCAACTGGAAGGGGGAGATTAACATGGGTAAAAAAAAATTGAAAGTTAAAAAGTTCAGATAATTATTATATGTATCAGATACTACAATGATTTCTAAAACACTCATAAAGTATAAGAATTTGTCACTCCTCAGCTCACCTGAATCTTTGGGCGTACAGTACTGAAGATAAAACCACAGTGTAGTGTATACCTGTGAAATAATCATTACAGCAAGATGGCTGTTTTTCCCTAGGATGAACTGTACAAGAAGGGTCTCCCTGATAACACTGGGGCAGTGGTGAATGTGGCCGGAGAGAATGCACTAAATATGTTCAGAAGGTAAAGACTGCTGGATTGTATTATTTTTGCAAAAATAGTTTTGGGATACATCTGTGTTAATTTTGAGTTGACAGAAGTAGTTGATTTTATCTTTTTGTTAATTCAAAAGCCATATATAGACAAAAAAAATTCAGACACATAAGATTGTAAATAATTGTTCTGTACAGCACTTTGAATTCTTTCTCATCCTATATCAGGGGCGAGGCCTACAAGAAGGACATCATTACAAGCAGGGTTGATACAACTAAAGCTTTGGCTGAAGCCATCACTGCAAGTAAAAATCCACCCAAAGTTTTTGTTAGCACTTCTGCTATTGGTGAGTTCAGTAAGAGATGATTTTCAACCCTTGCTGTCACTGATAAACCTGCACATGTACTCAGAGAGCCACTGACACACCCTTATTCTGAAAGCAGTTGCACTCATGCTCACATCAGTAAACGATGGATGCATGCACGTACGCGTGCACACACACACACACACACACACACACACACACACATGGATAAAAGTGAAATTTCAAAGTTCTTTTTGCATATTTTCATCTATTTTCAATTTAAAGAGACATAGGTTTGAAATAGTAGTTACAGTTGTGTGTTTGCACACATGAACATAGGAATAGTGTATGTACTTACTACCACAAGTTAGATATTCATTCGAAAAACATGACCTTAAGCCTGTGACCATTGTTTAATGCTCACTTACAGGTTACTACCCTCCTAGCAGCGTGGCAGACTATACTGAGGACACCAAGGTGACGGGCATCGACTTCCCGTCAAAGTTGTGCCAGGACTGGGAGGAAGCTGCAGTACTTCCTGAGGGCAAAGGTGTCCGTAGAGTGACCATCAGACTTGGTCAGTAGCGAGAACCAAAAACTATAGATTGTCTAGAGGATTTTTCTTAAAACTGTTACATCAGTTTTTTTGTTTGATTTTAATGTTTTTTTTTACTCTTAGAGGTGTGGATAATTTGGTATTATTTAAAAATTCGGCATAATATGGAGCATCTAAAAGCATCAAGAAAACAGCAGTATGGTTTTATGATCACTTTTGGTTCACTGCCTTTGCGTTGCAGCCAAAATTGAAGCGCTAGAACACCTCTACAGGTGGAACTGATTTTTGTCCTCCTGTAGGGATCATACCAGGCAACTTTTTATTTATTAACATATAATGGAGCATGTATATGTATGTTCTTCAGGTGTGGTATTGGGGAAAGATGGCGGCGCTATCAAACAGATGTGGTGGCAGTTCTACTTTGGAGCTGGCGGAAAAATTGGAACTGGACGCCAGTTCTTTCCGTGGATCCACATAGATGATGCTTCTGGGTTGTTTGTTTACAGCATCGAAAATGACCACGTGTCAGGAATTTTGAATGCAGTGGCTCCCCAGATCTGCACCAACGAGGAGTTTACCAAAGCATTTGCTGGGGCTATGAGAAGGCCTGCTTTCATGCCTTTCCCTGCTTTTGCAGCCAATTTAATTTTCCAGGATAGAGCCACAATGTTATTGGATGGACAGAAGGTTATACCTAAAAGAACTCTGAAACTGGGATACAAGTTTAAGTACGGTCACCTGGACGATGCATGTAAGGAAATTGTTAGTTAGTGAACTTTGGGAGGAAGAAAAGTCTATCTAGACTTTAAGATAAACCCAAACTGGTTTCGGTCTTTATGCTATCACCAGTTAACCACATTAAGTAATTGATTTTACTTATAAAGATTGTCCACGGCTGCCCTCTGTGCTGTCATTTGTATTTTAAATTCTCTCAGAAGCCTGACATAGCACCTTGGTTCAGTTAGGATAAAACTGACGTGGCTTTGTTTTTATATACTCAATCAAGCACATGTCAGCGCAAGCATTTTTGTTATATATTTTTATGGAAAAAGCATTCAGTCGATGCCTAAATGAGATTTTGACATTACTATTGAATTTTTGTTTGTTGGTTACCTTGTAATTTTCTTCAAATATTTGTAATTCTGTGAAAATTTCAGTGGAGATAATTATTTTCTGTGCATTTTTATTTTGTGATTTATACCAACCGGATGGAGAATGTAATTTCTTATTATTGTTATGTATTGCCATTGCTTCATGTATATGTGGTGTTAAGGAGGTAAAGATTGATGAATGACATTTAGGTGAACAAATAAATTTTCCAGTGTTGTCTACTGGAATGGTAACTGATAATGAACATGAGAAATAAGGTCTTAACTTGGGTTGTTTGTATGGTACCCATTAGCTCTTTTTTTGCCAAATACTAGTACCTACGTATTAATGAAATATGTACTTGGGTCATGTGTTTGTACACTTTATAAAGCATGTATTTAGATCTGCAGTCAAATGACTTGTGTGCAATAAGATCTGAATGTTCCAATCCAGCTGTAGTTCAGTCTAAACGCACCGTTGAGTGGACTATATTAAAAAAAAAAACCTGATTGGACTGGTGAGTGTTTCTAACATTACAAAATACTGTTGACCAATTTCAGTTTCATTTGAAAATGTAATTTTTTATGTGTCAACTCATATTTTTCGCAGGCATTCTGTGATGCTGGGATTTATTAATTTTAATTACCTACACAAGAAAACTTACTTGGAAAATTGGGTCATTCATAGTTATAAAACAGTTTGTTCTCATGGTTTGTTCGCATTTCATTCAATAAAGCATTCAATGTTATTCAACTTTTTTGGCCCAATTGCTAGAGGAAGGGAAGAATCCAGTCTACTTGCTACTGGTATAATTGGGAAGGCATTTATTCTTTAGTTTCTTTACATATAGCATGTCAATATTATTTAATCATTCATAACTAATACATTCACATTTACAAGAAACAGTGGCATTCAAAGCATCAATAATTACACTGTCCTTTTTAAGTTTCATAACAAGTTCGGAAAATTCATTTATGTATCATAGTAGTGTTTAAAGACTCCCATGTAAATGCAACCTTACACCTTTTCTACAGCAAGACCCATCATTTCGGTTTTCCTTCAAACAACACTCTTAACAATTACATATATCTGACATACCTCTGGTTTCAAACATTTCATTTTTTATTCAATATAATAACTTATTCTGCAAACTTTCTGTACAGCAAGATCCAGGTTGCCACTATTAGATCTTTTCAACAAAATCATAATTACAGTACATTTATTCCTTCACCAGTCCTTCATTGGACTCCATACTCTAAAGTTATAGCAAGAATGCTCGACTTGCTCAAGTGTAAGATCCTTTATTATTTCACAACTTTTTCCACTCTGTCATCAGTTGAATTGCAAGACCAGCTTATTTTCTATGTACAAATTACATATCCTGTGGTGAAGAACAATTTGGTTCCTTTCTGAACTACACATTTTAAGTATGTGTGCTAATAAATCCATCACCCCCCTACATTTCTCCACCTTTGAACCCCCCTCCCCAATGCAATGTTTCTGGAAAACGCTTCTACTTTATCGTTTAACTGGGTACTTGTCTACTTTAATTCATACCACATCCAAACCCCTTGCCTTTTTTCAACAACAGATTAGAAAATGAAGTAAGCAGTTTAAATGGGCTAGTTTCAAAATTTGAAAAAAAAAAAAAAAAATGCAAAACATCTTTTTCACTTGTAAATTACAGCACTGCAAGATATCAGTGCCTATTTAATCAAATATGTCAACATCATAACAATAACAAGTATTATAGAAAGCATAGCCTAAATCTACTATCCTCTCAGGATATGCTCTTTATTAAAGCTGATCATCACCTGTATTCAACAACACAATGTGTGCGTTTATCGAGGTGACCAAGAAAATAATTAATTTGTTCCACACCTGTCGCAAGAGACTACCATATTAAACAGTAAATGCCAAATTGAATCTAGTCTATTTAATATACGGTAACAGTTATCACTCGCCTGGAACACACCACCACTTTGAAACTTTTTTCTGTACAAATGGACCAAACAGTTTTTGGAGATAAATATGACTTTTGGTTCACAATTGGCAAGTAATTACCGTTTACACATAAAATGAGTGCAGGATAAAGCATGCAGTCCTCTCTTTTATCACACAGCTTAATTTATGATGGGTCACCAGTGCTAGTAACATTTTTGTCCTCATTTGTCATAACCCTGCACATCACAAGAGAAGATTGCTTAATTACATATTTTATCAGCCCAATTGACAAAGAGTGTTTGACTTTTTAGTTCTGATGAAAGAGTGCAGAACTAGGAGGCCTACTGTTCCTACAAAACTTGTAGGACTGCTTGCCTTCTTTCAGTCTTGTGCTGACAAGTCCGGGAGTCTCAAACATTGATCAGAATGCTGAATCACATTGGCCAATCTACCTTGCAGTAATGGTAATCCCCATTGCTGAACTTTGTGTAGAAAACCTGCCTCTACTACTGCTGGCTGAAAATGTTGGTTTATATGGCAACTCAGAGGTAATTTCATATCGCTGTCCCTGTATGTTTTTTCTCCTCCATGCTGTTTCAGTGAGTCACTCCCCCAGTACAGCATGCAAAACCAGATGTTTATTTCCAGCTCGTCCCTCGTGTTGTATGTCCGTTCTGGTATATATCATACAGCAGACTTATTCTTTAGTACTGTCTGCTTCCTCATCTCCTATCTCTGGGATAATGCAGAGGGACCCCTTCTTCCTCACACTACTGCCATAATACTGGCGGGAAATTACTAACCTCTCCCTGTTCTGTTACTGGCACTCCATTTACTGTGTACGCCATGCGCAGCCTCATCCTTATAGGTTGCTGCAATGGAAACATTCAACACATGATAACATGTTTATTTTAAATTGCAATTTTTAACCACCAAATCTGAAATATAGATTTTAAATATGATTTTAACTTTCTTTACTTTTTTTTTAATATCAAATATTCTATCTGTAGTCTATTGGCTATGGTTTCAGTCCTCATTGATGGTGTTCTTTGATAAAAACATGTTACAAACAAGGCTCAGACCTGACATGCTAAAGTTATAAAACCATTTCTACCATACCTAATCCCTAACTGCATGGTCATCAATATTTCACAACTGTTACAATGAAAATATCAACTCTTTTGTATTACAGCCTACATATAACACTTAACCTACAACAATTTCCTGGCGGCTTAACTTCATCACTGTAAGCCTTTAACTACTAGTGAGGTTAATTATTTGGTGAAAAGAAATTATATCATTTAGAGTGAGATCAGTAATTCCTACAATAGTGTCTCACCTTTTGTGGATTGTTCACTTTGACTATCTGTGTCACACTGCCACTGTTGCTGGGAGGCACGATGTTGCCAGACGGAGAAAGCATTTGTAACTGGAATGACTGGAAAAAGAAGAGGAAAGAAAACGTGATCTGAGATAGAGCCAAATATTTCATTTATTCAGGCTAGTCAGCTGAATTTTACACAAACACATTTGTTTAGTCAATAGAAATAGTTAAGATTTGGCCTGAAAGGACAATGCTGTTCACAGTTACAAAATATCAGAGTTATTTTGAGCATGCTTTATTCTGCTAAGTCTGACAATGGATGTCAAGCTTCAAGCTTACCTTGGGCACCGCTGCTTGAAATACAAATTCTAGCAGTGGGTTTGGACTTGAGTTGGTGGCAGTAACTGTCATTGTGGTCACAGTTGAAGGAGGAGGGGCTTTCTCAAAGGAAAAGTTCAGGGAGAGTCCATCTTTTTCAAAACCAACTATGTCTGGGATGGCTGCAAGTAAAAAGTGGAAAATATTGTTTTAAAACAAACAATAGGGTATGAGACTGACTTTTGGGATAGCAGTTTGTATATGTGTTAATCAGCAAACAGAACCATGTCAAAAATGTTCCCTCATGAGAAAAGTCATCTTAAGTTTTCATTTCCCTACAAATAATGAACTATATACAAAACAAAACAGTGCAGAAACTTTAAAAGGCATAGTTTTCAAATTCATCAAAGCATAAATACTTCAAAGACTTATAACCATAAACTTGATCATAAATACTTAACTATATAATCTTCAACTTTATCAAGCAATTTTTTATATTCAAAGCTCACACACACCAAATAATCCATAGAAACAATGTTGTGTACTCACAATTTTCATTCCCATTAACAAGTGGCTGTGAGCCCATCATATCCAGTAATGGGTTGGGTGCTGCTGCAGGCATTCCCATCAGACCATCCATCAGGGGAGGGCCGCCCATCATCATAGGGGGCGGGGCACCTGCACTGGAACCTGGACAGTATGGGAGAAAACACATAATTCATAAACTAAAAACAAAACTTTTTTACAAAGCCAAATGTGTAACTGATATTACACTTCACATTTTTTTTTTTCATTCTTGTAGGCTAACATTGCAATTCAACAAAAAAATCAGGCAAATAAATCATCTGTCATTAGTTTGTCAAACATTTAAAGATTACTGTGTTACCATATGATTTTTAACATGTCATTCTACCCCTTTTATCACACTTTAACCATTCTGCATTCCCAGGATAAATAAAGACCTTTCTTAAATTTATCAGCCCACGTGTCTTTCGCTATCGTAGATAAACACAAGAACCCCCTCATACCAGACATGTCTATATCTCCTAGCAGATCTAGCAGCTCTCCCCCAGTGCTCTTTGGGGGCTGTGCTGGCTGTGCTGGGGTGGCAGTGCTAGGACCCCCTAGGATATCCAGGATGTTCTGGCTCTGGAACAGATCACAGTGACATCAAACTCCATTAAAAGGTTCATTAAAAGATTACTACTCCGTCATGAGCTTCTTATTTTTCAATTTTTTATGAAACCCTTTGCCTAACCATAACTTCTCATGTCATTTCCTTCCTTACTATTGCAAATTTTCCCTTTAAAATATCACTTCGGCAAACAATCAGTCTAAGTCAAATCAGTTCAAACACACGCTAACTTCACACACCTCGGTGGGCTGCTGAGTCTGTGTCGCAGGACTAGCTGCCCCGCCATTGAGTAAGTCATCTTCCTTTTCGCCCCCATTGGCCAGCATGGGTTCGTCCACCCGCGTTTTCTCCATGACGGGCATTTTCTCCAGCAGTCCTGACCTCATCTGGTCCTGAGTGCTGAACAGGGTGGAGTATTCCACAGAGCGCTGCTGCAGCTCCACACTAGTGCTACGGTTGTAGAATGCTATTAACTTCTGGATTTTACTGAAATGATGAAATTAGCTCTGTGTTTTTAAAGGAAACATGATGATGTCTGAAAGGCAAATGGATTATTTCAAAGAACACAGCTCCGCTTTTGTGCTGCTGTTGTAGAATGCTTCTATTTTCAAAATCTCTCAGCATATTGATCAACTTCTACATGACAAAAACAATATAAGAAAGTAACTGTAAGAGCAACTCAACATTTCTGCTTTTATTATAAAGCCAATCTCTTACAAGTATTTGCTCAACTCTTTAAAAAGTCATAAAAATCTCTTTAAAGCAAGGTTCTAAAGATTGTCAATTAAATAGGCCAAAGTCTACTTACGGCTGCGTGCTGCTGAACCTTGTACTCAGTTTCAATATGGCAGTAATCACATACTCCTTACTTGTCAATGTGGAATTGTTGTTGACTAATGCTCTCTCTAAAACATTTAACACATCTTCTTCACTGGCCTGGAAAAGATATTAGGAATTGAAATCTATTGATGGATTTCATATCATAGGAATTTTGGTAACTACAATAATTACATTTTTCTCTTTAAAGAATAATAATTCTGAGAAGATTTTTGCCCTTGTGAATTAAAATTTAAATAAATTTCTGAAATTTTCACCAATAAACTGAAACTGTGTAATCAAATACACAAACCCTACAGTAATCCCAAGTGTTAGATTTTATTTACTTCTATTTTACTTCTAGTATCTAAACTCACATCTAGAGGCTCGGAATCCTCAATTGACGTCCCAGCAAACAACTGATCTCCGTACTCTCCTATACACCAGGTGGCAACCTGTACAAGAGGCTGCTGACTGATGTCGTCCCGCATGGCGCGGTACAGGTTCTGAACAGCGTAAGCCTGGAGGGAGTCTGCCTGGGACACTAGCTGGACAAGAGTGGACACCACGTCGTCACGCACATAGTTTCCAGCCTGAAAGAGGATATTAAAGTAAAATAAATCACATAATTGATGGGATCTTTACACAGCTGGTTTAAAGTGTAAAGACTTATTGAGTCAAGATCAGCACTTCTAGTCAAAACTTACAAAGAAACTGTCCAACATTGTAATACATAACGCTGCATGCATGCGTGCGTGCACCTACATATGTCTGGGGTGGTTCAAAATATTAAAATTTACACTTATTCACCTTAGAGATCTTAAAATTTTCACTTAGAGATCTTAAAAACAACTTATAGATACTTCAAAATTCACATTCCATAATTTTAATAGAATGTTAACTGCTATTAATGATCTACTCACTGTGGTCAACACTTTCATCACCGTGTCTATATGCCACCTCCTGTTAGGGGAATATCTGAAAAGAAACATCACATATTCAAATGTACAAACTGTCAAGATATATATGAAAGTCCAGTATCACAGTTAATGTACTGAACTACCTAAGTTAACACATAAAGACTTGTTGTGTAACATGCCCCTGGTCAGTGTACCCTGCTCCAACACTTACTTTTCTGAAGCAGTGACCAGGTTAGAACAGCAGTCGGCTTTGAACTCTGGCTCACATTTCTCTAAGAAGGACAGCAGCTCCTTGGCCATCCCCCGTATATTATTCTGGTTGATCAAGGCAAAACACAGTTCCATTGCACGTCTGAAATGACATATTGAAATAATACCAATACGTAATGATTATAATTTTTTAACTAAAATTCTTAATTCTCACAATTTATTTCTTTATAATAATAATATCAATTTATTTCTAAGAGTTGCAGTACATTGCCTCAAAGTGCATATTCATACATTAAATAAAGATCCAACTGAATTCCAATTCAATTATCATTTAAATAAATCAGCTTCTCTCTTATTGTATTTACTTTTTTATGGAAACATCTGGGTCTTTCAGACAGTCTACGATGGTACTCCGATGTCTCTGGACTGCATTGTAATCTGCATGGACTACTCTCAGTAATGTGTTCAGTGCTACGTATCTGGAATTCAAAGATAAATAAGACATGAAGAAAGTGTTTCCTGGATCATAAGTATTGATTGGCTGTAATAGCTATGTGTGTGCCAACAGTCTGTCCGCAGATTTCGAGCTGCGCGTGCACACTGACTGAAGCGACGGCCATTTTCGCACTACTTTCAGCAAAATCGAGTGAAAATGGACGACTTTTGAGCTCTTCGTATTTTCATGTGTAGTTTTGTCAACAGTTGATGTGATTAAACGATAGATATATAAAAAGAAGCGGGAATATCTAGGGATTCGGAATTTTAAGGTTAGTCGTCATAAAAAATAGATTCAGAACGGTAAAATGAAAGGTTTATCCACGCGGGTGATTGCAAATGGTGCCCCGTTTCAGGTGTCCGAAATTTTCTATTTGAAGATCTCTATAAGAAGTTTAAATTGTACAAAGTTTTAAAAACTAAATCATGAAAGCTGGTTAAACTGGGTCTCTGGCAGTATATATATATTGAAAATTCAGCTTTGTCCATTTTTTTTAGCGCGAGGTGAACTCGACGCCAAGCACTCGCAATTTTGAAGCGTGTGGCACTAGGGTGTTTCAATTTAAACAAAATTGCTACAATGTTGATATCACCAGCGTTTTATATATATTCTAAAAGGTAAACAAGTGTGCTTTGTGTTGATATGAAACACATGTTGCGTTTGGGTCCCAACTCGTTGGCAAAGTGTTCATATTCCCGTGAAGTCGGTGTAAAAGTCGGCAAAATCGATTTTTTCAAGTGCAGTAGGCTACTGTGATAATGTATCGCAGGAAACGCAAAATATTTTCAAACAATTACATCCTGCAGAAAGATAAGATCATAAACTTTCAAATGATATATCATAAGGCATGTCTCCTACAATTTTTACCCATTTTGTGTGAGGAAATTAGTGCATCTCCAAAACGACGACAAAAATGGAACCCCATTTTCATCATAATTTATAGCGTCACGTGACCAACCTGAAGCACTGACCCGACTTGGCAAGACTACAAGTTTTCTCAAATATTCTGAATATCAGAGCAAATAAGTTACAATAAAATTAAAATACAAACAAGTGCTGTACATCTAACATCAGAAATATTCCAAGTTATATGCTTCATTCTTGAAACATCAAAAATGGTATAGTTATGACGGTTGACCCACTCCACAAGAAATCCAGTGTGAATTTTGACCAATATAGAAAGATATTGCTAGATCTAGTTATAAATAAAACAAGATTTTTTTAATTGGATAAATATTTACAATGAAATACTGGCCTATGGCCAGGTTGTACTTTTTAAAGCCCGAAAGGGTTTTGATAAAAAAACCTTTCAACACCGGTTTACCATTTATTCATTATATTAAGATCTGCACTTCTGCCTTGTTCTCTTATTTTACTGCTCAAGATTTATTTCTATGTACTAGTACTATTTTTGTCTCTTACATATTAAACTATATAAAATAAGACTATTCCAATTGTAATTTGAAAAAATATCCCTAATCTATTTAAAATTTACATTTCTCTTTTTTAAAAGTGCAAAATTTTGAAATCTGTGTGCTAAACAAAACTAAGTAAACATTTAAAACACATGTCCTTAAAGCAGTGTCCCTGGGAAATGTTCATTCAGCCTCATGAACATGCACTGAACTTTTTGAAAGTTTTTTTGAAACTTTTTGCTTTTTAAATTAAAGCAGTTAACAAGGCTCCAATAAACTCATTTGCCAAAGTCTGAGGGCAGGAGAAGCACCTGCCCCAGCAAGTTATGAATATTACTTTAGCCAAAACTGACATACAAGCTGAAAATTCTTGAATATAATTTGTAATTAAATACATATCAAAGTGCATTAAAAAAAACTTCAGTATACGAATATGTTTCAATTTTTTTATTTCCTTAGAATCTTCAATTGCCAGGTCATTTACCTGGATATGACAATCAGAAAACAAAATCAATTTTCAAGTTCAAAATTGGGCCGTTTTCCCAGAGTGCCACCCTGCCACCCAGTGGTTGATAGATTCCTTGACTAAATGATCATCAAAACCTGGCCCCTATAAAACTGCTGTCAAAATTTTGTTAACTTAAGCATAATATTCCCCAAACTTGACCTCCAGTCAGATTCGATTCTTTTGAGAGCACTGTATCCTCTCTCCACCTGAGAAGTGGACAGGCTGAACAAGGCAATTTCAATTAGCATTATTGTATGTATTCTAATCTTTGTCTGGTCTCCTAGCCTTGGAAACAAATCAGTACACATATCTTTACTTTTATTCACTATAAACATGCCACCTATGTGCTCTTTAAAGGCAGGCCACTCTCAATGGAAGTCTTTTGGATCAAAGCCCATCCTGTATAATACTTGAAGAAAATAATGTTCCAGAACTTGTCTGCTATGAGAAAGGTTTCTAGGGTAAACAATATCCAAGACTCTACAAAACACCATTTCTTGTTCAGTCACACCTGCATCAACAGCACTATCACACAAAATCGTATGGAAAATAATTTCCCCTGGTCTTGACCAGAACACCTCTTCCCTTATTGTCAGCTGATATGAAATTCGGGAATCTGTTAAAAATAAATATAATAAAATGATAAAATCATACATGTAGAAACAAGAAATTTATACAAAGCATATAAAAACTGAAATTAAATGAAAAATCCATAGATTAAAAAAAAAAAAAACTCACCTCATTGTCAGTCTCACACCAGTTGTTTGTCAAAGTAATTTCTTACCATACTATATAGTAATAATAATTCCTTGGTCCTACTACTAGCAATAGGCCAGTTACAAAAAATACAGAAGTATTGGCTTTTATATATATATATATATATATATATATATATATAAACACTTAATTACCTTCTGCTTTGTCTTATTGGTATCTTTTTATCATTTCATGCCATCTATTCCATGCATTCTCATGCTATAGCTTAGGCAGGGATAGGTATGCTGTCAACATTTCACTAAAACTGAAAAAGCACAATGCATACAGTAGGTCATAAAGTGTGGCTGTGTCTTGACAGACTATTTTTTAAAAACTTGTTTAATTTGAAGACTTTTATTTTAATACCAACAATTTCAGATAAATTGAAAACAAATGTTAAAAAATCACAATATTTAATTTTAAACTTATAATGTAAAACAACTTTGGAACCTGCCCAAGAAAGACCTTTAGTACACCTGTAATGCTGATTGCGCAATGTGCTAGTTAACAGGTGTGTATAGACACACACACCCTATTTTGGAAAAGATCTAGAAACCAACTCCATAAGGAAATACAACGGATAAAGGTACGCAAGTACACATTTTATGTAAACAAAGTACAGCTGTAACTTTGCAACAAAATGTAACATTCACTAGTACTGAACGTCAACAAGTGCATCTGAACTATGCGAAGGGAGCTCTCCAAAATCATTTCTATACATTTCGGCGCTTATATGAAACATAGTGAATTAAAAAAAAAAAGACTCACCTTTTAGTCGGCAAACCCAAAGCTATGTAACTTGAAAGGCAGGTTTTTCCATTCTAAAAACATATAGTAAATTAATCATATACACTGTATGTTATGGCAGCATGGTTGATCTCCAGCACCGATGTCGTTTTTTTACGTATTATTTTTCATAACAACTCTCACTATGACAGTGACACATTGTATACTATAAATATACACTTGAAAAGCTGAACATTCAATTTTTTTTCAACCGAAATGCAAGATTTACCGGGAGAAACGCTCTCCAGTCACTTGCTCAGTGCAACGTGACAGTCCCAGTTTCGACTGACCTACATAGTTCGCACTAAATTAGGGATTTCACAAAAAAAGGACGGTTGTACAAATTTTTTATTCTTTTTGGCTCAATTCCATTATATATAGTTGCATAAATCGTTATAATATCGATAAAGTAAGTTTGTCCATTTTTTCTACAGTCATTTCATTTTAGGGTACAAAATTACACGATCTGCTTGAGAAAAATGCGAGTGCTATTTTTAGACAACTGATACAAGGCTTTCGTCGAAATTGAAATGTTCATTTTACATTGTGCGTTTACATCAAGTTCTAAATTTTATTTTTTGAAAGTTTCAAGCGGAATAATGAGTTAGTCACAGAGCTTCATGGATTTATATTACAACTACGGGTTTTTGAAAACATGGCGCGAAACACAAGTCGCGGACTATTTTGTGCAAGCGCGTAGGTGTTTTTGTAATGATCACCGCTTACGCATTGATATGCAAGATCTGCGGACAGACTGAATATGGCTCATAAGATGATAAAAAAAGAGAGAATAAATTCAATACTGCCAAGTCAATGAAATATGCATTAATGAAACCTGAGCCCACTTGCCAACTTTGCACAGGTTTGTTTCTTAATCATTTTATTTTCAAACACATACAACTTCATATCTTATCTGTTGGCACCCTTGTATACATGCAAATTCATCATCATAGAAAAAAAAAGATTTTCAAAGGAAAAGAAATAAAAAATGCAAAGCATTTGCAGCTTCTTAATGGAATTTTGTGAAAAAAAAACTTTCTTCCAAACAAGTAATAATAACTTGTGCATTACAGAGTTCAAATTCTAGTGGCAACCCTAATTACATTTTGTGTCTGCAATTATTACCTTATGTTTTTGTCACTGTTCAGTAAAAATCTCCCCAATATATTAACAGCTAGCACCTGGAAGAAACAAACACAGATGAACATAAGAAAACATTCACCTTTACATGATGTTTTTAATCAGATTTCTACATCACT
Organism: Lingula anatina; assembly: GCF_051362555.1. Classification (NCBI taxonomy): domain Eukaryota; kingdom Metazoa; phylum Brachiopoda; class Lingulata; order Lingulida; family Lingulidae; genus Lingula; species Lingula anatina. Next base: position 16,582,664 of record NC_141770.1, read on the forward strand.
GTAATAGTGCACTCATAATATAATTATATAACTTATTTATTCACAAGACCAACTGGACACTCTTTTCCAATCGATGACTATTTTTTGTCTTACAAAAACATGGACGTTAAAAAAGTCTCCTTACCCTAAGTCCTGATTCTGATTCTATTCCCATGATTGTGAGGACAATTTCATATAAAATAGCATGGCCAACATTTTTACTCGTTTCTGTATTTGTGGCCACCTGGAAAGGAAAAGCTTATCATCAATAACCAACAAAAGCAACATGCTTTATTATATATGTTCCGATTTTCAATAATAATCCATATAATCATATGACCAATGTTTAAATGAGTATCCGTTCTTTTGTAATCTGACTGGGTGGCTAATTAAAACTAATCTTTGGATCAGAGTCGAAAAGCATACCTGTGCTAGTATATCATTCATGGCTTCACTGGCCTCAGCATCTCCCTTACCCAGTAGCCTTAACAGGTTCAAAATCCGCACCTAGAAATAGGAAAATAACAGATTTCAGTTACCAGGTCTGATACATTTATACTGCTCCTACTAGTTTTACTTCCGTTCCCATAGCATACAGATGCAGCAGAATCTCTTTCAGTATTCTACTGAGTCAACATTCGTATTGACTAAATGATCATGCACATTTGGAGTCAGCTTTCACTTAGAAATAACAATCCATTTTTTTCTGCGACATTATGGGGGAAGATGTGACATTGCAATTTCTCCTCTTTATTACTTCATTACTGGTGCTTTTTGATCACAAAATGTCATAATAAATAGTGGCAAATGGCATACCATCATCTTATGAACTTCACAATTGACAGCTTTTTGGTACTAATTCAAGAACTAAGAAATTTTGAAAGATTAATAGGCTCAAGGATATGCTTCAAAAGAAGGAATTTATTAAAAAATTCGTCGAAAATTTTAAACTCAAATTACTTTAACGAAAGATAAACCAGCAGCAGAAGATGTATGAAATTTGGCCCTGGCACCATATTTTAAGCTCACTACAGTAACTATGGATCTTTCTTGAACTTAAGTGGAACAAAATGTTAAGACACGAGTTAAGACCAAGTTTTGGGCCTCAGTTAGTCCCTAAAACTGACCCCAGAAGTATACTGACCTGTAGGAAAGGGTCACTGACTCCTGATACATCGTGTTCTGGGGAATAACCAGCCATTATCAAATTCTTCAAAATACGCACCAGCTGCGGAACAACCTGAAATGAAAAATAACCGAACATGTATCAGATCAAAATGCTTTCAGTCAAATACTGAAATGTGTCCTTGCCTTTTGCATTTTAGTTAAAATAAGATAATTTTTCACTAAAAAGTTTAACCTTGAGAACTTTTCAAACTGGCAAACAAAAACAAATGGCAACCTCATACATGTAAACATAGTCTAAATGTTATGTTGATGCATTTTAGCTATTTATGAATCAGAATTAACAGTAAAAGATGGAATAATTTTTATAAATGTGGTTCAAGTTTTTGATTAACTCACATTTCATCTGGTTCAAAGGCAAGATTTTTTTCCTATGGTGGCAATTGCTGAACTATACTCACATTTAAATTTATTTTAGCATTATCAACTGACTATCAAACACTACAGTTGTAAAATGGAACATGTCACAACCAATATTCACCATGCTTTTAAGCATTAACACAAAATCTATATTTTCAATATCACAGCGGTCTTTGTCACATATTTTAGCAAACAGCCTTTCACTTGGGTATAACACCACAGAAGATGCACATCACATTATAAATTACAACTTCTATTCTTGTACAACATCTGTGTTTATGTTAAATTAACTAATACCCATAAATGTATTAACTTAATACATGTTTGAGAGTTATTTTCACATATTAGCTACTATTAAAACAACATGAAATAAACTGAAATGTTGTCAGTGAAACCCCATGATATCTGGTGTACATCAGCCATAGAACCTTAATTTGAAATCAAACATATGCATGATACCTAATAATACTTTAATAATGGTCTCATACTAGCAATGATTTATTAAAAATCAATCATGAAAATTTACCAAGTTATCTGATGATAATTAAAGGAAACCTACTTAGCAAGGTAAGCTTTGATCAAATTTTCAACAAATTTTTGCCAAATAAAAAATTTTTGTTAAACCGAGACCAACTACATATTGTAGTTGGTGATGAAAAATCGAGACTGCTTTCTGAAAAAATCATGCTTAAAAAGCTTCATACCTCCATAAACTCATCCTACATCAAAGTGGACATGGTATGGGAGGAGAAACAGAAAAAAGGAAAAATAACAAATCAACAATAAATATAGCAAGTTCTAGCACAAAAACTACACTCAAGCACTGACTCCTAAAGATGTAGAAGAGGGCTGAGAAAATGGTCTACTTAGATCAGTGCTCGGAAAATCTAAAGAGAAAATATGTCTATAGATCTATTTTCATGTTCTCTGCAGAAAGTCTAATGATCTGTCACAAACGTGCAGCAAGAAAGTAGAGAAGCAGTAAGTATATTTATCAGTTAGAAGTTTAAACTTGACACCACGCCAATATGTAGCAGCTTTTATATCAAAGACAAGTTGCTGCTTTGATGACATCACCAGATGAAAAGAAATTCAATTTTATCACTTCCTTCAAGTTAATTTGAAGTTTAAAGCAAGCAGTTTAGCAATCAACATGACCTTTTAGATGTCATGTAACAACACTCATTAAATCTAGTAAGCAAGGCTGACGCATGTACAGGCATAAAAGAAAATTATTCACAGAAACTGATTAAGGCATTTGGTTATACAAAATTGAAAATATCCCGATTCTAAATAAAATTTTGTTTCTACGTAAAATTTGGTGGCTGTATCTGAATAAAAAAGTTTTATCAGAAAAGCAGTCAAGTGGAGTTTGGTCAGCCATAAGCTCCCACTACCTTCAGACAGCTAAAATACTGTTTAATCAATTCATTTTCACGGTGACATCATCAAGACATTAACGACAGACATCTGTCTGACCATATCTTACACAGCAGGTTTCACCTACATATCAATTTATACTACATAACACAGGCCAAATGGAAACCATTCACACTGATGAAAGCAAAACAAGTGCTAAACACTAATAAAGCACTGCAGCACACAGTAGGTGGAGAAAATGGGATGAAATGGGATGTCACCAACAGCTTACAAAACAACATACAATCAATGCTGCCGCAGCATGTATCAATATAAATGTCACGATTGCGCTGTGGAATAATCACATTCCCCTATCCAGTTTTTATATCAAAAATACCAACCTACTAACACCTAGACCAAAAAGATACCATAGTCAGAGTACTTTCCTACTACATTCTCCCATATAAAAAGGCTGAGATCTTATACAGCAAGGCTGTTGCCAAAATATGTGCCACAAAAACCATAGCTCAGTACATCTAGAATCCTCATGAGACCAAGGCTGCCAACTTCATAATAATATATTTAAATGTTTTATACAATTCTGACCACCCAAAACTTTGAAACTAAGGTGTTTTTAAATTCTGAATGACAGTACTAGATCTATGCATTTTTAGAACCATAATATTGGCAACCCTGTGAAGCACTGACAAGTTATATTAACAGCCCTATTTTACATTACAAATAATCAAACAACTTAATCTAGCATTTTCTAACACAAAGTCAAGACAACACAGCCACAACTAGGTCGTGATATCCCTAACACAAAAGCAAAGACAATAAGGGCTATTCCACAGGTTTTCACAGATAAATCCACAAAACATTTGCAATGACAAACAGCTTCTCATGACCCGGTTTCTTTTTAATAATTAAATTACAGCAATTTGTTTGTGCATACATGTGACTGTGTGCTTCTCTGTGCACGTGTTCTCAAATATGGGGGCATGGATATGTAATGCATATGCACACTGACGTGTGTGAGTGTGCGTGTGCATGCATGTGTGTGTGACAAGTCAATGAGAGGAGCAGCAGCTTAAACAAGCAGATGCACAGGCCATCACCAAGAACTGTTCTATTGGTTGTAACTTTCCCAAAGGCAAAACACAATAACATCCACCAACAAACAACATACAATTATATGAAACACTGGATTTAACTCTGATTAGTCTGTTACATGCATTAATTCTAACATAAATCACTTGAAATACAGTAATTTCTTCTAGCTTTTTTTGACGGAACAAATGTACACAAAAACTACATTATGGGCAGCCATGTTAACAACAAAACCCATTCAGCCTAATTCAAAACAGCATTTTTTTTCAAGATGAAGCACTCTTTAAACAAAAGTACAGCTGTGAAACTAAATCTGGGCTTGATTAAGGGTCTGAACAGATATCATTACATTCCCATGCCAATGAAGTTCTGCTGCATTCATAATACTCACCTTTCTAAAGTGATTAACAGCATCTATGCTTAACTTGCACATCTCTGTGATAAGACAAACTGCCGCTAACAGGACACCTGGAAAAATTTTTTTTACATATAACCTTCTTCATTGAATTCTTAGAAAATGACCCAAAAAAATTATTTTTGCAAAAATTCCTAGAAAATTAACAGACAATAAAACCTTGCTCATAGGAAATAAAAGAGAATGAAGCCCTTTTTATAAAATTAGTAGAAAATAATAATTAAGTGATGGCACCTCGCTCACTGAATTCCTGGAAGATTACGAACAGGAAATGACACCTTCCTCATAATATATATCAACCATAAGAACTAATATTGAAAAAGAAAAACATAGCAACTCAAGACATAATCTGTTGATCAGTTACATATTAACTCACCATGGTTTTTCTCATTGAGCAATGTCCGTGTAGCAGGCAGGAACATCTCCATAAGGTCTGGTACTTTTCTTACTATACACAGGGCACACAGTGCAGACTGAAAATACACATATCATTTGTATTACTTTGCCCGAGTTTGAAAAATAACCCTAATTGAATTCCCATGGATTTCACTTATTTTATTAGGAAAATTATTTGAACTGTTATGTTATTCAATATTTGTGTGGGAGTAAAAAATCAGTATGCTTTTACTAAATGTGACAATATCTGACATAGAACTTGCTTCATGAGTCATCATGTTAAGACATTACAAAAATCTGTTCTGTTTTGAAAATAAAATAATGTTAAGTTATTAGGTTGTAAGTTTGGGAACAAATACAAATCTAACCACAAATGGCATTTTTAAAATCAGAATCATTATCATTAATTTCCATACCTTCTTCTTTAAATATGCATTGGATGATTTCAACATTTTCTCTACTTCTCCTGCCAGATCTCTGCTCATTTCCACAGAGCATATGTTTCCTAAAGTACACAGGGCCAGACTGGCTATATATTGGGTCTGGTGACCCAAATCACTGGAAAATATAACATTTTCATCAACAACAGTGTTGGATGTTCTGATGAAAAACAAAACTAAACAAAACAAAACAAAAAAATACCTACAAATAAATAAATTAATTAAAAGTTAAATAACAGCAAGTACATATATCAAAAACATGACTTGTTTCTTTTTCTAAAAAATCAATCAATATCTGCACCAATCAAATCAATGTGATATTGTCATTAAACTCACGAAGCTCATGGAGATGTACATTTCTATGGACAGGAAACATGCTATTAACAGCTCAAAATCAATAAAGCTACACTGTGTGGAACTACTGAACATTTTCCACTGCACAAAAACCCTCACTATGTTTTATATTAATTGGATGTAAAATACAACATGTGCAACAGGCAAGATTTAATCAGTCTCAATGATTAACCTATGTTTACAGGCATGAGATTTGGTTTTGATAAAAAAGTCTGAAAGATTTTTCGAAGAAAAATCTTAACGCACACGTAGTGTGCGTGGGGGGGTTGTTAAGGGGGGTGCGCCCCCCTTAAGCCTTGGAAAATTTTTTGACTTTTGCATTATGAATGGTGCAATTTCCTTGCATTTAAGATCCCCCAAAAGAACTTTTTATCAGGCAAAAATGTGTAAAAATACATGAAATTTCATACAAATTTACACAAGAACATTATTTAAATAGAATAAATAATACAATCTATCTATGGAATTTTTTTTTTACTTTTGCATTATGATTGGTGCACTTTCCTTGCATTTAAGACCCACAAAATGAACTTTCTATCAGGCAAAAATGTGTAAAAAAATGTGTAAAAATACATGAAAATTTCATACAAATTTACAACAGCATCCATGGAAACGAGGTTAAATTTCATAAACGTCAGGGTCGGAAAACCCAGATATATCGCACCTAAGCCGCCCCCGGTAGCCATATGCTGTTAGGAGACGTTATTCAAAGTAAATTTGTTCTAAGATATAATTAAGGTTCATTTTGCATGCCTGTAAACTCCTAGATCTAAGGGTTTATCTTACATAGAAGTGTGATTTAACATCGTGTAAATCATAAATCGGCATGAAATAATTGACTTTTGAAAACGTACACAACTTCTTTGCTGCACTTGAAATGACCTCGTTAGCTATAAATATGATCCTTTCACCTTGCCACGTGACATCATTTGATCCATATACATGAGTAGTTGTCACTGTTGAAGGGAAAGCACGTCTATTTATAGGAACTGAAATCAGATGACGCAATGTATTGTTGTGTTCAGAGAGCGACTTTCACTTGACCTTCTTTCCAGTGCTGTATGTTGAACAGTACGTAGCTGCACCGGTATTTCTTCTCATTATACTTCAATTTGAGAAAATAAAAAACTTAATTGACTTGTATAATTTCCCACCGGTACGATAGGTATTTAATAAACATACCGGGTGGAAGAATTTTGAAAAATTAATAAGCGTACTGGGTATGTTTATTACAACAGCATCCATGGAAACGAGGTCCCCTTTTAGGAGAGCGCCCGAGGGCGCATCTCTAGGAATTTTTTGGCGACATTTTCAATTTTTGGGCGACAATGTCGCAATGTCGCGCTCTGGGCAGAACCCTGCAACTCAAAACATGAAAATTTTCAAATGCAAGTTCAATGTCTTCATACGACATACACACAACCGATCTAGTAGCTTCATTTTCCAAAACGCAAAAGCGACACACGATACCACATGGAAAAAACCGCGCAGCGCTATATGAACAGGATACAGGCCGTTTTACGGTAATTGCATTCAATGACTGTATAAATGTCGTATAGATGTCGCAAAAGTTTCCCCCTTGATAACAGTGCGTCCCAGAATCGATATATATGTACGGTTGGTAACGTTTTTCGGCAAGGTCAAAATTGAAAACATGCGAGTGCCGATGAGTGAAGGGTCTCGCCGGGGAAGGGAAGGGTACCCCTCCCCCCCCCCCCCCCCCTGAAATTTTCTCAACGGATTTGCAATGATATAAAAAATGACATTTTTGAAGGAAAAAGTCGGAATTCCACCAAAAGACGGAAAAATCTCATGCCTGTGTTTAAAAGGCATCCAAACTGTATTTGTCTACCAAATGTGAGGTTTAATCGATCAAAGAGGCCCATGGGAGGGGCACTGATCTTCCACTTTCAAGTTTTCAGGGGAAATAAAAAAGATGTTTTTGCATAAAGGCAATCTCCAGAGCATCAGCAAAATGCACCTGAAGAAGAACAACCTGACAACACGTTGTTTTATTTTACAGAACCATTGAGGACAAAAAATTAAGGTCAATTGAATATTATCATTAACAAACTTTGTGCAGACAGAAACAAGTATTCGAATAAATATGTCAAACTGACTAAATATATTATTATCAAAATTGTTTTCAAAGGTGGCATATTTTCTCTTATCAAAATATAAAAGGTTCTGTTTTTACTTTCTCTTTTGGGGAACATAAAATAACTGGCACTTTTTTTCCAGACAGTATGTCAATAAATGACAAGGCATATGCATCAAAGATTTTGAAAAAAAAAAAAAAATGGCCAGAGTGAGATTATGTCTAACAGGAGATCCCTTGCTTACTTTTTCAGACAATTTGTCACTAAAAGATGTACGTCTGTCCTCTCATCCAGCAGCAGCATAGCACCAAGGTAACCAATACGTTTGTCTGTAAACTTGGGGGAGGCTATTAACTTCAGACATTCCAGCTGAAAACAGGCCACATTAACTTTAATAATTTACAAAGATTGTTTAATATCCAGTGGAGATAACACGCACACAAATTTCCATATGTGTATCTACGGATTTTCAATTATACTACGATGCTGTCAGAGTCACAGTATTTAGACCACAAATAGATTCAATAAAGTTCATGAAAATAGATATCACTATTAAAGAGCAATAATTATTTCCATTTTTTTTTTTTTACAGACAAGCCTAATGTGGTGTTTTCCATGCATAAATACATTGTATTGATCACAGAGACAATGTGATATAATGAACCAACTTTATCCCACTTTCAGTCGATTCAACCAAAATGAATGGATGAATGAAAATTATTATGAAGTAAGTAAAAAAACAAATAAGACTTAATTGTTTTCAAAATTACCTGTCCAAAGTGAGCCGGATACCCCAGCATGTGTATATAGAGAAGCTTGGCCACATTCCTACACCTGTACGTATTGTCCTCTTCCTTAAAACAGTCCCTGATTTGTGCACATTCTTTATTCACCACAGATCGCTCTTCTGCTGCTGTGCGTGCTGAACGGATCTCCCGTATTAAATCCCGAAGCCTCTTGGGAGCCGGCATTTTGTTGATCTGGAAAAATTCATTATTATATTATATTATATTATATTATATTATATTATATTATATTGAAAAATAGTGTGGCACAATGCTACCACCATTACGTGCAACAAACTGAGAAGATTCATTGTTTATCACGTCACTTGAACAATAGAATAACATTAAACCAAATCCTTGGCATTTTCACTCTCTAAAAATGTATTCATCTCTGCTTCGCCCTGATATGTAATCTGTTCAGGCAACCCATGCTGGTCCTTTGTTTTCAAGTCAGTTTTTTTTTCCCATTACTAGTACTAATTTATTCTGCGAAAATATTCATAACATTCATATCATGACAAAGACAATGTTCAATATGAGGTAAGACTGGATTCATTCACTCAGAGACTAATTTTCCATAAACTAAAAAGTGCATGTGGTGAGTAACCACTGTCACAATATATTCTCTGCAATATGTTATCTAAATTAAAGCAAGCATTCTAATTCTTGCTGTCTTTCTCACTTATCAATTTCTTTAAATAAGCACAATGACATCCATTGACCCAATTTTCCTCTTGGAAAAAAAAAAAAATAAAAATAAAAAAAAAACCTTAACCCAGCAGCAGTGGTAAAAATCCTTACTGCCTAGTACTTTAATATATAATGTGTCTCTGTCAGTGTTTTATACCAGTGCACTAAGTGTAACCTGTCACCCATACCTACCTATACCTGCTTTGTTTGCCAAACCAGCTCTGTATGCTAATGACACAGCTCTGGATAGCAGCCAAACCTGACAGCATCTGACTGCACCTGTCCGAGGGCAGACTAAAATTGTTTTTTGTTTTTGTTAAAATGGACTCCAGGCAGCCTTGATCAATATGTTCAGTGATGTTCACAGTCTAGCACACCTACAGTATGCAGGACAGGTGATGGCCATTACTCAGATGGTCAAACCAGATGTCCGTTTTCCTTCCACGTCAGTTTTATAATATGATGGTCACTGTTTTAGAGTTGCGTCTTCTCATTAGTGATACCATGGCATACTCAATGATGATACCACTTTACCAATAATGAATGAGAAGTAATGCCAACATGACTAATACTTATGTATTCAGCCTAGTTGATCTAAAACCTAAGGGAAGAATACTTCACAGTCAGCAATTCCATATTATTTTTTCCCTTATATTTCCACCACTGGGCACAAGGGACTTATCAGTGTAATATAAATATCATGTGTTGTTACATTTATAGCCAGATCTAATCATCAGTTCCTAGTGTTGCTACTAATTCTCTCCATATAAATGACAGTGCGATTCACTGAGAGAAGCCACCATGTAATATTTACAATACTCAAAAAATAACACAATTCTCACACAAAATATTCTTTGTGAGCATCACGGTTTTGTCCAGAGCTGACTATAACACCAACATATCTTAAAGCAATAATAACTCTTCGTTTCGGCCAAAAAATGAATTTTCCTGGAGTAAACAACAATTTTCCCATACTTACCAATGGTTAATGAATCCATTTTTACATTCAAAGTTAGTCCCTGGTTTTTTTCTAAAAAGTTTGGTTTTTTGTTAAAATCTCTTAAGAGATTTTAACAAAGTATAGACATCAATGGAGGTCACGTGGTCTAAAGACAAGTTCAAATATCAGAATAAAAGCTATAACTGCTGTTTTTGTGGTAAAACAGAATATATTATATTTCTATGAGTTATTCACAAGGTTTTTATTGTGAAATATAGGTCTCATACAAAGAGTTATTATCCCTTTAATCTAAACAGATAAACTACATTTTTTTAAAGTCTGGATTAGCACATCTTCCAACAGTCAGCACAGATGAATGTCAGTGATAGCGGATGATACCAACTTCTCCCTCCCTACCTCCTCTTAAAAATCTTAAAACTTCATCCTAACACACAACCATCCCTACATACCTCGTTCGCCATTGCACAACCTACCATCTAGCCCTTGCCTGGGCCACGTAACTTCCTTGTTGTGCCACAATGCAAATTACACAGCAAGACTCTGTTCAACATTAAACCATTGTCAAGGCGTATGTATATCATAATAAGACATCGTGACTGAACCTGTGGTCTTCAACACAGTGGAGGCAAAGCTTTAGTATGGCACACCAATACCATAAGGAGACGGACACACAAAGGATGTTATCATCCGCATAATATAAACTAAACTGAGGGCATGATAAATGCATTAGTGGATCAAATCATCAATGAGAGAGATGATCATTAATATCCCGTCACAGCCACAGTGATATCCCAGGTACTCATTCCACCTACTTCTGCTGTCGTTATTACCTAATTAATTATCACTGACAACACCTTGCTGGTATCATTTCAGAATCCATTGTTCTTGGCCTAGGCTGCAGACGTTCATTTTAGGCGTGTTGACAAAAGGACCAATTTTGACCTGGGTTTCCATTAAAAAACAAAAATCTGGTGCAGTCCTAAAGTAAAGTCATTGAATGTTATTATATAAGGAGGCTTTAAGTTCAGGGTTAGGTGAGTTACCTTTAAAATCAATGAAACGAAACATAAACTAGTTTATGCTTCAAGGGCATACGTCAGCTGCTGCTAATTCACAGCTGGGTTTCAAAAATCTGAGGAGCTAAAGGGGAATAACATTATTGGGTCATTACGTGGTACAGTTCTATGTTAAGTCCTGTGTGAACATGACCAGAGTCCATATTATTCTGATTGTGTCAATTCCCAAGACTGTCTAATTTAGCTGTAGTCAATTCTGGAGGCTGTCTAATTTAGATATAGTTAATTTCAGTCTAGTGGCCTTCCATTTAGAGATCATTAATATTACCCATGGTTTTGAAAAAGTTCCCAACAGCCTCACAAATAAAATGGTAAAATTTACTCTGCTTAATGACCTGGACACACTTACTGCTATGTAAAACACATAAAATGCAAGGTTGCCTGGCAAAAGTAAATTACAAAATCACAAGGCAGCATTTTGTCAGTCATTAGATCAATGGCTTAATTTTTTCAATCACCTGCTTCATCTTAATACATTTAACTAACATATACCTGATGGATATTCTCATATCACCAGTCTTCGTCCTTTTCGATCTCATTTATTTATCTATTAGATATTATTTGTAAATATACTGTTTGACCATATGCACAGTTTGGCTTTCTAGTCTTCTTCCTCTTCCAGTCTGTAACTGTTCAGTACCTTCATCTGTTTCATCATACTAGTAAACTTAATATGCATACTGAAGCATGTTAAATATGCCACTTCTTTAGTTGTTGCACAGATATTGGATTCAATTATTATTATATTTAGCAGGAATTACCATTTTGTCCATTTTTTTTTCTTTTTTTGTGGGACCTATCTTTTAAATGAAAACAGGTCCATCTTAATCTCATCTTAATATAGCTGCAACTGTCTTCTCCAATCTTCTCTTTCTCAGTTGGATTATTTAATCCAATGAAACCTTAGTCAAAATAAGACATTATTTTTAGACATACAACCAAGGCCTCAAATCTCATCTTAATTGCACCCTGGTCCCATCTTAAATTTTCTATTGCAATTTTTTTTTTTTTTTTTTTTTTTGGTCTGATGAAACCTTAAAAAGTAATTTTCAGACATGCAACCTGTTTTATGCTCTTTTTCTTTACAATCTTATAGGAAATGTCACCCCCCCCCCCTAAAAAAAGTTTAATGTCCAAGGCCAAAAAAAGCAAATATCAATCATAAATGCCCTTTTCCTCAGTGGCAGTGGTAAAACTAATGAACTAAGTGGAAAGGCCATTCTGTTTTTTCGATATCCCTTTCGACTATGACTTTAATGAGGCAACAGCTAATAAATGTATAGTGTGGGTGGGTTGGTGACATTAGTGCTGAGCATTAGGTTTTAAGGGATAACACCTCTTCATATGAGATTCGAAAATTCCACAATAAAAACATTGTAAACAACACATAAAAATATAATAAATTCCACTTTATCACCAAAACAGCAGATATCAGAAATATCCAAAAATCTGTGCTTGCCATGGGACTTTTACATAAACACATTGAAAAAAAAGTCCATTAACTCTGAATGTCAGAATGGATTCATTAACCATGGGAAGATCACCATTTACCCCCAGGAAAATACACTTTTTGCACTTTTCCACCAAAATGAAGAATCGTTATCCCTTTAACAAGCACCCACCAACATCACAGTTTATAAGTCCTATCACCCGTGCTATTATCTTAGCTGAACACCTACAATGTTATTTGAAAACCACAAATTAAAATACCTAACCTTTCACACTTGTTCACAACTTTATAGCAGCTCTCTCAATTTAACTTTAAAAATAACCTTGGACACAGATTTATATCAATCAGGTAGCCTCCTAGCCACTGTGTTAGAAATAAAAGCAAGTATTATTTTTTTGCTTTTCTCCATCTATCTCTCTGCAACACAAACTTAATGAAATAAAAAAAGCATGCCAACTTCAACAAACTAAGAGCCATATTATTACCACAATCACAGCTAACCCAGCAATCTCTTCCACATAAAACTTTCAACTATAAAACCTGCAATTTTCCAAATCCTCCACTCAGACAGCATGAGATATGTGAGTCATGCACAACATGCCACGACAGTGAGGTTCCTTGACCTAAAAAAGCTGATCATTATTTGAGTTGTGGTAGCTTGTAAACATGGTCTTAGACTTGCATCCTGTAAATATCATGTTGTTAAAGAATTCTCTTCATTACTTCTCTTGTATGTTAACCTTATACTAGTACCTTACCATACACTGATATCAAAACAGATGGCAGACAGGCACCAATTTTCAAAAAATACTGCCATGTTTTTCATCAATGTCCTTCACAAATGATAGTATTCAAACTTGACTCCAAAAATGTAAATGCTAATTGAAGACAGTTTCCAGCAGAATTGGACCAACCTGTCTCACAGAGAACTCATTGCGATTAGTTTACCACTTGCAGTCCATCTAATTATTCTGTTTCTTCCATAAAATTACAAAATCCAGAGCTAGCTATTTGTCAGTGTCGGTCAATCATCTTTGAAATTTCACACCCGTTATCATTTATATTTTGAAACATTGCACATTGACTACATAGTCAGCAACTTTTTTATTGGAATAAGATAAATATTTGACCCTTCTTCAATAAATATTTATAACTGTGGTCTTGTTGGTCTTGTGATAAAGTCTAGGTTAGTCCCGATATGCAAGTGTTATATCACTGAGGGTATTTTATCTGGGGCAAAGTGGCATCCTCTACAAACACAACACCCCCCTAAATGTAATAATTAACAAAACAATGTACATGGTCCCCACTTAACACCCAACTTTAGATAGCAGACAGTTTCAAGTTACATTCACAATGTATCACTCACTCTGAGTGAATCAAATCAGCTCAAGGTACGACATATAAAATGTTGAACCAAATAACAAAATAAAACAGCACAAATCCATGGAACACAGGGGATTTTACAGTTACTTACTTTAATATAGCAAGACTATTTTCAAATTTTGTCTATAAACTACCATAAATTCTATACTAGCAATATAATAAAATTTTAACATGAAAAATTATAGAAAATGCGAACTACAGAGTAGTCATTATGTGCTACACAGCCCTACTAGTATCAGTGCACTCGGTAGGATTTTTCTAAGGGAGTACCGTACCCCTTGCCCAAAAAAAGGGGTAATTTTCAAAATGAAGGGGTAAAATTAAAAAATGCTCATCAAGGTGTAATTTTGTGTATTAATAATCATGCAATCACACAGTTCACTTTCATAACAATAACCCACTATCCTTTTATCCAAAATCTTTTATTATTGCAATTTAACAAAAAGAAAACAAAAACAAAATGGACAGGTCACGCATAGGTCACGACTAGATACTGTGTTTCTTTGACTAGAGTAAAAGTAACTGGTGCTACCTAGTAAATGTAACAAAAGGAAAACATTCCTCTTTTGGCTTGAAAACAAAAATCTCAAAATAAATATAATAATAACAATCTCAAAATAAAAGATCTCATTTTAAAAATTTTACAATCTATTCTTGACTGAGATTTAAAAATGCTCCTGGCCTAACTGCTTCCTTAGTAAAGTTTTTAAAAAAACTAGGTCAAACAAGCGCTCTGTAATAGTTGGGAGAGGAAGAGATGGAGAACGGCGCCAAAATGTCTGGACACTGACAAGTAGTCACCCAGTATCCGTCTCTGTCAAACAAGCATTTTTTAGTATACTATTTGAGAAGGGACACAAAATTTACATATTTAGCCATTTTAATCAATCAAAATGTTCATACTTCTTACTCTTCCTAGTGTTTGATGCCGACAAAAAGTAGGTCAAGTCGGGAACATTAGGCACCCGTCGTTTTTAAATTTTACTAAATTGTTTATAAAAATTAAACCTTTGCTTTCAATTTGTAAATAATTACTAGAAATATTATTTCACAGTTTGTTGAAAGATAATTTTTATTTATGTTTGTTAGCGCAGCACTTCAAGTTCAACTGTTTTCTAAGCTGGCCAAATCTGGAGCTAGCCGGTTGCTGCAAACCACTTTGTTTCCAACCGGCAAATGACTGCCAATAATAAACGATCTATTTTGTCTGTGATAATAAATTTTACACTTCAAATTTTCCGGGCAAGTGAACAGCCGAAAGTCACTTGCGTTTCCGGGCAACTACCAGCTAAATTTTAGTTGCCCAGCTGATAAAACTAGTTGCGACACGCAACCATCGCAAGTAGGTATGTCGGACTCTGAAATCTATAGTAAATAACTTTGCCTACCTTGCATGACAAAACCTTTTAATTGACTGTTGTTTTTTTCCTTTGCTTTTCCTTTTTCTCGTCATTTTGTCATCACTGGTAATCAGCAGAGCTGGAAATTCCCGGTCGCCCGCTCGTCAAATGCGACTAAAAATTTATTCTGACGACTAAAACTACAAAAGTCACAAGGGTTACTGGCCTTAAGTAGGCTATTTGGTCTGGGCGAGTGATTTAAATTGGTCCTAAACGTATGGTTGCTCAATTAAAATGTTGAACAATTATGTGAATAAAAAAACGATCATTTCATCGTTGTTCATACCTTGTTTATACTAAAGAGAGGCACACGTGCTTTGACCTAAAACTTGCATATTATGACCAATCAGAGAATATTACGTCATCCTCTGCGGGTCAGTGAAAGAAGAAGCATGTTTTAGTCGGGTAATTCAAATATCTTAAGAAAAAAATGAGACACTTGGGAATCAATTATGACATTTTCAACATGAGTCTGACCGTCAACAGTCAACGGACTGGTCAACTTCGCCGATCTTCAAAGCCAAAGGTGTGCGTATTCGTACGCGCTGGGGCTCCAGTCAATGCGTAAAAACAGCAAAACAACGCGTAATTATGCACTCTCATACGCTAACGAGTTTACTGTAGTATATTATGAACTTCTGTGTATAAAGCAGACAAAAGCCAACCATTAACTGTGTTAGTTGAGAAAATACAAAATTTCCCTTGATGATTATAATGAATATGGTAGATGTGTTATTTTCATTTAAAACTAAAAGAGCTAGTATCTCTGGGTATTCACTAGGTACTCTGGGACAACACATTTGTGTCAATATGGGTCTGACTCCCTTTCATTTATTATCTCAATTACAGAAGTCAAATGTCAAAAGTACATTTCAAAACTAACAACTGTGGAACTTCATGATCATTGAGTAAATAATGCTTAACTTATATGTATTTTTATCAGTCCAACAAATAATGGACAAACATTCTGAAAGGCAAGTATTACATTTTCTTGACCACATCTCTTCACTCTGTATGAATACAGAAACTGAATACGCAATAGGACTAACCCCAAGTGACTTGTGCACATTATATTCTAACAAAAGCCAAGCAGGCAAAGTTTATGTAAAACACTCTAGGGGCACACCTGCATAATATATCTTATACCTTAGCAAACTAAATAATATTTTCCAAGTCAATAAGAAATTACATTGGTAAAAATAATCAAGATCTACCTTTTTCTATGGCCAAACTAAACTATTTTTATATGCTATGAAGCTTTCCAATATTTCCCTCTCTGACATTAAAACCAGGTCCTGGAGTTTTTGTAGCACATATTTCATTTTAGCCGAGTAGTTTTTGCCAAACTGTAACACATGTTGAAATCTGTTCAAAATTCTTCTGAGCCAAACTCTTACTTCCTATTTAAAAACTGTTTGTGTAAACCTTAAGTATAAGAACAGTATAAGGGACCATTCCCACTGATATTTAGATTGATCTATCTCCCTGGGGAGTCTCACTAAATTGCTATCGACTTAACCAGCTTAAATGTCTGTCATGCCTAGTAAAGCTGTTAGAGGGTTATTTTCTTTATCCTCTAGCCGATTCGATAGGTGTGGCAGACATTTAAGCAAGTTAAGTTGATAGCAATTTAGTGAGATTCCCCAGGGAGTTAGACTGATCCAGATGGACAGGTCAGTCTAAAAGGAACACCCAAGGTAAAGAAAGGTTGACAGAAGGGCAATACCCCAGTGCATCACACCACAAATACACACCTTCTCTAAAATAGTATTGACAGTATTCATCTTGCTGGTGGGGGTTTGGTACAATGGGTCCACTGAAGAAGAGTGACATAGGACAGTGACACAAGCTTTTCACTGCTACCACCTTGTTCTGCAATTCAAACACAGCTGAAAGACAAGGCACGAGACAAATATGATAGATATTACAATATGTAATTAGAGAAGAATATAGTGCAGAAAACAGATTGCAATGTTTGTATCTTACAAATCTTTCTTAAATGTTACAGAGATTTGTATTTTACAAACTTTGGGGAATTTGATACCGATACAGCCCAATAGACTAGAGTTTATTAGCAAAGTTACACTGTGCATGTGTGCTTGAGTGCATGCTTGTTACTGTATGCGCATACATACTAGTATCTGATTCTGACATTCTATCATTTTACTAACGTCTTGATGCATTACATTATGTGCTGGTCTTGGACAAACACCAACATAATAATAATAAAGTAATGGCATGAGAAAAGTGGTCATACAAAGATTTACAAAAGAAAATAAACATGCTAAACTTAACAAAACAAATATATATAGCAGAACATGCATTAGAGGGATAAGCACAATTTATCTATGAAACATAACTAAATGTATTTGTCTGTTTACCCAAATATAAGATCTTTGCA
The DNA here is from genome assembly GCF_051362555.1 of Lingula anatina. Lineage (NCBI taxonomy): Eukaryota > Metazoa > Brachiopoda > Lingulata > Lingulida > Lingulidae > Lingula > Lingula anatina. The sequence goes on from NC_141770.1 coordinate 16,600,510, forward strand.
TCTGATTTGTTAGTTTTCTTCAAACAACAGCAAATGTGTCTAAATGCTAGACAATCTAATCATAAATGAGCATGCTTAGCCCTGCAGGGAAGAGTTGGAAAATAAACAGAATTGCAAGAACATAATTCATCATTTTAAAAACGAACAAAAGGGAAATAAATCAAGTATACCATTTAACTGAAAAAGTCAATCAATTCTTATATATAGCACATATAGTGAATATACATAAAGCATATCCTTAAAATGAGTGGCGAGCAGAAGGAAGGAGGGCTTGGGGAGGGGGAAAGAATGTGCAAGTGAACACCTTTGTATGGTGCCATGTCACCAATTAAATGAACACCATTTTTTTCAAAATTTCTCAAAAATGGATAATAGACATGATCACTTTTGGCTCTTCACAACATAAAGGAATGGACACCATTTCCAGATAATTAATGTTTCCGTTACCTAGCAGTGAGCATCTTACCCAACACTTTTAAAGGTTCAGCTCTAATGTTGGTCATCACTCATGATGGGGAGCCTAACAAAGTTGATCAAGATAGATAAAAAAGAAAAGGCCAAATGTACTTAGTGAATATATAAAGCACTCACCACCCAAACACAGTAAGTGGGTGTGTAAAGTACTCACCAAGGTAGAAATTCACTTGCACTGGCGACTGACTATTTGAGATTGCTTTTACCCTCACTATTTGCTCCCATTAACACTCTGTAGGAAAGCATGGTCAGTGGGAGCAAACTCTAGAGTACGGGTTAGAAGCCATTTAATAATTTTAATGCAGACCCCAAGGTCGTCACGCACACGAACACGGTTAGAGCTCGTCTCAGATTTGGCAAAATATTACGGATGATTTCTTCATTACAGTAGACAATCCAGGTCAAACAAGGTTGGCAGAATGTGCTGTTTATTTTCTACCGTTTCAATCTTTTTGCCTGGATTGCCAATTGAAGAACTGCAAGACCAGTTTCATCGTCGTTAAAATAAGCCGGTTTCTTTTAACAGGAACTGGGGGAGGGAGGTGGGGTTTCGGCACACAAACACCTTTGACAAACTAAAAATGAAGCTAAATGAAACTCAGTAAAACTATGTAGCCGATCAGCGGTAGTAATTAAACGCACCATAACGAAATCAAGAAAAAATTTAGTGTGGTATACCTTGTTACACCTGCTAATTGTCAAATATAGATGACGTTCTTCTCCATTACCACGAATCCAATATGGCTTCTTACAGACCGAAGAACAACCCTTTTAACATAAAATCCGTCCGCCGATATTATTCAAGAATTACACGCAAATAAGTCATCTGTATTGTAAAATACGGTCAATTTCATTAATTTAATGCATTTCTACCAACTACGTATAATGATGCATTGCTATTTGTAAAATATAAAGAATAAAAGCGGATGGGTTCAAGTTCAGAAAGTAGTTCTAACAGGACGTCAGCAGGTGTCGGACAGTGCTGCCATCTTCCGACTTAAATTAGTAGTCAATAAGTTACGCTGAACACAAAACGTACAACAAAAACAAAGAGAAAAACATAATAATAAGTAAGTAAATAAATGAACAGATAGATTAAATAGAACAATGTGAAAATATTAAAAGAAAAATAGAATTAAAGGGAAGTATTGGAAAGGCAACTTCTTTCAACTCTGTTCAAAAAAAAAAAAAAAAGAAAAAGAAAAGAAAGAAAGATTGAAAAGAAAAGAAAAAACACACAAACAAAAATGAAAGAAATAAAAAAGAAAAGAAAAAACTTTGCAGATGTACAAATTCACGAAAATATTAAATTTTGAATGCTTTTGTAACTCTGCTTGAAACTCTCACCAGTTTCAGCTAGTCAAAATTCTAATAAGAGACCATTGGTGTGATTTTTTTTTTTCAGAAATCGACCCCCTGACCCCTGCCCGCTCCTTAATCGGCCATTGCCATTATTCAACAAATTAATCAATTTATACATAAAATAAGTTTAGGCAAGTTATTTTTACGCTTATCCGTGCATTTGTGTCAACAGTCTCATATCATTGCTGTAGAGAAGACAGCTGCAGACCTGGTGATTGTGTTTGTAGCGACAATTTTTGTTCATTCGTAAGACTCCACGCGCTGTCCGCCATATTGAATTTGGGAATCGAAGAATGCGTGAGTATGCCAAAAGCTAAAGTTTTGTATACAGTATTGCCCTAAAATTCCAAAATACATGTGGTTTTTTAATTCGAACAATTACAACCTTGCTTATATCTAGCATAGAAAATGAAAGAGAAATCACTTGATTTCAGCAGGCGTTTGAATTCGGCTGTTCAGTCAAGACTTCCGTGAGAATTGTTTCTACTCTCTAGATTGTGATGGTCTTAATTTTAGCTGCATTTGTGCCATGTTGGTTAATAAACGCTGTTTCTTTAGAGGGGGTTATATCATTTCCGTGTTTTAGAGGAATTCGCTCGTTAGACGGCAAAACGTAACCAGTTTTTTCAATGAAACATTCATTTTCTTCATATTCTCTATTCAAGGACATTGAAGGGTGAATATGATTTGAAACAGGTAGATAATTATACTGAGTTTTTTTGCAGTTGACTGTAAGTTTAAAAATCGGCATAAAATTCGTCAAATTTTTAAAGGAAAAAAGTTGAACCGAACGTTGGATTAAATGATGAGATTTTGCCACACGTGGTACTTTTTAAATGGCATCATCCTTTCTTTGTTTCAGTTTTTAAATACTTATTGTGACGAAAATAACAGAAATGGCAGATGATCTAGACGTAGAAGCACTTTTAGAAGCTCCATACAAAAAAGAGGTATGGTGTACCGGGGTTTGTGTTCAGTCTTACAGTCACTATTACTTATTGATAGTTCCAGTTTGTTCCTTTCTTTCATTTAATTATTGTTGAAATGTTGAAATAGTCCATGCTATTTAATCAGGGGAAAATATCTTATTAAATTTTGAAGTTTTTAAAATATATATTTAATTGCATTGGTTTTTAATGTATGATAAATCGCCACACATTGTAGTGAATGTAATATAGCATTTGATATGACACCCCTAATATATGCATTTTGAATTTTTATCTTATTGAATAATGTGCATATACCCAAATATACATACTTAAATCATTTTGTACATCATGCCAGTATAATTATCAAGTCCATGACCAGCAAGTCAAACTCGCTCAATTTGTTGCCCATTTGTTTCTATCATAGATTTCCATAGTACGTAACATGTACAGCTACCTACTTCAGCTGGTTCACAGCAGCCTCCTATGCCGACATGAAAGGTAGTAATTGGTATCAAGGAATAATTATAGAAACTGTATATACAAACTGCATACCTTCAGCAGGTGCTTCAGTTTTTTTTTCCTAATGTATGTGTGACAGCACATCCGCATGTTTTATTTTTGTTTTTTATTCTTATTCGTCTAATGATGGTACATGTATGTACTAGATTGACGTTTTGAATAGAACACTAAGCCTAACTCTAAGCCACAGTGATTGAGAATTTGTGTATGTCGTGCAAATAAACAAATTGTCAAGTGGAAGCTCTTGAATTTTATTAATGAAAGTCCTGTTCTTTATGTATTTCTCATTTAAAATGAAGGAATCATTTACAACAAGCACACCCTTTTGAAAATGCAAACCAGTAAAATATAGGTAGGGCATTTAAAAAAAAATTGAAAATCATTTCACAAATTATAGTCACCCTTGCCCTTCCACTTGATGATTTATGTCACTAGTTTGAAAACGACTCTGAAATGTACCCCTCCCTCTCGTCTCAGGTGCGTTGATGACGATGGACAGAGAAGAGCAATCCAGGAACATCTGCCAAAAGGATAGACCTATCCAAGACTTACTTTAGTGTGGGTTTTGGCTAAGCTAAAGCATTCCTGAGATATCACTAGGGGTTTCTTGTATATGAATGTGTGCGTGTAGGTTTATTATTATGTATTTATATATATCTATGGATTGTCTGGAATTATATTTGGCTCTGAGAGTGAAAGTGGTTCGGAGTGCTTGTGTTTTCTTTTTCATCCATATTTTTTCATCCTGGTTACATGTAGCTTTGTAAGGTAAGTTTTATTACTGAGGATCATGCAGTGTTCCAGAGAAGGAAGAAACCGGAGACCAAGCAAGCCTGTCTTCACCATTTTGTTGACACATGTGACCTTATATGAAACACTAATATTGACTCAGTGATTTGTTATACATATGCTTGATCATTTCAAACCTACTCATAAACAATTCCTTCTTTCAGTGTATTTTTTGTTATCACTTTCTTTTTTATAAAAAAGGTTAGTTTAAACTAAAAACTTATGATTTTTTGTGCCTTCCTTTTCCCCTTGTCACTGTGTTTGCTGGATGTTTCATGGATGCTGTTTTTGGACATCGTAGGATGATGGTGGAAGATCAGAAGAATCCAGAGAAAAGGAGAGGTGAGATTTTAATATATTTTTCATTTGAGCATTTTGTAATGAGTAATGCCTTTTGAACCTAATTTGGTTAAATTGATAGGATGAGATAAGTGTTTTTTTTAATGAAAGTAAAATTTTGCCCATACAAGAGTTTGAAATTTGTTTTAACATTTGCAGCAGAAAGAAGAGGAGCAGAAGTAGGGAAAGGGACAGGGATCGAAAGAGGTAAGTTTTTTATTTATCCTTGAGGACCCCATTTAGAGACATGTCCATCTTTCTGTTAAAGCTGTGAAAACTTATTCCAGTGCAAAGGTGCTCTCAATTCGATTATTGTTCATGAATGGTTTAGTGCCGTCAATTCTGTGGTCATGTTTGTTACATAATGGGGAAACAACATTTTGAATAAATTTATAGTGCAATCTTGAAATTTCACAAATGGAGCACTTGGGACTGTTTTACTAAACAACTTGTGCAAAAATTGGTTTAAACATTTAATACTGAAATGTTTTGGCAAATTTCACTCCAGGAGATATCTGAACTATTGAGCACTTGTTACTTTCCAGGGATAAAGATAGGGACAGAGATAGAGATCGCAAACGCAGCAGAAGTCGAGACAGGAAAGATCGTGACAGAAGGCGGAGTCGGAGCAGAGACAGGGATAGAGACAGAGAAAGAAGTGACAGGCGTAAACGCAGTCGTAGTAGAGATCGTGATCGCGACAGAAGAGACCGAGACAGGGGCAATGACAGACATCGTGAGGACAGACGTGCCCGTAGCACCTCCAGGAGCAGAGACAGGAAGAGAACACCAACACCTATTAGGTGAGAGACTTTTCACAGAAAATAGAAAATCAGTTGAAAAATCAGCCTTGTGATGTCTGAGCAAGCTAAGAAGCCTAGACTGCCAAGTTAAAGAACTTACTACTTAAGTTGTCTACCACATTTTGAAGGTCTGAATTAATTAAATTACTTAAACTTTGATTTGTGCATCTCCAACCTTGTATTACTATTATGTTTGTTTTAAAAATTGAAGTTGATATGATTCTTGACTTTGAGAAGTCTTGTTAAATAACATTTATAAAGGAAATGGAATTGCATTGTACTAAAATTAATATTTTGAGCTGTTAAGTCAATGATGTATCTCTTGTACAATTTTGTTCTTTATTCAAGTATATCTGACCTTTTTCACTTCAATTTTCTTTTGTTTTGTAGACTTATGACCAGAGAAAGTCATGAAAATGGTGTTCTACGTTTGACAAGGTGAGTTTTAGGAAAGTTCTATTTATTTATTCATTGAACTTGTTTGATGTACTTTTTCAGTATAAGATTACTTCAGCTTAAATTTTTTCTGGTGTTTCATTGTTGTATGCAAAAATAATGTAATGCAAATAAAAACACAATTGCAAAAAAAAAAAATTAAAAAAAAGAAAGAAGGCAAATTTCTTAGCCTCAAAGTGTGTGTCCAACTGAAACAAGATCTTATATATATTTGCAGAGGTGCTGATGAGGATCTGACCCCAGAAGAAAGAGATGCACGCACAGTGTTTTGTATGCAGTTGGCAGCCAGGATTAGGCCCAGAGATCTAGAAGAGTTCTTTTCCTCAGTTGGGAAGGTAAATATATTGTTCTGTGTTAGAGAAAATGAGTAGAACTAAATCAGTGTGCTGTAAATCCACCAGCCATTTTTCCTAGTTGAGATGTTTTCACTTTATATTTCAACAGTTTTCTTTTGTGTCATTGGTATATTGAGGAAGATAGTCAACTCTGTTGGTGTAAATGCAATATCAAAAATTCTAGGATTAAGTAGGATTGATAAAGAATGTGGCAATATAAGAAAAGATTTGGAAGTAAGTATAAAATTAAAGGGTTAGAGCTCAAACAAATGCATTTGCTTTGTGCAGGTACGAGATGTGCGTATCATCACAGACAACAAAACACGGAGATCCAAGGGCATTGCCTACGTGGAATTCTACGAGTCTGACTCTGTACCTCTAGCCATTGGTCTAAGTGGCCAGCGGTTGTTGGGCGTACCAATCATAGTCCAGGCCTCTCAGGCAGAGAAAAACCGCGTGGGCCAGACAGGGACAGCTCTCCAGGGGAAGAGTGCCGCAGGACCCATGAGGCTCTATGTGGGCTCCCTTCATTTCAACATCACGGAGGACATGTTGAGAGGAATCTTTGACCCATTTGGAAAGGTAGGAAGGGAGAAGATCAAAGGAATGGTGTCATTAACTTGAGTAATGGTAAATTTTGTAAGGATTACTTTGTATATTTGTGGAGCAAATTTTGTTTGGGGTTAGTAATTTGTGTTTTCTGGGGGAAAGTTTTGTCACTGATGTGTTTAGAAATGGAACCATCTAATTTGGGCTGTTGCCAAATTTTGAATTGAGGTAAATGGAATTATTTGAATAAGGTTGGATCTGTTGCTTTAAATAATGTTAGAAATAGTTTGTTTAATTGTCAACTTTCAGATTTATTAGATACTTGTTTGTGTGACTCCAGTTTCTTGTATGCCTATTATGTTTGTTATGTGCATCGTGTGTATGGTTAGCTTTATGTATATGAAGCAGGCTTACCCAAGCAAGATAACATTTCCATCACTCAGAAATGATTCCTCTAGCTAGTGGATACTAATAATGTTAAAAACTAGCAGACCTGCAATAGTTTAGATATTATAAAAGTTTGATATTTGAAAAGATTTTGATTATTTTCCTCTATAGGCAAACTTGTGGTAGGCCTGCTGCTAATCAAAATGTTTGATTTTTTAAAATGATTTATGTTATGAAAATGGTATTTGTGACAGACATACAGCAAACTGACCTATTGTTACTGGAAAATTCACCTCTTTTTGTTAAAATTATAATTGGATACTTAGTATGATGATTGAATGTAAACATATCAGAATTGAATAATGTTTATATATCATACAAAAAAACAGAAGTTCAGTTTGCTCTCTATGTGTAACATGCTTTATGTTACAAATTATTGTGTGAAATGGATATTGGGTGAAATTACACAAATGTCAAAATTGTTTACAATTTGGAAGTGGGTTAGATATATTGAACATGTTTTTTACTATTTGAACTGTATCACCATCTTGATCAAGATTTCAGAAGAGGCTGCATTTGTAAAATTCAAAAAAGGAAGCTGCAACATGAGTGGGATTTCTCCAAAACGGGCACCTCATGAAAAGCAATTGTGTGAGGTGCCCGGCTTGCTAACCATGAACTGGTCTTCTCCGTCTTTCAGATGGACCACTTAAATCTAGTGATGGATACTGAGACTGGAAGATCTAAAGGTTTTGGATTTGTGACAGTAAGTACTTACTCACTAGTCTCATCCCCCCACAACCATGATAGTCTTTGCCTCCTTTCTGATGGGCAGCCTTTTTGTTGTTTCATGTGCTTGCAGGTGGACGATATCAAGTTGATTAAGGATCCCCAGACAGGAAGATCCCAGGGATACGGGTTTGCTACAGTAAGTATATGTGACCTTGACCTGACCTGACCTGACCTTGGTTGATGATTTGACCTTGTTGACCTGCAGCCTGTATGAAAAGTTGGAAGACGTGGCCCACAGATGGACATATTGGAGCACTGTTGTTTGTATATGGATGTCAGGAATTGCATTTAAGCTGTAGAATTATCATATCATTAAGATGTTATGTTTTGGGGAAAAAAAATTTACAGAAGAAAGCTTAATGTTCGCATATTATTTGAAGTCTTTAAAATCAGCATTTTATTATGTAACATGCTAATGTATGTATTGCATGGAAATGTGTATATTTGTTTACCAGATGTATTTTTAGTTTATGATGCAGAGATTTCTTTAAAAATGGGTATGAATAAAAAGAAAAACACTACTTTTACAGGGATGCTTACCAGCATGGAATTAGAATTGAGAAACAAGCCTTTTATGATATCACTGTACAAATACTAATGCAATAATATCGATCTGTAATTGCAGTGGGCTTCTAGTGTTAGCAAGTGGGTCAGAAAAGGGGGTTCATTTCAGAGTCTTCTTTTCAGTTCCACAATGCAGAGGATGCACTGAAAGCCCTCCAGCAGTTGAACGGCTTCGAGCTTGCAGGGCGTCCTATGAAGGTTGGTCATGTAACTGAGCGTACAGGCGAGCCAGGCACAGGTGGTGCTCTGGACAGTGACGAGATGGACAGGGCAGGGATTGACCTCGGTGCCACAGGGAGGCTACAGTTGATGGCAAAACTGGCAGAAGGTGGGTCATGTTTGTTTTTATCTTGTCACAGTGTTCTTGGGCTTAGTGAACCCCAAAAGAGAAGAAAAATGAGGATTAGGAAATGGAAAGCTTGGGCTTGTACTTTGATAGTATTATGTGTAAATCTTGGTTGAAGTTGAAAGGAGTTAGATACACTCAATTTCTTCTTAATCTGTTTGTCAGTTAATGATTATCATGTCTGATGTTGTCCGTCAACTGCAGGTCTTAAATCTGCCAGCCTTTGTGAACTTTTCTGAAACTAGAGACTAGGCAGTTTCACAAGGACCATTAGTTAACATCTAGATCAGACAGGCATTCAAGAGAGCATTTTTTGGGGTTAATTAACTGTAATAGCCAAAAACACTTGTTTCAGCATGTGTTAACATTTGCCATGTTTACCATTCCAGGTACAGGTTTCCAGATCCCCCAGTTTGCTGCCAATGCTTTGAACCTGACCCAGGCACAGTCAGCCCAGCAGGCCGCCCCACCCATAGCCACACAGTGCTTTATGTTGTCTAACATGTTTGACCCTATCACGTAAGTACTTATATATCTGCCCCACTTAAATACAGCAAAAAAGCTATCCGAAAAATCCGTTCAGATATCATTTTTTGGCTAATATTAAACATTGTCTTTTGGTAATTCTCTCCGTTATACTACTTGAAACTCCATGCTGGCATTTGACGGGTTTTGTGGAAAAAAATTAACTTCATATGCATATGAGAGTAGTATTATTCTTGGGCATTTGTTACTAAAGCTTTGGTGAACTGGTAAATACAAAATTCTTAAACATCTTGCTAATTATCACAAAAATCACAACAAGAGACAAGTGATTTGAGTCCCTGCCAGTATTTTAGATGTTTGAAAGATAGCATTTAGTTATTTTTTTCTCGAACTTTCTATTGGATGGAACATATTTTTCCCCAAGTAGGTTGACCCAATTGGAAAAAAAAAAAAAAAAACAGAAAGCGATAGATATGTTATTTAGTCTTTGAAAAATTAAATGTATTGGTACCTGATTGAACTTTCTATACAATCCCTGAATTTATTCACAGAGAGACCAACCCGAGCTGGGATCAGGAGATCAAGGATGATGTGATAGAGGAGTGTAATAAGCATGGTGGGGTGATCCATATCTATGTGGACAAGGCCTCTCCTCAGGGGAATGTGTATGTCAAGTGCCCCAGTATAGCGGCTGCAGTGGCCTCGGTCAATGCTCTTCATGGGAGGTGGTTTGCAGGTATGTACAGGGAATTGGGGGATCTTTAAAGCGGGTTTCGGCTTCTTGCAGCTGAAATACTGGATATAATAGTTTCAATTAAAAGAATAGGACAAAATCCAGTTTTCTGAAAATTCTCTCTCTAACATTAACTGAGTTATGTCTGTGACGTTTTTGTCGTGCTTGATTGGGCAAAATTCAGACAAGACTGCAGACTTCAAAGTAAGTTTTATACAGGACGTAAAGAAATTTTGTATAATCTCATGATACATACACTACAATATTTTTAGAGGTTATGTGATAAGTTATTTATACAAATTGTTTGCAGTTAAGATGGAGTTTTACATAGAATATTTACCAATAACTGTCTTGTCTATCTTTGCAGGTAAAATGATAACGGCTGCCTATGTCCCGCTACCAAACTACCACTCACTGTTCCCAGACTCACAACGCACCATGCAGCTTCTTATGGGATCCTCTTCAGGCAGCGGGAACCAGTTTGCTCCAGTAGGAATGGGAATGAATCCTTTAGGATCACTGTCATAGCATTCCTGCATGCTGTTGTGGACTTGTTTGAAAAAGAAGAGGGTGTTAAGATGTACAGTGATATGGAAGAGGATTGTACATAAGCAGTTGTAGCAACTGAACTAGTTGTAGCACTGTCTAAACACAGAGACTGTTCCTGATGGAATTAATAGGCTTCTCTAAAACAAATGTTGAATGAGGAGAAATGAGTTGTTGAATGATTAAATCTCAATATATAAAATCTGCAGTTTTTTTGAGCAATGATGCTATCATTATCGTGGACACAATGAACTGAGTTCTAAATACTCTGGGGAACTTCATTTAAAAGAGACATGGAGAATATTTATGAACTTGTCAGAGTTGGGTAGAAAAAATCTTCCAAGTTCTATAAAAATCTTGCATTGGATATATGTGAAATATGTTTTTGAACAGCCAGTGAGGTTTACGTTTACTATTTACCTGTCTAAATTTAGCTGTTAAACAGAAGAGTAAAGGAAACCAATCAGACCCGTTGCGTTATTGATAGGGACTCATTTTACTTTGTTGTATTTTAAGGATTTCACCTGCAGGGGACAAAAAAAGTTTTTTTTTCCTATTGATTAAGACCCTGACACCGCTTTATGAGTGGAAACCAAAATTTGTACGAGGTCAACCACCAGGGTTCAGTATTTGAAGCTGATAATTTCACTGAAGTATAAGAAAATGTGAGTAGATCTAGAGATTATGACCAGCCCAACCACACGTTGGGTTGTATTTAATACAGGAATTGTCATGTTGGCCTTCTTGTATTTGACTTTTAGTGAATAGTGCAACTTTTTTGTCTTGGTTAGTGATATTTCAAGTTATTCAGTGCTATAAATCATTATCATTTTGATTTGTTTTATGTTTGATTTGATATGATCAGTGAAGTTTTAACCTAAAAGCAAGATTTATGTTTTAGATTTGTTTCCAGTTCAAAGGTGTGTTTTAATGAAAAGAACAGTATGACGGCTTTACTGACCAAGTTCTGTTCGAGATGTTTATTACAATTAAGAGAAATAAAGAGGATTATTCAAGATAACATTGTGTTATTATAGTTTCTGTATCTATATATTGATATTCAGTACCTTGAGTACCTCAACAAAAAATGAGGAAAAAAGCTCTCTTAGTTGTATAAAAGTTGATGTTAGCACCAATGCATTATGCAGTATTTTAAGTTCTTGTACTTATTAGCACTTTCTGTTGTCCAAAACTTGAAAGAAACTCATTTTTGTCAATATTGTCATTTTGATTGAGAAAAAATTTTCTTGGCATGGTTTCACCTGGTTTGGGGGTTGAAAAAGAAGGCCGATCGATAATATTCCAGATCACATTATCAAGGAAATGGTACAATGTACCTTTTATAGTGAGTGCACGGTAAAACTGATTATCCTGACAGGAAAAATGGTGCACAAGAGAGACTTTCCGTTGCGGAACCACGTGCGTTTGTTTACCCTAGTGCATTGTGGGAAAGTGTGACGTCAAGTGTGTTGGAATCCAAGATGGAGTCTCGGGGATATGTTCGCAGACGAGGACAATCAAACAATGGAAACTCGTGAACAATGGAGCGAAATACAACATGGTCACGGAAGTATATCTGTTATGTAATAATTTCCAATGCGGACTGAACTTGCACTAAATATATTGGCTTATGGATAGGAAAATTTGAGTCGCGTTGGTAGTTTGTTGACTTAATCTTCATCATGACTTCCAAGGAAGTTGAGTAAAGTTTTATCCGGTGAAGTGGCTTATTTCAAATGTGACATAAAACTACAGATCCATGTGACGGAAATATTATTTGACTCAGATTCCCCTAAACCTGGGAGCCTGCTGGAAAAACTACGGCAGATCATTAATTAGCAGTTTACCAGCTAATTACCTACACCTGCTCTAGCTGGGTTAGTTTAGGTAAAATTGTCAACGCAAGACCCGCGACTTGATTTGATTGAAAAGAAAATCATTTTTCGCAAAAAAAGAACAAAAAATGGATCAGATTCCTGAAAAGTTTGCTATGAGCAAGGCGACTAATTGCCGTAGAAGCACATACATTATTGATTTTCAATTCTGTATAATTTTTGTAACATACTAGTTAACGGCGTCAAATTTGCCCCAGTCTTCTATAGAAACCTTACATCCACCAGCAAAAATGGACCAAATTCGCCAAATGCTTGCTCTGTGTGAGCAAGGTGACATGGCATCAGTGGTCATGTTGCTTGACCAGGGTCCAGGAGTGGAAGTGGACAGTGCAGATGATGAAGGGACAACTCCCCTGGCCGTGGCGGCAGCTAATGGCCACGAGCAACTGGTGAAGGTGCTTTTGATGAAGGGGGCCGCCTTGGATAAACCTAACAACTACAGGTGTGATGATTGTACTTAACAGTCATGTCTGTGTACCATGAGTGTACCTGTGCTTGAGTATATAGTTAAAGCAAACAACTCGGACACAAATGTGAAAATTATGATGTGTCATTTAATTTCAAGCCCTGAATTTTCATTATGTTATATAACAGTTACTAGTATTTGCATGTTTTTGCTTCTGATAACATGTCTGGAATGTTGAACATGTCTAATGTTAATCTTGTTTATAAAAGTTGAAAAATTGATTTGGATGTTGTGTGACAGATCTTAGATTTATCATGTTTATCAATTTATAGGATGTCAATGATTTTGGTTTTTAAATATTATGTTTCACTACATGCATAAATTCGTGTCTTTAAGAAGATTTATTTTATTATAAAGATCTCATTTTTTCTGTCATGAAGTTACAACTGAAGTCCTTAAATCTTCATTATATCTTGCAGGTGGACTCCCATTATGCATGCTGCTCGTCACGGACACACAAATGTTGTCAGTCTACTCCTACAGAATAAATGTGATCTGTATGCATCAAATAAACTACATGCTACGGCATTGACTTTAGCTGCAAGGGGAGGTTATATTCAGACAGTGAGGCTTCTTGTGGAATCTGGTATTGACCTCAATTCGTGTGGAACTAGCTGTGAATTCACCCCCCTCATGGCTGCAGCCCAATACGGCCATGATGTCGTCGTAAGATATCTCTTAGATCGCGGAAGTGATGTGAACTATCGCATGCCCTCCACAGGGTTGAATGCACTGATGCTGGCTGCAGTGAATGGTCACATGACAACGGCACAAATTTTGATTGAACGAGGCTGTGATCCAAACTTGACCAATGCAAATAACCACACAGCATTGGAGATTGCATCACAGAGGCGGAAAAGGGAAGTCAAAGGTTATTTGGATCGCAAAACTACAAATAAGCCCTCTGCTGGTAAGTTCATCTTTTTAAAACTTTATTGCTTTGTTAGTCAGAGAAGAATTTCATCAGCTGTGTTATGTTATAAGAATGCTGTGATTCAGCCTCATTCCCTGATGAAAATGTCCTGCTAGACATCAAAATATTGGAAGTAAAAACTAACTCAGTATTAGCTGTTGACTGAAGAAAAAATCACATCATTCTTTATTGCTTTGATTTTAATGAAGATCATCATCATTATTATTATTTTAATTTTTAAATTTTTTTTCATGTTTTAAGTAAATTTGTCACATATTAAGAAATCTTTAAAAAGTTGATTTTGTAAGCACTTTGTAGAATTACTACTAAATAATTGTGGTAACATAAAGTAATTCACATTGCAAATTGCATGTAGGTTATATTTACCTTTAAAATATTGTTACAATGACTAATAGTGGGTGATTAATATTATTACATAAAAAATGGGACAAAAGGGTACTTAAAAATGGAGACAACAATGGTTCAGTTAGTTCTTCAGTTGAAAAAATAATTTGTTTTAAAAAATTGAACAGAACTTAGTAACAAAAGTATAACTGAGGAAAAATAATTTAACTGCAACACTAAGACTGCATTCCCAGAGATTTAGATCGATCCATCTGGATCAACCTAACTCCCTAGGGGTTCACGCTAAATTGCTGTCAGCCCAGCGCGCACAACAGTTAATTACCCCCTTACAGCTTTTAGTAGGCGGGACAGACATTTAAGCCGGTTAAGCTGACACCAATCTAGTGAGACTCCCCAGGGGGATAGATCGATCTAAATATCTATGGGAGTGGGGTCTAAGATTATATACAGTATGTTAAAGATTTGTATTAAATTCAAATAAAACTAAAATGTATAAACTGAGTACAGTTCATTGATAGCAATATTTATGGAGCATATTGGACTGAAACTCTTAGACCCCCTTTCTTTTCTACTTTTGGAGTGAGGCAGTTTTAAAGTTTCCAGGCTTGCCTAATGGGGCAAGAGCCTGAAAAGAGCTTACATCAGGGTCTGGCAATGGTGCCATTCTTTTTTCTCACTGTTGCTATTTTGTCTAAACATACCTGTGGTTGATGTCAATTTATAACAGGCTTGCTATTATGAAGAGGCAGCAAGAAGACTGCACTGCTTTTCAGTATTAATTGATCTGTTATTCACCTGTTCAATAATATTATTTGTTATTCTCCTGTTCAATAACATTATTATGATATTATCGAAAAAGAAAAAAATTCAGAGTTGTTACATTTTCATTATTGATCATCCAACCTTCACTAGTGGTGGAAAAAAAGGTCTTTATTGTAAGAACTTGTCAATATTTAGCCAGGCATGTCAATGACCTAGTGCAAGCAGTCAGTCATTTCCTTTAGCCATTGTAATTTTCATGTTTATTGAGTTAATGCTCAGATCAATTTTGGAACGATCTGCAGCTTATGTGCATGTTAAAGGATTTGAATGGTGTATGATTTGGTATCTGGTTACTGTTCCGTGTATGTTGTGTTCAAGAGCATGTTGTTGAAATAGTGTCAAAATATACTTGTTTACATATTAATTAATTCAGTTTGGATGCTTTATTAGGCTAAGGGTTGCAATGCAGACTTTTTCTAGTGCTAAACACAGTTTACTGTGCCAAAAATGCAAGACATTGTGGTATTTTGTCTATTTATCACTTTAAATGTATAGAACATGTTTACTTATTCTGAAGAAAAATAAAATAAGTATACTACAGTGGCTTATATCTTATAATTTATTTTGTATACAATAGCATGCTCTAATTTTTATGATTACTGATTTTTCTAAGAAAGTTTGTCAAAACATTACATGCACTAGAGTGAAGTTGTTTAAATAACTTGGAGAACACTTTTTCTTCTAATTTAAACTGCATACTTTCCTTTCAGAACAAATTAGTATCAAGCCAGACATCATAGAAGCAACTAAAAATGGTGAGTTGATGGATGTATCTTTTTGGAGGTTTTAATTTTTAACAGTTAATGGGTACTTAATGAGGGTATTAACATTGTAAGCACTTTGGAAGTGTTTATTTTATGCCTTGAAAGTAATCATAATTGTTGAAAAATTAAATATCCCTAAATCTAAATTGTAAGTAGCAAAATATTGTCTTATCATTTTATTTAACCTGCATATTTATGATATTTCGTTTTAGAATTTTTAAAATTTTACAACAGGATATTCCTTATATTGTCCTGTATATGAGGTAACTCAAATATTTTACTCTTCCCTTGAATTCAATATTATTTAGGCAACTTACAGAGGGTCAAAGAAATCCTGGATGAAGATATAAGTCAAGTTGACGCCTTTTCACCAGGAGATGGTGCCACCCCGCTCATGTTTGCAGCCATGACAGGCCGAATGGACATTGCACAGCTTCTGGTAGAGAAAGGAAGTGATGTGAACAAACAGGACTGTATCAGTGGCTGGACAGCAATTATGCAGGCATTATATCATGGGTAATCTTTGGTTACATGAATAATCCTTCTGTAGTATGCCCATGTGGGTAACTCATATTAAGTGTTATGAAATAATTGGTGTTAAAATACAAAAAATAATCAAGAACTTCTGAGTAGGATAACACACTGTTCTTCTTAAGTATCTGGAAAATACCAAGTGAAGAAAAGTAGTGCAAATTTTATAGAATTTGTCGTAATGGATATTTGTTTTGTTTAGCAAAAAAGCCATGGCGAAATACCTCATAGGAGTTGGTGCTGATGTCTCCTTGCAAGCAAAGAATGGCTGCACAGCATTTGACATGGCATCGCTTATAGGTAATTCTTTAAATTCACACACACACACACACACGCACACACACACGCGCACACACGCACACACACACAGTATTATTATATCATATATACACATGTAACAAAGTAAACATGTTTTTAGTAATAATGAAATCATCAAGTTATGAGGTTTGATAACTTTAAAACTTTCTCAATATTTAGTTCAGACCCAGTTAAAAATTTAAAGATAAGTTTGTAGATTGACCATGACCCATATTTACTTTAGACATAGTAAAGATAGCAATGGAAACATACTGGATTGCTTCTGATTGTAGATGATGTGGACACAGAGTTGCTGAGAGTACTGGCATCTAAAATGATGGGAAAACAAGATAATAAACAGAAGAGTAAAACCATGCCAGCTAAGAATGGTGCTTTGAGCAACATTGAACAAGGTAAGATTTAACCCATAAAAATACTGGGCTACTGTGTCTGGAGTGATCTGTGATGTCAGCCACCTGTCTGAAGCAGTGACTAATAGATAGGGTGTCAGACTGAGACTAGTACTAGTAAAGTAAAAAATAAAAAATAAATATTTTAGGTAATCTCTTGATTAGACAGATAAATACAGATTTTAGTGGTTGTTTTTTGATAACTTTTCATTACCTATAGCTTTTGTGTTCAGACTAAGGAATTTGAATGGTCTTAATAGTATTTTTTTGAGATTTTTTTTCCAGGGGACTGAAAAATTTCAGACACAGTCCTCCGTCCAGTTGTTTACAAAAATGTCTCAACTTGACCCTTTTCTTTTTTTATTTTCTATTTTCATTTTTTGTTCTGTTTTTCCCTAGGTGCTGAAGAGGAACCAAAGAGTGGTCTAAAAGCCTGGTGGAACAGGATGTCCAATAGATTCAGAAATCTTCGACTGGGACACACATTCCGCATTGGCTCCAATAGACTGGCTCCAATGCCAGAGAATGCAGTTCTTACTGATGACACACTGAGAGGCAATACAAGTCCTAAGGTGTGTGTGTGTGTGTGTGTGTGTGTGTGTGTGTGTGTGTGTGTGTGTGTGTGTGTGTGTGTGTGTGTGTGTGTGTGTGTGTGTGTGTGTGTGTGTGTGTGCATGCTTTGGTGCAGGGAGGGGGGGGGGGGGAAGAGGAGAAAATTTCAACAGGGATGGGTGAACTTATTTGCCTTGTTCTGGTAGTGGGAGTAGTTGCAGAGGCTATCCAAATAGACAGGCTCCTGTTCCTGATAATGTGCTGTTATTACTGATGTTGTACTGAAGGACATAGCATGATTTGTGAACTGAAAAGAAAGAAATTTAATTTTCCTTTAAGATAATGTGATCTTGTTAATTTGACAATTCATGTATAGTGAACTTTAAAGAAAAGAATTAGATTTTACTTTTGAGATTATGTGATCTGGTTGTTTTGACAATTTATGTATTGTGAACTTTAAAGAATTATACTTCACTTTTGAGTTCAATGTGATCTGTTGATGTGCTTCTTCAGGGCGGAGACAGCAAGGTGAAGGGCAATGGCAATACTCCGGGGGCAGATCCCTCCCTCACACTACAGTCAGTAGACAGTTTTGAGACCATTATGCTGGAGAGTAAAAAGAATGCTTTTACTCTGGTAAGTAATGTGATAAATATATTTCTTTCCAGTAAATGAACAAAAACCCTGTTATTTGATTTGTTGTAAGATACCCTATCAGGCCCGTACCCAAGGGGGGTTCGGGGGGTTCGAAAGAACCGCCCTTTTTGTCAGGAAAAAGTCCATTTTGGGTAAAATTTTGTCTAGGTACACATAAGTTTCATTGTAAAAGGTCCACTTTTTCAGAAAAAGAACCCCCCTTTTGAATTTGCTGGCTACGGGCCTGCCTATAATATCTGTTTATTTGAAATATACAAAGCTATTCATCTGTGCTAATTATTAGATTATCAGAGAATGTAGTCATGATTTTGCACCAAGCCAATTACGTTAATTATTTTGGTCGGATGTCAAAACTGGGCACCCATATGGATGGGAATAGGAATCCTGGCTTTTGCACCCAACCAACTTCCGTGTCAGCAATGGCAATATAAATTTTGAAAATTGGGATTTTAATACAGACTGAAATGTTTATCTTATAATATGTTTATCCTTATTCTTTAGGGCATTAACAGTAACTTGCCAAGTGAAACACTTAAACCTGTGATACCTCCATTTTTCCCACCACCAACCTTTGAGATGGACAATAGTGACCGCAGAATGCCCCTTGGGAGGCCACGGTCAATGGTGTCATTAGACACTGCTGGAACCACTGTAAGTATGACATTAACAAAACTTATCAAAGAAATGTTATGTGAACAAGATATTGAGTTTGCAGGCAAAAAGTGCTCACTGGATAACTTTAAGTAGACAGATTTAAGGAATCTTAATGTAAATTTGTACTGATTCTACTTTAATCCCTAACTCCAGAACTGTTTTATTGAACCAAGTTGGATATTATATATTTAACTTATTCTATTAAGCCTAGAGTATTATCCAAGTTTTATTTGTGTAACCAGTGTTAGAAATTAACGTTGGACCGTCTGCCACGGGCTGACAACTTTCAGAATGGGCTGAGAAGTTCTCTCACCTGGCAGACATTCGAGCCAGCTACTTTTCAAGATGGCTGAACTTTAGGTCCAACAACTATTTTTCCTAAGAGGCAAACACTGTGTGTAACGCTAAATTTTATTTACTGCAAACTTCAGAAATGTTTTATTTATTAGTTAAATATTTGATAATAATTTGATTTTATTTATTAGTTAAATAATTGAGTATTTATTTTTGTTTCTCCCAGACTCCTAGCAGACCTTACAGACCAAATACTCTGAAGTTTCTGAACAAGCGTCCTGTGAGCAGTATCAGCCCCAGCCCTGTCAGTCCTTCTAGCTCAGGAAGATACTCATACAACAACCCAAGCCCTGGGTCCTCAGGTATGGATTTGGAGCTTCACTGATGTTTTTTTTTTTCAGAATTTTTAAACTGAACTACTTTAGACTGGACATCTCTTCAACTGTGATACATAATACAGTGTTAACTATAAAACTGTGTTAAATTAAACATTATAGTGTGTATCTAAATACCATGGTTGTTTGTTTTCTGGAGCCAGTGAAAAAATATTGAACTATTACAACTTCAGTATTGATCACTTCCTTTTAAGTGGTGAGAAAACTGAAAATACGGCAATTCCTTTTATTCAGTGAACAGCTGATATTGAATATGCTGTTTACCTACAGTATTTCAGGGTGAGAAGTCATCTTTACTGTTAGAACTTGTCAATATTTTAACCAGATATGCCAGTGACCTGATGTAAACTCTCAGCAGCTTCATCATATTTATGTTATGTGTATTTCAGGTGGTGGTAGTGTGTTTGGCCAGGCATTCAGCAGGGCCAGGTTACCAGCCAGTGTATCCTTGGGGGCTTTATCAACTGTACACCAACATGGGGAGTATCTAGGCAAGTCTGGTAGGTGTCTCTGTTCTTACACCTATATAAATATGTTATATATGATTTTTGTCCTGACTGAGTATGATCTCTTTCTCTGTCTCTATCTCTCCAAATTTGTTAAACATTTTACAAGTATCTCAAGCACACATACATGCCTGCACCCATGCACGCACACACACACACCCCTTTAAACTTCAACTTTCTATAATTATAGTATTTGTGTAATTGTATCACAGGTTCCAGTGGTGCCAGCAGTATTCATCTAACAGATGTGAATCTCAGATCTAGTCAGGACAACATGCTCTACCTGCCAGCCACACACCACCTGCCCCCAGTCAAGCTGACAGCACTCACAGTACAGCAGCAGAGCAGGGGGTAAGTGTTAGATACATTTTATTAAGCAACTTGAGACAGTGAAGGTTGCAGACTGAGCCCTTGTTAACTAATCAGTGGTAGTACATTTTAATTTGCTTTATGTGAGTGCTTAATAGACCTCTTGTCAAAGTTTGATTCACTGACACACTTAGTATTTAGGGAAACAACAGAGAGAGGGTGAGAGAGAGGGAAATAAAGCTTGTGGGTATGCGCACATGGGCAGGGGGGGGGAAGAGGGAGGAGATGTGATCTAAAGCTGTTACAGAAATGTTAAGGTGTATTATTGATGTGATTGGTTAAGTTTGGGATTTTAGGTTTTTAGAGACTAACAGTTCCATCATTTTTTTCCAAAGAAAAAGGGGTAGAACAGCAAGGTAAGATCATAAGGTTTTTAATGTGTTACTTTAGTTAAGGAGTGAACTGTTTTTGTGTAATTAATTTTCATCTGGTGTATATTTCTTCCAGTGTGATTGAACTACTCTTAGTGATCTGGTAGATGGACACAATTGACTTCTGCTGATTTGCTGTCCAGACTTTTTAGCTCTTTATTGTCATGATAATCTATTATTCAAACTGTAAAAAGGCTTCAGATTTTTCAACAGCAGTTTTAAAATTCCCAGTGTGGCAAAATTTTATCCATTTATCTCATCGTAAACAATTAGTTTTTAACTTCATAAAGCTTTGTTTATCAGTGCTGTGTTTCTTTGTAAGTTCAAACTGTCAAAAGTATAGCTATTTTGTAATTGAAAGCCAAGGCCTGTGGCATGATGAATTTGTAATAATTGTCTTGTGACATGAATTTTCAGGGCTATAAGACTGTTAAAAGTTGACTTCCTCCTTTGTCCATATTTTCACCAACTGTTGCAATATATTTGATATTTATCTCAATTGATATATTTGTTAACATTCCACTATTTTCTAAAGAAGCTGCTTTTGCCCCTGAACTTTGTAGGTATTCCTTTTTAAACCTGTTGATGGTTCTACCCAGATTGTATTTTTCCTACTGGTTTTGATAATATTATTATTTATTATTATTATTCCAGTTCCCCAGGTTTTCTGCAGACCTCGGGCAACAGCTCATCCACCAGTGGCAGTTCAGCACAGCTCACACCCAGGAAACCCAAGTCTAAGAGTACCTCCTCCCGCGGCAGCACCACCTCTACCCTGACACCGTCACCATCTCCCACACCAGGGAAGGTAAGCTGTCAGTCCTCCGCAGGGGTCATGTGTGGTTGATGGTAACTGTTAGTAATGAGAGATTGTGTATTTTTTTCTCATTGTTGAAGGCATTTGGCTAGATTTCATTGTGAGATCACTTGGCACAATTTATCAGTTTGTATATGATTGTAAGATAACACAATTTTTTTACATGAATCATACTGAGTCTTTGGGAGTTTTTATAGTTCTCATTGTTCATTTCTCTGTTTTCATTGTAAGTGAAGGTAAAACAACAGAGCCCTATTAGATGTGTTATTTTCTCACTGATCAAGCCACTGCCTAGTTTTAACATACCAGTTAGGTAAAAGTAACGGTTTACAATTTAAGCAATGTCTAAATAACTAATTATTTATCTTCACAGCAAGCCAAGGGGCCATCAGCTCCTAGCTCAGGCAGCCGTTCCAGCTCCTCTAACACCAAGACCAACCCTGCCGACCCTGAGGACCAGGGGGACCTGGGGGGTATTCTGAAGAAGCTGTCCTTGGAGAGGTATCAACCTATATTTGAGGAACAGGAGGTTAGTGAGCTTGACAGGCTGAGTCAGAATGCTGATGAAAAATATTGATGAAATTACCATGAATTGGCTACTTGTTGCTTTTAGGATTTTGTATGTGATTCCCTATAATCTGTATGATGTTATCTTGACTAACTGGTAAAAATTTTTAGAATTCTTTGATATTTTTTATGTGGACAAATCCAATAAAGAAACGTTAGCTAAGTAACAGATCAAATTATAGCACGTCAAGATTTCATGTATATCAAGTCTTTTCGAAATAATTGGATAGAAAATTTGTGTAGGCTAAGGTTTCATGATGTTGCCTTGAAGAAGTCCTCATTTTCACTGACAGGTGGACATGGAGGCCTTCCTCACCCTATCCGATGCTGACCTACAGGAACTGGGCATAGACAGCAATGAACCTAGGAAACAGATCCTCTCTGCCATTTCTGAGCTCAACTCAGGGAAGGTATGGGCCAAAGCTTTTGGACAT
Source organism: Lingula anatina (assembly GCF_051362555.1). NCBI lineage: Eukaryota > Metazoa > Brachiopoda > Lingulata > Lingulida > Lingulidae > Lingula > Lingula anatina. The sequence goes on from NC_141770.1 coordinate 16,622,999, forward strand.
TTAACATAGCTAAATGATTTTTTCTTTCAAAAATGTGTCAGGCATTGCAGCAATCGGATTAATGCTTGTAGGATTGGCATGATTTCATTTGCTTTTCATATAGGGCGTAAGCACGTTGTTTCAACAAATAAGGGTTTATCCTTTGTCACATAAAAAACAATTATTGTTATAAGTATAGTGTTGCCATGTCATGAAACCAACTTAAGATGAGCATCACCAAGTATTATCTTCTATGCAAGTTGTTCTTTGCAAGCTCATGTAGGTAAACTTTGTTAATTTTAGGGGCGAGAGAGGCGAAGATTGCATGAAACCATGACCAACTTTCAGAACACATTTACTGACAGTGGTAAGTGGAATGAAAGCTTCCCAATTTTAGACAAAAATTGTTGATATCAAACAGATGTTATTTTTACATTATTGTCACTTTTAAAAGAGGAGTCACTTTTCAGATGCTTAGTATGCATAGCTTTTAAAAAGAAGCGGGGTTTTATTTTGAAGAAAAAAAATTTTGGTAACCTTGTAACTGATTACAGAGAAAGTAGCTGAAGTGTACCATATGTGCAGTATATCAGCCATAAGAGTGAAAGCTTGTAATCAGTTGAAAGTCCATTTCCATGATTTCATTGCTCTAGTCCCATTAACTGTTCCTTTAAGAGAACCACAGGCTAAATGTTATCTATTTCACAGGTCCTGGGAGCAGTGGAGGCACAGTGGGAAGATGGAGTCTACAAGAAGAACCAGGGATACGCGGAGAGACAAGTGCCAAGTCCAGAGCATCCTGACACACAGTGTCTCAGTGACAGTTTAGGTGATCAGGACACAGTGACAGTTCAGAGCATCTTAGCACAATGTTACAGTGACAGTTCAGTAATTATGTCACAGTGACAGTTCAGGCAATTATGACATAGTGTCACTGTGATAGCACAGGGCATCATTACAGTGTCACAGTGAAAGCACAGGACACCATGACTCAGTGTCACAGTGACAGCACAGGACATCATAACAGTGTCACAGTGACAGCACGGGACACCACGGCTCAGCATCACAGTGACAGTTCAGGCAATCATGACACGATGTGAAAACGGCAGCTGTTAATCTGCCATGTCTTGGATTATTCTGCCATGTGGCTACAACACAACCACATAGTGTCACAGTGACAGTGCAGGGCATCTGACATTATGTCACCATGACAGTCCATGATATCCTGACATAAGGCCACATGTTGTTTGTGATCACCTTGCTCACCCCTGCTTCTGCACCCCTGAGTCAGAGAAGAAATATCTTCAATGACACATTAAAACAGTTGAGATAACACCTTACTGTAATAGAACATGCCACTGTGATACTTGGCTCAGGAATAAAATGCCCAGTGACACATGGCCATCTGATGTCTCCAGATGGTGAGGGACCATGTCAATGTTAACTGGTCTATATATAATATGCAGAGGCTGACCAATGTCTTTTCATTGGACACCACACAGTTCTGCAACAGCAGAGGTCTTACAATGTGCAAATACATAGATTACCATGTCATTGACTAGAATAACACCTGAAAAAAAGGGACCCACTTATTTAAAAAAAATGTGACGAATTGTGCACAGAGTTGGAGACTCTAAGGACAGCGACATGTCTTACATATCTTATCTAACTGTGGCAGTGCTTGGCCAGTTGGCAAGTTCTGTCTTATCCCACCATGGAGGGCATATTCTCCACGTAGTCTCATTCAGTAGTCACAGCCAGTATTAATATTAAAAAGAAAACGATGTGGTACCATGACAGGGCAAAGTGGAAAGAAAGAATGTGCTCTTTCGTTGATGGGTATTTTGCAACGTTTTGTATTTTTGCTCTTTTTTTTTACTTTTTAAAGTTTGCATTTTTTTTGCAGATAAGTTCCCATATATTGGTATTGTGCACAGTTTCAAAGTAATTTTTCTTACTTATTTCAGAATAGTTCCCATGTTGATTCACTACACTATCAGAGTCACAACTATACATTAAAAATATGATCTTATATTAAGAAGAGGATTTTGGTTTTTATATATATATATTCACTTATTTCTAACACAGCACTTCTTATAGAGAAGAGGCACTGCCAGGCAGGTCTGTAAATTGCAGATCTTTTTCTGCTGACCTCTTGCCTTTTTGGCTAAATCTCTGTCCTGTCCACATAACTAATACAAAAATATTAAAATTTTTATTTGTATAACAAGCATCAATAACTGTTTAATCTTGACATTTATATTGTCTGTGTTAATTCAGTGTTAAATTTCGCATTTGTAAAAGCAATTTTGAACATATGTATTTTTCTGACGGTTCACAAACTAATTACTAGAGAAATGGAGAGTATATTAGGTCCTTTTATCTTTTGGTAAGAGGCTAAGGTCTCCACTGGTTCAAAGAGTGCACTAAACATAAGTGGATGTAATGAAAAATTGTAACCAAATGATTACCCTCTTTTGTACCAAAGACTGCACAATCAACTAATCATGCACCCTGATATGAATTCAAATTTTCTGTTTAGTTATGTTTATGGGTTGCAAATATTTACGTGCATCTGTAAGCCTGTGAAAGAGCACTTGGAAGTTTTAATAACAGTTAAAAAGCACTTCAAAGTTTTAACAATGGCAATTGAAAGGGAATATTTAATTAGAGTGCAATCCTTATAGCCGAATGATCTCATTTTTTAATGTAATTGCATATGTTTATTATTTGAATAATATTTCATTGTGGCACCGTATGTATGTGAGATTTGTTTCTCCTGTAAGGGTGTCCAGATGTTAGAGATAATCCTATTTTTTCATCAGGCTTACCAGTGATAATTGCAATGTAAAAAAACTGCTGATAAGTTTAGCAATACGTAGTGCCAGTGATTATATAAATGTATATATTTCTAGAATATAGATATATTGGAACATGTATATCATATAGGTAAGTGTTTATGGAAATATTTTCCCAGAAAACGTACTTGTATTTGTCCCCTAATAAAGGGTATCTTTGGTGCACTCCAGAGATGAATCCTTAAAAGATGTGAATAAATTACATTATAATTCATTTATGATGTTTCTTTATTTATTTTTTCATTGTATTTATTTCATTATTTCTTCATTTGTTTAAAAAATGACAAGACAGCAACAGTCAAAGATATATACCGTATCACATTGTGACGACACAGTCGATATGACGTCACCATGTTTATAGATACGCCTCCGCCCATTTCTGCCTAGCAGCAAAATGGATACGGACGTGCATAAGCACCGTTACGTGCAATATGGATTCGCAGAGTAAAATATTGATAATTTGTATAATACTTAGTTTTGTATGTGGATGCTGGATCGGTACACTGTACTACCAGTTCAATAGGTAAGTGGTTAAACCGAAATATCATAGGGATTTCGCTCAGTTGAGAAGCCTTATATTACTATCGCTTTGCTGCCTCCTGGGAATGTAACAAAGGGAAGTAATCAGCTCTGACTTGGATAAAGATGAAATTTAGCAACGTGTTCATTTAGTTTTGCATATTTGTATGTAAACCCACCCTCCCTCAACAATAACAGGGTTAGTCACGCAAAAGACCATAAATTATTCTCAAATCAGCACATCGGAGAATCCGATCGTTAACATTTATTTTCTACTAAACGTTATAGAACATTGAAAACATCATTACGATTTCAGTGCCAATGACATCGCACAAGTGAACATCAGCATTCACATAACAAAGGACAACAGAGTTGTCCGCGTCACTTCAGAAAGAGGTAAGAGCAACTTCTGGTGTTTTATTGAGAGTTAATAGGTTTTAATTCCTCACTGTAGTCTGAAGGCAGAGGGGAGAGAAGTTCGGTATTGCTTTGCAACTCTTCAAAGTTTACGTTTTCATACATATTTTTTTGTTCCAAGCAAGATACGTATATCGGATATGAATTAGATATACAATCAAGTTGAGATTATAATAAGATCATGGCACAACCAGCAAGAGAGGAAGAATCAAATCATCTGGATGCTTTTAATTTAAAAAAAAATTAGTTTCACTTGAGCATTGTGCGGCTGGCTTTCTAGGGTACTAATTTACGTCTGTGTGATGATTTATACTTTACGTATAGGTCATTTTCATTCTCTCTCTCTGCAAATAGGATAATGATCTTGTATATTTATTCAGAATTCTCTGAAAATTTCAAGCAATTTGTGCCTCTTCATGGTTATTTTCTGTTTGTTCAGTTGACCAGCCTCCTCCCATCCAGGCAGTCAACATTACATCTTGGATACCTAGGACTGAAGTACTGGACAGGGACACGGTAGAGAGCGGAATCAAAGATCAACCTGAACAACTTAGTGGTAAAGTATTTATTGATATTCACAATATCTTCTTCTATTCTACTACTTCTCTCTCTCTCTCTCTCTCTCTCTCTCTCTCTGCAAATAGTTCAGATATGATCTAGTATATATATATATATTCAGAATACTCTGAAAACCCTAGTCAATTTATTTATTCATTTTCTGATATATTTCAGTTCCAGTCCTAGTTGCCGCAGCTAGTCAGGAGTCTCAACCACCGATGAACCTGACTATTCAGAGTCACCCCATCGTGAGAGACCAGGCTGAAGACTCTGTAACTGGCAGGACCGTTACTTCTCCTTACTTTACGTATTTGGAGATTAGAACCCGCCAGTGTCCTTCACTTCTGCCAACTGGACCTGCCGCTGGGATGGACAGTGATATCCCTGGTAAAGTGACATATTCCAAGTTTCCAAGATATATTCTATATAAAGTATACATATATTATAAACTTAGAGTATTACAGACATACACTGTATGGCACTGTTTCCCTCTTTGGATATGTGCCCCACAGCACTCCCACAAAAAATCAACATCTATTTATCAAAATTTTGGGGAGGGTGGGAGGGGTAGGCTATTGTAATAATTATGCAGATGAATGGCTTTAAAATATAGTTTTTTCATTCCATTTTAAACTTCAGCCGACGAGTCTTGCCCAGAGTTCACAGCACCAGAGCATAGGAACCTGACTCCGCCGCATGACTCCATCTTGGTAGGAGACACTGAAGAAGTTGTTAGAGCAATGCCCCTAAGGTTCACAAATTTATTCCTGGAAATAAGGACCCCTCAGGCCTTCTGCACAGCGCCAACCAGGCATGTCTCTGGAAAGAATGTGGATGTCTCTGGTGGGTTACTTCTAAATCTTTCATTTTTGAATAAGGCTTTTAGGTATCGAGCTTATTGTGTCAGTAATACGTACAAAATTTATATCCACAATGGAAATTGAGATCGACAACTGCACGGTACTCTACACCCTAGTATTGAATAATAATGAATATTTTCAATTAAAGGAGTAAAACTGATTCTCACGCCTGAATACTCTGAAAGCATTTTCTGAAAACTTACCCATATACTTGGTCACTGTGATTCATATTTGTTTTACTACATTTTGTTTCAGTCGCTGAATCTTGTTCAAAGATCACACAGTCGGAACCCGGGAACCTCACTCTCCCGGCGTACTTCCCAAGAGCGGAGAACGGGGGATATGGTGTCACAGGAAGAACCGTTACATCTCATACAGAAACATTCCACGAGTTTCAAACCCAGCTTCACCCAACTCCGACACAAACTGGTTAGTATACTTCTTCTGCTACTACGACTACTACCGCCACTGCCATTACTACTACCACGACTACTATTGTTGCTGTTGCTGCTTCTGCTACTTCTACTGTCACTACTACTACTACTACTACTACTACTACTATTGCTGATAATAATAATACGTACCGCAACACAAATAAGTTGGGATGTACACGGTAAAGATTTAGTTTAAAGAGAATATACCAAACATGTATGATATCTGGTAAGCTGCTGATAGTCTGCTATAATATGTTACGTTCAGGTCTCAAGTTGTATTTTAAAATGCCGAGAAAACTGTCTTTAGTTGAATCCTTTCTACTATCACTCCCAGTTCACGGCATATTTCTTTTGCAACCGATGACAGCTAGTACGTTCGTTGTAAAATTGTTTGATTTGTATTTTCTTTTATAATTTTCCTCTCAGATGCACCATTCGGGATTTACAGCTTGGCGGACTCCTTCATGTCCAGCCTTAGCGCCGCTGTGGAATTCTTGAAGGAAGCTCTTATTGGCACTTGTGGTAAGTAATCCTTTGTACTAGTATTTCAATGAGTTATACAAGAAATTATTCTGATATTTGTAAACAGATCGCTTTGATGGTTTTCCTGTAACTTTGTGTATTATAATACTATTTGTCGAACAAGTGCATAATATTTTACCACAATGAAGCTATTGCCATCAATCAACAGCTGCTGGCTGCAAATTGTTATACATGTTAATATACCATCTAAAATATTGTTTTGAAACGTTTACATCAAAACTCGATTGAATTTGATATATGATTAATTTGTATTAGACCAGACCCTACTCTTTGTATTATTTTGCTACTTCTCTTCAAGCATTTCTACTTAATAAAATTAATCTGCTAATCCATTCCCTTGTTATTTTTAGGAAATAATCAATTTGGACGCTCTGAAGACCTAAGTGTTAGGTCCACCAGACAACGTATACGTGGCAAATACGTCATCAGGTGCGAGAAAAGACTCGAGCCACGCGCAGCGTATACTGGGGACCTCTTGCATACTGCCGCCAAATGTTGGAACAACTCACGTGATGCAATAGACAATGACTTAACCAGAACGTGTGCAAACAGCGGTAGGCGCTTTAATCTGTTCTCTTGTCAGTCTTTGCGGGATTTACTTTGCAAAAACAAAACAAAAAAAAAAAAATGCCAATTTAGTGTGATCTACATTTGCCACGCATTCGATCAGTTGTTATATGGAGTCTGTTTACTGACAAAGAAATATTATAATCATTTTATTATATAATATATGATATAATCATATTGTATGTAAACGATTACATTTTTTGACTTTTTAACATTATTATTATTATTATTATTATTATCATTATTATTATTAATTCTTCATTCCAGCCTTTCAGCGGCGCCCGGCCCTCGACCTAGCCGGGTTATATGCACATTCTAGGCCCCCACTTAGCATTACGGAAAGATTCACGTATCAGGACAGCTCAGGACAACCGGACAAATCATGGAATGAAGTCGGCTCTCAAATGGGTAAGTAATCTTGATATCCAATTTTATTTTTTTAAGTTCTTACACAGGCGCTTTTGTATTTCGGGTTATAGACTGTTTGTTTGCCAGTTGTCTGTATTTCTTGTTACGTTTAGATTGTTAAATTTAATTTCATCCTTAAATTTGGAATAAAATGATTTTCAGTCGAGACCGTAGTTGAAGTGGTGCTGAAAACGTTGAATGTGACGTCAGACAAAATGGTAATATGGACGGAGAAGATCACCGAAATGGTTGCAGATCGATCCCGAAAATGGGCGGGTATGTTTGCAATAAACCTCGATGCTTGGGTGACAAAAGTCCGTGGTGACCTTTTTGGAAACGAGTCGCCAAAATCCACTGCATGCGGACATCACAAAAGCACCGTGGTAAGAGGTGGCTGTGAACGCGTCTACGACGCGTCAGAATGGGTGTCCCAAACCCTGACAGATTTTCCAGAGTTCCAAGGATTTGAGTCTTTATACAGTTATTTCCAAGCTCCAGACCCACGAGAGAAAGCGTGCGGGGGCTATTCCAACACCTACGCCCAAGCGGTTTGCAGAATGTCATTCGATGCAGGTGTCTGGATCGATGTCTTCATGGAGGAGACAGGGAAATTTCTGGACACATACGTCATAGACCCCACCATGACGGCTTTAACGGACTTCCAGTACCTCTGGGAAAAGATGGGTGCCATTTCCGACACCATTGCAGAAGCCACTCGTCATGGGCTTGACTTTGGGAATAAGATCTCGGTCAAATTTCGCCAGATTATGGAGTCACAAGTGATAACCGGTAAGCCCACTTTAAATGCGTATGAAATGAAAGATAAATTAAACTTGATGATTTCGTGGTATCAAAAACCCTCGTACAATAATGGCTAAGTCGTCACAAAATTGTAATCATTTGCATTTTCATTTCTTTTTTTTTTTTTTTTTTTTTTTTTTGATTTTTTAAAATAAAATTTTACCTTTAAGCTTGGTTTCTTTTTTTAATTAGTTTTGTCTTCAAATTTACATTAAAATGCATTCCAAAAATAAATAAGTGAAGTTGATTATTTCCATTCCTTCAGCCTACCTTCACGAGATCAGCCAGTCTGTAGCCCAATCTCTGGCCTTTCATGCAAAAATCGTGTGGACCACGTGCCGCAAAGTACTTGGAAAATGGTTTTATAACTTGGTGTATCGATACATGTATGTTTTTGTTGCCGTGTTTATCGTATTAGGTTGGTTGGCAACGGCGCTGTCTAAATGGAAAGGTAAATGTTCAAGATACATGTATATCATATGCACACGGTGTAAAAGTTTGTGAATTCTGTTGTTAAAACGTTTCACTTTTAATTTGACAGCAATGACACCCTTCAAAACGAACCAATTTTTGTTTTGTGACGCAGTAGAAAATTTCATTTTCTTGTCATCATTACATGGCAATGAACTGAACGTGTATTGCTTCTGACTTGAAGCGCTTTCAATTTCTTCTCAAACTCTTTCGTTTCTCTTGCAGGTAGAAGAGTACGGGAAAAGTCCAGACAGCCTAGGAAGCTATCACAGAGCACGAAGACAGCACTGGGTCAAATTGTGACACGAATGAAGGAAGAAGAGCGATCAGCCGAACGCACTCTGTCAAGGAAGTTAGAGAGGGAGATGCAGTGCACCAGTGCTCTTCATAGAGATCTGCTGGACGTCAAGGCCATGCACAACGAGGAACTGGAGAAGGAGGGCCTTCAGGATCGTTCTATCGCTATGATGCACGAAAATGCATACTTTTTGAACCAACTGCTGAGTAAGAAGAGAGGCAAAATCATCCACGACGACTGGATCACGGGCCGGATGGTGAAATCCTTCCACAACAGCCACAGGTATTACGAGAACGAAGGGAGGAGGATGGACGCCGAGCGGGCCAGATGGAAAAGGTTTCTGCTGGAACAGCAGGAGATCGCGGAGAGAGAAGTCAAGGAATTGGAGGAAGCATTGCGAAGGCTTCCTCGCCGCGCTCCTTTGCCCACAGATGTCTCCGACGCAGGGGCTGACGAGGACACAACTGCGTCAGGCCAGGCAGACTCTCAGAATCCAGCGGAAACAACCTCTGAGACAGAGAAAAACAGGGGATTCTGGAAGCCGCCTGCAATCGATCGTTCTTCTTCAGCACACGGTAATAATTTATTTTCGCTTTGAAAAGGGTTTAACCTATATACCAATTAATATTCGAGTATATACTGTAAAATTGTATTTATAGCCCATCTGTCACCAGTCCCTTTAAAAATTGCGGAATAAGGGTAATTTCGTAGACAGAAAATGATGATAAGATTAAAGATGATTAGGCACCATGACATCACGGTTGAATAAAACGATATCAAAAAAGTCTGATTTTCTTAAAGGTATTGATAAAATCGTGCCAGAGACCCCGATCAGAGCCTCCACTTCCTACCACATCGATACGCGTAACTCCATTATCAACAATGCCTCCAGGAACACAGACGAGCTTGTGGACCAGGATAACACCGATCAGGATGACCGAACCAACGCAGAGGGCGCAGTGAGTGATGTTTATCGCGTGTTTTAAAACTTGAACGCTGAACGGTTATACTTTTTTCGGCGTCATTTTCTTATCTCACTGTAAGTTTGATTACGTAATAAATAGGGTGTGCCATTACAATGTGACGACATCGATTGATTATAATTATCCAAATAATAATTGCCACCGCCTTTATTCATTATAGGCGCCAAGGGTGAATTTGTCACGTGAGGATCGACTCAGCATCGTTTCGAAGCTCTTGTTTCCTTTGGGCCCCTACAAGCGGCTTACCAAACTGGAATACATGCGGATGAAGATTTGCCAGATTGGTTTGGAGCCAACAAGAGGGTCAATTGCCGACCGCGAAGACCCGGGGAAATTATGTGATGATGTTGTCACTTTGATGGAGAACTCGGCTCCAACAGTCCCCTACCATGTACCATTACCCCAAGAAACACAAGAGAGGGCAGCGTGGTTGACCATTTCCCCTCCAACAACATATCCCGATAACAAGCCGAAATCTGCCAAACAACAGCAAGCGGAGGAAGACGAGGCATGGCTCTATCTGGAGGCTATGGACATGATGGACGTCCTGTCGGCCATTCACCCCAAGATGCCGCTGGAAGATCTGCGTCGACTTGCACACCTAAAGGTCTGGAGTGACAGAACAAACCAGCCTCGTTTGGTTATGAAAGTGGGGAGACGTGTGAATCGCTCCCGAGAAAGCCATGTGCAGACCAGCTTTTTCTTCCCGCTGCGGTGGATTAGTGGGAGACGCTACAGGGGTGACGCCATTGACTACGGCCGATACCTCAACGCTATCAGGAGAGCGGCCAGATATGTTGTTGAGAACATCAACTGGTTAGACCTGCTTTCTTGATTCTATCTTTAGATTCACTAATATGACTTTATTCAGCTCTGTTTTGGACAGTAATTTTTGATTGTATCTTATTTTTCAACACAATGACTCTAACTGTACATATCATCTTTACTCAGCTTTGTCAATGACAGAAATTCTTGATTCTTTCTTATTTTTCACCACAAAGATTATCGCTTTAAATGTCATATTTTTCAACTTTGCTTTCTACAGAAATCTTTTGAATATTTTTATGTTATTTCGTCTTTCATTGGAATAATAAATGGATGTATTAAAATTTTTGGAGAGATAATTGCACAAAGAAGTGGTGAACGTTTATATACACTTTAAAAGGTCGAATAAAAGGTCAAATATGTTGTAAAAAAAGTAGCACAATTCAACTTATCATTAAAACGAATAAAACGTAACATTTGTCATCTTTTTATTTTTTTTTAAGTCAGATTTTTTTAAGGTTCATTTGAGAATATGTGACAGCTCAGTTCCAAACATGATCTGTAGCTTTCCTGACAACAATAAAAACGCACTGACCACAATATTCTAAAACGCGACTTCAAGCAAATACGAGGCGGAACTGCTATTGACGAAAATGCAGACTCCTCTAATAGTCGAGTCGCCACTCCCATAGGCCCAATAGTCGAACCCTGCAATGTTCTTTCCTGTAAACTTTTTTTGCTGAAATGCATTCTTCAGGCCGAGAGAAGCAAAATTAGCTTGGTTGCTATTTCCGAGACCTTGAGCATTTTTCAATATGGCCGTCAATTTATGAGGCAAAATAGAAAAACGACCAGAAGTCGCCGGGTAAACTTTATTGACAGTTTTTTTGAACGTGTATCCTATCAGGAGAGCACAACAGTACTAGTGAATACGCTTAAGCGCGTACCACTTAGCAAAAAACCAAAATGGCCGTCAAAACATAAGGCAGAAAATGATAAAAGCTGCAGAATCAGTTTGTTTTTTGCATATTTATTTTTATTAAAATCATATCCCCTTTTTATATTTATGTTAATTATAATATTTTGTTAGACATGACCCGAAACTCTTGGAATAAGCTTATCTGACAGTTCAATAACCCCCCAAGAGTCTGTTTGCTACTTCTCCGGGTCCCATAGTCAAATACTTAAAATGTTATTCCCTGAATTTTTTAAAATAACTTAACACTTTGGGAGTATAAAAGCCAATTTAATTTGGGCTTTCTTGGCAGTGGCTAGATATGGAACATTGATCACTTTTCAAAATTCAAGATGGCCGTCAATAATATAAAAATATATTATAATATCATTATATTATAAATAAATAATTATGTAACATAGCAAAGAGTCGGGTTTAAAGTGCATGGTATTCCGCATTTCAAATGACCTCTAAAACATGCCCAAAAAAGGTAAAAAAGCAGTTAAATTACGTTTTAAACTGATAATTCGGCGTGTAATAAAATATATCCAACCCTGTTATTTATTGACAAAGTGTACTTGTAAGGTGCAGTTATACTAAGACTCTATAAAAGAGGATCATTGATAGGACTGACCACTTCGTAAGTTCTCTTTTTAATACAGAAAGTTTATCAAGGGCCAACAGGGGGTTCTGCAGGAATTTGGGCACAGGGAGTCCAAAATGTTAATCTGCAATCGGGACTCTTATATTTACATGGAGTCCCACCAAGTCCGTTGGTGGGGACGAGGGTGGGAGGGGGGCGAGTGTAATTTAATTTAACTTTTGCTAAAATATTAACCTTATTATTTTTTTTCGTTTTTGTTTTTATATTGATCATACCTTAATATTTTAATTTTATATCTTTATCATAACTTTTTTCAGTATGTACATAAAATTTAGCTTTAAAACTTCCCATTCTTTTTATTGAGATGGCTCGTGTAAGAATATTTCATCAGTATATAACAGCATTTCTAGTTTTTCTTATTACTGCACTTTTTCACTTTACATTTTAAAGAGTCAATAAGCAAAACATCTTACAAATCATTTGGTTATACATGTATACTGACAGCCATTAACATCTTTGAGGCCATATTTTTCAAAATAATTGTTATTTTGAAGCTCTAAACTGGATTATTTTCATACGAATCATTTGTTTAGGACATTGGTATACAGAACCAAAAATCTTAAGTTTCATGAATAGTTTCAAAACAAAAATGGCACCAGCCCAACACAAAGTCACAACGGTCAATAGCCGGTACGATCTCCGCTTGCTTCGATGCAGGCGGCGATCTGTTGGCGCATGCTCGGGCAATAAATGTGGATGGGATGGTGTCGTGTGGAATCCTATTCCAGCCTTGTCGTAGTGCCAAGATATATGTAGTACCAGATGTGTTCAATCGGATTCATATCCGGAAAATAGACAGGCCGGGGTAGGACATCCACCTTTGGATACACTTGGATCATTTGTGCCGAATGTGAATGGGTCATGTCCTGTTGGGAAAAGGTGATATCAGTTTTCTGCTGCATGAACGAGGTTATGTGAGGTTGCAGGATCTGATCTATGTAGTGACGAGCAGTTACTGGTATGTTGCCATCAGCGACCACCATCGGCTGACCGCCAGCAAGTGTCGACGCACAGTGGGGCTGCCGGGTGCCTCTTGTGCTGTAAGACTGGCATGGCGAAACTGGTCCCGTAGCTGATGCAACCTGGTGTAGCGATCCTGGTCTGGAGTTGACACTCTCTCGCCTTGGCTGCGGTATATAGCCAACAGAGCCAGGCACGTTGTGGCATTTAACCAGGTTCCTGATTGTGGGTTGGGAACAGCCCATACATTAAAGCTCAAATCAGACTCCCCTCACACCCAGTGGCCAGAGATGTACGTTGTTCACATGATAGACATGGCATGATTTCGTTCACTGAACTAACAACATGGGTGGCCGGGTGGCCTTTTTGGGGCCTTTATAGGCCTCCAAAACCAATCCTCAAAATGTGCAGATGCCCACTGAGTATTTTTCAGTGTGTATTTGGTCCATTTTTGCAAAAAAAAAAAGCTTACCCATGTGCAATGAACTATGGCAACATGACAACTCATCATTATCTTAACTACCCGAGCACTTAGTCATCAATAAATGCACAATGAATAATTACATCTACCCTACAAGTAGAAAAATGCATACATTACTATCTCAAAGCTTCCATTATCTGTAAGTGTATATTGGCAAAAACAACATTTCGAATACATGATGTCGATGGATAGCCCTCGCATATCCCCGTACTATGTCACGTTGTCCAGAATAGCATATCGTTATAGGTATATCGTTTTTCACTTTATATATGTATTTATATTTGTTCCAGTTAAAGTCTATTTCAGTTAAAAGCTTTGTAGTTTTACAGTTGTTTCTTTGCCCTTCTATTATGTTTTGGATGCCATTTTTATTAAAATAACTTGCAAAATGAAATAAATGATCGCGCTTTGCATGGATATAAATATAAATATGCAATGATGAACAATGGAGTGAAGCATCGATTTTTTATTTGAATGTATGGCTCTCGCTTTTCACATAACAAATTGACGGCCATCTTGAATTTTGAAAAATTGTAAATATCTCGTTATATAAGCTTCTCTAAGTTTTGTAACCCAGATGAAACAATTTCTTTTAAAAAAGCTTGCAAGATATAACATAGCAAGCTTTGACTATGGGGCTCGTCGGAGTGGCAAATGGACTCTCAGGAGATGGCACCGTCTGCCACCATCTGATTAATGTCAAATAAGCAGTTTCTGAGAGTTTAGGATCATGACTAACAAATTATCATAATGGACATAAATAGAAAAAGCGGAAATGTTTAAATAAGACTTAATTTGCAAAAAACGAACTTATTTTGCAGCTGTTTTTACTTTCTGCCATATGTTTTGACGGCCATTTTGGCTTTTTTGCCATATGTAACGGGCTTAAGTGTATTCACTAGTACTGTTGTGCTCTCCTGATAGGATACACGTTCAAAAAAGCTGTCAATAAAGTTTACCCGGCGACTTCTGCTCGTTTTTCTATTTTTTCTCATAAATTGACGGCCATATTGAAAAATGCTCAAGGTCTCGGAAATAGCAACCAAGCTAATTTTGCTTCTTTCGACCTAAAGAATGCATTTCAGCGAAAAAAGTTTACAGGAAAAAACATTGCAGGGTTAGCGTTCTGGCTACTCGACTATAAAGCATCACGCAGCAAGCGTGGAAAAAAGCACAGATTAATTACCCCTGGTTATTTGACTCCATCTCTTAATTTCTCACCATTTGTCAAATGAATAAAAAAATAAAAGGTTAAAAACTGTTTATTATGATCCTTTTAATATCTGTACATCTACCATGGAAAATTATTTTTTAATATTATTGAATGTGTGTGCGAGAGATTATCAAAGAGAGAGAGAGAGAGAGAACTTAGCCTTAATCATTAAAAAAGCGTTGTCCATCCATCGACCACTGCAATAACTTTTACCAAAATGTCAACCGAACTGGGTTTTTTTTTCGTCAGACACATTACACCAGTGTACATGCACACAGATTCGAGTAGCGGGCCAATGGTCCAAGTATAGCACAGGCCTTGAGTAACATTATCAGTTGTGCGTAAAAGAAACGTCTCTGTGTCCACTCGTCAATAAACCTGCATTTGACCGGTCTTTGAACCGAGTATTTAAAAGGACACATTGTAGTGCTACACGTCGGAAGTTCAGATTCCATTTATCTCCCTCTCTCGCACTCTGATCTCCACAAATTGAAATGAAACAATAAATGGGTTTTTAAAAAATCAGACAAAAATATTGCTATATTTCTGAGTAGACGAAAAAGAAAACTGTAAATTTCTTTCGAGAAAAATAAACACCGTAATATACACAAGCAAGCTGATCATTAACAAAGGTTTTTCATACATGGTAGAGGGAACAAATTATAGGCACAAAATAGGCTATGAAACGAATTGCATTTTCTGCTTTTCTTTTTAAAATTGACGAAGCTTTATTTTTTTCTAATATCAAATTACTAAGCAATTGCGAATATCGCGTTCTTGCGATGCAAATTTTTAATTCCAGGCCATATATGACTTAATAAAGAGTATCGTTATTGTCGGATATACAAGTAGAAGACGACGACATATGATATGAAGTACATCTTTTATTTTAACTTTTTCTACGCGGTGCATCTTGACCTGACCCAATTCTAATTACATAAAGAAATATCTTATGTGGGTTTGGGGTTTCTTTTTTACATAAAATAAAACATGCTATATTCTATAGGAAAACTGCACATGTTATAATCTTGATCAGAGCACTGTTTATCAAGTTTCCTTATCATAAGAGACGCAATTTTTTAATTCTAGGTGAATGTTGAAATTCGAATATGTGGTTCGGCATAATATAATAAATAGAGCCACGGTTCCATTATTAATACAGTTTTACATTGTCGATAAAAAATTATAAGATGAGTAGATTTCAGACCAAGTTTGTTTTTTTTTTTTTGGGGGGGGGGGGGTGAATGAACAAAATGTTTAACCACTGATTTAACTGGGTATTGCTCCCATCCAAAGAATGATCATATACATTTATATTTTTTTATGTACATATTATAGTAGTCAATTAGCCAAGAATAATCAAATAATTATTTCCAATAATGTGTTTGCATATACAGTATTTGTCGTATAAAATGGCGGATGTACATGAATATATACATGTATCCAGACAAGGGGATATATCTTTTTTTCTTACTGTTTTATCCCATTCTTTTTCTTTCTATCTTTCTTTCTATCCTCCTTTTTTCTTTCTTTCTTTCTTTCCCGTAAACCAATCGTTCTCCAATTTATAATGCACGTGGTTTAACATACACCTCGAAATCTTTAGGCTTTAGAGTCAGGCCGTATTTGCTCTCCGTGCTCATGTTTAGCACCACCGGCTCAAAGCGGCATTTCTGCAGAAGCGTAACGAAGAAGATGAACATTTCTATTTTGGCCAACGGTTCGCCCGGGCACCTTCTTCGCCCGGCTCCGTAAGGGAGGAATAGCTCTGCCTTTGCCTTGTCTAATGCCAGGCCGTCATCGGTCAAAAATCGTCGCGGGTCGAACACCTCCGGATCAGGGAATTTGCTTTCGTCGCGCGTAATACTCCATTGGTTCACGAAAACCAGGGTGTTGGCCGGAATGAAGAAGCCATTCAAAACGGTGTCACGTGTGGTAGAATGAGGGAGCGCAAAGGGAAAGATGCACGAAAAACGCATCGTTTCCAAGATGCAAGCCTCGGTGAAGGGAAGGGTGCCGATGTCACTACGCTCCGGTGCGCGCTCTTGGCCGATAATGGCGTCGATCTCTTTATGGACCTTAGCTTGGTGTTCCGGGTAGCGTGTCATAAGCAATACACCCCACTGGAGAGTGGTAGCGATGGTGTCAAAGCCGGCGCCGATGATTTCCTGCACTGTCGTCATTATATGCTCGTCGGTAATTTCGGCGGCGGCCTTCTCTTCCTGTGGTGTGTCACGAACGGTCTTGATAAGAAAATCGGTAATGTCCCGGGTCAGAGAATCATCGTACGTATCTAAATGTTCTTTGGTCTTACGCAAGCAAAAATTGTCCATGGTTTTCAAAATGGCAATGAATTTGTCGAAGGACCGTTTCGTGAGCCATCGCGTCCAGGGCATTATGTCCACTGGATTTCCCGCCCCAGCAAAAGCCATGAATTCTTCGTTCATTTTAACAAGCTGCTGGAAGTCTGGCTCGTCGCGTCTGTATCTTTTACCGAAGCACAGTGCGCAAATTATGTTGCCGACGGAATAGTAGATTTCATTATGCGGGTTAAATTTCTCTCCGTTGGATTCATTGAGTTTCTGTACCAGAAAAGCTGCCTCTGCTTTGATAAACTCTTCTATCGGATTATGCCGGTCATTGACGAACATTGCTACGCCATTCTGTGCTATGCGACGATGGTACTTCCAGCGGGTGCCAAAATCGCAGAACCCCATGCTTTTCCCGTTGCCAATGAAGTTAAAGGAATAAAAGGCAGGCCTACCAGCAAAATCTTCAGCTTGTTTTACCAGTGCTTGTCGGCAGGTCTCCAGGCCATTCAGGACAACAGTGGGGCGACTGCCCATCTGCATCTGGTAGACGTCTCCATACATGGACCTCCAGTTGGTAAGCGTCACGTGCGGCTTGGTGCCCAGCTGAAGCAAGTTCCCCAGGACCGGCCAAGCTATAGGCCCGGGCGGAGTGGGACAGGCACGACCAGCGGTTTTCGGATCGACAGTCTCCTTCACGTGCTTATCATTGAGAATTTTGCTCACCAATCCAATCAATAATACCAGGAACATTAAAAGCAAAGTGCTCAGATGGTCTTTCGTCGCCTCAGAAAGGGTCGAGGAAGCAGCCGCAAAAATTGCAAACATCTTCTTGTCTCTCTCTCTTTCTAACTTTTCTCACGACGCAAAAAGACTGCTATGTTGGTTGCACTTTGCAACAAGTAATGTCCCACGATGTCTTACGCATGCAACTACTTAACACGTTAATTGCACGGGTGTCGTGCACAAGATGATATCACGGACCCCTGTCATCTTTTAAATAGTGGACATCAGTCAAGCAGGTATGTAACATGATTCATGACCTGTGTCATGGGAAATTTCATACCTGAATTAATCTAAACGTCAATTGGAATAGCAAAGGCCCTTCATCCGCTTTGAAGGATGCATTTTGTGAAAGATGTAATAAAAAACCGAGGCGGTGTATGAGGGCTTGAACAGAAACGTAAAAAACGGGCAGTTATGTAACTTTTTGTGAATTTCATCTTTTGTTAACATTTAACAACACAGCCCACATAAAGGATCTAAAGTTACATGTAACATTTTACCACACAGCATGAAGACAAAAACCCTAGGATGAGGCTGCTTTAATTTCTTTTGTACCTTTTCTTATTAAAACATTTGAAATGCTGAAAGATCAAGACAATCTTTCGACAAATACGTCAAAGTTTGTAAAATTAAAGCACCAAACAATCTGATCATGAATAATAAGGGATAATCATAACCACTAGACCCGCCATGCGGGCTTGAACAGACACGTAAAATGCGCGGTTATGTAATTTTCGTCAATTTCATCTTTTGTTATCATTTAACAACGCAGCCCACTTAAAGGATCTTAAGTTACATGTAACATTTTTACCGCACAGCATGAAAAAAAATGCGACAAGGGGAAAAATATCAAAAAAATTAACGGGATTTATTAATTTAACGGAACAGATTCACACAAAATAATAATGATAATAATAAAAATAATAATCAAAATCACAACTATATTATAATCATATAACAATAAAATAATTGAATAGTAATGATAAAATTAAAAGAATATGAAATAGATAAATGAGATAAAATGAAGCAAATGATTATGAACGGATTATAATATAAAACCAACCAAGTATATTTCGAGTGAAAAATAGATGAACAGAAAACAATTGATAATTCGGTTTAAAAAGTGACTAAAACGACCCTCGTCTTATTTTGTAACAGTCTGACGGCTATGGGGAATTTAGTAACAGTACTTACACAATCCGTCCAGGGGTCCCATGTCGTCTGGGACCTTACAGGACGATTGCACTTTTGACCTTGGTTACAGAGGAGAAGTAGGATAAAAACTGTGACACGTATAGAAGTAGCCGAGGGCATCAAGGCACTGGACATCCCTTTTATTACAATATCAGGATTCACAAAGGTAACTTTCCAAAAAAAAACCCATCTCCCGAATAATAAATAAATAAATAATACCCGTTTTTCTTTCGGCCCCGAAGATGTCTCATTGAAACTGAGACTCAGTCTGTCGTTCCCTGATATGGTTTCTTCTCTACATGACGAGGCCCGTTTAATAAGGCTTACAAAAATTATCCATGTTACGTACATGTGAATACGAAAGCTGCGTTTACGGGTGCATTAAAATAAGTTGATTTGTGGACTAACAGATCCGCATATTAAATAGGGCGCCACCCACTTGAAAGCGTGCTGAGATTTAATAAGTTGCTCTTCCCCCGCTGGGGGGGGGGGGGGGGGGGGGGCATGGGAGGCGAGAATTAGCTTCTGTTTCGTCATTGCTGTTATTGTGGATTTTATCCGTCGACGTTTTTTAAATTTGCCAGCCATTATAAACTTGCTAATATCATTTGCATTGTAACGTGAAAAGCCTTAATCAATGTTTGGAAAGATAAGCAGGACGTGCATAACTGTTTATTGTGCGGTGCTTTCAGCGATCTTTCTGTTCAGGTAATTGAACGTAAGTTGCTTGTTATCAATACATAGGACGCATTTTCAGCCAAACTATAGCGACATACATGGAACTAAGCGGGTCGGCGTAACTAAACTTAACGTAGGGTTTCTGATCACGGGGTCTTCACTCTAATCCCTCTGTCCTCCCTCCCATCACTACCGTAACTGTCATCAGATGCGTCTTCTAATATTGGCTTTCTATGGTTTTAACTATTTAAAAATATCATTAGTTATAACACAGATCCTACCCAGTTAAACTGTCGTACATTGTAACTTGACTGGAAATACATTCATAGATTACTGACTTAGTAACATCGAATTAAGTAGTATTTTCCCAAACACCTGATAAGGGTTCAGCCAATTAGCTCCATGTCACTAGTATACTACTACTATATAAAGTATATTTTAGCATACTGAAACACATAAACTGGCTGTTGGCTTGCTTTTTTGAGACTGCATAGGGTTTGCACAGTTCACGTTTCAGCATTTTTTCTGTAATATTTTATTTAATTACGATTCTGAAACTGGTGGTAAGTCTGTTCACTGATCGAAATGCCAACCGAATTTTACAAGTCTGAGATAAATGGTGAGCTGGCTTCAATAGAACAACCAGGAACTTTCGATTCTTTCAATGAACAGAGGTCATTTTTACAATCGCAACAGGCGACATCTCAGTTATGTTCAAAATTGATCAAAGCAGTCGAAGGAGATGATTTGGACGAGGCAAAAAGGTTGTTGGAAGAAGCACGCGACACTACCGGTAGCATGTGCACAGAGAAAGGGAAACATTGGTACAGCGCTCTGCACACCGCAGCTATTATAGGTAATGCATAATAGATGAAAAAGTTAGAGTAAAGGTATAGTAAGAAAAAGCATAACTTAAGAATTAAACGCCCACTTTTACCTATTTTTCATACTCATTCAAATTTGATTAAAATTGGGAATTATGATAGGCTGGTATTCTTAATGCACCTCCGCCAAGAAGGGTATGTTTTTACTTCTGGTTGTGTGCTTGTTTGTTTGTTTGTCTGTTCGTCACCGGCCGAGCTCAGAAATAGGCTAACTGATTGGATTTTCATGAGCACCATTATCAATGGATGTGTTCTCAACTAACACAATTTATCAGTGTTTGGTCGGTATATCATGCATAGCTACAAAGTTTTGTAGACTATGAGGTCACTCTGAGTGCTCTTCTAGTTTAAAATGAAAAGAAGTTCCAACGTTTCGCATTTTCTTTTCTAAGGTAAGGTTGCACTTTCTTTTTAAGGTAATGTTGAGGCAGTCAATCTTCTTCTAAAATACAATGCAGACGTAAATTCCCAGAATTCGTGGAGAAAGGAATCCCCGCTACACTTTGCTGCAATAAAAGGTACGTATATTGTCAGGGTTCAATATTAAGTATGAACGAAAATACACTCGTGGGGAAAATTTCAGTATTTACTGATTGGTTTCAACGTCAACCCTCTTTCATTTTTTTCCTTTAGGGCAAACGAAAGTTTTGGAAACCCTGCTATCACGAGGCGCTTCGGTTAACTCCGTCAATGCTTCGGGTTCCACACCTCTACATCACGCAGCCAGAGAGGGACACGTGACTGCCACTTGCTCGCTGATCGTTTCCGGGGCAAAGGTCAATGCAAAAAACGCAGTACAAGACACACCGCTGCACGAAGCCGTGATGAACTGCAAGCTGGACACGACTAACATCCTTATCAAACATGGTTGTCGTGTAAACTCTCAAAACTCCTACGGAGAAACCAGTCTCCATCTTGCATTGCAAAATAAACACCTTGCCTTGGTGAAATTGTTATTACTAAGCAGCGCCGACCCGTCCATTCGAAATAAAGAGATGAAATCAGCCTTTGAGCTTGCAGATGATTATGAATTTTTTAAAGAATTAAAGGCCTCGAATGCTACTGTTGTGACGAAGTTGCCGCCCCCGTCACCCACCCCAACACTGCAGCTTCGGCCTAAAACATCAAAGACGTCGTTATCATCAACCCCAAGACCAACTGTGCCCAAGGAAACAACCGTATGATCTGCAACGGTACATGCGACGTAAAAATTTTACTACTGGGCGAGTGCTGAAGGACAGCAATTGGAAAAGATCATATTTGCCCTACTTCACCAAGTATCTTTGGGTACAAATATATATATATATATATATATATATATATATATATATATATATATATATATATATATATATATATATTTAAGCAGTGAAAGGATGTTTATCTAGTTGTACCTCTGAAATGAATGCAAGTAATAGGGGCGTTGCCAATCCCAACTGGTCCTTGGACTGCCACATTAAGATATATATTTGTGGTATTGGATCAGAAATAAACTATTCAAAGACTTTTTTGTTTGATCACGTCGGTAAAACGTCGGTTTGTTAGGCAGATAGTCATACGTTTGACATTGAAATCTGGACGTGATAGGTGTTTTGCTTTTTTCTCTGAGGCCGTGATTTACTTTAGGCTTAAAAACATCTGCTCTCTTTGCGTCAATACTAAATTATAAAAACACAATTATTTTGTTTTATCTTTGCACAATGACGTCCGCTGCACAGCTTGATAAGAATCCAAACACTGTTATTTATATTAGTGCTTTTTATATTAAAGAAGGCGAAAAAGGAAGTCACAAGTAAATAAAATATGTTAATGTTAAAGCGGGGTTTGAAGTCCATCTACCTGTGTCAATCTATGAAATAATTCTCTGTGTTTTCGTTTCTTGTTTTATACGGGCTCCATTGTTTTTGTTTTAAACTGTCGTCGTTATTGCCATTACCATTTCGGTTTAATCTGTATCAATATTCAGAATGAATTTATCTTCACAAGACATGGGAGACGTCCATCAAATATAAGTCACTTCAAAACTTATAAATAATTAATTATGACAAAATACAAACGTCTGAGATTTTCAGCCACCCTTCAAAATTTGAATCTTGTGAAAATCATATTTTTTGTATGGAGTGAAAACATGACGTTTCTTTTGGTTCAGAATTTCTAACTGTCTGAAGCACGAATGCATGACTATGTTCATTTTTTACACTGCCTCTGATAAACTGAGAAATCTTATTCAAGACACCGTCATACGGATAATCTGAACAGTTCATTATCGACCTGTTTGTTTGTATCTCCATGTTTCGTTAATTAAGCTGACCTTCGATTATTATTTGCAAAGGGATCGTTCAGATGAATAATCGCACACGATTGTTTACCATTCGAATTATTTAAAAGATGCTGCTGCAACATATATTTGTTAAACGGAATCCACATTGTCAAACAATGCCAAATTATTCAGCAAAAAAAAAAAAATGATCGGAAAATGCCCAGTTTGAATCAAAATTTGATTTCGGTTCTATATGGCATTTTACAAATTGGGTCAACTTCAAGAATACAAAGGTCTACCTTTTTAGAAAAATAACCCTTTTTCTTGTTAACTCACTACAGGCCTGTTCTGAGAAAATGTTCAATTTAATGTTATTTACCTATTTGGTTCTCATATTTAGCGTATACAGTGTTTTATATTTTATATGCACGTTACAAAAAGACTCAAAGGGGACAATGGTGTACCTTTATTTAGAAGTGCAAATTCTTGAGAACGTGTATTTAAAAAGTTTTTTAACAATTGCCATCATCAAGTAAGAAAGCATATAGTTTCTATGCTTTGTTAATTAGAAAATACCAGGATGTACTAATGCGCATCGACCCATACGCCCATGCAAATGTAACAGGTGTTCAACACGGCGAATAAAAAGTGTGTGGCATTATTAATTCGCTTGATTTCAACGTCTTCGAACAGCTATACCGAATACAAACCATATTGTCTAAGGTACTCAAATAACAGGTAAGAAACGTATATTACGTATTCTATATAAGAACACAGTAAAGTGCGATTCCACGATTTCAGCTTTTAGCGTCTGTTGCATTACTTATCTTCTTTATATTTATGTTATATACTTTATTTTATATTTATACGTTGATAGTTTATTTATTTTTCTAAGAGATATCTGATGACGTGGCATTTAATCCACATATATTTTACATAGAACCTAAAGAGAATTTACAAAAAATATGATGTCATTTTGTCAAATTTTCTACCGTATTTGAATGACAGGTTTTTTGATAAAGGCGTCGGGGGCAATGAAAGAAAGTACCACTGTGCGAAATTTAATATTGATAATGATGATGATTAATAAATTAATTAAAGGAAAACCTCCAATGAGTAATGAACAAAGGGTAACTAAAAATATTATTAAGATGAAGAAAATAGAAATTCGCTGCAGTTTCGACCTAATTAAACATGTCCTACCGAATGGTTACGAAAACAACACGTATTCAGTATGGCAGGCCATAGGACACTGGGCAACTTACAAGTTGACGGTGAGCTCATTTTGTTCTTCATGTTCGGGATTGATTTTGCAGTTGTCTGTAAACATAGTGTTATTAGAAAAAAAACAACCACAAACAGCGTCAAAAAGTATATAACGTTACCCAGACCTATGTGGAGGGGTGATGTGTGTGGGGGTGTGGGTGGAAATGGAGTTCAAAAGACTGAACTTTATTAGCCTAATATCTTGAAAATCCCAAACTAAATTCACGATTTATTTTGACCTATATAATTTTCTTCGTTACAGAGAGGAAGGAAGAATGAATACTTTTACTCTCGTCGTCGGGATGTGTGCATTGGTGCTGGTAGCTGGACACCATAGTAAGTTGTTTTTCCTTTTGACGAAATTAATCCACTGAGTTTGCTCGGCTTGAACTGGTTTCGTCTTATAATGTGAAGAATATTTGCATGTGTATGATATTTAGGACTATGACGCACTAATACCGTACTTGACAGTTCTTTCTTACACACTGACCATAGCAAGCGGACGATAGCAAACTACAGTAGATAAAATGCACACTGATCTTAAGATTTTTATTTTATTAACTTAAGTTTACGAGAGAAGCGGTGGTTATCAACCGGATATCGACGTTATATTATAAAAATATTTTTATTTTGAACTCCAAAAGAGTTCAAATGAACTTCAGTGCATAAATGCGTCAAGAAACGCATCCACGCACCCAATAATAAACACCATAACATATCTTTTCAAAGCAAACCTCTGAACAAAAAAAAATCAAAATGCTCCTAGGAATACTCACCATGTTTAATTATATATTTCAGATAAACCACACGAATGTTTCATCCGCGGAGATCCTCATTACCTGCAGTTTGACGGATACGACGCCTTGGATTTTCAAGGTATCTGTCAGTTTTCTCCTACTAATATAAAGAATAACTTCCTAAGGGTAGGCCTACAGTATACTGCGACAAATAACGGCACTCTTATACCTATACTTTTAATGTGACTATTTACATGTAAATTTGGAATCCATTTTTTTTCTCAATGCTACTTTTCTCATTGGGCGGTATACTTTATTAATCAAGTCTGTACCGGCTCATTTTGAGCGACTGACAATTTGATCGATCTCAGTCTTGAAAACATCACATTTTTTAAACGTCTTCTTATTTTAAAATCTTTTTTGTTTCATAAGTTTCAAAGTTACCAGCACTGGCATATATTTCCTGTGTTTATTTATCTTAAATTTCACGTGCCTTGTTTGTTGACTCCAGTCATTGACCCAGTACATTGATCGTGAATTAAGGTGCTGGTACCCTCTACCAGGGCCACGCATTGACTTTTCACAGGGTATTCACAGATATGTCTTGAGATAAATAGACGGTCATTTTACTACGTCTGGCTTTTTCTATTTCCCTATAATATCTGCCACTCTGGTAGAGGGTATAGGGTGCTGGTAGGCCTATATGTGTAACACATGGGGTGCATTCACAGCCAAAGTTGATCCTCGGACTAACAGATCTACGAATCAAATATGGCCGCCACTTGAAAGCTTATCGGGTTATCGTCGCAGGGAATCTATTCAGTGTCTATCAGTGGATTGTGAAACAAGCTTTCAAGTGGGTCGGCCATATTTGATCCGCGGATCTGTTAGTCCCCAGATCAATTTGTTCGGAATGCTCCCTTAGCCTCCTATCCTAGAGCCTCAACTTGTTTAAAAGAATGCTTTAAATTTTCCACTAAACAGGCAGGTGTACCTACATCGTGTCGGAAACATCCAATTTTAATATGAATAACCCTCCAACTGACAGCTTCAGAGTGTTGGTCTCCAACAGTCTGTTGCCAAACCATGACGATTTGACCTTCAGCACGGCGGTGTGGGTAATAGTGCATGGACACACTGTCCGCCTGGACATGGAAAGGGATGTCATTTTGGTAGGTGCAAAAGCAAATATATTTTACAGAAATTGATAGAATTATATTCAAGGATTCAGCGAGGATTGATGACATCGAGAGACGTTGTGGTCATATTTATACTTTTGTAACAGACCGATAGCTCGGGTAGATGTTTCTTTATTGTTGTTGTACAAATATCTACAAATATCTCCAAATATCTCCAAATATCTGCAAATATCTGCAAGAGCAATATAAACAAATTAATTTTAAACAATTACATATACAAAATTTACACTGACGAAAGACAAAGACAGAACAAAGAAATAAAAATATAGCAATGCCAAAAACACCATAAAAAATAAATAGGCCTATATCAATTTAGAAATGTATGAATTTAAACTATGGATTGGTCCTTTATTAAATATAGTTGAACTTACCTGCAAGCTCACTGGAATACCTATTTCAGTTATTCAACCTGCATCTCCGTCCGACTCTCAGGTGGAAATCAAATTTTATGGGGCGCGATCTTTCAACCCTTGACCTCCACGTACACATACGAACATACACGATACACACTGAACACAATCATAGCTAACACAACAAACACAGCAAACCTTACATTCTCCCCTCCCCCCGAAATGGGTTCCACACCATTTAAAACAACAACAACAACATCAATCTTTGATTTATATTTATTATGCCATATATTTTTATTTACAATATCCAATCTTTGTTAGTCGTCCATTTCGGCCTGTTCCTACTTCTTGTGGGTCGTACTTCTGAAAGTTCTTCATTCTGTTTTTCTTCATATTCCTGTTTCATTTCATAGATGGGAAGTAACATGTTTCGATGTAGTGTCTTTGATTTTCCTGCACCATCTTCTCTTTTCACTACATACACTGGGATACCATCATTCGGCTGATCTACTACCACAAACACTTCACTCTGCCATCTATCAGCAATCTTGTGTTTACCATCGAATGCGACATTCCGAACCAAACCAAGGTGATATAAAACATCAGACGCAGGACCTTTGAGTGACCTTCTGATCGCATGTAATAAAACGGCATCGGAATAAATACCGTCACGTCGAAGACCTTTGACTTCAAACAACCACTGCTTAAATGGAATAACAGATAGAATTTAAAAAAGTCTTTCAATTCAGAGTCTGTAATTTGTTCAGGCAGTCCAGTAATGACAATGTTTCTTGACCTTAATAAAGACGATGGGTAGGCCATTCTCAAAAACGTTTATGCCAGATGCTAGCTAATATATATACATCACATTCATTCATGAATAATAACAACACAATAGTAAAAAAATGTTTATTTATTCATTGTCAAGTACATATCAATAGCATCAATGCACAGTCATGATTTTACACCATCATATCAATATCATCACAACATATTCATAATCAGTTGAAGACACATTCAAAACTCACACATCGGGAGAAATGTAGGCCCCCTTTCCCCCAGGCAAGAAAAAAATCCCTAAATAAATATCACTTACCTGAGAGAATCTGCTGGATATATAGGACCATAAGACTCCGTGTCTTTATATAGTCCTAGTTCACTAATTAGAACCAATCCAATAGTCTGAGATATCGCCAACTATGATCTAAAATTGGTGTTTTTAGAACTGTCTGAAAAAAAAAAAGAAAATTAGTCGAACTACTGTAAAGAATCAAATTGATAAGAAAAAATAAATAAATTATTTGGTATTCATTACTTTAAAGAACTCCTACTAAGCCTGGTAATCAACAAACCAACGTGTTAGATGAAAATAAAAATTCTACCAACGTTCTGTTTGTATTATACCTAGCCTCAAATATACAAATTACTGATGAAAAAAATATGTACAGGTATTAAATTAGTTAATCAAAAGTCTTTATATGAACAAATCCAATAGTCAATGTGAATAGTAGTCCAATTTTATGCAACAGTGCAATCAGAAAAGTTCAATATCAATGTCTGAATATCGGCAAAAAAAATATTAAAGTCCACAGTCAAATGAAATATATACAGCCTAGGCAAAATATGTACACTGCAGTCAATGTAAAGTTCGACAATTACGCCAAACCAAGCAACCAAATCCTCGACTGTCAACTCGTAGCTGTCCACGTAGACCTATGCGAATCGGGCACAGTCACAAACGCACAGCATTAGATCGACGACAACTCGTCCATGGCCATCACCACATCATCTGAATATACTGATCGGTGTTTTACCGGACAGCAAGAAAAACAATCCCTCTTCACTGGACCGTGTTCTACGGGGCAGCGGGGATCCTTGGCGGAGAGAAAGAAAGTATCCCTCTTCTCTGGACCGTGTTCTACGGGGCAGCGGGAATCCTTAGCGGAGAGAAAGAAAGTATCCCTCTTCTCTGGACCGTATTATACAGGGCAGTGGGGACCCTTGGAGGACGGACGAAAATATCTCTCTTAACAGGCCGTGACTCTTGCAGATATCGATTTGTAGTCAAGTCCCTGCTCGGGCGCCAAATGTAACAGACCGATAGCTCGGGTTGATGTTTCTTTATTGTTATTGTACAAATATCTGCAAATATCTCCAAATATCTGCAAGATCACTGGAATACCTATTTCAGTTATTCAACCTGCATCTCCTTCCGACTCTCAGGTGGAAATCAAATTTTATGGGGCGCGATCTTTCAACCCTTGATCTCCACGTACACATACGAACATACACGATACACACTGAACACAATCATAGCTAATACAACAAACACAGCAAACCTTACACTTTTAAAATAGACAAATAGTAAAGCAATGATATAGGTTGCTTTGAGCCATTGTAGATATCCATACATTTATATTGTACATTTTATCGTTTGGTAAGCGCAGTTTAGCTTTGTATATATAAAAAAACGAATATAATATAATCATCATTGGTTGTTGATATTTTTCAATGGACAGCCCTTCAAGGGTAGCCTAAGTATAAAATCATTTTACTTTATTCAGCTCGACGACGAAATCGCAAACATCCCCCATACAGAGAGCAACTTCAATGTGACCCATCATCACCCAGGCTATGTGCGATTGCTGACAAGTTTTGGGCTGGAGGTCGAACTTCAGAAATTGACCAACGCCAACAGGAAACACAAGGTAAATTGGCTTTTGCTTATAGATGCAGAGTCGGCCCAAGTTTATTTTTAAAGTATTAATTCATAAATTCTCATAACGTACGCTCTTTTCTTTTTTATCATTGGTTTGAATGTGTTTTGAATCTGGTTGAAATAACTGCCTGTTCTTGAAACTCTGCAGGTACAATCAACGAAAATGAGAATACAGCGTGTGGCTTTATGTATTAAGTGAAATATTTCTGTAAAATTCGAAGTGATACACAAGCCGTCACAGTTGACAGCAAGGCTGAATAAGGGTTCGTCGGTCCATGGGCGAAGTCTGAGACTCTTAAATTTTAGTTTTTAAGCAAAGTTGTTTCTTAAATCGCAATTACCTCAACCATTCTTTCAATCTAGGTACAAAGTGCATCAAAGATTCATGCTTCCTCTGGCACATGTCACGAGCAAGTATTTTATTGATAAGATATTCGTTGGTTCCCTTTTTTTTCAACAGACTAAGGTCAGTGGTCGTAACATCAGAGGTTTGTAACTAACATCTTGCAACCAATGCACCAACTTACGTGACTAATCAGACTTGCGTGAAAAGTTTAAAAAATGCGAGTTAAAAACCATTGATCCAATGTGGCTTCAGCACAATACATGGTCATCAAGAACTGTTTGCTGTTTACTGTTTACTGTTTGCTTTCTTTATATCAATCTGGGCCCGTATCTCGAAAGCATCGCGCATTGCGACCTAGCGCAAGCGTCTCGATTCCATAACTCGCCCATACTCGCCCCATATAATACATTGTAGCCTCTGTGTGATATCTCTATTCGCAATACGCGATGCTTTCGAGTAACGGGGCCCTGTTCTGCGTCTCTTCCAGGTGTGGGTGCGAGTACCCGCTTCATACAATGGCCAACTCCGCGGCATATGCGGGAATATGGACGGAAATGACGACGACGACGATTTCTTAACACCGGAAGGCACCGTGGAAAACGATGTCACCGTTTTCGGAAACAGTTGGAAACAGAGCTTGGGGCTCGTCGAACCCATTGAGTGAGTTAATTTAATCCTTAATGAAATCCTTGGTGAACGAAAAAAAAAATTGTACCGCGCACTGTGGATTGAACGTCAAGCTCTTTCACAGTCATGGCCGTGTGAAAGAAATGGCAGTCCTAGTATAGGAATGGAAGTCCGGGGTACCACATATGATCAAGACATGTAAGGGTCGTTGGGGTTAGTACATGGGATGAATTTCACCTTTACAAAGTAATGGGGAACGGACTACGGTTCCTAGCTGACTACCATTCCTGTCACACCGGGTTTGATGTGGAGGGAGGGAGTTGTTTACAATTTTTGGATTACAAAGGCAGCCTAATGTTTTCTTAAAGTGAACGAAACATGTACGAGACTATTTTAAGGGGAAAGGAGGGGTTGACTAATTAAATAAACAGTCGGGAAAGGGTTAGGATTTTGCATTCATTAGGTCTATGATCGATATATGGCTCTAACTGATTTTAGCAAACAACACACTTTTTTCAGGTGCAGATAAATTTAAAACGCGTCACTTTCGAAATGAGAGGCGGTTGTGCTGAAAAAATAAATAGAGCCTTGCTTCAAGATCTTCTCCAATCCGTATATCCTTGGATCTAATCCGTCACGAAATACACGGACCCTTTGCAGCACGGACATGCAAGGAACCACTCATACCAGGCATACACGGACCTACAGTGATCCTTATAACATTGAGCTAGCCTAATTGTCTTTTGGGGAGATTTTTTTTGCATAATAAAAAGTGTTGTGGATACATGTATTTTTTTAAAAATGACTTTTCAAAACCAAAAGCTTCATATTATTTTTCTGTATTTACTTGGCAGATTTAAGTGATATTTATTAAATCATCAGCATTAACCGCCAGTATTTCGATATTGGCTGTGGATTGGGGAAAAAATCACTTTACTCTTATAACATTACGCAGCTGATGAAATTCTTGTCTAAGTTATTTGTTGGATATTGTTACGTGTACATGGACATGTACTTGTGCATCGCCTAGAGTTCGTATTCTACCTTAATTTTGGATGGACTAATGTTGTTGTAGAGAAAATGACACTTTTTAAATACAGTTTCTTCGTGAAACACTTTCTTGTTTTCATTGCTGAGAATTCTCTTATTCTTGTTTTCATTACTGAGAATTCTCTTATTCTGCGTACCAATAAAATCTTTGATGCAAGCTCTCATCTGATTTAAGCGTCACTTTTATGTTTTGAGGCGCTCTCGATCGATCGTTACTTGTATATTCGTACAGGCAAACCGATTAATAAAGAATTTATTGGAATTAGAGGGTACATTGTCTGCAATATTGTACAACTACGATTAAGAGACAGGTTATCTAATAAACAGGGCACCGCTGTGAGGTCGCGTGGTGGGGAGGGTGACTGAAATAGACCCTATAGACCGTCGTGTTACCATCTGGCTGCCAGAGAGCTCGAGATATCTGAACGGAGGTTCTCCTGTAGACCAGAGGCATAAAATTGGGAAGGCAGAGACAGAAAATTGAGAATAAGTAAACCCCTACGTGTCCATAAATTCTGACAACGCTTAACCTGCTTTAATCTGAGGCCGGTATAAATGCCGAGTGATTGGTTGATGCCCATGCCAGAGTTCCGGTATAACATCTGACTCGACGTGTGAAAATCTGCCAGATTATATAACTCTTTGTGCTTCAACCAGAATATATAACGGCGATTGTCAAAAAATCTTCCGACGGTAAACTCGGAAACATAGTTTGCCCTGTTCTTGCTAAATGTTGCAGTCAAATTCCTAATTGCCGTGAAACTTTTTCTACGAGTTTGATATCCATCGATACATACCTTACCTATGTTTTTAATTAGTGTTAACTGCCTCAAACTTCTGGTGAGCCAACACCTATAAAAACGGCAAACAACATAGACAACGCATTCACAGACAACAAACAACGTAAACAACAACAATAACAACAATCTAGGGGAGGCAGGGGCTAGTTGGACCCCGGAGTAAGTTGGCCCCCCGTCAATTTATAAAAAAGTAACTACGAGGTAAAACTAGAAAAGCACCCCGAGAGCGCAGACCTCCGCCAATGCAGCAAAGTCTTCATCCAATGCCGTTTCACCCCTAAATTTTCGATATTTTTGATTATTGATTATTGATTGATAATTGATCCGGATCACCACCAAAAACTAATCAACTGTTCCTTGGACCACTTCTTAGAGTTCCTGGAAATTTCATCAAAATCGGTCCATAATTTTTTGTGTTATGTTGATGACAGACGGACAAACAGACAAACAAACAGGGGTGAAAACATAACCTCCTTGGCGGAGGCAATTACCAGTTTAAAACTGAATTTGTTAGTTTCTTTTAAAACGAAAATTTATTATTCGTTTTCATTCATTAAAAACCTGCTTTATACCATTATAAATTTATTCTTATTTAAAACAAAACAAATTTTATTGGTAGATATTTTGGTTTTTGCAAAACATACAACGTGACGTACGGAAGCCTCAATAAATCTGCCTCATTTGAACTATTTATTCATCAAAGACTCTCAAAAATCAATTTAATAAATTAAAAATGTATAAAAATGTATTTCAGGGCGTTTACATGGGATACTTACTTCATTTTCGTATAGGTACGAAACTGAAACTTGCCCCGACCCTGGGGCCAACTTGCCCCGTGGCGGGGCACATTGCCCCTCCTCCCCCCCCCCTCTCCCCCCCGACGTCAACTGCGTTGTGAGCCATCTGGAATTATGTTTGAAAAATAATGACGTTGCATACGTAGCTTAGTTCATGGGGCTTACTTTGAAACCGGTTTTGTTACTCTAACTCATTCCTAGTTGGCTCTACAAGGCCAAAAGTGTCTAACTGGGCCAACTAGCCCCGGTCTCCCCTACACGCAATATGGTAACGTATGTATCGGTAACGTAGGCGGATTTTGATGAAACTTTCGAAAACTACTTGGAGGCAACCAAGTAAAAAATGAACAGATTGCGTGGTGATCTATAAATTCATATATTACCGCCGCGAAAATTTGTCTCATTTAACGTTCACTTACGGTTCTCAATCTATTCTAGAACATTTGTATTTTTCTTTTTAATTTTTAATTTTTTTTTTTTTGTTCTAATGTTGTTCTGTAATGAATGTAACAGTTAGAGAACTGTTTTTGGAAAGTCCTTTAGAATGTCCTAGAACAGATTAAGAACATTTTTCATTAAAAGAGAAAAACATTACGTTCTAGGACAGACTGAGAACCATAGGCCTAAGTGAGCGTTAAATGAGACAAATTTTCGGAGGGGTAGTTCACGAATGACTTAAGTCTCCTCCTTTGTTACCAACATTATGAATTTAAAAAGTGGGGGGATTTTGATAAAATTTTCAGGATAGGTCAAAATGGGCTAGATTTTGGTTGTGATTAATTAAACAATTAATTTTAATTAGAATTAAGTCAATTAATCGGTTAATAAAAATGATAAAAATTGATCGAGCTGCCTAGGAGGAGCGGGAGAAGGGCAGCGCTCTTTTCTATTATTTGGAATAAAATTTGTTTTAGATACTAAACCGATTTTGTATCATTTTATGTTATGGTGGACTAGTGTTGTATGGATAGATCTACATGTAGACCTTCCGGCCTTCCTTGTTTAGTAAGTTTGAAGCAAGAAGATCTGCATATAAAAGAAATAGGAGTTTATTTTTCAATTTTGGATCATTTGAAAATTTTAAAATAAAATTTAGAAATAAATTTGTTCATTTACCTTTAATTTGATGTGTTATTTTTCATATCAGGGTGAAATTTTACTGCCTGGGGCCAATTTTACATGCCCTCCCCCCTGCTGCATTTTAGTGCTTATTTTGGACGACTGGCGGCAGCACCTTACGGGTCATGTCATGTCACTGGAAGGCTATGCCATTAATGTACCCTGATTTTTTTTATATTGTTTAGGCTTTGAGTAGAAGTATTTAAATCTGAAGTGTTGTGTTTGTTGAAGCATGGAAAGTATTTTTAAGAGAATTAAACGTTATAATGGAAGTGAATGGGATTTGTATTAATAGCATTGCTAAATGGGAAACTGTGTTTGGACAGTTAATGGACATCGTAACCAACAATATACGAGTTGCAATGGATGTTTAAATAAATAATTATCTGAAGTAAATAGTAGCCACAATAATCTTTGCTGAAAAGTAGGATGGAAATTCCATCGATCAATTAATGCGAAACTTTATATACAATACCATATACAGCTCTGTATTCGTGGTCACTTCCGGTGGCCACATGCTTTCGGGGTTGAGCTTTGTAAATAATAATTGAAAGTCGCGCTTGTTTATGTTAGGTTATGAGTTATGGGAAAGTCTAAGAACAAGAAAGGGAAGGGGACTAGGAACAACCCCACAGGTCTTCCAAGCGTCAAAGATTTTAATTTAGAACAAGATGAGTTTGGAGATGGTGACACATACAACAACTCCGTGGCCAATATTGTTGAAAAGGTACCCGTACAAGAATAAGAGTTCCGACTTAGATTAGTTAACTTGTTGCTAATGTTTTTCGCTAATCTTATGTTTTATGCTTGTCTGAATGTGCAAGTTGTTTCTACGTGTCTGTCTGACACTGACAGACAAATGCACGTGTTTGCATCTGGTAGAACTAGAAAATTGGGTAGAAATAGGGACTGCTTGGTTTCAGACTTACTCTACAATTAATGTAAGAAAGACGGAATCTGGGGACAGATTTTGTGACAGCTTACAGATATTTTAGGTCTCTGTTCCATTATTTAAAAAGGATTTTGATTTCAATGACCCCTTCCTACAACATCCACATCCAATCCACCTACAGTGTATTACTGGAGGACTTGCCCCTATAAATGAATGTGACTGTTTAATCATGAATACAACTATCTGGCATTCTAATTTTTTGTGCATTTATCATGGCATTTGCTTTTTATCAGTCTGCTTTTATTCCTAAGTAGCAATCATCTTTTTCAGTATCAGTTCAGCCAATAAAAGGAAGTGCAAAATGTACACTACCAATGTACTGTAGAAATAACCATAAATGTCCACTCTGTTTTCTTTTCTTAACTTCATGTCACACACTGAAAAGTCAAGGATTTTTCTTCCATTCGAGACTCTGGTTTACAAAAGTTCTTTTTGCCTCAGCCAAATTATTTTATTTATTTATTTATTTTTTGTTGACTGTTTAGCATTGTTCATTGTTTCTCATACTTCTTTGGTTATTTAACATGAACTGCAATTTTTTAATATTATGGAATAATTTTTTTTCAGCACCAAGGCACATATCAAGAAAAGATTATATGTGATTGCATCCCTATTTTTACAGTTCTTTAAAGGTGGTTTGTTGTCTCGTCATTTCTTAAATTTATACTAACATTGAATACTTTCTCTTAGCTCCAGAGCCTAAATGTAGAAGAGAAGATATGTGCTTGCAGCACTATTTCTACCCTGGTCCGACAACCGAAGGCCATAAGGATGCTACTTCAGAATAATGTTGTTAAAGTGATGGGGCCACTCATAGTGGACAGTAGTCAACAAGTCAGGAAGACAGCACTAGGTGCACTCAGGTACAGTAACTGTAATCATTAGTGATGTCAAGGATCACTGTGACAGTGTCACTGGGTTATGTTTGCATTAATACTAGGTTTTGTATCAGCAGTAAGTTTATGTACAATATCTGATTACAATATCGCTCTGTGTACCACCATGGGGTTTCTATCAACAGATTTCTGTCAAAAAGTAAGTCTTGAGTTCTGTACGGATACATGTAGATCTTATAAAAGTTTGTGGGGAAAGTTGGGTAATTTTTTTTTTTTTTATGAACCACTTTTTGTTTGGTTTTGAAAATCTGCAGTCACATTTCAATATTAGGTTTAAAGGGCCTAATTTGTAAAGGCAGAATTGAACATTTTGGAATGCAGTCTTTTATTTTGGTGAAGAAAATGAAAAATAGGTCTTGTGGATAGCAAATTTGTCATGATTAAATTTTGATTGGCTGAAGTATCTATTGATTTAAGGACATTTTTCTTAGAATAACTAACTACACGAAGTACATTGCTGTGTATGTAATTTCTTTCTATGAGGGACTTAAATTTTTCCTTGTTTATTTTATGATTATCTATTTAAAAAATAAAATATTGTTTATTTGATGTTAAGAATTATTATATACCTATTGGGATAAATTTTCAAAAATTCACCTGCTTAATTTTCAGGAACATGACTGTAGATGGCAGCTTTGATGTTTGTGACAAAATGATAGAAGCAGATGTGTTGACTCCACTGTTTTCTCTCCTCGCCGAGGTAATTGCATGCCCATATGATACATATTTGTACCTTTGTTTGATTTCCATTTAACCTAAAGATTTGGAAAGTATCTATAGATTTCTACCCTCTACCAGGGCAGCAGATATTATAGCCACTTAGAAGATTGACCATATTAAGCCAGAGACATTATCTGTGAATATCTAGTGAAAAATCAATCAGCAGTCTAGGTAGAGGTGATAGATTTTCATGTCTGAAAAACTTGTAGATCCAGAATTTTACCTTGTGCTCAGAAGAAGTGGGGTGCAGTGAAGTTAACTTTTATGTTACAATGTAGTTTGTTCAATGACATTTGTTGGCACTTTACCACAATGTATCTGTTGCAGTATGGAGAGGAGTGGAGTCCCAGTGACAAGGACGAGAGACTAGATATTATTGTTCAAGCCACTCATTTACTGTGGAACTTATGGTAAGTCTTTTGTGGTAAAGAAAATAGCTTAAGTGTGATTATGGACATTTTCTTTCATTTTTTATTGGAGCTATCTTTTATATAAAAAGTAACTTTTTTACATATGGTATCATAGTAATTTATTTTAATGATTTCCTCTTTAGAAAAAAAATAGTAGTTACTGAATTTAGGATTTTTAAAGAATATATTTTATAAGTTTTGATCATTCACAATAATCACAAGAAATTGGTATTTGTAATAATTTCAGTGAGAGCAATGAAATAACCGTGAAGAGATTTAACCAGGAAAATGTTTTGCCAATATTACTACAGTGTATGCAGCCTCAGGTGCATGGCTATAATCTGGCACTGGTTGTAGGTAAGACAACAGATAGAAACAGACTGTTCATTGTTGAAAATATAGATCAGGGGCGGATTCAGAGTTTTTTCCTGACAGTCTTCCAAATTATCTTTGTTGATCCGTTCTTCATTTTTGACCGTCTTCCGACAGAAAAAATTAGATACCCACCAATGTAAACTTGAAAATCTGACCGTCTTCCGGAAGACCCAGTAGACAGAAGCATGCCCAGGCATTTTCAGTGTTTTTTAATTTGGTTTATATCACCAAGAGCCCCTTTTATATATTTTGTTTTCCCAATTCAGCACAGTGTCTACAAACAGTCAGCGAGGACAATCCAGAGATCATGTCAGCACTCAGCAAGGAGGCCACCATGACCTTACTGATGGATCTTATACAGAGGAAGCATGCGGATATGCAACAGATGCTGCTCAGAGTGGTAGCGGCGGGTAGGTGGAGTTAGAGAGAGATGGGGGAACTGTAATGAGAGCTTGAGGGGGGGGGGGGGAGGGGATGGAATATGTTGTGAAAGTGAAAGTGGAATGGACGTCCGTTAGAAACCCTAGTCTGCTCCCAATTACTTTGTACAGGTGACAGGAGTCCCATATACGTACTAACCCCAATACTCCCACTTACCTGTACGAGTCACATGGTACCCCCGACTTTCATTCCTAGGACTTCTATTCCTGTCACAAAATGAGAGAGAGCTGTGAAAGTGTATAAGTCTTAGACTAGCTAAATAGATATATGAGTAAGGTTATTATAAAAAAGTTTATTAGATGCAGAGGTATGTTTTTTTATTAATTTGCCCATTCTCAGTCTATGGCTTATTTTCTTATAATGTGACAACTTTCAAGTTTCTGTGGAATTATTTAGGGTGTCTGGAAAAAAATAACAGACACGATGTCACTAAAGCGTGATTAATTTTTTCATCTAAGTGAGATAGCGAAAATTTTCAGAATT
The DNA here is from genome assembly GCF_051362555.1 of Lingula anatina. Classification (NCBI taxonomy): domain Eukaryota; kingdom Metazoa; phylum Brachiopoda; class Lingulata; order Lingulida; family Lingulidae; genus Lingula; species Lingula anatina. Next base: position 16,661,131 of record NC_141770.1, read on the forward strand.
TTATTCATATGCAGATATGTGTCTTTATATTTAATTTCAAAATTAATTAGAAAAAAATCATGTGCTCATTATTTCCAGGCATCCTGTATAATGCAAGTGGTGGTCAGTTAAACAGAGTGTCCGGCTCCTTGGTCACTGCAGTGGTTGGGACACTGGCGGAGGCTCTGGAAGTGGACGCATACAGACACATTGAGGAGATGGCATTTCGACTCAAACAGAATGATGCTGTAAGTACGGTAATGATTTTTTCAATGGGGAAAGGTTATCAGTTTTTTAGATACATAATTTTAGAATCAGTAATAATATATTTCTTCAGAGCATTTGTGGTGCTTTTTCTATACAGAATAGAACTATAAAGTATCCTGCTTTTCAATTAAGTTGCTACCATTCAAGAGGAATGTTCTTATTTTAAGAGTTAATGACTAAAAATAGAGTATCTGTGAAATGCACAATTTTCCCTATTGAAAAGATCGATTGAAATGATTACTGTAATGCCGGCAGTTTTCCAGAATTTGAAATCACGGGTCTTGAAATTTCAGGTTTGCATCATCTAGACTAGATGTAGTCTGAGTGATAACGATTGGCAACAAATTTTAAGAAGCTGTCATTATTTATTGAGCAAAATCGGTAGATATCAAACAAATATTGGAAGAAAGCCTTGTAATGAGATGCTGGTAGCTGACAAAGGTTTTGTTAAGACAGGGACCTACATGTGTTCAGTATGATTAGGTTGTTATTCAACTCTATATTGCAGAGATGTATTGCAGAGATGTATTGGGTTTCTTTTTTATTTGAATAGGTAATCTTTACCACTAACTGTTTGCATTTCTGCGAGGAGGATATGTTTTTTTCTGTTGAAATTATCTTTGCTTCCACTTCCATTGTATTTTGTATTGTATTGTATAATATCTTTGTAAAAGATGATACTTAAGGTTATATGTGTGCTATTTTTCAAGTCTATGAATGGCACAGCAGAAGGTGGGGCCATGGAAAATGGAGCAGGGGATGGAGGAAAAGATGAAAAGAAGCACACAAAGGTATTCCTTAACTGATGATTTTATTGCAAACATTTTTACTGCACTGAAATGGGTATTTTATCACCCAACATGTGTTGAAGTATCTTTACCAGTTAGTATTAAACTTTTTCACTGAAAAGCAGTTTTTGAAGTCGTAATTATCTGTGCACTGGAGGGGGTGCATACGACAACATAACATGTATTGAAATACCTTAAAATAATTAAAAGAAATCATTTTAAAGCATACAATGATGAATGTAAATTGTCTCCGTGTTAACATTTTTCAGAATGGATTGGAGAAAGAATTAAATGAATTAGAATGCCTTTTGACTGCCCAGAGGACAGCTTTGGAGATTATCACTAATCTCTGTTGTACAGATGGTGAGTAACTCTGTCTTCTGTGTAACCAGACTGTCTTGAGCTGTGTGGTTTTTTAATATTTTGGATTTTATGCATATCCTGGGCTTAATTTGGATTATCAAAAGTTATCTTCTTGTCCTATAAATCATAAGCATTTCCATAAAGGTCAGATGAGATCACTGAGACTTCTGGGTTTTCAACTCCTGACCAGACATAGTCTTTTTGAGGAACTTTTAGATATAAATATCTTTGCCTCTCAATGCTTTAAGATTGTGCAATTGTCGTTAATCCTGCCAATGCATTTATTTGGGATTGGTCTACCAAAACTTCTATGTAGTATTTTTTTTTCATGAATTTCTATGAAATTTCTGTATGTGCACACAGTTTGTCTTGTGATGTCACAAATTTTTCATTTTTTTCTTCTGAAACACATTAAAACTGGTTAAATTTTTTGATCTGACCACATTAAATTGTTGCTTCCTCACAATATCCTTGTACAGATAAGGTCCACAATAATGTTGTGATGATTTTAGCAATGATCGAGGCAGGAGGAGGCATGAGAGAGAACAACACAACTGTGTGTGCCTAGCTTCAACAGTCACAGTTGAACAAATCTTTATGTCACTCGACATACATTGTATTTCTACGCATTTAGTTGTCCATTATAGCAATACTATAGTTCCTCTCATGGACCAGCAACTAAATGTATAGGAAGGCTATAAATTTTATGAATTCCTTATAGCTGAATCTTTCAATTTCGTTTTAGATTGGGTGTGGGAAGGTGAAGGTTGTTTTATGAGGGGTCTGGCATAAGTTTTCACTATTACCATTGTTTTCCACATTTTTTCAGATGAGGAAGAAGTGTGGGAGGACCTGGACAGCAGTGATGCCAGCTCTGATGAAATGTTAACAGCAGATGTTGATATGGAGGGATCTGATGAAACAGTATTAGTAAGTGCACACTTTTCTAACAGTTTTAACAAGCAGTGATTTTTCATCAAGCTAATTGTACACATTTACCAGCACAAATTGTCTAGCTGGTCATCTAGCTAATGTTAGGTGAATAGCCTCTGTCTAGGGGGTGTGCTCACCTCCCCCCCCCCTCCACCACACACACACACGTGTGCACGCACCTAATGCCTTAGAAAAGTCAGGTACAAATCAGGGAGGGTTGTCCCATCTATTTAGGCTGCTTCATTCTTAGTACATAACACATCTGATAAAAATTGCTTGCTGACAGTTTTTTATTTTATGACATAAGCAGGTGATACTTTTCTAAACAAATTTTGAAGAGATTTAGATACCAATATATGAAACACAAAATATGCTAGTCTCAGATTATTTTTATTTTTAATCAAATTTTTAAAAAATTGTATTGATGTTAACAACATTCCTGGTTGTTAAAATAACTTTTAATTGAAAACATCTGAAAAGTTTAAGTGTAGACAGTAGAGATGTTTATTTGGTAGTGATAAGTATAATGAAATTTGGCAAAATGTTTAGAACTAAAATTCAATTTGACATTGAAATAGCACTATTCAAATTTTGGATATTTATTTATATTTATCATGTTCCTTTTTAAAAGTGTATTTGTTACTTGACAACTTCTGTAAATTCCAGAGTCATCTCTGTGTCCAGTCTGAAGTTCACGGTGCTTTTGTTACTAATAATCTTGTTCCTAGAGTAAGTGTGAAAATCTTGATTATTTTATGTAATGTGGGATGCCTTTTTTGCTCCAAAAGGGGTCATACTACCATTTTATTTACTAATGATAGAGCATAGAAACGTTAATAATTTTAAATTTTAGAATATTGTTAAACTTAGTTCCTTGACAAGGAATATAATTATAGTGTCTCTGGATTTGCTTCAATACATACATATTTCAGGATATCAAATTCATAGGAGGTAGAAGTTGTTGATTTTAAGTATGTTTTTTTAGGTGATGTGCAAAACTAATTTCCCCAGTGCTGAGGTTCACACAATATTAAGCGGATATGGGAGGGGAAAGAAATTGTTGAAAAGGTTAGAAGTTCTGTATATCAAGTTGTACAAATTCAAAGGATGGATTGGGCTTTATTCTTGAGGAATATTAGAAAACATACAAGTAAAAATTGGAAAAATAAAGATTTGAAGTACTGATTTACATGTATGTTGTACTTTTTTTTTTTTCTAACAAAATCACAGATTTGGCTCTATAGATGGGAAAGGAAAACAAAATACAAAAAAAATTGATTTTATACTTAAACCAAAAACAGTAATTTGAAATTCCTGGTTTTTACTTGAAAACTATGAATATAAATATATAAAAAGAATTGTTTTGATTCATTACAGAATTTTATGTAGTAACTGGAGTTATTAAATTGTGAAAAGTGAGTTATAAAAAAAGATATATTTGAGATTTTAAAAATAATAATCTGATTCATTGTTTCTTCCAGTATTGAAGTCCTGCAGTCCCGCTCCCTGTTGTGTGTCAGTAACATGGTCAGTGGTATGGACATTGAGGCACTTGGAGGGATGGACAAGCTGCACTTAATTTGGGAGAACCTTTCCCAACTTGCTCTTAATAAACAAGGTGATTGTGACAGTACATATCAACAGTGTTTGTGTCCTTTACGGATCAGATAGATGGACGTTATGAGAATTAGATTTAGGTATTGGTCAGAATTTACTTTTTTACCGTATGAAGTCTTTCTATTATAAACATAATTGTTTAATTCTTAAATATACATAGTCTGCTTAAGGTTTGTATTTGTTAAGAAACATGGATGAAACAGATTTAGGTGTTATGAAGAGTTAACTACTTATTTGCAGTTTCATATATAAACATATTGCTTATTAATGACATGAATATTGGACAGAGATGTTGTGAAGGTGACAACTTTTAATTAAAAAAAGAGAGAGACAAAAAGATTTAGGGGCATGAAATCTCAGTATGTTATATCAGTGGCAATTTTAAAGACCAGCAACCAATTAGACAGTTTAGATCCATATAATATATTCAGTTATGTATTCCCAGCTGTAGAGAGTGCAGATCTGTTGGAAGCTGTCACCAGTGCCATGAGAGCAACTATACAGAAACTGGCTGAACACAAGTCTCCTAAGGTATAGCATAATTTATTGATGTTTAATGATCTTTCAAGGTCATGAAAGGTATTTTAGTTACATAGAATTCACCATTAAGCATGTTGTGCACCAGTTTGTGTCATGTAACCACTTCATTCTCTACTTTCCTCACAGTTTCTATTTCTTAAATGGTTTACGGTTCCTAAAATATCACCATTACCAACAGTTCTCCAGTCCTACCCCTTGTAATTCAGTTTGTATTTAAGATATCACAGAACAAATTTGTCTTGACTACCTTACACATTTTCATTGTGTCACAATCCTGAAATATTCTTTCAGTTCTCCAGTGTTGTCCCCAGTGACCTCCAGTTTGTGTTTGAGCTGGGACAGCAGAGCAGTCATCCCCCAGTCAAAGCCAATGCTGTGAGGATATTGTCCACTATTGGTTGTCTGCTTGCCAAACAGATGGAGCCACATAGCCTGCTTAAGGTTTGTCCTTGTTTAAATTTTATTAGATGAAAGCTTTAGTGTCCTCTTATAGAATAGCTGCTTATAAACCAATGGAGATGTGTGAGATTTGTTTGAATGCTTTTCGTAAGATCTTATTATCAGAGTCACTGCACTGTGGTCAACCTGGTCTGACTTTAGACTTTTTTTAGTTGCCAATACCAATATAATTTGGTCAAGCCAATAAGTATATTCATTTGATGTGGATGTGTCTTGGAATAGTTAGTCAAAAAAGATGACTTGTATGCTAACTTACGATACTCATTTAGAGATGGCATTGTGTTGAAGTCTGTCAGGTTCAATCGATGTCTGTTGACAGTCATATTCAGTGTTTCACACCAAAACCTCAGTGAGCCATTCAAAACATTGTGGCATATGCCTAGTTACTTTAGTATAACTCTGTTTTGAGTCATTCTTTTATTCATTTGCTATTGCAAGAGGTTCCACCAAATCATTTAAATTAAGGCTAAAGTTTATTTTATTTCATATATACTAATTATTCATTAAAAGGCAGTTAGCATTTTTATTGATTTTCACTTCAGAATATTGGCACATTTCTCGTGGAAATAGTGAGCAAGGACCAGGAGTTGTGGGTGGTTGCCGAGGCGCTGGACGCCATCTTCGATGTGTTTGCGGAGGATCATCTGGACCCAGTTGTCAGGGAGATAGGGTTAACAGACAAACTCAAGGCTGTGGCACCACAGCTGAAGGCTAAGGTAAGACTGCTCCCTATGTTTTGGAAAATTTTACGTATTCATTTATTATAACACCTCCCCCCCCTACCCTACATATTCCGAAAAAAAAAAAGCCCCCTTTTTTTCTACAGCCCTGTGCATATTTTGCACAATAAAATTATTCTTCAGGTTTGTATTTAATATCCTTGTAAGTTTCAATGGTTTGTTTCTTTTAACATGTATATAGATCAGTTAAAGAGGTGGATACCCTCTGGAGGTATATTTTGATATCTTTTCTCCAGATTCATCAACAGAAGAGAAGCCTAGGAGACCATCTTCCTATCATCATGACAGCAAGGACAAATCTGATGCGGTTCATCAAGTACAAATCTTGACCAGGAGATTGACTTAAAGATGTTTTTTTTCCTTCTAATAGTGACTTAAAACTCAGCAGTCATTTGGATCAGAGAAATAATTGAAGTATTGTACTTCAAGTTCCATTATTTTCTGTAACATGCAATTTTTTCATTCTTTTTATATAGTCCCAGTGGATGATTTATGTGTTGTCAGAAAAGACTGGCGTTGAATGTGTGGGTATTATTAGCATTTTGCAGAGATCTCAATGGATGATTACTGTATGCAAAATCAGTATTGATAAGAAGTGTTGCCTCAACTTTTGTCTTCATCTTTTCCTACGTTTCTCTTGATTTCAAGAGCAAGATATTATTTTCGTTATGAGATCTGAAAAGCTTATGGTTTCATTTCATCCAATATTTTACAAGCAATTCATGTATTTATTGTCTTTTTTCTTTTGTTTTGGTGAAACATGAATTTGGCTCAAATTTGTGATAAATATAATCCTAGTTTTGTTGTTTAGGATCCATGTGGATATAACACGTGCGAAATGTGTGAGGATCCATACTGATAATAACTGGATTTGCACACAATGATTATTTTACAGAATTGTTTTTAAATGATAAGCCATGCAACTTGATGTGTTAATGTTAAGGTCATTTTATTGTTAACTTATTGTTATTATATCCATCAAGCAATTGAACCTTTTGATTGGCTGTTACCCTTTCCAGTATATGTGAACAGGTAAATAATGAATAATGTAATAAAGTAATGGTAAATGCTTAAGAAGAAAAGGCATGGACTTTGTTACAGGTGAAAATCGCATACATTGAGAGAGTTTAATAGTTGTCAGAAGTAAATGTTGGTGATTGTATGGACTGATGTTAATGTTGCGTTGGGATGGGGTAGGGTGTGTGTGGGGGGGGAGGGGATTCCTGCCTGTGCATTTTTTTCACAATTTTCTAGTACTAACTTACCATAACATTTTTGAGGTTCATTTCAGTGTAAAATGTTTTGTTGGGTAAACGCACGTAGACATCCACACAGCTGTTATCTTGTCATGTTTTATTCTGCTGGCTAGGCTGACCAGAGAGGGATGAGTCAACTCGTCATTTTTCAGCCACTTGTTACTGAGTTGTGATGTTAACTGTGGAACTTAATTCTTCCGAGTTCATTTTTGTCTACATCTCAACTGGTTATTACAGCTCTTAATTTTTTTTTTTTCGAAAACAAATCCAAAAGGATTGCACAAGATTTGTTACGTATCCAATGATGATAACTATTCCCATGATTCAAGTAAACTGTATTGCTTGTTTAAAGATTGATCCGCTCACTGAGTCAACCACTTAATAAGAATAATGGTACAATGTGCTCACGAGCAAGATTGAGTTTTTATTAGTGAGAACAACGAAATTGAGTCATTGCTATTTTATTGGTTGGAATTTACTAATGAACGAAACAAGTTTGTTCCAAAATTCCGTAGTGCCCATTGAAATAAAACATTTGCCATTCTAAATCAACTTTTTCACATCAGCATTGCATACAAATACCCATCATAGTTTTCTCATGTTTCATATAATGTGTATACAAATAGGTGTGGCGCAATCACCACATCTGGATGCTCTGCACAATCGCACCTAACACATTTGATTCGTTGTCTGGATTAATTACAGCGCACTTTATCACAACACTGGCCTGGGATCTTCTCCACGTGACAGTCCGGGGGCACGGGCCACGGTGGACATCTGGTGAAAAGAAAAGCATAGTGATTAGAGTAAAAAATAGTGTCATGTTTTTATATATGGTACACGGTCACACTGGACTTGCTACGACTTGCTGCACACCATTCTGACCATTGTCCACTTTCTGGGCATTTGGGGTTTTGTAGACATTATAGGCCTAGTTCCTAATATACAAAGACTCTTCATGCACCAAAACAGAACGGTTGATAACGTTAATTTTAGTTTATTTTCATATTCTGTTTTATAAGGAAGTTGACCCGCCTCAAGGGTAAACGAAATAATGAATATAAAGTAACTGATTGAAAACAGACGAAACAAATTAACGTGAACAGAGTTCAATGGACCAATCCTTGCAAGATAACTACTATGAATACATGCAGAGAAACTTGATACTGGTAAATACACGAAAGCCTCTTTTAAACCGCTTGTTTTCTGTTGTGGTTGCATAACTAACTTGTCAAGAAATCTTAATCTATGTGCAGACCACGTAATACGGCAAAAGATCAATATCTTATCTTAACTCATCTACCCTTTTGCGAAAAAGGGTATTCGTTATAGATTTACTGTCATATGGGGCAACAGAGGCATTTTAAAACGTTTAATATATGAACCCACCCAAGTTATGTATCTGGACGAAATCGAACTGTGCCGTAAAACATTTTCAACACTACAACATTTGAAGAATCTAAGCATGTTACGTAGACGTGATGTTTTTGCACTTTTGTTTTAAGCGTTTTATTTTCGATCTATCTAGATGAGGGTTGTTGAAAGATGAAAATAAAAAAAAATGTTTAATTAGTAAATTTTAAATGATAAAAAACATAGTTAATGTTAAGGGTCGGTGTGGGATATATTGCAAATATTCATTTTACGTTTGTTTGAGATAGATTTTGTAAAAATATAAGTACGTTATAAACCTACGAATCAGCTGTACACAATTTTACATGTAGTCCTGAAGGTAAGGGCTTCCATTAAGGAAAGATAATATCGTTAATAAATAAACAATTTTTCACACAAAAAATGTGTTGGATAAAAAGCGCCAGTCTTTCTGTCCAATTCTTTACAATGGTTGTACAAGATATGATGAACGAACAGTCTACGTACCCTTCTCGGCACACGAAGATGTCATCCTCGAGGCATTTGCAGTTCAGTTCGCATTCTACGTCCCAAGTCTCCCCAACCCTGTACTCCGTGCCCTTGTACGTACAAACGCCTGGAGAGAAAATACACTTTGTATTAGAGCGCATTCAAGTATGCACATTGTTACTTCCTACACCATCATAGTTAGGAAATTGATAGTACTACTAGTCTACTACTTCTAGTTCCACAAGCAAATTTTTTCCCATGTTGTTGCTCAGCCAAATCTAAATTTATATCTCCTTTAATCAGCGACAAATGGAAAGACATTCATCCGAATTCCCTTCTATACACCCTGCGTTTCGATGGATAATTGTCCACCCCATTTTCGCGTACCTAGTCGAGGCAACCCCGTCCCCATTTCAATTCTACCTCTATGGTGCACCACACCATTTCAGTGACATAGAAAAAATCCTGGTTGCAAATTTTCATGATTTTCTTTATTTGCCAAATGGATTGCAGTTGCAAAATGTGTTCGGTTTCAAAATGCAGCTCTACTAGTCTATTCATTTACTCGGCTTTGAGTAGCGGGGAAAAAGTACTAACCTTCGCCAAGGAGATATGTTTTTGGATCCGTAAATCTGTTTGCAACATTATGGAAAAAGTCTTTTTTTTTATGAAATGAAATCAGAAACTGTAAGGAGTGGACCAAGAAATAATATAAACGATTAGAATACTGTGGTGATTCATCAATTCATTAATATTTGAATATTAGTTAATTATTTCTGTCTGTTCGTTAGCAACATTATGCAAATATTTGCAGACAAACTTTGATGAATTTCTTTGGAAACTGACCGTAAGGGATGAAGTAACAAACAATTAGATTTGGGAAATGATCCGTTAATTGATAATTACCTTAATTAATAAAGTCTGTTTTTCTGTTATGGAGGGATTTGGATGAAATTTAAAGGATAGGTCAAAAATGGTATAGATTTGGGTGATGATCAATTAATTAATTATCATTGGTAATGGGAAGCTTATTAACTTACTGGTCAGCTAATAAATGATAAATAATAATTATAATTGAGTTAATAAGAGATCGATTTATAAACTAACTAATAAAAAAATGATAATTATGATAATTGAGCGGCGGAGGTCTGCTGTATTTGGCCTTTTTTTTCTCATTTCACTAAATATATACATACTTATTAAGAAATATATAGAGACTGCAACCCTGAAGATCAACAAAGTTTTAATTTCTTTGCGTTTAGGGCGAATCAGGTCTTCTGAACATTTCTTTTTATTCAATTTAACAAGCAAATTTAACATCTTTCGTTTACTATAGCTATACAAACAGTCAAATATTCATGCACGTGTAAATAATAAATATCGTATGAGTATATGAATATATAGATAGAATTATACTGAAAATTATGATGGAAAATGTATCACCTGAAACCTTGTTTTTCTTGATACTTGCGCCTGCAATGAGAACGCTCAGTCCAGCTAAAGTCACAAGTAACAACCGCATCATCGTCGCGTGAGACATCCTGGAAAATGAAAACAGCTAATGTCCTTTATGTAAAACCTTTAACAGCAGTATAATTGTGATCTTTACCGTGACCCCTACCGTGAAGTTTTGTTAAGTGAGACGTTTTTAATAACATGTTCGTATTAATCGGTGAACAAATCTTGGTTGAGTTTAAGACGCCCTTCAACGAACGTCAGCCACTAAAATTTCATTGTCATGTAAAGACCGTGCCTAGGGCTATCACCAGAAAATGGCAACTTTTCATGTGGACTTTTGAACTATCTTAAAGGTATCTTTAAAGGTATTAAATTACCGCTGTTGGAGAGGGTTAAGTAGAACTTGTGATCGATTGGCCCTGAAAGGCAATTTTAAAAAGACACTGTGTAAACCGAACCTTTTGCAAGGCGGTCGTTCAATCCCCCTTAAAGACACGCGTGTAAGAGGAACCTGTTACTCTGACTCTAATAATAAACCAAGTACCTGTCTAAGCGAAAGAGAAACGACGAAAGCGTGCGCGGAGATTTAAACTGAGCAATAACAAGAAGATTACAGATGGGCAGAGCCACACGCACCTTACCTCCTACCACTCCATACTGGTATGTATGACAGTGAATATCTTTTAAACCATCTACAAGCGGAAAGTCTTTTTCACAGACGGAGAGGAGTTTCCCCCTTGGCAGTAGCCACTTAAATATTTGTTGTCAACAGACATTGTTATGAAAATGACAGGAAATCGTGAGGCTCCCGCGACATTTTAAGAGTGCATTTGGATGTACGCTAATACCATCACTTCTCGCCACGATAAAACCTGGTTCTCAATTTCATGTCTTTCGATTTTCTTTAAAACTACCATACCAGTGAATAAAAAAAACGGCCCGTTTCAAGTAAATAAGGTTGAAAAGAACTAATTAAAAACAAGCCTCTGAAATGACCCACAATCTTTCCCCCTGTGTCAAAGGTGAAAATAATGATTTTACTAAAAATGTCAGTACCGTCTGCAGAGGCACAGTAGGCCTATTTAAATTAGGCCTATGAACCTACATGTATACCCAAATATGATTTTCCCTACATTTAGGTTTTGTTTCTAATTCTACGAGATACACTGAGGAATTAAGACCTGTAATCAGCAAGTGTTGCGTCACTGGCCACGTCAAAGGACAAATCTCTGTCAAGCCGCTTAGCCCTAAAATAAATCTCAAGGAGTTGGTTGATCTGCATGTTTTTTTTTTCTTTTTAATCTGAATTCGCTATCAAAATCGCCTCTTTTTGCGACATTAACTATGTTTAAATCGTTTCCTATGACTTCAAACCCGACAGTCAACGTCAACATTCTAAGAGCGACGATCTGTAATTAAATATTTGATGACCAAGGGCTTATTTTCAATGAAACTATCGGTCTACGTAGATCGATCCGACTCCGCGGGATTCTCACTGAATGCAATCAGATAAACAGACTAACGTACACGCCCTCGCTTGTTTGCAACGTACTCGTATAATTGCCAGCTTTTCTGTATTATACGCAACGCCTTTTGAACGCATGCATTGTTATTGTACGGCGGCGAACGAGATAATTCATCTGTCACCTTACAGCAAAAAATATCTCCACGTGATACGTTTATCCGGATGTAGTTTTGTGCTTTCAACAATTTTCTCGTTTACGCAACATAAACGTTAACATTAAGAATAAATTATTCCTCTTTAAAATTAGCAAAGAGTTGTCACAATAATCACAATGATATAAACCTGGATAATCCTACCTTTTTAATCCGTTAATACGTACCTATCTCGTATCGATACACGATGTTGTCTCTCAATACCGAATATTCGTCACCCCCTCCTAAGATGAATGAATTAGTGATTACTTCGTATATTTTGGTCTTTATGAGGGGCTGGAACTTGGGGACAATGCAGTCTGCACATCTGACGTCAACGCTGACCATGCGGCTTCCGACCGGCTTGGAGATATCGTACACAACTCTTAGACCTAGATGTGAACACGAATTATGTGGATTTTCAATGTATTGTCAAAATATCTTTTGTGAAGAGTAAAGGTTTTGATTTATAATCTCTTGCTCTTTCAAAGAAACAAAACAAAATTGTTCTTACGGCAAATGCCAGATTAACGCTAAGTTTCGGGAAAATTTATGGTTTTGGTGACAAGGAGAGATTCTACAATTACTTGATATATTTCCAATTGTCACGCACCTGCATGTGTGTCCTCGAGGTATTCTGTTAAAACTATCACAAACTAAAATACAATATCAAAACTAAGGTCTCGGTCTGCTTTACCTGAGACTTGTAAGAAGCGGCCGACCTTTTCCTCGTATTTAGACACTGAATGCTCCAAGACTGCCCAGTGTGCTACCAGATATCTGGGCAAAATCAGCTCCATTTGAATTCCAAATGGAACAGCACCTCGGACGTCCGACACAAGTATTTCACCCGGAGTTAAAAACAATTAGAATTAGTATTTAACCTCTTTTATTTTTGTGGAAATCAAGATTATATATAAAATGAAGAAGAAATGTTTCCAATTCTGCAATGCACTCGGCGAAATAACAACGTTTACGAACTCTTTGGACGAGTGTAGAAATAAAATTGTGTAAATTGTGCATTGCGGGTTACAGCTAACACAATCCATCATCTCTGCAGCGAGTTTTTAAAATAATCATTCACGTGTATTATTTATGATTTTTAAAGTGAAATTATGGACTTATGTTTCTTTGCTCAATACATCTATATGAATTTTTCTCGGCAATATCATGTTACTTTTAAATTATGCGTGTTCTCCCTTAAGGAAGCGGGATTTAATTCCTGACGAATACTTTTCCATTGAATAATTGTTTTCTGCATCTTTCTCTCGGTTTCCTAAGTGAACTATCCATTTCCGATTCATTTTTAATGTGGTTTTAAATGCTTTGGTTGGGTTGATTTTTAAATCACATTCTGTCCCTTGGGATTTTATTGCCAGTTCTTCCCTCTGGAATGACCATTTTATATATAAAAAGATATACTTATAAATGCATATCTTTATAATGAACCACAATGAAACAATTTAAAGTAAAATACATCTTATAAATTAATTTTTTTATCCAAAAAGATTAAGACCCCATTCCCACAGATTTTAGATAGATCTATCCCTGTGGGAAGTCTCACTACATTACTGTCAGCTTAGCCAGCTTAAATATGTCCCGCCTACTAAAAGCTGTAAGGGGGTAATTAACTACCGTGCACGATCGGCTGACAGCAATTTACTGTGAACCCCTAGAGAGTTAGGTCAATCTAGATGGATCAACCTAAATCTATGGGAATGCAGTCTAAATAATGTGTACTAGTAGTTTGTGTGGAATGGCTTCCAAGCCAAATTTCTGTACAAATGTACTCCAATTTGCCTTGTAACAATAGTGGAGATAGGTGTCCTCATCCTTCATTTTTAATACAACCCCCTCCCCCTCCCAGAAAACTTTGGAAATAGGGGGTTACATCTTAATAGGCCTTAGCCAACATTAATAATAATTGTAAAATTGTAACAAATGGTTTATTTATTATGTTTTATGTATCTAATATCTCAAAATAAAATCTGTCTCACTTACTTTCCCTTTCTTTTCAAAACCTTCAGGTACTAAAAAGAATTTCTTTTGTCTCTGCATGGGCAAACTTTGCTGAATCATTGCTAATGTTTTTTTTCTTTTAGCTCTTTATATTATTTAAGTAAGACAGAGTTTGCATTTCACAATTAATACCTACATCTTCCGTAAAACAATTTTTAAACAAATTTCAATTTGAAGTCCATGTTTCATTTGAAACCAATTTCTTTTCTTAACAAGTCCAAACAGAGAAATTATACATAGACAAAACATTCAGGAAATTGTTCTGAAAAGAATTTTCATCATGTGTTCATCAGCTTTCTTTTGTCGGGTCAAAAAATAAGACTGTCCTTTAACAAGCACAGTTAGAGACGTAAATGTTTCCTTGGCAATGAAATCTTCAGGTTTGCAAATTATTTTACGAGTTTGCTTCATTGTAGCTCCCTTTGGTACAATCAGAATAAATATCTGAGCCTTTTTATCATAATAAATCCTCATGACATTTTTAGTATATCTAGGATATATGAAAATAAGTGCAACAGCAAAGAATACACATGCCCAAAAAGAGAAAGTGTTTTTCTCCTTGAATCTGTCTTCCAGTTCTTCCATTGAATTAATCCCATGGACAAATTCCCTTATGCCCATCACACATAACAAACTCATAAAGAAAATGAGGTAAAATGAGTTGTGAGTGACTTTGGATTGATACATCAGATAATGGTGTACAAAATCCATGCCATCTCGCTGAATGATACTCAAATCGTCTTTATGATTGTTCAGAGACCTGTGATCCAAACTGTTGAACATATTAATAGTTTGTATCCACACTCTCCTTGGTTTCATGGACTTTTTAAATATCTGCGGAGAGCTGAAGTCGGCGTGATAGGATGACGGCGTTGCAGCAACTCTTAAAAACCCTCTAAATGGGACATGGTGGCGTTCCAAGTGTGCCGTCCAGAGTCCTTTAGAACTTTTGGTAATGGTCACGATGGAGCGACCAGTTGCTACACCTCCACAACCTCCATATAGTAAATATGACCTCAACAATATATTCATCCTGAAATATAAACAAGGCAGCAAAGCTGTCAAATGTACAGACAAAAAAAAAACAGAAAATAAAGATGCAAATAAGTGAAAAATTACATTTTCACAAAAAACTGTTAAATTGCCAGAAAAATTTACCAAACAGACTGCGTTGCCTATTGAAGCTGTATGTTAGACCTATGTTTCTTTCTTGTAAGTTTGAGAACAGTAAGTGACATGATTTCCCTTAAATGGTCATCATAGGAGCAGTGCACAAAATAGGGGTTTCTTCAAATTTTGATGCAACATTACATAATGTTTAACAGCATAATGACAATCAAATGTTATTAATAAAATATTAGTAACATGGACATTCAGAAAATATGACAAGCAAAAGTCTTCAGGATCATGGAACTTTAAAGTCACACCTTGAAAATGCCAATATGTGAAAAATTAAATTTTCACAAAAAACTGTTTAACTGCCAAAAAATAAATAAATAAATAAATAAAAATACCAAACAGACTGCATTGCCTACTGAAGCTGTATTTTAGTCCCATGTTTCTCTCCTGTAAGTTTGAGAACAGTAAGTGACTTGATTTTCCTTAAATGGTCATCATGGAAGCAGTGTCCAAAATAGGGGTTTCTTCAAATTTTGATGCAATATTACATAATGTTTAACAGCTTAATGACCATCAATTTGTAATTATAAAATATTTGTTTCACAGATATTCAGAAAATGCGATGAGCAAAGGTCTTCAGGCCCATGGAACTTCAAAGTCACACCTTGAAAATGCCAAAATGTAAACAAGACAGCACTGTTCTGAAATGGGTTTATTTCCATTTTTAACACTTTTTTAACATAAAACAAAATAAACATTTTACTGCCATTTTTATATGACCAACTAAGAAAATTGATGAGATGGGAAAAGTATCAATAGAACAGTGTTAAATGTCCAATTTCCTCCATTCTGAGATTCTGAACATAGTGGATGATTGAATCTGACAAACTGCAATGATATGAGTTTATTTCCATTTTTGACACTTTATTACACAATACATGATAACAAGTTTACCATGTTTTTTACATAATCAACTAACAATGCTGTAAAGATGCAGGAAATATCAAACAAACACTTTTAGGCATCTTATTAGTTAAATAATGAGACTGTTAACATGCCTAATAATTGAATCTGAGGAAATGTGAAAAAAACAGTATAACTTCTAAAATAATGGCCCGATTATGCTGATTTTCGAACTCTACCTGCGTTTTAGTAAGATTGACCACTCCTGTGAGTATAATTACAATTGGCCAATCCGTTTTTCTTATATTGTGTTATCAGTGTTGCATTTATATTGAAAATAGTGAAAAAACAGCATAAATTCCCTAAAAATGGCCCAATCATGCTGATTTTCGAACTTGACCTGCGTATTATGAATATTCATCAGTTCTGTAAGTTTCAAGTCAAAAGGTAAAATGGTTTTCCACTTATAGTATTATCGGTGCTGCATATATGCTGAAAAAAGTGAAAAAACAGCATAAATTCCCTAAAAGTGACCCGATCATGCTGATTTTCGAACTTGACCTGCGTATTATGAATATTCATCAGTTCTGCAAGTTTCAAGTCAAAAGGTAAAATGGTTTTCCACTTATCGTGTTATCAGTAAAAGTGCACGGCGACGACGGCGACGACAGACGCAGATGATGGCTATATGTACAGACACATCTGTGTCTGTACATAAAAATATCCAATTATGAGCAAATAAAACACAAAGTTTCTGTGTGCATTTTGCAACTTTTTTTTTACGTGCTGCTCGAGAGCTGTTCAGTTTCTGCCAAATTCTGTTTCACAGTATTGTCAAAGTTTGAAGTTATAATGGCTACTTTACGTACAAGCAGAATCATAGTAAGCCAAACCCATGGTCACTTACATCTAACCTGCTATTATGATCCCTAGACTAATGTTTCGGTTAACATAAATGTGCGTCTTCAGGTACCGAGTTGGTCACAAAATTTTCGGTCCTTTTCTTCATGAAGAGCTCATCTGAGAGGAAGCGAGAGAAAGTCTGAGGTTATTTGACAAGACAATATGATATATATCATTTTAAGCATACCACAGAGGTATAAGCCAGTGCTAAAAAACATAAAATTGTTCAATTAGTGCTTCACATATTTATTTTCAATTATCTGAGACTTAACTGGGCCTTTAGACCGGGCGATATTGAGAGGTTGTACGTCACAGTTCTTCATGTGTTTAGCGTTACATGTGAACATGAACGGTGCATCGATCACAAGGGAGACCAACACGTAGCACAAAAATTTATCATCGTAGCTAATATCCCTTTTTGCCAAAAAGCAGTACATATGCATGAATTTCATTGCTTTCTATCACACACGTCCTTTTAATGGCAGTAGATCTATCCCCCCCCCCCCCAAAGAAAAAATCAATAAAAAAATAAAACGAAATAAATAAATAAATAAAAAAATAAGAATAAATAAATAAAAGAACACTGGGGGGGGGGGGGGCAGGTGCGAAAATTATCCTTATGTTGTGGTGATGCAGCATAAAGTTTAAATACAGGAAGGGAATGCTGCTACATAGTTGGTTCAATCCAAATCTGTTGCTAGCTATATATGCTAGCTGGTAGACATGAAACTGCAGAAATGCATGTATTGTACTTCAGTCTGACCAGCTCATAGATGTGTTTGGCATGATACAACCTGACAGAAGCCAAATATTTTTAGACATATGCTAAGTAATGTATGTAGAGTATAATTAACTTTTTAGTTTGAGGTTAGGTTGGATGTGTTTATATTTTATATATGTTCTATGTAGACTGTTTGATATCGGGATATGTACTGAGTAGCCCATATGTAGCCCATGGTGTATTTAGGGCAGTCATTTCCCCCACTCCACACATGCATGCACAGGTACACACACCCTGATTTCCTCCCTAAAATAGGAGATAACTGCATTTGATGTGTGTACCAGTACATTTACTTATACATGGTATCACATTGATATAAAATTGGAGAAAAAAGCTGCATTATTATCCATCATTATATCTTTCAGCACAACCCAAGAAGGATGTAAAATGGCTATGAGAACAAGATATGGGAACATGATGATGTACTGGTATTTACTAGTATATATGGTGTTATGCCAATACATTTTGCCAGCATCCAGCAAAATCAAAATCATTTGGATTGTTATGATATCCATCACAAGGGCCCTAGCATGAAGGCTGGGCCCAGGAAATGGACATATACATACTGGATATTCAAAAACAATGGGTAAGAGGCATTACTTTTTTCATTTTTGTTTGTGATAGATTTTTACTGGTAGGTTTCAGATTGTCCAAACTGCCTGTGTATAACAATAAATGAGTAGACAGATCTCTATAGATACGTATATATAATTATAATGATGATAGTGATAAAGACTGACAGGTGAAGTAAAATGTAAACCTTTTATTTATTTTTACATTTTTTTAAACTGAAAAAGTTATTTTCTTTAAAAATTGATTATTTAAAGAAGGCAATACAGGTGCTCTGTGCTATGCACATGCTTTGTGTATGAATAAATAGATGGCAGTAACCTTTAGACAAACACTTGTTTTTAACCTGTTTTTATAACTCCTCTGTAATGAGAAAGAAAAAAAATCAAAATGTTAAAATTTTTTTAATTAAATTATTTGCAAATTAATCTCATTTAGCCTCTCAAGTCAATGATAAGCAAAACTTAATTACAACAACCGTCTGTGTCATTATAGCCACTGGTCTTACGTCCTGGGCCAGTAAAATTTTGTTTGAACCAGTAGATTTTCCAGAATGTGTGAATTAGCTGTGTCACCAACATCCACCAGTGTCACCAGTCAGTCATTACATAACCTCAAGGATGCATGCTGGAGGGCATTATGCATGAAACAAAGCTTCCTTGTTTAATAATATGACTCAGTTCACAACTTCTAGTATGTACGTATCATGTGCAGTTTTAGACTATGGAATACTTACCATGGCTGTGTTCTCATCAGACATTTTTGTTCAGTTTTGAGCCAGTTGACAACTGTTTCAGTTTGTTCCCATTTGCTGAATGAATTAAATTAGCATTCCAAGCAGGCTGGGACAGTGTGCTTAATTCTAAGTGAATCAGATTAAAATGGAATATTTGATCCAGGTTTTCTGCATACTTTACTCAAGACGTTTCACAGGGGCATTGACCTTTTTCCAATTTGTCAATTCACAGCAAAGGATGAGTGCGAATAAGGGGGTAAAAGTGCCCACTTTTGTACATGAAAAATAAATTGTGAATGAATGGAAAAAAAATGATGCCAAATTAAAGTTGGGGTCTTACACTTTTATGATCCACTTTAAAAAAAATTTTTATTGAATTTGAAATATAAAAAATTAATGTCAAAATGACCTTGTCAAATATTCATGAAAATGTGTGTTTTAGGGGGGGTCTGAATTGCAATGCTACATATCTTTAGTTAAAGTAAGGTGACAACTGTGAGATTTTGTAATTGGGTACAGAAGGTGCCCATGTAAAAAAGTAAGGCAATATGTGGCCAATCATTGTTTGTGATCAATATTTTGATTACTTTATTTGTACATGTAGTGCTGATTGAAAGAAGAATCTTACAGTGACTTGAGGGTAAAAGATGTTCATTTTTTATATGAGCCCCTGCCTCAGACAAGCTAATTATTCACGGTTGAAAAGACATGAATATAAGGTGAGATATATGTGAAAATCAGCTTGTCTGAGGGTTGGGCTCGATATGTACTCAAACTAAATAGGGACATTTTCAGTCCATATGCTAGCAGGCGGCCATGTTTATTCCTGCCATGAGGTAGCTGCTACATGCTTACATAGGAAGGGTAGGCAGATACAGTGAAACTTTTGTACAAAAAGAACAATCCAAAATAAAATGTAGGTCTTTGAAAGGAAAATAGGGATTAGAGTCGGTAAAATATTTTCATTTACAATAAAAAAAAGTCATTTTCATGTAATGCATGCTATCAAAAAAAAAAAAAGGGGGTGGGGGAATATGGATAGGAAATAAAGAGTCCAAATACAGTAAGTATATCTTACTTTCATTCTTATTTCTTAGGATTAAGAAAGATTTAATGTAAAATGTGCTTCAGATATTCAAAGTTATATTAATTATCATAATAGCAGATGTACATTGTGGTGGCTCCTACTTTATATAGAGATCCATGCTGAAATAGACCTCTACACATAAGGCTGGCTTGACCCAACCCCCTCTAATGGGCATGGAAGTACATTTTGTACAACCAAAATTGTTGTGTAAATGTCCCCTTTTATGTCTATTTTGCATAAAAAGTAAAATAAAAGGCCCCATCACACACCCTAGTTTTGTTACTTATGACCTAATCTTTCACACCAGCACTATTCATAGTAGCTTTGCAGAGTTTTTTTTTCTTCTTTTTTTTCACCAAAATGCTATGAATGACTTTATTTGTCAAGGAAATCAGTGAAAACCTATTGACTTGGTAAATAGTCCATACAAGAGACCACCAGCCTATAACAAATACCAGAAGTTTACCAGATAAAGCAAGCTAGCCAATATAGTGATGAGCATCTGCTACCTGTAGATGGCCAGTTTGAAATCAGTGTATGCAAGGATGCACCCGGTTTAATCAGAGCCAAAATAGTTAATTAAGACACACATCTAGCCACCAGTACACATTATGGATTCAGACCTCCCATAGCAAAAGTAAACCCATCAGTAGCTGGTACTGACAGTGTAAAGCTGGTTCCAAGACAGTTGGAAGTTGTGCACATATCACTTCAGTCCTGTGGTATATGGGGTTTGCCATGAGGCAGGGATACAATTGAAAATAATGTTGTGGAGAAGGCTGTTTGGATGCCTCACATTTACCAACATCAAGTGGTGACAGTATTAGCGAGACAAAAAGTGTTTCGAACAGCACATCTGATGGATTATTTATTGTTTCATTATACATTTTTTATACTCATATTTGTATATTTTATATAAAATAACTCTTGCATTGCATTCTATACAAGCTCTCTATCACATACATAATCATATATGAAGTACTTTTTAGGTGATTTAATTTCATTGTCATACAGATTATTGGCCATAACTGTTATTATGTGTACTATATTTTCATTTAGTTTTTAGTTATACCTTACATTATTTTGGTACAGTTTTGGTCTGTGAGAAAAAATATATAAAATTAATAAATACGCTGAAACAAGTTTTTTTAGTAACAAGTCTTTTATACAGCTAGGTGAAATAAGAGATGGCTTCTGTGAGAAAATACCGTAATATACCACCCCTCCCTCTCTTCTCTAGGATAAAAAAAAACAATAATTACTTTCCCATTTACTTGTGCCACACCACAATTATTTAACATATAACTCTTTTTCACATCACAAGGCAAGTTTCATTAGAAAAAATCGTTTATGTAATATAATTGCTGAAACAAGTTGCTCTGATTCATTAGATTGCATACAACAGGTAAATCCGGCTCCCCCCCCCCCCCCCCCCCCACATATAATTCATTAAAAATACTAAGTTATAATGCCTCAAACCAAATAATATTTTTCCATGCAACAAATATATGCCTAAACTTTATAATAGCAAATTATTAAAAAAATTTGAGGATGGGCACTTTGCCAATGGTTATTCGCACTCATCCTTTCCAATTTTAACATGCAAAATTCCCTTCCAATTCTGCTAAAAATAAACACAGACATTGTCTAAATCTGAGTCAGTCATAATAGTGCATTATGTTATATGAACAAACTGAACAGGTACTTGTGTATTACATGTAAATCAACAACTGGTATATGAACAGAACCTTAAACAATCTGTCCTGTTCCGGTTGTATCATAATTCTATGTCATTTCAGGATGTGTGTACATTATGTCATCAGCCACAGAAGAGCTGAGGACTGTTGTATTATCAGTCCAGCCTGTCACACCATGCCAGCAGTTTGAATTTAAAACAAGTGGACTGGTCTCAGGAGCTGTTTGTGAGCACTGCGTCACTGGAACATGGATATCTCCACAGGTGTCGGCACAAGAAAACTTGTGAACTCACTGGATGTAAGATTCTGGTAAGAGATTTGTCATGAACCACAGTTACATGTTCACTCACTGAAGCTGTGTAATTATGAAAATTTAGGAAAAGTTACCAACTATTAAAAATTGAAATTAAAGGATGAGACAAGTCTGAAATATTTTCAAATATCTTAGCATGGGCGTAACTAGGCATACGCATGGATGCATTGTGCGTACAATTTTTTGGCCAACCATGGTATTATTTCATATAAATTTAGTGTATTTTTCACGGAATATAAAGAAATCCTCTGCTTATTAAAGTCACCTGTAAAAACAAATCCTCTGTATCAATTGTATAGGCACAATTGTTCTGACCCCTCCTCCCCCCGTCTTGCAAACTGAGGTAAACAATGCCTGTAACCTTAACAAGTCCTATCTTAAACGTACATCTAACTAAAACTTCCTTTACCTCTTAATTGGAGGGTTCAGTGGCCCTCAACTCTTCTGTACCTTCTTTCTTGAGAATATCTGGCGATATTTATCTCAGGTAAAAATCTGCCTGAGTGTTATTTTCAAAGAGCAGCTCCCGCACTAGATAAAATCTGGACACCAGGTTTAAGAAGGAGCTAGAGAAACAAAGGAAGAATTTTTCCTGCAAAGCTTCAAAGAATTTTGACACGGACTTGACCCAGCTTACCCCTCCAAACTAACAGGGTGACAGGGGCAATTTTTACAAACAAATAATTAAACTTAGATATATCAAAGCTCTGTCGTGTCGTAAAATTGGTTGTTTTTGGGAACCATGCATCCACATGTAAGGTGAATGAAACCGTATGTTAGTTCAACTCAGAGGATCCAGGATTATTCAAAGGGAGTTCCACATATGCGAAGCTAGCCTCCTTTTAAATAAATATACCGTTCTGGGTAATAAGAATATTGAAACTTTTTTAATTTAAATATTTCTGACTAAATGATCATTTTATTATTAATGAAAATTAAGCTGCGATGTGTGGTACATATGCTGTAATTACGCTGTCCTTCATCTCTTGCGTTAGTCTACATTTTGCTGGGAATTTTAAAAATCTGTGCGTACAATTTTTAAAGGTCTGGTTACGCCCCTGCTTAGTAAATGTTTTATTTTATCATAACACTTTTAATTAACATAATATAATTCTCATTTGTAGTGAATTTAGCAATCTTTATTATTGTACAATCCAACTATTTCAGTTTCAAATAAACATTATTATTATTATTGTTAATCTGTATGACATACACTATATGCTATAGCTAAAGAGATGCTGAAGAGGGGGGGGTGGAATGGGGAAGGGGGTTGCTAGTTATGATTTATTGCCATATCAGATGTCACTTAGGAGCTATGAATTGTCCCTTTTTAAAGAAAAAAATGATCTGTTTTGATTTATAGACTTGTATTTTTCAGAATTGTGGTGTTTAAAATCAAAACATATGGCAGTGTGTTAATGTTTAAAAAAATTATTAGTACTGGCATTTTATTTGCCTATTAAACTTTATTAAAAAGTGCTAAGAAAACCTTGTCTGTTAATATCACAAGCTGTTAATTAGCTGACTGATATACCAGTACTAGTATCCTTATTATGCTGACGATTTTGCATGACCTGGTGCAATGGTATTACACCCCATTTCCATAGATTTTTAGATCGATCTATCCCTGTAGGGAGTCTCACTAGATTATTGTCAGCTTGGCCGGCTTAAGCGTCTGTCCCGCCTACTAAAAGCTGTAAGGGGGTAATTAACTATGGTGCCCGCTCGGCTGACTGCAATTTAGCGTGAACCGCCAGGGAGTTAGGTCGATCTAAAACTTAATCTTTAGATCGATCTAAATCTCTGGGAAAGCACCCTTAGCCTTGAGATACATCCATGTACCTGAGATGTGTTGTGAGATGGTCAGAATTATAATGACCTCTTTGTTTAAGTTTCATAAATGCATTATAAGTTAAACTTTGTCATAACATACCTTAAATGTCGCTCTGTGTGATTACATATTGCTAACGCGTGTTTCCAGTTTAGATGTGGTGATCAATGTTGTGATGACCCATATCATAAGGATATCATTTTATTACAATCAGCAGTTAAGCCATACAGAGCCATTCTACCATCACCCTTGGTTTTACATGCACTTCAATTACAAATAAAGCAACAGGTAGATTTGATTATATCGACCTGATGGCTTATACTGAGACAATTCCCTGCAGATCTCACCAAGATGGGCCAGTCCCTTTTGCCTGGAAATGCAGCATAAATGAGCAGTATACTGAGTTTGGTTGTGTTTAATCAAGTCAAGATCATGACCTCTGCTCTAAGAGCACAGAAGATGAAAGTTTGTCACAACAGTGTACTTTCGCAAGTACAAATATGTAGTAACCCTAATCCCATTTACATATTGTTTTGTAGGCTATTGCAGTGTATCTGTACACATTGGTGACATTTTGAACTTGCACAGTCAATGAAAACAGCCAATGTATATTTGGTATTGGGCTCATAGTCAGGTAAGTAATTATGCTGCACCTTTTTGCGTGATGTTCATGCACTCCTGCATACATGTACATATTCATAGAGTACATTTTTATCAGTTTCGTGATGACAAAAGTTAACTGTCTCCTTGGTTTAGGCAACTGTTATTATTGTGCTCTCACTGGACTTGTTTTTAAGTATTGTTTTCATTGTATCTTGTGAAAAGGCGATTTAATGTAGATTGTTTTTTAAGAGACTGAAAGTGTTTTTACATGTAACAGTGCCTGTGAGGAGATACATGTAGTTACAACCTTGATGAATGAGGACTGAAGATGTTTATACATTGACATGCAAACCTTCTTTAATATTATAGGTTCAGCTTTAATTCCTTGCAGGTTGGGTTGCTGCACATGAAGCACTGGTGAAGTGACAGTCTAATTCAACAAAATTTATTTTGATTGCAACACATTTGGGACTACAGTCTAATAGTGACAGGGGAAAAAAAGAAAAAAGGCAAGTCTGAATCTCTCTCTCTCTATTCCTTTGATTGTTCATTTTTTGACAGTATTTTTGTTAATACATTTGTTAAAAATTGTTTATTTGGCTCACACAACATAAAAAATAATTAAAGGCTGACTGTTACCTTGGGTTGGATATTTGTATGTTGATGATGGTTATGTTTACTACATGCACCACTACCAACTGTGATTTTGTACAACTTTAAAAATTGGAATCCTGCTGAAAAGCTAGTGAATTTTGACCAAGTGCATCATACTCTCAGTCTGGAATTGTCAAGAGATTTAAAGAACCTCTGAAACTTGGGCTTCGTTCACATGCAATGTCTATTTTCTAATTTCTATTTTCTATTTGCGCTATCTTATGATCACGGTCTGTGCCCTGAATATCCCGCCGCGTAATTACTGGCAGCGTGAGCCAGTTACTTATAGTAACTTAAAGTAACTGGCTCGCGCTGCCAGTAATTACGCCGCGGGATATTCAGGCCACAGACCGTGATCATAAGACATACCGCAAATAGAAAATAGAATTTAGAAAATAGACATTGCATGTGAACGAAGCCTTGGTAACCTATATGCAGTGTGAACTTCAGTGTTTGTTCCTTTATCATCAGTATCAGTACATAGAAGGTGTATTCATAAAACATTCTGTATAAAGAAACCATGCATGTTTATACCTGTAATATATGTGACAACAGACCTGTAGCCAGCATTGTCAAAGGTACACTGCCATGAGGTTCTGATGAAGCTTACGGGCCATTCAGAATAGAAGATCAGAGTATCAACTGGTCCAAGGATCAAATATGGCGGACCCTACATGAAAGGAAGACCGCTTAATCCAGTAATGGTCTCTCCACCTCTCACACGGCTCCCCATGCATCATCCCTGCAGGGGCACAGTAATTAAATCTCGGCTCCATTGGACCGGATGCGTTGAGAGTCGTGTGAGAGGCAGAGTGACCATTACGGGAAGCAGTCTTCCTTTCATGTAGGGTGTGCCATATTTGATCTTTGGACCAGTTGATACTTGGATCTTCTATTCTGAATGGCCCCTTAGTGTGTTCATAGATCAAATGTTGATTCAGACTGGACCTTTTACAGCCAAAGTGGCAGTTCCTTAGAAACTGCTGAACTCCCCTGACTACAGATCTTAAAAATAACACTTTAAAGATTAAAAGTGATTATTAAAGCCTGAAATTTGATGTCTTGGTTTGTGATAAAACCATCTTGTGTCTCCTGAGAGCATTTTGCCAGGATGGCCTGAGAAAAAAATCATATAAATTATATAAATTGTATAATTTACATGCATAACGCTACAGGCTAATAACTTAAATCAGCTGAATGCCTATCAGACAAAATTTGTAGTGGTCACATGTTTATTGCGGCAGGTTTTTCTCATTACTACCTCCTGATATGTGTAGTCCCATATCATTGAGGAAAATATATACTTTATAACTCTTAGCTAATGGTGTAATTTATTGCTTTTATCACCCAATAAATTTGATAATTTTGAGGAAAATATTTGCATGTATATATATATACTTTTTAAATCGTATCAAATGTTCTAATTTATTGCTATTATCACCTGATAAATTAGATAATTTTGAGGAAAATAGTTTTTAATAAATTATTACCTGAAGCAAATGTTCAAATTTATTGTTTTTATCACCCAATAAATTAGATATTTTTTTAATGTCTGCAAAAAAAAAAAAAAATTGGTCTTATTTTCATGCTTATTTACCCTCAAGCCCAGGAAGGAGAGGTATTTGTCGCATACAAATACATCCATGAATACATGCACGGTGTGTGAACACTTTAGTTCCTGTTGGGAAGCTACAATGTGCAGGTACACAAAGAATGAATTGAGTTTATCTAGGTTGAAATTTTAAAAAAATCTGGTTCATAGTGTATTGACATGTGAACCTTCATGCATGCATGTGTGTACATTAACATATCAAAGTACTGTACTGGCAAACTTGTTACAGCCTATATTGTATAAGATAAGATTGAAGGCCTTTTTTTGGTCATATATGAAGCTTATGCTCTTAGTCATGTAGTCAGTAACTGGAGAATATACTTTATATGGAATGGAATTGTGCAGGATGGCAGTATCAGCCTGAGACCTTTCACTAGGTAATTATGACGTAGATGGACAAATTTACTTACAAGTTTGTAACATGGTAATTAAATGCCATTAATGATACAATAATGTAATATAGACTCCTGTATTTTAGCCTCATCCAAACTTGTACTTTTAAGTAAAAGTTTTCAGTACAATATATAATGCAGAGCTTGTAAAATAAATGAAATACAAACAATAGAGTAAAGCATAATTGCAATCAACACAGAGTTTTATGCCATTAGTCATTGTCACATGTATTTAATCATACTTATTTTGCTGAGCTGTATTTTTAAAACTGCAAGTGGCAGTAAAACTGCTCAAAGAGAATTAAGACGTACCTAGCTCTTTCACAAATTAGCATAAATATGTTGACATTTATTGTGGGTCATGATATCTTTACTATAAAAACCTAAGGATTTAGTGTTTATGAATAATTTTCCTGTTGTAAAAATATTTTATCTAGGTAAAGCTGTTACCTATTTATTTCTGACATTTTCAAGTGGCATTGACCTTGATTAAACTTCAAGATAAAAAACTTTGTTGGCAAATGGTTTCCACTTCTATAGCCATATATCACCCTAACCTCCAAGTTCTAAACTGTCCTCGTATGAATTTTTTAAAGATCACAGTTTTGCTGTAGCGTGTACTCACAATGAATCTTTATTGTACTAGCTACTGCACACTAACTCCACATAGGCTCTTGCTGAATTCAATCAGATTAACATGCCTTCTCCTGGCAATCAGTAAAATACAGAAAAGCTATTATGCAAGTATGTTGTTAAAAAAGAGGAGGCGTTTAATCTTATTGCATTCAGCGAGAGTCCCTGTGGAATTAGTGTGCAGAAGACAGTGTGAAAGACTGCTGAAATTGTGGGATTGACCTGTTTCCATAACCTGGATGTTTGCAAACATTTTTTCACTATCAGTTCAAGACAAGCAAAAAATGGAAACAGGATAACCTATCTTTCCATGCCCTTAAATAAATTGGTTTAGCTAAGATTTATCATGTTAATCACACAGCTCCAGTAGATAACAGATAATACCATAATACCTGTTTATATGTCTTTTTGTTGATTTAACCTAAATTAATTTTGAGACATTTACCCGGGCAACTTCTTGCTACCTGTCCTTATGAGGTGATTTACAAAGTGTGTGTGTGAGGGAGCATTCAGATAGACACATGGTACTAGTTGGGCTGGCCCAACTCTCTGGGGGTTCTCACTAAGTGCCATGTACTTAACTGAATGACACAGTTCCTCAAACAGCTAGGGGGTAATTACTTATCGTGTGGTGTTTAAGCTGATTCTACTGATTGCACTTTAGTGAGAATCCTCCGCAGAGTTGAATGTGCATCTAAATGCGCCCTAAGGTCTCATTCCTCTTGCACGCCCCCTCCCAATGACAAATACTGCACCTCCTTTTTATTGTCTATCACTTAAGATTTGTAAATAAATTGATCAACAATTTAAGAGAACAAATCTTACATTATCTTGTAGAGTATTTTTGCTTAGTGGTACCTTTGGAATGTACCATGCTCACCCTGCCCTCCAAAATAAACCATACAATGTCCACACTGCAGGTATGTAAACAGCCATGAAAGGGCGTGAAACAGATGCCATAAAAGCTCAGTATACAATTTGATAAAAGGTAATAAAGAAATAAAGATGTAGGTCTAGGTCACAACTGATAACATGTATACTCCTCGTATCACGTACATTAAGGTTTATCAGAAAATAATTGATTCATTTTGGTGGGCAACATATCCAGTAAGAACAGGTAGGTGTGGTTATTGCATTGGACTAATATAAAACTTGTTTTTTTACAAAGAAAAAAAACTTTGCTGTTGCCTCATTGTATTTCAGTGAAAAAGTTAGTTGTCTACAGGTACCAGTATATGTTACTAGTACAGTTTCACAGCGACAGGTAAAACTGCTAACCTGATGATTAATTGGATGAAAGTTTTTAGGATTATGCCTGATTTCAGGATTTTCAATCTTCCTTTTGATTATTTTTTCTCATATGGTCTAAAAGTGATGAGAAATTGCTAGTTACTTTTTCAAGATTTTCAGTTTTTACAACTTCCACCTAGGTGATAGTTTTTTTATTTTGTCTGTGGATAACTTGATTATAAATTTCGTTCATGTGGTCTTTTCCAGCCAAAACTTTAAATCTTCATCAAACCTATGACTAATTGGCTAAAACAGTGAAACATATTTATTTTCAAATAATTTTTCTTTAAGCTAATTTGAATCACCCATTTAAGGCATTTCCAAAGATATTTATTGTATTCTATCTTTAGCCTGGTTTCAAGCTAACTACTGTAGCTTGGTATCTGGTGTACATAACCCTGTTAAGGTCAAGTCAACATCCTTTTGTAGAAGATGATATCCTTGGATGTGATGAAGTCATGTACCTAGCTTTTAGTGCCTGATCTTACCTGTTGTTAACTTAAACCGAATACTATACAGAGTTTATTTGATATCATGTGGCGAAAAAGTTCTCATGCAGATTCCCATACACAGGCCTTCTGGGAATGGCTATCAATTAAAAAAAAATAATGGTTTTATTCATCTTGTTACTTTTCATTTATTTTCAGTTTTACTCTAATTATATTTTGAATTATTATAATAATAATTTCTTTTTGCTACAGCTTTTTAGTTCATTTGCTTGTGTCTGTCAGAATTTGTAACTACTGAATCTTTCTAACCATTTTATGCCTAGTCAGGATCTTGAATTTTCATATCTTTTAGAACTGGTGAAGTTTTAAAACATTTGAAAAGGTCATGAACATGGCATATTTCACTACATGTAATTGTCACATTTGCTTTGTTTTGTTAAAAAAAAACCCATCTAAATGCCTATTTAAGTCATGAGCATATATGAGTTTGTTACTTGGTAGTATACTTCTTGTTTAAGTTAAACCCATTCTGCAGTAACCTCATACTAGCAATTTCCCCGGTCATGTAGTTTTTGTGTTGATTAGACACAAAAAGTGAGTTCTCTTATTTTATGTTTATAATTTTAGTACTAACTATTATAGTTATGCATATCATTATTCTCAAAGTTACTAGAATGGTATGTTTCTTTTTATTTTCCAGGTTTGAGTCGCATGTAACTAATCAAAATGTCTGAAGAACACAAGGGACCTGCCTTAACGTCCGACTCCAAACAGGACCTGGGCATTTCTGAATCCAAAGGGAAAGCATACGCTCACACCTTCTCCAAGAAACGCATCATCAAGAACCTGATCATTGTCAGCTTTGCCTTCATGTTCTTGTTCACAGCTTTCCAGGCCTTGGGTGCCCTCCAGAGCAGCTTGAATAAGGAGGAGGGCCTTGGGGTGTATGGGCTGGCCATCATTTATGGTGCCCTGATAGTCTCTTGTTTGTTCTTACCCACTCCCCTCATTGCACTACTGGGCTGCAAGTGGACTATCGTTGTATCTATGTGCTGCTATGTCTTATACATTGTTGCCAACTTCTATGCTATCTGGGGAACCATTGCACCTTCCTCAGTGATTTTGGGATTTGGGGCGGCACCTTTGTGGTCAGCAAAGTGTACCTACCTCACCGAGACAGCCATTCATTATGGAAAGCTAACAGGAGAATCAAAAGATGCTGCTGTGAATAAGTTTTTTGGCATATTCTTTGCATTTTTTCAAACCAGTGAGCACCATTTCATTAGTTTTGTTGCATAACAAATTGAAGTATGTCTCTAGCAATGGAAATATCTGAGCCACAGGCTATAAGAAAAACATTAATGTCATGAAATAAACCAACAAGTTTAGCTGCATAAGCATTATGAAAAAAAATATCAAGCAAAACATCATTAAAAGTTCACACCTATTTTATGTAAAGCCTTTGATAGAAATTTAATCAATATGAGTTAATTGCATAATACATTAGTATATACTTGTACAATTGTCAGATTTTTTAAAAACCGTAGTACATATTTTTTCAGGTTCAGTGTGGGGCAATCTGATATCATCTTTGGTCTTTAGCCAAAAGCGTGACAATGAAACTGAAATCCCTGAGGAGCTTCTTGCTAAATGTGGTGCTGCATATTGCACAGGGGATGAAACAATTGGCAACGTGACCAACGTAGGACTGGAGAAACCACCATATGAAAGAGTGAGGCAGCTTTATCATTAAATACTAAAATTATAAATGATAAGTTATAATAATTCATACTGAATAAAATAATTGTTTTTATTTGGAGTAAAATTTTCATTGAGTGATATTAGATCCATAGAGGACCTTTGGTTGATGTTACCCTGCCGAGTGGATAATATCTACTCTACTCAACACCAGGAGGAGGCGGATTAATCTCTTAGGGACCATTCCCACAAATATTTGGGTCGATCTATCTCCCTGGGGGAGTCTCACTACATTGCCATCAACTTTACCGGCTTAAATGTCTGACATGCCTAGTAAAGCTGTTAGGGGGGTAATTATCTTTATACCCCTAGCTGATTTGGTAGGTGTGACAGACATTTAAGCCAGTTAGTTGATAGCAATTTGGTGAGACTCCCCAGGGAGTTAGACCAATCCAGATGGATCAATCTAGTCATGGGAACCCAGTCTTAATCTGACTGCATTCAGCAAGGGTCCCTGCGGGGTTGGATCGATCTACACAGAACAATTGTTTCATTAGGAATGTGCCCTGACACTTGGGTGGAAATGATTGGAATGCAACTGAGAGTACTTGTTGGTGCCTGTTGTTTAGCCCAGTTATAATTGATCGTTTTATGCAGATCTGCAAACAGCCATCAAGGTTTTATATGGATGTACTTGACTAATATAAGTATACAAAATTAATCTTTCTTATGATATTACTTAATATAAGATACAATGATACTTGTAATTTTGTCTTTATATGTTTTTAACATACATGTTAGTTAGCACTTTTGGCTGCTCTTCATATCTGTTTGTGTTTTAATTTTCAAACATTTTCAATTTTCCAAAAATTCCATTGCATGACTACAGAATTTCATCATAAGTGTTTTTATTTTCAGATTTTGATGCTGGTTGGAATCTATGCCGCTTGTGGTGTTATTGCCATTGCTATTGTCATCTTTTTACTGGATAAACTTGCGCTGGAGTCCAAAACTTCTGAGGGATCCAGGAAGTTTTCTTTTGACCTTTTCATCGCCACCTTTAAACACATGAGAAGGCCAGAGCAGATTTTGCTTATTCCTCTTACCATGTACAGTGGCTTTGAACAAGGCTTTCTAAGTGGGGATTTTACAAAGGTAAAAAAAATCATTACTTAATTTTCTAGAATAAATATTGTTATCCTCAGTTTGAAGTATAATTATGGAACCATGATTGGATACAAACCAAATATTTGAAAATGTCATTTTGAAGAGATTCACAAATCATAATGTTGATCTCAAACAAGCTATAGATTTTAAAAATGTTGAGAGATGATCTGGATAGACATGCTATTGGGCTTGACCCCAAGTGATAAATTACAATCTAAGAAATTTAAATTGGAGTGAATTGGCCATTATCTGTTACATGATAAATATTGTGTCATTTGTTTCAACTTAAGGGAAATTCACATCAGTTTTTAATGAGGTCTCTATTCATTTTACACTCTTATATTTCTATTCCAAGTAGCATTCATACCAGTTTTAAAGGAGGTGTTT
Organism: Lingula anatina; assembly: GCF_051362555.1. Taxonomy (NCBI): domain Eukaryota; kingdom Metazoa; phylum Brachiopoda; class Lingulata; order Lingulida; family Lingulidae; genus Lingula; species Lingula anatina. The sequence goes on from NC_141770.1 coordinate 16,693,891, forward strand.
TCTCTTTCTTTGGCCACATTCAGAACAGTGGACTAGCTAGTCCGAGGGTCAAATATGGCCAACCCAATTGAATACTTCCCCACGAAATGTCTATTAGCGGATTAGACAGCAAGCTTTGTAGTGAGTGGCCATATTTGACCCTCGGACTAGTTAGTCCCATATTCTGAATGGGGCCTTTCACTCTCAGATTTTTATTCCATGTAGCATTCACACCAGTTTTAAATGAGGTACATGTTTGCTGTTTCTTTCAGTCCTATGTCAGCTGCACTGTGGGTATCTGGAATGTGGGCTATGTTATGATTTGTTATGGAGTGGTGGATGCTATCTGTTCTTTTACCTTTGGACGACTGGTCAAATACTTGGGCAGAATACCCTTCTTTGTCTTTGGTAAGAGGGTTCAAATATTTTAATTTACGAGTTCTTTTGGGGAGGTGTAATTGGAAAGGTGTCTTCAATAGTTGAAAGGCATTTTGTAGAAGAAAAGTCAAATATTATGCATATTGTATCTTTATTGACAAATATCTTGATTTTCTATTTCCAATACCTAAGCGGTGTTTTGCAATCAAGCCATGGTTCTACAAAGATTGATCGAATGCAATCAGTTTAACAGATTAATACACCTTTTTGTTTCCAATGTACAGCTTTTCTGTATTCCACTCAATGCAAGGAAAAGTTAGCACTAGATTTTCTGCAAAGCTACTGCCTTCCAAATTGCAATGAGGGTATGAGAAACTTGAAGCACTTCATGGCGAATGAATTGATAAAAAAACAAAAAAATATAATTTACTTATTGTTCTACTGATAATAAATCACTTACCTTGGAACAAAAATTGAAGTAAAACAGCTACGTTTCTTTTTTTTCTCAAGAGCATCATTGGGCTGAATACCCACAGGTCATTGGGTGTTACTGGTATAATAGTAATTGGGGTAATAATTGGCAGAATGCCTATAACATATGAAATATTATGAAATGAGACCTTAAATCAACAATCATCCAATTTTCTTCCAGGTGCCCTATTACACTTTGGCTTACAACTGACCTTCTTGCTGTGGAAGCCCACTCCAGACCATTTTGTGGTGTACTTTGTGCTGGCAGGCTTGTGGGGGATGGGGGACGCCATATGGCAGACACAGATCAATGGTAAATATATCCACACAGGTCTAGTACAAATATGTAAATCATGCAATTTTGTGTCCTTGTACAAATGATTCAAGTTAAAATTTGGAAAGACAAAATTCCATTGAAACTTTCACTGAAACAACTGTGAAGAGAAATAAAGAACATCAAGGGCATGTAAAATGTTCTTGCCATTCTGCCTTCTTGTTTGGCTCCTCACATACAGTACATGTACATATGGAGTACGTAGGTCACTTTCAACATTGTGATACACTACATGTAGCTATGTATATTCGAAAAGAGAGAGAAAAAGAGATACTGTGACATGTATGAAATACAATGCGGAGCCTACTTGGTATGCACATATCAAAGCACTGGTATAATGAGGATGTTCTGTTATTTTCCAGCTTTATATGGTGTGGTGTTCCAAGACAACACTGAGCCAGCATTTTCCAACTACCGTCTCTGGGAATCCTTAGCATTTGTCTTGGCTTATGTCTTCAGCTTCCAGCTCTGCGTCAACATCAAGATTTACATCCTGATTGGTGTGCTGGGGCTAGGCATGATGGGATACTTGGCAGTGGAAATAATACAGCGAAGACAGGGGCATAATTCAGGAACAATTACCAAAGACTGATGAAGCAGTTATGTCTTATATGTAATATATATAGAGAGAGACATTTTAAAAAAAGATGAAATATTGGGGTATCAAATGTAAATTACGTTTTTTTTTTATGAAGTTTGTCAGTAATCACAGATAATTTTTGTAACCAGAGAAAATTTTATTTCATACATCTATAAAGCTTTCTGACATCATTGTTTTAGGATTTAATTTCTTTCATACAGATCCAGCATTATTTTTGAGTCATTTAAAGAATCTACAGTTGGAAAGTTAGCCTATATACTTGTAGCAAGTTATATGTTTATATTTATATAATATACTTTTCTGCATAAGGTAATCATAATATGGTTATTACTCACATAATTCAAAGAAATTTAATTAAATATACATACCAAAATTGTTTGGAAATTTCTTCACTTGGGGTCATGTCAGTACATGTATATTTTGCAGAAGTAAAGAAAGATTAATTGTGGTATATGCACTAGTATAAGCCGAATGTCAGCATATAGTTACCATATACTGCATCTTCCCACAAATAATAATTTGTTCAGTACATGTAGGTCTTGTACACTTCATAAAATAAGATTTGGATGCAAGCTTTTTTATATACCATTAGCAATAAAATTTTTACTGAAAAATATTTTTTTTTGCATTTGTTTCATTTGAATAATGGGACTTGAACCTGTGGTTCCCTACATACATAGTCTAAAGTATTTTATTGCCTGCCAACACTGAAATTTAATACGAGTTTGGTTCAAAATTAGCCATATTATAATGAAATGGCAATGGCAGATCACTGGCCCTGATATCCCCAAAATAGAACAAGTTTTTTATTTCCATTTTGGACACTTTATTACACATGTAATACACAATAACAGATTAGCCATTAACGGTATGATCAGGCTGATTTTCAAATTTTACCTGTATTTTTCTGTTCTTTAAGTTTGAAGACAAAAGGTAAAATGGTTGTCATTTTATTTGTTTAAAGATGGATAGAATATGCTGAAAAAAGTGAAAAAAATTTCATAAAATGCATCATATGAATGCAGTCTTTTATTCTTTGCGTTTTGTGAAACAGAGTTTCGATAGTCGGAAGGTTCATTGGTCCAAAAAACGGTAACATTTTTGTCATCAGTTTTTACCTCCGCCAAGGAGGTACCGATTTTGATGAAATTTTCTGGAACTGTCAGAAGTGGGCCAAGGAACAGATGATTAGTTTTTGTTGGTGATCCGGATCATTAATCAATCAATATATCAATTATCAAAAAATCAAAAAACTAAATCATTTTAGAATGAAAATTTAGGGGTGAAACGGTGGAGACTTTGCTGCCTTGGCGGAGGGCTGCGCTCTCGGAGTGCTTTTCTAGTTTAATCAAGGGTTGATTGGTCTATTGCTACGCCCCCCCCCCCCCCCACCTCCACCCCCCTAGAGCTCCAACTGAGACCCTCTTTATATCTAGAATGAATGATTAATTCTTCGTTCTAAATAACGCACTACCAGTACTAGCACTGCGGTACCTCGGGTACAAATCAGTGACAAATATTTAAATATAATAGCAACCTTGCTTCAGATCGGCAAAACTAACAAGTGGGTCTGGCCAGCATCACTCAACTTGTTGGGTTACATCAATCGGCAATCCTCGGCTCATTCCGCAAGCTCCATACTAATTATTGTCGAGTGCGGAGACATCCGAGTAGTTCCGAGTGGGGTTACATATGTTGCTATCCCACAATGCATTTTATTTCAATATGGCTGCCTCCAGATGCACTCGAATATTTTCCGATCATAAACATTTATATGGACAAATTCTGGCACAGGTTAGTTGATAGTGATGGAATGGAAGCATAAATAGGATATGAAACTGATATTTTTATTTTCTACATATTGACGTCAAGATTTTTTTGTGTTTAAGAAGGATCATAATAATTTTGACGAAGCCTGCTCTTGTAGCTATTCACATAGGCAGCCATATATGTGCATCTGTAAGATTAAAACTGAAAGGAGAATCAGAATCCATATCAGGTGAAACGTTTACAAGCTTTTGATGATTTGACGAGTCTCTTGCGCCTGACATCCGGACCGTATACTTTCCCCCTTTATTTTTATAAGGTTTTGTTGTTTTACTACTATGGTTTACACGCTTTTCTAATAGTTATAAATGGGACTTGAAATTAGGTACACAGATAACCAAATAACTGGGTATGAATAAATCGTTTGAAATTTAAAGGGAAAGTCCTTGGATTACTTAAATTACATAATAGAAATGCTAATGCACAAATATTCATGCTACAATTGAAGTTAGGTATAGTCTTGATCTCACAGTACTATCCGTCATATTTTCATGATACCAGAGGCCTGCAGCTGCATGTAGAAGACAGCTCCACACACTGAACAGAATGTTGTGTATGAGTAAGAGCACAGGGTGCTTCGGAAAGATGTGCATATCTCACATTACACGTAGCCCCAGACAGTTGCCCCAGTCTTATGCCATTGGCTGCAGTGTCATGCCAACAAGATTTAACAGTACAGGGCAAGCTGTGGTAAGATATGAGCAAAATAATATATTTGAAAGAAGGTATTTACATTGTAGTTGTCTAAAATTCATAAAAAGAAAGATAAGAAAATTGGTCAACATATAATTATACAATATATATATATATATATATATATATATATATATATATATATATATATATATATATATATATATATAACTTATAATTTTATACTTCCAGTCTGAAGCTGCAGCCAAAGGAGCAGAAGCAGGGGGGCAGTACATCCCACCTCCCCCTGATGTTGTTCCACCAGATGTCTACGACTCCATGTTCCTGAACAAGCTCGGGGAGCCCACACTGCAAAGTTTGGGCCTAGGAAACTGGTACCCTTCTGGGAGGCTACAGACCTTACTGGAGTTCTTTCATGTCCACCTGGACTTACCATGGTGGGGATCAATTGTGTTGAGTAAGTTTGTGATGGGTCCATTGCTTTCCTCTCTTTTGTTTTTAATTTAAAAGTAAAGTTTTAGTACTAGCTTTAGGGAGATGTTTGATTGCAAAACCCCAACCAACACACATACATATGCCCATGTACTATAACTTCCTCCTAGTATTTGAGTTAAGCAGGCAGCACAGTAATTAATAGGATGGATCACTGAGATAATATGAGAAGACAAACCTCTGCTATGTGTATTTAGGATTTTTTAAAGCAAGTAAATTCCTGTGCTGTTTGTTGTACACCCTGAGTTACAAAGCAGCCAGCCGAGCAGTGAGTGTGACTTTCGTTTATCTATCCATAACTGGTGGAGAATGAGGTGCTGGTTTAGAGGGAATGACTTTACACAGTAAACTGTAATACTTAGGGTGAGGAGACTGCTCATTATTCAATATGAAAGCCCACATTCAATTTGTTGGAAAGAATGACAATTCACAAGCCCACCATCTTTATTCTGAAAGTGACACCCACACTTTCATTTCTCTACTCTCTCCCCCCCCCCCCTTCCACCATCTTCACAGGGGCAGGGGCAATGTAGAGCAATGTCAGTTTTGTCTGTGCATTGCTACAAAATGTGTCATTAGTGCATTTTAATATTTTTTTCTTACTGTTTTTCAGTGACAACTATTGTCAGGCTTTTTATGTTCCCCTTAATGATAATATCCCAGAATAACATGGTAGAAGTTACAAAGCTGGCCCCAGAAACTATGAAACTGCAACAGCAAGCCAGCAGGGCTAAGTTACAAGGAGATATCATTACAAGTGAGTCTGACTTGGACATGAATGTCCTGATGACAAGTATTAAGATGATTTTCAAGTAGTGTTTAAGCAAGCATACAAGTCAGCTAAATGTGTTTATAAAAAATAAAACATATGTTCAAATATGTGAGTAGTTATGTGTCTAGAATCCATGCTGGTGGTGGCCTGGCAGAGAGATTCATTCTTTTCTCGATTTTACAGCCAATTACATTGCTGGACATGAATAATGGGAAAAGTGAATGTTCTTGGTGTCCATGCCCTGTCTAGTGTCTTTGACAACATTCCTCATCTTCATTTGGAAGTTGAATATGTTATTGATATTGATAAATATGAAGTTGATGGGGTTCACTGAATTGTTAATCACATTTATATGGTGAAATAAATAAATAAATATCTATAATTGTTTTCCTCTCTTCTCTCATTTGCTTTACTAGGGATGGAGATTGAGCGCAAGCAACAAGAATTAAACAGAAATAGTAAAGCCAATCCAAGTAAAGTTATGCTCATCCCAATTTTTCAGGTAAAAAATTGTTTGTATGAAGTGAAATATGTAGAAAAATATATTTAAGTTTCCTTTTTTTTACAGCCATCACAAGCATCTGTTGACGCTGTTGCCATGCACTTTTGGAGATAATACAAATTTATGCTTTTTCTTCTCATTCTGGCATTTTCATTGACTTTTGTGACTTCAAACTCTCTTGGGCCTGAATTCGAAGCCTTCTGCTAGTTATGTATTCTTAAAGGGATAACAGCCGTTCGTAAGATATCCATATTTCACAATAAATACATTGTAAATAACTCAAAGAAATATAATTAATTCTATCTTACCACCAAAACGGCGGTAAACACAATTATTCTGAAATTTGTGCTTGCCATCACACCACATGACCTCCATAGATGTCTAAACTCTGAAATAATCTCAGAAGGAATATTACAAAAAACAAAACTTTTTAGAAAAAAAACAGGAACTAACTTTGAAAATGGGAATAGATTCATTTACCATTGGTAAGTATGGGAAAATGTCCTTTACCCCAGGAAAATCCAATTTTTTTCCCGTAATGAACAGTTGTTATTCCTTTGATATCCATGTTGTCTTTTGTGCATGTAATTTAAAATTTGATGTTGATTTTGCCGTTAAACAGTATATCAGAATTGACAAAATAACCAGTTTTGTGCATCATGTCTTGCTTTTATGCCTGTACATTTCACAGCTTTGCTGCCTTGTTTGTTATTTATTTATATTTATTTATTGCAAGTGAACGCGTGATGGCCTCTGTAATTTATAATAGCACATGTATTTAAAAATATCATTCAGTGCATTTAAGATAATACTTGTCATAATGTTGATTTCATTCATGTGTAATGGTATAATGACATTCATGTTCTGTATGATTGTTTTATGTACTGAAATGTTTCAGTTAGTTTTTTTTTAATCCAATATATCTATAATTTTTTACTACTTCAGATGAAAATTTAAAAAAATGTGTAAGGCATTCTTTTCATATATTAGAAAAATGTTTGCACACAACTTTTTCAATTACTTAAAAAGTTTTTGAGTGTATCTCTATTTTTACTGTATGCATGTTTTCATCAGCACATACTGATGCCAAAGTTACAAGATGAATTATGTACTAATTAGGTCCCATTCCCAAAGACACTCTTGGTTTTCAATCCAACTCAGTGGGGACTCTTGCTGAATGTGATCAATTTAACAAATTAACACTTCTCCTCCCGGCTTTAAGTAGAATACATAAAAGCTGCTGATTTTATGAGTATGTTGGAAACAAGAGAAAGCTTGTCATTCAGTTCAGCTGATTGCACTCAGTGAGAGTCCCCACAGAGTTGGATCGATTTAAGTAGAACAGTGGTGCCTATGGGAATGGACTGTTAAGTTTTATGGAACTTTAGTGAGAATAACTGTCTATTTCCCTGTTAGGGAGTTGTGTTTGTCTCATGGTTCAAAGGCATGAGGGAAATGACCAGTCTCCCCGTGGAGAGTATGAAGGAGGGGGGTTTATGGTGGTTCACAGACCTCACAATGCTGGACCCATACTATGCCCTGCCTGCCATGACAGCTTTGACACTGCTTCTCATTTTAGAGGTATGTATAAATTTGAACTCATATTATATATCTTACATTATATTTGGACTTATATTGTACATCTTGTAAGGCTAAAGTTCATTTGTTAATTTGATTAAGGTTACAGTACCTGAATTTTGGATTATAATTCCTGATAATACAAATGGTGGTAGGACTTTCTTATTTTTATGCAATCATACTTAAGACTAAATTAGTGATATATTTTTTTGTTAAAATTGCAATCCTAGTTACCTAGTACAGCATCTATCAGATAATTTGACATTATCCTCTGTGTCAGAAAAATTATGCATGATTGCCTAATGACTACAGAATTGATTGACATTGTAGCACACTGAATATTTTGGTATTTTTACAAACTAATAATATCTGTTGAAGTCTACCGGGACACCTAAAGTAAGTAACTCTAACACAAGTGAACAATAACTAACCACTGCACTACCTGTGCAGCTCTTTATTATAGTACCAGTTATGCAAATGACCCAATGCTACAAGTCCAATAAATATGATTGGCTAGTTTACCACTGCATAACCACTGCAATGCAACACTTTACCATAATTGTTTGAGATGTTATCACATAGCCATTATGTAAGTTCTACATAATACCTTCTGTTTTATTCTTATTACTTTTTTATTCTAACTCATTTCATTTTAGCTCATTGTCATTTTAATAACATAATTTATTCATCTGTTATTCATTACACAATATTTCATTTTAACCCCCTAGAGGGCCATGTGTAAGATAAGTGTTGCACTTTACATGTTTTACACTCTTTAAATAAAGTTAATTATTATTATGATTATTTAATTTCTGATTCGAATAAGAAATTCCATTATTTTTTGGCAGTTTTTCAAGTAATTTCCTCCTACTGTTTTCTCACAGCCCAAAAACATGTCTGTGAAAAGATGATGAGACTGTTCAACATGAATTGAAAGATTTTGTTTTAGTTTGAAGCTTGTAGATTTAGACTGCATTCAGAACAGTGGACTAACTAGGCCGCAGGTCAAATATGGGACCCACTAAAAAGCTTGCCATCTGATCCCCTTATAGACACTGAATATATTCCCTGTGGGGAATATTAGCAGCTTCAGTTCACCATTCCTATTTAATTAAGCAATAATCCCCTTGGAGATGGGTCGACCCTGCTAGATCGAACTAGTTATGAGAATGGGGTCTTAAATCAGTTTGTTATTTCTTCCTAGGTTAATATATTGAGTGCCACAAGTGCGATGCCAAGAGCTGCTGCCATGAAAATAGGAATGCGTTGTTTCCCTGTGCTGGTCTTCTTATTCACCATGAATTTCCCAGCAGTATGTTTATACGGGTCCACTTGCCTCACATTTATTTGTTTATTAATTACAATGACTCGATCAGTCACTGTTTCCTTAATAATGTCTATTTCATATTTGCCTGTTTGCATCTTTATACATTTGCTCAAGTAGTGAAAATTTTTAATTTGTCAATGATAAATGTTACATAATTGATATTAAATGAATTTAGCAAGACAAAAGTGGAGGAGATATATCATAGTGGCCTGCCACAAATTCAAGTTAAATGCCTTTCAGTGATTTTCTTAAAACCTTGGAGTGTTGGCATTTTTTAAATTTCAAACTGCTAAAAAAATGCTTTTTTTTATTTGAGTGAATGAGCATGTGCAATATATTTTCAGGCATTGTCAGTGTACTGGATGACACAGAACATCATCTCATTTGGGCAAACTTTGCTATTAAAAAATGTTAAAGTTAAAAAGATGTTAGGAATGTCCATTCCCCCAGATCCACAGGAAGTGTTTAAAGGAGATATGCCACCTGAAGAAAATAAAGGGATTTTAAAGTCTCTCAAAGAATGTGAGTCTTTTCACATGGAGCGGGAAAGGAGATTTCTCCCCCCCCCCCCCCCCCTCCCCCTTCTTCTTTCTCCTGCTTTTCTCTGGAATGTCAATAAATAGACCAAGAAGAGCTTATTCAGAATCCTTCATTTACGACAACATAATACATTTTTAATGTTATCATAAATAAAATGAATGCAGATGTTTTGGGGTGAGCATAAAGATGTTTTTAAAGGGGGACTAGATGCTTGTTAGGTCAGGGATTTAGCCATTTCTGGACTTGGACTGATCACAGTCAGTAATGCTCAAATGACTGGACTCAAATGACATATGTATACTATGACAAGGGTATTCATGGGGAAATTTGAGACCTTCCCAGCCTCATGACTAGTACAGGGTCCTGGAGCAAGGTGGTGGTGCCCATTTTGGATTTAGCTGCATGAAGACGGTTACGTATAAGAGAGAAAGAGAGATATTTACTTCCATAACTTTTGTATTATTTATTGTAAAAATAGTGTCAGGCTAATATAAACCTTTTCATTATTGTAATCTTTTAGCGTTTTTCCAATCCATTCTCCATTTTACTTTTCCAGCATGGGAACAACAGAAGATGGCAAGGGAAGTATACAAGTCAAGAAACATAGACTCAATAACATATGAAGAAGCAAAATTAGGACCCCTAAAAAGGACATTTTCTTACGATCCTACAAAGCCAGGTGCCAAGGAAGCTGCAGAAGAGAGGGAAAGAAAGTCGCGTCTTCAGAAACGTAGACAATAATTGTTAGAGAGACGGTGAAAGATTTTTTTTTTTTTTTTTTTTTATTAAAAGATTACTGCATGTTTATTGAAGGACTCCTAAACATCATGTACAGGAAACACAATTTTTAATTGACCTGCAAACTTTGCATGTATTTGAGCAGTCATGTTTTGGAAGACTGTTATACTCTGATCATGAAGCTGGTTACTGTAAACATTGAAAAGTTTGAAAATATTTTAATTGGTTAACACTGAAATGTGCCCACTTGTAAACCCAACTGCCCAACTGGCAAGTAGTCCAAGAATTTGGTGCAGAAAAAAGGGTGAATTGTGCATTTTTTACCAACAAGCATGAAATTTGGCACAGTTGTAGATAATGGAAGAGTATTCTGGAAGACAGCTTGCATTAGGATGAGCAACTTATTGTTATGTTCCGTATCTTTATACAAACATATAAACAAAGGAATAACGTGCTTTGGAAGTGCTGCTTAGCTTTATTTAGATTCAATATGGCTGACCGACTCAGCTGCGTTCACACAAAGTGATGACGTCATATCAAAACACACAACAAACAGCACATACAGCTGAGTTTAGGTGAGAGGTGGCTGAAACTGTTCACCGTGACAATATTACATGGAAGATAAGACCGAGGTCCACTTGCTGTTGAAATAAACTACTTTATTCCATGAAAGTTACACATGCCTCTTGCACTATGCTTTTTATGTACAGACACAGATGTGTCTGTACATATAGCCATCATCTGCGTCTGTCGTCGCCGTCGTCGCTGTCGTGCACTTTTACCGATAACACGATAAGTGGAACACCGTTTTTGCTTTTGGCTTGAAACTTACAGAACTGGTGAATATTCCTAATACGCAGGTCAAGTTCGAAAATCAGCATGATCGGACCATTTTTAGGGAAGTTATGCAGTTTTTTCACTTTTTTCAGCATATATGCAGCACCGATAACACGATAAGTGGAAAACCATTTTACTTTTTGGCTTGAAACTTACAAAACTGATGAATATTCATAATCCGCAGGTCAAGTTCGAAAATCAGCATGATGGGGTCATTTTTAGGGCAGTTACGCTGTTTTTTCACTTTTCTCAGCATATATGCAACACCGATAACACGATAAGTGAAATAACATTTTACCTTTTGGCTTGAAAGTAACAGAACTGTTGGATATTCATAATACGCAGGTCAAGTTTGAAAATCAGCATGATCGGGCCTTTATTTTAGAAGTTATGCTGTTTTTTCACATTTCCTCAGATTCAATTATTAGGCATGTTAACAGTCTCATTATTTAACTAATAAGATACGTAAAAGTGTTTGTTTGATATTTCCTGCATCTTTACAACATTGTTAATTGATTGTGTAAAAATGATGGTAAACTTGTTATCGTGTATTGTGTAATAAACTGTCAAAAATGGTAATAAACTCATCATTGCAGTTTGTCAGATTCAATCATCCACTATGTTCAGAATCTCAGAATGGAGGAAATTGGACATTAAACACTGTTCTTTTGATATTTTTCCCATCTCATCAATTTTCTTAGTTGGTCATATAAAAATGGCAACAAACTGTTTATTTTGTTTTATGTTTAAAAAATGTTAAAAATGGAAATAAACCCATTTCAGAACAGTGCTGTCTTGTTTACATTTTGGCATTTTTAAGATGTGACTTTGAAATTTGCTAATCACATTTTCTGAATATTCATGATACTAATATTTTATGATTAAAAATTGATGGTCATTATGCTGTTAAACATTATGTAATATTGCATCAAAACTTAAAGAAACCCCTATTTTGGGCACTGCTCCCATGATGACCATTTAAGAAAAACCATGTCACTTACTGTTTTCAAACTTACAAGGAAAGAAACATAGGGCTAAAATACAGCTTCAGTAGGCAATGCAGTCTGTTTGGTAATTTTTTTCTGGCAGTTAAACAGTTTTTTGTGAAAATTTAATTTTTCACATATTGGCATTTTCAAGGTGTGACTTTGAAGTTCCATGAGCCTGCAGACCTTTGCTAGTCACGTTTTCTGAATGTTCATGTTACTAATATTCTATTATTAAAAATTGATGGTCATTATGCTGTTAAACATTATGTAATACTGCATCAAAATTTGAAGAAACCCCTATTTTGGGCACTGCTCGCATGATGACCATTTAAGAAAAACCATGTCACTTACTGTTTTCAAACTTATAGGAAAGAAACATGGGGCTAAAATACAGCTTCAGTAGGCAATGCAGTCTGTTTTCTTAATTTTTTCTGGCAGTTAAACAGTTTTTTGTGAAAATTTAATTTTTCACTTATTGGCATTTTCAAGGTGTGACTTTGAAGTTCCATGATCCTGAAGACCTTTGCTTGTCACGTTTTCTGAATGTCCATGTTACTAATATTCTATTATTAAAAATTGATGGTCATTATGCTATTAAGCATTATGTAATATTGCATCAAAATAGAAGAAAACACAATTTTTGGTGCTGCTGCTATGATGAGCATTATGGGAAAACCGTGTTATGACTGTCAAACCTTTAAAAAAGAAACACAGGACTAAAATGCAGAATGAGTTGGAAAAGCAGTCTAATTGGCTTCTTTTTCTGGAAGTTATACATTTGAGTGAAATATTCATTATCTTTTTGGCATATTCATTGTGGGACTCGGAGCTCCCATGGACATGAAGCCGAATGGTAATCAAATTTTCTACATGTCCATGCTATTTATTGTCAATAATCAAAGATTGGTGATAATTATTCTATAATTTATTATGTAATGTTACATCAAAATTGACAACTATTTTTGCATTGCTACTGCAAACATTATGAAAAGAAAACTGTGTTACTTATTATTATTATTTTTAACTTACAAGTATGATTTTTAGGATTGGCATGCAGTTCAAATTAGAAAGCCAGGTCAATTGGGTTATCATTTATTATTGAATTTATGCAATTTTGTGTGAAATTTTCATTTTTCTCATTCTGGCACTTTCTAAGTATAAACTTGAACTCTGATGGGCCTGAAGCCTTATGCTTTTACTTTCGTCGTTGTGCATAATTAAAATTTGATGTTGACTGTGCAGTAAAACATAATGTATTATTGCATCAGAATTGGTAGTCTCCTATTTTGTGCATTATTGTTTTGTGCTTTTCTTAAGATGTGACTTATGGGCCTGAAAGACCTTTGAGAGGGTCAGTCTGTTAATATCCCTTGGGTATCACTTAGCTAATTTCTGAGTTATAAAGTCATTCGCCTAATTGATAGGCCATTAAAGGAGATTACATAAAGCACACTTGTTGATATTTCCTTGTAAACTCCCAAAAGTTAAGCTCTCTGCTAGATTAATAATAAGGAAGCAGTGATAATTATGCAGGTTATTATATATATATATATATATATATATATATATATATATATATATATATATATATATAATCAAAGATTAAAAGTTTGAATGACAGCTTCATTGAAATTATATTTACCTCAGGCTCTGCCTAGGAGGTTATATTTTCACCCCTGTTTGTCTGTCATCAACATAACTCAAAAAGTTATGGACTGATTTTGCTGAAATTTTCAGGAACTGTCAGAATTGGGCCAAAGAGGACAATGATTAGTTTTTAGTGGTGGTCTGGCTCAATAATCAACAATAATCAACAATTGCTGCCTTGGCAGAGGTCTGCACTCTCGGTGGTTTTCTAGTTTTGTTAGGTTTTCCTTTACAATTTTTTCTCAAACACTTGCATTTGTGACTTTTAACTCTCATCCGCTCGAGGCTCTGCACATTTTCTGTATTTCCACTTAAGCAATTGTATTTTTTTTTATGTCTTTAAACATTATATAAAATTATTTTATGCACTGTCATCATTTTTCAAATATTGAGACTTTTATCATGTGACTATAGTCTCTCATGGTCCTGAAACTGTAATCTTATTGAAGGGGTGGATTGAGACCATCTTCTGGGTCTTCTTGAAGACAGGTTATTAAGTTTATATTGACTGGTATCTATTTTTTTCTGTTGGAAGACCATCAAAATGGAGGATGGATCAACATAGATACTTTGGAATACTGTCAGAAAATATCTCAGGGTCCGCTCCTGTTATTGACCATGTTACCTGTTGTGCATGATTAAAATTCAGTGTTGACTGACAGTGCTATTATAAGCATTATTTATTATTGCATCAAAATTGACAAAATGACCTTTTTTTGCATCTTTATTTTCTGTTTTTTTGTCTGTACATTTGACAGCTTTGCTGCCTTGTTTACCCTACAATCCTTATGTCAGTAGAAAGTTTTTTTTTAAATAGTTACCAACATATCTGGTGCTGCACCAATGAAAGGCAAATGCAGTTTACTATATAATAAAAAGACAACCTGAACACATTTAAAAATGGAATAAAAGTTTATTTGTACAGAATGTACATTTTTATTTACACACCAGTGGAGATAGTTGGGGGGAAAAACTACTGGCGATCCTTCTCTGGACTTGATTAGCTCACCAATAAGACTATCTAATCTCCCAAATCATATCCCCAATTGTAGACATTGGGACAAATGAGACAGTAGAATTACACGGACCAGTTGGTGTGTGTTCAATGTGTCTGATTACAGACTGAGACCATCTAGGTAACCAATGACACTTGTTGATGCCCAAAGCTGAAGGTGAGCGTTCTTCAAAACCGAACTCCCATTAGATTTGAACTTTGCACTCAGACTCTAGGAAATGTGGAGAGTGGAGGGAGGCATTTCTAAGTCACTGTGATTTCTAAGTCACTTGATGGTCTAGTTTTACATACAAACACAGAAGTGCTTCTACCAAATTGGTACATGTAATAAAATGCCATGAAAAATGCCCCAGAAGACTGCTTCTGTCCACCCTGTTCTCCCTCCGTCAGCATTTGCAAACTCCAGTGCTGCTTCTGTTAACAACTATTGAACTGTGTTGTGTCACTCTCTTTAAGTATTAAAACACTTCCACACAGAACTGAAACCACTCTATTCTAAATTTTCTACCATGAATGTAACCCAGCTTGCTGCATCTTGAGATTGTATTTTTCTCTGCAATTCTCCCTCTCTCCTCTCCATTTCTATATTAAACAGATGAGATAGTACAGTCTGTTGTGGGGTCATTCACTCTTAGCACTGACACCCAGAACTGAAGGGGCTTGTTTGTCCAGGCCAAGTTTCCTTCCATTGACCACCAAAACTACTGGGCTGTCTACACGTATACTGAGATAGTGGAATGTCTGAAGTCCAAATGTAAAGTAATATACTACATATATCTTCAATTAATCTCTCACAAATGAATGTTTTCTATTTCAAATCTTGCGATTTTCATTTACTTTCTAAAGCCTACTTTTTCACATGAACTCCTCCGGCTTTACATTATTTTCTTCACATACAGTTACGTATATTTTTCTGCACTGTACACATGGAAGTCATACACTCACCGTTTCTTTGCACTATTCCTCATCTAAAGACTACACTTATTAAACATATCTGTACTGTACATTTGGAGGCTGTACACTTACCATATCTCCATACTGCACATCTAAAGGCTGCACATAGGGCTCAGGTATAGAGACTGAGTCTCCTATTTTCACTCCGTAACCAGGCGCTACATTGTACAGAGTCACGGCACAGCAGGTGTCTGCAGAATCAACCATGCAGAATGTGCTGCAAAGAAACAAGTTGACTGTGAAAATCATAATTTTCTCTTTCTATCCTTGACCTCTTCTCTCTCTCTCTCTCTCTCTCTCTCTCTCTCTCTCTCTCTCTCTCTTGATATAACAAGTAGAAGAGTCCAGATGAAGATTAATGTAAGCCTTCAGTAAACAATGTAACCTCTCATTAAGGTCACCATCTATTTCAATTTTTTTTTAATTAAAATTGATTCACAGTCTTAACAGTAGCTTAATACGAACAAGACTTGTATGTTGTCTGCCAACAAACAGTAACTCTTATAGTTGTTACTTAGTCTGGGGAGTGTAAAGAATAAAATGCTTATCCAATCCTTTTTATCAGTATGTGTCCATGTAAAATATCATTTTAAACCATTTGGCATTACAACATATGAATACAATTTACAAAGCCAAATTAAATATCTACTCTCAAAACTTTACTCTCTACTACACTCATTAACAAACAAAAATAGGCATCTGTATAAATCTATATAACAATGCACTCACAATGGCACCGGTTCCTCAGTGGTGACTGTGCACACCACTTTGCCCAGCACCACTTTCCCAGGGTTGATCTCTTGACTGAGGTCCTGCAGCATCACATACGCCAGATCTATTGTCTTTCCAGATTGACTTGTGTATGAGCCACCCTTGTATACACCCAAGTGATTTTCTGAGATTTCGGAGATCATTGTTTGGAGCTTCTTCCCCTTGGTTTTACCCTGGAAACAGCATGGAGTGAGCTCGACACATAACAGTGACTGCAAAAGCATTTCACACGCACGCTTAAACACACTCCCTAATATACCCTCATACATGCAATTACACACACACACACACAATCCGTCATACAAACACACACAAAATCCCTCATGCACACAAGCACACACTCATACCTTGGTGTCCACCATATCCTGGACCTTGGTCAGATAGCTGACCAGTTGCTGTTCCTTTTCCTGTGGGTCAGGCCACAGAGGATCCAGAGCAGCAGCCCTGGCAAACCCAACCAATGCCAGCTGGTACTCCTCTTGATACTTGTATGCCTGGAAATAAGACACCCACACTAAGACCCCATTCAGATAGACACATGGTACTAGTTGGGTAGGTCTAACTTTATGGAAGATTCTTGCTTAGTTCAATCAGTGGAATTGGCTTAATTGACACAGCTCCTTTGGCAGTCAGGGGGTAATTAAGCCAAGCACACATGAAAGTTAATTACCCCCTAGCTGCTCAAGGAGGTGTTTCGTTCAGTTAAACTGACTGCACTTAGTACGAGCCTCCAAAGAGTTGGACTGACCTTACTAGTACCATGCTTCTATCTGAATGCTCCCTAAAACACAGGAAGGATGATCATTTTGGTAAAAAAAGAAATTAAAAGAGACTAAAAATGACTCAGGCCCATGTAATCAAGACTCCACCAAACGCCACTGTCTGCCAGTTTGTTAGATAATAGAGACTCCATAACTTACTTATACTATAATAACAATAAAAAAACGACTAAAAATTATTCGAAATGTGCACAAACCCTTTACCAGTACTTACTATTGCTCTGTTATAGTGGAGATCTGAATTACAATTGGCAACACTGTCTTTCTCCTACATGAAAGAGAAGGTAATGGATACAATGGGGTCAATGTTAAAATGCAGTGAAATATACTGTACTTAGTCTAGTACATTGATATGAAACATTAAAACCATCACTTCCCATACTTATGTCTCTTTTTACCTTCAAGATGACAAGTTGGTCATACAGTTCATGAATGGTATATTAAATCAGTTTAACAGAAAACATAAAATGCTCCAAAACCTATTTAATTTTTGAGAGAAGAGTTTCACTAGCTCTGTTTGTATCAATTTAAATTATTGACTGACAGTCACAGAAATATTGGAGGTAAAACCTACATATTTTATAAGCTCTTGATAAAAAGAAAAACAATAATTTAAACTATTTAATTTTTACTTTGCACATGTATATATCTTGTGCAGTACTGATCTCTAAATTTGACTTAAAAGCTAAAGTATAACAAAGAAATGACTTTAAGTTTATGCTTTACTGGTATATTTACATGTGCACACTGGCACACACAAGTCACTACATCTTTCTCAAAAATATGTTTACAATTAAAACTGACTTTTGGAACAGTTTCTGTTATTTTTTGTCTGCCTGACTATACTCATTATATGAGAAAAAAACTTTCACTGGACACTTACAGCCTGGGCATAGGCACTCATGCACTGTTTGAGCACTTTTGGATTTTGGTTTTCAGCAAAGAACATGGAGAGGTAGGCATTGCCAAGTATAACTGAAAATATAGAGGAAAAAACTCAGGTGAAACCAATAAAAATGACAAATATATGAAACAAATGTATTATTATTTCAGCAACTTAGTCAAATTATAAACTGATGAACCAACACAAATTTTTTTTTCTTTTTTAATTATATTGTGTGGTGATATGAAAAACTTGGGAATTCTACTAATAATCTTTTCTACTCTGTCCTAAAAAGGTTTCATTTGTTTGTGCAATCCCATATAAACACAAGTAACTAGATATCAGAGAAATGAGCAAGAACAAAGCACTTCACGATAACAAGAAATTTTTAAAATTCCCAAATGAAGCTTTAATTTGGAAAAGTTATATAACAGCTTGGTTTTACTTATGCCAGAACCTTTAATCAAATTTCCTCATTTTGTCACCGACTTGGAAAAGAAAAATATACCTGGATAAATAAAAATGTGCTGAAGTGTACACTCACACACACACACACACACACACACACATGCTTACACCATGACGTTCCATCTTTGATGTCTAACTGGACAGCTTCCTTGGCCTTCTCTACACTTTCTTCTACAAGTTTTATTCTTTCTGCAGGATCCTTTCCTAACTGCCGAAGTACCATGGACAAATTACGCAAGGAAACTTTGTTCTTGGACTGAAGCCAACCAGAAAATATTGCCCTGAGTGAATGACTAAATATTTTCATTAAACAGAATGAGATTACTTTGAAATTGTACAAAAATTCTCAATAATTTTTAGAACGCACAAAAACACCATTTTGACTCAGCAAAAGCTGTTATTGCATTTACATGATTTAGTGCTCCTAAAAAACAGTTCTTTGCTGCCTCCACGTCCTTATTTTTCCAGTATTCCTCCCCTAGATGGTTCCAAGCCTCTACCAACTTGGGATCCAGCTTGACTGCTTTGGACAGAGCATCCAGGGAGGCTTGGTCAAACTGAGGCATCACATTCAAGGCCTTGCCACGCAGCATAAGGTAGACCGATTTGTTGTCTACTTGATCTGAGGATAAATATATATATACAAATATAAGTTCATTATTGTACATTCAAGTTTCAGTCTATAATCTATCTATTGTTGTTGCTTCCATACAGGGGGGTTATTATAACAGCAGTTTTTTTTTCATGCTTCACTCCCTCTATCTCACTCATGTTTTCAACCTCCATATGCTAGGTTCTATACGTGAGCAGACAATTCTATAATCATTATGGTCTTTAGCTTGGCCAGAAAACCCTCAACTCCCAGTATTTGAGTAAAGCAATTTGCCACATAAATTCAACAAAAATCATGTCATATTCATCACACTTTAAATGTGTATGCCAACTGAATAAACACACTCACACACACACACACACACACACATGCACACACACACACACACACACACACACACATGCACACACACACACACAGACATCACATGTATATGTTTCCATTTTAAAATACAAATTACGTTACCAGCAATCATCTTCATATTGAGGTATATGTAGTAGTACATTGAAGTTTGCATATAAAAATACTGGTGATACTTTAACTGTACTTATAATTATACAGTTGAGACAGAATAATTATAATTGCACCATTTATTGAATCCAGAAGCTGCATGACATTATCAAGTTGTTTCTTTAGCTCTTCAACTTTCAGTGCTGCTTCTTCTAAACTATGTCTCTCAAAGTAGTGGTCTCGAAAATCATACAGGGCAGCAACAGCCTCCTGAAGAAGAAACAAAGTTTCATATGTGACAATGGCAGACATTCAATACACCCTTGTTATTGTTACAATAATGTGCTGAATGATAAGTGGGACTTGGCAACTGTTTTGTTTTGCCATCTGACTTATTTTGTAAAATAAAAAAAAAAAAAAAGCCAATTTTACAGTATTCCCAGCCCCTACTGTAAAATTAAGTCTTGAATCTTCTGTCTTTTTTTATTTTATTTATTTTTTTTTTTTTTTTAACTTCGAGCTTTTCCAAAACCCACTGGGAAAACAATGAAAATTTTAGTGTGCAGAGAGAGTATCTGGGCAGCACCTGCATATGATTCCACATTATGGGATTTTAATTTTTAAAAGAGACCGAAGAACTTTGAACATAGGAATGAAGGTATTATACTGATATCATCGAGTATGCATAGTAGTCAGTACTAGTTTACAAGATATCAAAAAAGGCAAAAGTGAGTTGTTAACTTATGATTTTGCTGTGCTTTAATTAGCGGAGACATTGCTCGAACTCACTATACAAATTAATTTAGAAAATTTAATATTTGGAATGAAAGAGTTATATGGTGTCTTACACTGTGCTACAAGCACTTAGCAGGAGAAGGCATATGATATGCCATGATATGGCCAAGAGGGAAGGCGGCCCTTGTAAGTTGACAGATCAATTGAAATATTCCTACTGGAAAGTGCGTTTCATATCAGCAAGAAATATAGATGTCACGTATAACTGATTTTCACATCCACCGCATATCTAATGATTACCTCAGCCTGTTGGAGCGGCGACATATCTCCCGCAGGCGTCAAGTTCTCGCCAGCAGCCGCCATACTGTTTGTTTATATCAGAGCCAAGTGAAACTGTATATTTAGTTTACTTGCAGCTATGGAACATATGGGGGATATATTCAAACATTATAGGAATGAAAATTAATAAAATTATTGTTTACAACAGAAAAATCAACATTTGAATACAAATTATTGCCACATTTTCCATCAATTGCCTTTCATAATTATTTAAAGCTAAATTCGAAATAAGTTCATAACTCCTCTCGTATTATTCGAACATATGCGGAAAGGTGCTGCAGCTGTTCCGAAAGCACAATAGACAGTGTGATACAATCATACAACAGTTGACCGTAGTAAAACTCCAGTCTGCCAGAATAGAACTGAACTATCACATGAATTGGTGACCAAAAAAGAATATGAGGATGATGATTCTGCAAAAGAGCGACCATATTCTGTTGCCTTGTTTAAAAATGAAATTGCCTAGAGGGAGTGTAGACTATGACCCCATTCCCAGAGATTAGATCGATCTACATTAGATCGACCTAACTCCCTTGGGGTTCACGCTAAATAGCTGTCAGCCGGGCGGACACGAAAGTTAATTACCCCCTTACAGCATGTAGTAGGCGGGACGGACATTTAAGCCGGATTATCTGACAGTAATCTAGTGAGACTCCCTGCGGGGATAGATCGATCTAAAAGCTCTGGGAATACGCCCTAAGATGCAACAGGGGCATTCAGTGGTATTTGGACATATGTCACATACATTTTTCAAATTTATAAAAATCAACCAAAAGTCAAATTTTTTTAATAAAAAAGATTTAAGGGGTAAGAAATTTATAAAAGATTTTGCTGTAATTTGCGATTTAATGATTTTATAGAGCATTAAAAATAAAAAAGTGAAAATTTTCATTACGGACATATTTTTTATATAAGCCAGTGGCGGATTTGGGGGGGGGGGGGGGTGTTAGTCGTCATCCATGCTGTTACGAGCAGAAACCGAGGGGGGGGGGAGGGTAGCACTAATTCTCCCCTCGATTTCTGAAAAAAATCACACTGAAATAGAATTTCGACTAGATGAATGACAGTTCTAAACCGTACCAAATGGCACGTACGTCGAACCTCTAAAATAGGCTACCAAACTTTTTCGGGGGCCCTTCAAATAATTCTGGATCCGCCCCTGTAAGACTAACACTCAAACTGAATTTTATTAGCAGTTTTCAATTGAGCCATAAAGTATTACTAGTTAGTACATGTCCTTAAGGTAAACACATAGGCCTATAAGTTTAAGTGAACTCTCAAAAATTTTAATTCTAAATCAAAACTCATATTTTCTATCCTTTAGGATTTGGTGCCTACATTTTTATTTCCAGTTTTTACGCTTTACTTTTATTTTGTGATACTTATTTTATTTTTCCTTTTAGTCTTTATTTTTGATTTCGAGTTATGAAGGCAGAAGTCAACTATAGGCGTGTATGGGGATTAGCGCAGCAAAGATTTTTACTCCGACCAGCAAAGACCTTTTAGGCCTACTTCATTTTATCATGAAAATGTACTTTTTATCTTGTAAGGATAAACAGTTGTATTGGAATTTTATCCCAAAGATGGCGATTTTGCCGGACGGTGAAACTTTCCTCTCAGTAATGCATCCACAAATGAAACCCGGATAAGTGGTGTACGGCATTGCCTTTTAGTGTAGGGACATGTGGGCTACACCTCACATATCATTTGCACATAGCAATGTCTTATAAAGGAATACAAGAAATTTCAGTCCTATAGGCAAAGTTAGTTATTTTCCAATTGCAGTCTCAAAAAATTCATTTGTTTCAATATTTGAATTCCACGTTTCTTATCTAGTCGGCATATAGTCGTCATTCATGCTGTTACAGCTGTACGAGCCGATTTCGGCCGTCAAAGACTTTTCGGAAGATGTATAATTCAGTTGTATGATTGGCCGAGGTGACTTGTATTGCGAAGCCGAGCGAAATCGGTCGTCTTTATCTTCGTGATTCGATTGTGGGATAAATCAATCACCGTGACATTAGCCGGGACGTGCGTACAGCCTCTAAGCTGTGCAGTTGAAAATGACGTCACTTCTCACTTAGAGCAAGCGAGGTTTCTTTTATGAATTGATGTTTGCCTTAAGTTGATGGGAAGTGGTTTAAAATTTATCAGTTAAAACACTGGTAACGAGCTCCATAAACTCAAATGACGCTTGCTAATAGCTCCACTAATCGCCGATACCGTTACCTCCTTGTTTATATCTTCCTGGTAAAATGGGTAATTATCTAAAGTTAAGTCATGCTTTTCTTAAAATTAAATCACACAGTACCAAAATCAAGACTCGACTCCCACAGTCAACAATTGAAAAAGTTTGCAAATAGCGTTCGATTGCAAAATGCGGTGGTACTACATGCAGTAGAGCCGCATTTTGCAACTAAACGCATTATGCATGCAACTAAAAATCGTGAAAACGCATTTTGCATCCCGTACGCATTTTGCAGCAAGAATTTTTTTCCAAGTCACTGAAATTGTTTGAACTACTATAGAGTTAGCACACTGATGATAGAGGCGGGGTTCCATGACATCCGGAATCTAGGGTACCTTCTGTACTCTGGTAAGACGGGTGGATAGTGGTTATTGTGAGATCTTAAGTGCAATGCAGCCACAGTCTTCTCTTGCCTATTTGCTGGCGCTGTTTTTTATTTTTCATTTTTTTTTTATTATTATTTTCGTCAGTGCTTCACAATAGTTTTCAAGTCGGGTATTTGGCTCTTCAAATCAACTAACGAGATGTAACCTTCAGGTTTCTGATTCTCAGGGTAGCTACATTGTTAAGTCATAGGCGGAAAAGGGGGGGGGGGGGTAGTGCATCAACTCCAACTCACAGTATTTAAGATGCACAGCACGATATACGTATAGCCAAAGACTTGTAGAGATGGGTAAGTTAAAAGACAACTCCAACTCCCAGTATTTGAGATGCACAGCACGATGTACGTATAGCCAAAGACTTGTAGAGATGGGTAAGTTAAAAGACAACTCCAACTCCCAGTATTTGAGATGCACAGCACGATGTACGTATAGCCAAAGACTTGTAGAGATGGGTAAGTTAAAAGACAACTCCAACTCCCAGTATTTGAGATGCACAGCACGATGTACGTATAGCCAAAGACTTGTAGAGATGGGTAAGTTAAAAGACACTATTTTATGAGGTAATTATTTTAATAGTTAAGGACGAATATTTGTACGGGTTCTGTAATCTTGGCGCTAAGATGTAATATGCAGTGTACATAGTGCTAACCCGGTGGCTGATATTGGTAAACCAGTGTGGAGTTTTCCATGAGGTTTTAGTTCTCAAGGCAAATGCTCGAGTTAGAAACGGAGACTGGTCGTTACTTTTCTAATTGCTTCAGAAAAATGTGCTCGAAAAAAATTATAGATCTTTTTTTTTTTTTTTTTCGTTTATTTGCGGTCACAGACAAATCTTTTTTTTCAGCATTTTTATTCATAGAGATATAACAAATAATCTTACTGTGCAATGTGGTTGTAAAATGATGTGCCCCGCATGGCATGAAGCGGGACCGGTTATATTCTATAAAATCTGACAAAGAACAAAGCTGAAGAACAACTGCATAATAGAAAACCTCGGAAAAACTTTTTTCCTCGCAGTTTCAATACTGTCTTTGATATCGCTTCGTGCAGTTTTGAAGATATATTTGGTACAATTAGACTAATTTCATTCACAATTTCATTAATTTGACTTTCATTTTTATCATTCTATCATCGTTTCAAAAATTGTCAAATTGTGCTCAGTAATGACAATGTAACAAGGTGAAAATATTGTGATCAAATGTGATACAAGACAATACAGAAGTAAACAAAAGTGAAATACAATAAATTTTAGAGCAAGAGTTAAACAATACTCTCATCCACTATATTATTTACACCCAAACGTAACTAACAAATAACATGGAGAAAGTAAACGCATAGGTCCGTATGTTTAGAGCAAGAGTTAAACAATACTGTAGGTAGAACCTACATGTAGAATTGTTGCTTCACGACGCCTTTTTATATCGTAAGTGCAAGTACTAACTAAGAAGTGCGAAATATTGATGCGAAATATGAGATATTTACAGCGAGACATGAGTTACTACATTGGACAATAAACACTATCATTGTCTACTTTTTTTAAACTTCTAATTCTTATAAATATTAACACAAGCACCTTCGATTTTGGAAGTGAGATCTTTCAGCCAAAATACTGATTTTATGTGGTTAAAGGGGGTGAGGTTATCAACATATCCCTTTGATTCCCGGCAGGAAACGTTTGTACTGAATCGAAGAAATAAAAGATATTCAGACAGTTTTAATGTTTTCGCGAAACAGTTACGTCACCATGACGTCAACATTTTACCAAATGCACGTAGTTTAATTCACAAGCGGTCCATATAGCACGTGGTTATACCTGTTACTCTCATCGTTCGTTGTATAATACTGTTTCGCAGCTTCAATGAATTCTGCCTCTTGGATGACGCCATCTGCGTCTGTGTCCAACGTATCGAAATTGGCTTGGATGAACGCGTCAGGAACGCCACTGCAGCGAGGCATGTCCGCGTACTCGGTGAACGTAAGCATGCCGTCTTGGTCGTGATCCATGTACCCGAAGACAAAATGGTACATATTACGTAAGTTCTTTGAAGTTTCCGGGCTCTGCATCTCCCGCCTCATTGCGTCAACAAACTGACGCTCGCTAATACCTCTCTCCTGAACACTACGGGGTGTGCCTGGTCCTGAAAGAAAACGCAAAAATTATCATTATGAAGGAAATACTTTGCACACTACTCCATCATGTCTCAGAAAGAAATCATTGTTGGCAGAGGATGCAGTTGTCGCATGGTGATTATTCACATTTATTCTTGATTAGTGTTATGCGATTGTGTTAATCCATTATTCCTGATAATGAGGATGCCAATCAACGAAATTGGCTAATACGCAAAAGATGTGATAAGACGTGTGCAAAGGGAGAAAACCACGTTTTTTGAGTACAGTGGTACTGCGACGCACAGAGGGAAACAGGGAGGCAGTTGCACAGGCATACAGACAGACAAACATACAGAGAGACAGAGGTAGACAGGCAGGCAGGCAGGCAGACATGCAAACAGACAGACAGACAGACTGACAGGTAGACAAGGTAGACAGGCAGGCAGGCAGACATGCAAACAGACAGTCAGATAGACAGAAAGAGGTAGACAAGGTAGACAGGCAGGCAGGCAGACATGCAAACAGACAGTCAGATAGACAGACAGAGGTAGACAAGCAGGCAGATATGCAAACAGACAGTCAGATAGACAGACAGAGGTAGACAGGCAGGCAGGCAAGCAGACAGACAGACAGACAGAAGGCAAACAAACAAACAGACAGACAAGTTGTAGCTAACTGACTACTTGCCTTTACTGATGAACAGATGGCTGTGTGGCATCTCGTTAACAATATTTACCGAACAACTGAGCATAATCATGAGTAGGCCTAAGTGATTTACAGTAACTGGGACACACACACACACACACACAGAGAGAGAGAGAGAGAGAGAGAGAGAGAGAGAGAGAGAGAGAGAGAGAGAATGAGTCACCTGCGAAAAACTTATCCCACGCATCTGATTCCATCATCATAATTTGGTTCATTCTCTGCATGCTGTCCAGTTTACAACATCTTATGATGTGGACGCCGAGGGCCAAGAAATCCTTTCTGGTCAGACGGTTGTCGTGATTACTGTCTAGCCGGGCAAAAACTGTGCGCATCTTCCGCACCCACAACGCACCCTGAAATTACAGGCCGGGGAATAGAAGATGCGGGTAAGTTCCAAGTTCCAAAAAGAAAATGATTCAAATAAGCACGCTGAAATGATATTCAATTACTGGGATGTAGCTGAATAGATTTTTACTGAAATAGAGCACATAGAATTGTTCAGGTGTTTTTTTTTTAATGTAGTCTTTTGTGTTTCTATGTTAATTAGTGATTCTAAGGGACGATATAGTAGTATATTTTCTTATCATTAGGTGACAAAATTTCAATTTCAACATTTCATTTATTTTCTAAATGTATAAGCGGTATTTTATGCTGCCTTCACAGTGGAAAAAGGGGGAAAGGGGCATAAATATATTTTAAATCAACAATAATGATGACAATAACAATAATTATTATCTACTAATAATGATAATAACAAAAGTTTTATACAATGATAATTTCACTTGTACATGTACCTTCATCCTCCTGTTGCTTTGCATTCACTCGGGTTTTGCTTTAAATTTTTCAACTTTTCAGAATAATTTAAGCCCTGACGAAAATGCGATCTTGACAAGATGAATGAATTTTTTATTAAACAAGAACCACGTTTTCGAAATTTTCATTATCTTGGAATTTTTTTAAAACTATTTAAGATGAAAGGATTTCAATGTATTTAGTTGTGAAAATATGAGCAACAGGAGAATAACGTAAAATAATTAAGGAAGTACTTTATTCTAAAGCACAGTTCTATAATCAAATACCCTTAATTCCTAGGAAGAAAAAAATGCTATCAAAATAATATTTTTGGTAGATCATGTAATAAATGTGCATGGCTGTGCTTGTTACTGAATTATATCTGGAATATTTTGTAAAGATTCTTACCTGCCCATTAGCTGTACATAACTCTAAGAGTAACAGAAATGCTAAACCAAGAAATGTGGATAAAGCTCTCATTCTTCCGGGTTACAATATCCTTAATCTTGGTAACGACACACGCTTTCTGGCAGTCGGGCTTGAAACTCTTTGGCAGTCAATGCACGTACTGAACAGCTCCAGAATTAAGAAGACACTGTAAAACACCGGTATTTATAGTCTCAGTCCTTTACACCGAATTCAAATACCAATCACGTGATTGTTTAACTAGAAACTAGGACAGTTCACGAGGAGGTGAAACTTAAAGTAGACACACATTGGTTAACTGTAGGCGTGTCTTTAAGGTGGCTTAAAATATCACGATATCGAGTGCTACTTGGTAATGGGGGCGCACGCACGCAGACCACAGAAAACCTGCGTCCCGCTGTGAGTGACGGAACAGGTTGTTTTGAGAACTGGAGAACACGTGTTATTTACAGAGACATTGCACAAGAAAACAATTGAGATTTATTGCGACACAATGGCCGTTTGGTTCTCAGAACCGCAACATAAGGAAGATGCAATGTGCAAAGAAAATGGAGCAATTTTAGGACTGTTGTTTACACTAGTGGGCGTATAACTAGGTTGTCAAGTAAATTCACTTTTGATCGGTTAAAAACTGGTTTCAGTCCACGGGATTTGATGGATGACCAACTACTTGGGGTTTCAGATTTTGATCAAAATATCCTGACCATATTTTCCTGAAAATCTGATTTCGCAAGAATAAACCAACAGCATGAAAATCTGACTTCCTGGATTTCTGCACGTAATTTGCAGTTCCTTTCACACTTGAAAAAATTAAAAATCGACCATGAGGCAAGTTTACACATAAAAATTCATTAAGATTATGATAACACCGGGAGATTAGGGGGAGCAACATTATAGATATCAAAGTAAACATGAATAATTTGCCGTGTTGGCTAATTTTTATATTTGAAAATAAATTTAATGAATAAATTAAAAACACAAATGCAAATGAAGAAATGAGAAATACGTTGCGCTCTTCAGAGCATAAGAAATATAGGATAGTCCCTGACATGTTTTCAGAGGTTAAGTTTTAAGCCGCGTCTACTGTTTATTGTCTCTGCATCAAAATTTCAAGCGTTTCGTTAATTCCACTGGCCTAGTTTCCTTGCTTTTCTCCTTCTCCTTCTCATTTTTTTAGTAACTTAACAAATGGAAACGTCAAGTGAAAGCTGGCCAAGATGAGATAAAGAAATTAATGAATAAAGAAAAATAGAAAGAAAAGAAAAAGGGAAATAAAAGGCTATGAGAACAGCGTGTGATGACGTAGTGAAAAAAGGCAGACGAAAGTTGTTACCAAAAATAGAGACAGAAAATGTGAGTCCAAGTAATTTGTAAATAGCGATGATAGACCGAAGTGACTTATTCCCAATGAAATTATCGTTCTACGTAGATCGATCCAACTCCGAGGTGACTGTCGCTAAATGCAATCAGATTAACACGCCTCCTCTTGTTTCCAACGTACTTGTATAACCACCACCTATTCTTATCTGTATTCTACTCAACACCTAAAGGAGACGTGCTAATCTCTTAATGTGATTGCATTTCGCAAGACTCCCCGCTGAGCTGGAGTTATCTACATGTACGTAGAACGGTAGCTGCATTAGGAATGAACCCAAAGAAAGGCCGCACGTACAAAATACGAACAATAAATACAGTCCTGTGGAACCTGTAAAAAATTAAAATATGAGAAATCTCTTGAAGTTATGAGAAACATGTCAGGCAAGGACAAGACTAGACATAACAGTTGAAAAAGACCAAAACATAAGGTGAGATCTTAAACAGAGCGAGGCTCACAAAAACACACGATACAGATCCAGTCTGGAAAGATAATGAAAGTCATCAAAAAATCTGAGATTGCAAAAAGTGCCCAGGTTCAGAGAGAACAAAACAATCCCCATCAAGGAAAAGAAACTGAAAAGGACAGGAGGGGTGGGGTAGGACCAGGCACACTCTAAGGAAGCTACATACTAAAACAATGGGCATGCAGTCACTTGACTCGAGTGTATGTGACAATAATAGATCAACGGAATGAATATATTAAATGAAATAAAGGTCTGGTCCTCCAAAAAAGTCTGTAGGAAAACTTGGAAAAAGGAAAGGAATGACTAGATCTACCCGACACAACTCATGGTTTGTCTGTGAAAGCAGTCCTAGACAAAATCGTGTTTCGCTGCCTCAAGTTTTTCCTCGTGCTCTCCCTCTCACTTTTATCTGAGTTCGGGGACCATGATTTGTATTTTGATAAACCTTTTTCAGAGACATCATCATTCAAACACAGACTTTTTTACGTGCTAATGAAAAGATAAGACAACCCCTTAACCACCCCTTTCCCATTTTCTAGATGTCTGCAGTTGCATGACATTTCTCCTCGCTCAAGGGCATGCGTACATATTCACCCAAACGGTTCAAAAGTCTGCAGAAAGAAAAATGAAGAGAAACTGGGTAGAACGAAAACAATTGAATTTAATTAAAAAAAGATTATCATGATGTATGAACAATGCTTTATTTGATAGCCTGGTCCAGAAATCCTTTGATCCGCCCCTATCTGGGGGCTGTTTCACTAGGTTTTATTACAAGCAAGGCTGCATAAAGAAGGCGTGTTTCTTTACAGTTGGCTATAACTTGGCAATGACATGTTTTGTCCTTTCTAAAATATTTTGTGTTAGTTTGTGTCTATGTTGACATAAATTCTGAATATTTTGATAAATGTTTCATGTAAACGCAGACGCTAGCAATAGTTCAAATATTATAGATCCGCCTTTATCTTATTGTCATTTCTTTATGCAGGGTTAATTATTTGTTTTAATTAAGAGTATTATATTAATTTGTCCGTACATGTACTTTCACCTACCACAACACTGCTAGCTGTATGCTAGGTGTACTACTTTTTAGTCGGTTCATAACAAGTTGCATTCATGTCAAGCTTATATTAAGATGATGTTACAACAATTTTGATTTCCCCAAATGTTGAGATGATTGATAAAAAAATCCGACAGATTCGTCAAATGCAACACAATGTATTTGCCCTACTTTGTATATCGATTAGCCCAACGGCACTTGCTGCGGTGTAACTCTTTCACTGATCCGCTATTAAATTTGATTATGACCGACATAATGGAAGGCAAAGGGAGTAAAATAATTTCTAAGCCTACCTGGTAAAGCCTACTTTATCTTCACTAAATAATGATTCCAAGAAATGCCGTGTTAGAAAAGCTTAAATAATAAATAGATGTAGATTATTAAACCAATGAATAAAACATTGTAAACGTTTCCAATACCAAGTTAATCCAATAAGCTGCTGAAACATGATGGTAACTATATGTTAGTTAATTGACAAAGGTCAGATAAGTATGCAGGTTTAAATCAGGTGACAGATAAGTCAACAAATACATTCCCCTTTTGGCTCGTGCTCGCTGACGTCGTGAAACAGATCCCAGGAAGATCAACAGCAGAGAAAGGTCGTGCCAATAACAGCTCAAGAATTTTTGGAATTCTCAGCCCAGCTTGCACAATGCTCGTTTTAGCTCCGTGTAATAAATCATACCGCGGATTTTAATCGGGAGAAAGTTGGTTGGCCATCAACGTCACATATTTTTAATACGAGAGTGCTTGCGCACTTAAGTGATTGGAATGTTCTTGAGATTAAGGTAGAGCCGAGCGTGCTGTGCCAAGCGACCATATACGTAAATAAAATCAATAAATCAATAAAATGCGATCGACTATTCGATTAAAGTGTATGAAGGGAAAAATTCTCAAATGATGTAAGCTATACTGAGAAATGTCTGAAATAATGACAATTCTTTACCCATGGTTACGAAACAATCCTTG
This sequence comes from Lingula anatina, assembly GCF_051362555.1. Taxonomy (NCBI): domain Eukaryota; kingdom Metazoa; phylum Brachiopoda; class Lingulata; order Lingulida; family Lingulidae; genus Lingula; species Lingula anatina. The sequence goes on from NC_141770.1 coordinate 16,725,094, forward strand.
TTAATATGGTCACTTCACCAAATCACAACTATTTTTCTAAATATATTTCTTTAATGAATCGTCTGTCCTCCCAACCAATGTACTTTTTATTTTATTACTTTATTTTTCATTCTTTCTGTCCCCCTATTTATTTATTTATTTATTTATTTATTTATTTATTTATTTATTTATTTGTCCAATAATGTTTTCTTCACCAATTTGTTCCTGTAAGTGACACCCTTCAATGTCAAGATTCATCTTTTCAGTTCAAATAAATTTTCTTGTTAATACCAATTTCTTCATCATTTACCGAAATACAGGGAACTGCACGCGAAAACATAAATTTTTTAGTGCATTTTCATAACTTATGTGAATGAGGGCATTTTGTGCGTTTTCTATTTGATTTCAAGGTTAGTTTAACGGGCATTATTGTGACGTGAAGTACTCGTAACTGGTTACTCATAAAAACTCACTCGAACGTATGGTAAGCAAACATTGAAAGAAAACAATCCCAATTTGTTAATTAAGTGTTACGGTCCCGAGAAATTGATTGCTGAAGACTTTGGGGTTTTGCCAAAAACAAAGGGCTTTGCTTCGAGAAAACGAAAATAAGGCCGTGTGCCTGCGTTCGTTTTGTTTCTCGTTTTACCTGGTAAGTCAAGCCAACCACTGATTTTATGCCATTGAATGACATTGACACGTTCTTTTTGTCAATACACACTTATCACCCTGATTATCAGATGATTCACTCTGACTTGTTTTTTTTAAATATATATAGCAACGCACGCTAACGCCCTGCTAGTCCATCGCAAGCATGTTTGACTGTCACCTTCATCGGTAGATCAATCTGAAAACTATGTGTACTATATTGGAGCGATTGGAGCCCTACGTACATAGGGCGATTTTATCAAGTTTGTTGAAATAGAAAACTGATTTTGATTATTTTACATCATGGTAGACTAGTGTGATATTAATTAAGTGGTTTCGCAGTGGCGGATTTAGAGGGGGGTCAGGGGGGTCCTGACCCCCTCCCCCTCTGATATCTGGTCCCCTCTTGAAAGTAATTTTGACTAGCTGAATCATAGTTCTAAACCGTACCAAATGGCACCGTTCGCCCTCTAAAATAATAAAATTTATCGGGGCCCGCTGAAGGGCCCCAAACCCCACACCAAGTGGGGGGGGGGGGGGGGGGGGGGGGGGCGGCTTCACATCCGCAGACCCCCCCTTCAAATAATCCTGGATCCGCCCCTGGGTTTCGTATAGCTTTAAGATTCATCAATCGGTCAAGGTATAGCCCTTATAGCCGAATGTGATCCCAAGCAACTCCCAATACCCAAGAAGAAGAACACGACGGGAATTTTGACCGCCGAACCATTCGAATCCCGTACCAGTACGTTAAACAAACTTGGTGTACATTTCGTTTAAAGATTCTATTTCAACTTTCAATGCTACCAGGTAACAAACGGATTTTAAAATAGTGAATAAATCAAGGAAGAAGGAATCTGAATATCGGTTGTGTTAGGTGTGCCAATAAGCTATATACACATATATAAGGCTCATTGGGTGTGCTTAGTGGATGCGAATGCGCCCAGTTGATTGTGCTCTCTCTCTCTCTCTCTGTGTGTGTGTGTGTGTGTGTGTGTGTGTGTGTGTGTTGGCGTAATGATACGTGATATGGTGTGAAAATTCTCAGATTATGATGGAAGCCACGAAATATTTTGGTGATTTGGAATTTTGGCGGAGAGAGAGAGAGAGACGCATGCAACCGCGTGTGAATGTATGTACAGAACGAAAGACTCCTTGTGTCTGTTAGCATTGAGTCTGTACCATTTTCAAGTGTAGGGTAGCACATCCAACATAAGCATCCAAGCAGTTTTTCGAGCACTGGTTATTTAAAGAGCGACTATATGTCATGTTTGTCGTTTATTTGAAATAATAAAAACGTCCAATAAAAAGAAAAATCTTCAGTCTTTTTCACTTCGGTTTTTGATTAAAAAGAAAATCCATCGGCTGTTCAACGAGATCCATTCTGTTCTGTACGCCGCCATAAGTCCACCACGGTCAATGTCTTCTTAACATCTTTAAAAATGCAGGATTGTCCTCGGTCAGTGTGGCTACTAATGTTCTTTGATGATGCAGATAAGTTCTCTGGCGTCCCTTACGACTTTGTCAAAAACCTCATGAATACTTCCTTGGTGAGACAAAGCAGCCGGACAGCCATGTAGCCTCGGCGTCTCCGTTTTTTGCAACGTAGTAATACACAGTGGGACGCAGGAAACCGTGATTTCTTTAAAAGCGAAAGTTGGTGTTTTCAGGATCACCTTCAGAAAATACGCAATGCGTACTCTGTTTAGACACTTCTCCTGGTGGTGTAGACTGCTTGCTTCCAATGGTATGGGCACTGGCATTAAGATATTGTCAAAGGTGTTCTCCTCTCCGTTTTCGATAAGAACGGGCAATAATAATCGCGAAATTGGTGTTTGGAAGCGGTAGTGTTTTGTAAGCGTGCATTTGACTCGCACTGTTTGATATAAAATACACTGAATTTCGGTTATATTTAGACCGGTATTATTTTCAACGTGAATGTCAATTGGTACAGTCTCCCCTTCCGTGAAAATTCTTTTGGGCATGTGTAGATTGCATTTTAAGGACCATACCCCACAGAAATAAATTTGTCGTCTAAGTTCTTGAACAGGATTCTGAAATTCTTCAGGCACCAAGTCGTTAGGAAGAACGCGGGAGACGAAGGCTTCAGCAATAGTGGAGTGAACCTTTGCGCCACCTTTCGTATAAAAAGTTGCCTTGACTTCGTATTTGATTCGTGCACCTTTTATGTTGTTCCCAACCTTCAAAGTGCTTGGAATGGCAACAGGCAAGAAGAATTCAAAGGGATAAATGTTTCTGCCTTTATTAAGTTTCTTGCCAGTGGTGTTATCTTCCGTCCAGAGGAGATCGTGTATTGTTAAGAATATCTTAGATTTTGTGTGCAGAGCACGTCCCATGTCGTCTTTTGACATGTACCAAAATATATGGCGGCCTGTGGAAAAAAAAACAAGAGAAATTAAATAGGATTCTAATGTGACTATCATTCACATACCATTTCTAACAAGAAAAACAGAGGAAAAATTATGAGCATGTCTCCACCCTATTACATCCCAGCACCACCTTCATGCTAGACATTGCAATATAGGCAGTACAGATTACTGTCATTTTTATGAATAAGAAAGATAATCAAGTGAGATGTTCAACCATCTTTCTTTCTGCCAAACCTCTAAATGTTTCTTAACTCAAATTCGTCTATTTCGCTTGATACGTGTACAGATTGTCGAACCATCTTATTGTGCTGAAAACTGAGGCAGTACTTTCACGTCTTTTAATTCGGAGAAAAAATTATAAGTAATTGCACGTATTTTTTTATGTTTTTTTTTCTTTTGTTAATTGATTAATTCTTTTGTGTTTTCTCTTTTTTACAAAATGAATTTATTCTTAGGCCAACCTTTAAGCGTGACTTCGAGAGCTGTAATTTCTATGGCCCCACCCAGTTCTAACAGGACCTGTCCCTCCAGTCTCTCCCCCGGGACATAGATGTACTGCTGAAGGCTGGCCGGGGTCCTCTCCCCCTTACGGACGCGTATCTTCAGGTAAGGGTCTTTGTTGACGGACGTGGTGAAGGAGTTGATCTTCTGAGCAGCTTCTTCTTTCTCGCGTCGGCGTCTTAGGCAGTTCATGGTGTAGTATTACTGATAATATATATAAAAATATGTAAAAATTCAAATGGGATAATATGTAGATATTGCTGAATTGCTTTCTGTTGACTGTAAAACAATACAGCAAGTTTTTAAGTATCAAGATTTGTACAATAAACAAATGCAAGTGTACATAAAAGGCCTATCCCCTTTTCCAAGTCTTGGCCTTGACATGTACTATGTGCGATACTGGAATAAATCATGAATATATGTATTTAGGCACACATTAACTCAGACAACTGAGATATAGCCTTGCCTTGCCAACATTAGCCTAGATATCATTGCCTACGCGGTGACCACAGAAAGATATTTTGTCGTGTACAAGTATATGCAGAACTAATACGAAATGGCCTTCCCACGCTCAGCTGTCACCTTGATTGGTTAATGAATCCAAAAAATGTTTAACCTGACTTACATCTAAGGATATATGCATCACGTTAGTCTACCATAATGGAAAACAAGAACCGAATAGGTGCATTACTTTTATAGAATCGCCTAGTATTCGGCCCTCTGTACAATATATGAACTAATAGGAGACTGTGCAATAAAGAGATTCAGTACAAACGTAAAACATTCAAATCACCCCCAGAAAAAGTACATCTAAAAAAAAAAAAAGAAAAGAAGTAAATAAAAAACACTGCATCTTGCCGTTCTTCTTTTATTAAGCCAGAGTTCATCTCATAGACTAGTGTGGTATTCTTGGGCAATTTCATGTTTTTTTTTAATTCATTAAATTCAAGGTCATAGTCGAGCATGAAATTTACTATTTATTTTTATTTTTCTGTGAACGCCCTTTCTGTTTTTGAACTTCACCATGTGAGACTGACAGTACGATTTAAAATTTTTATACAAATATGATTTCGTCCATTTTTTGAAAACATTTTAATATCCCAACGGACCTCTCTTCTAAAGGTAGGAAACAGTATACTTGGTTCCAAGGACAAAGTGACAATTTTAATCATTTGACCAAAGGAACCAACACATACGTAGAATCGTGAAACCAATTTTGTTGCTTAATATCCGCACGTTATTCGTAGGGTTTTGTCTTTGGCTCGTATGCCACAACTCAGCATGAAGGTACACATTAATAAAAGACCATAGACAATACTGCCTTACCTGAAATGATGATTTATTCACCGAGCAATTGACTTAAAAGGCAACTAGAATAGACCACTCTACTAACCCCTACAGATAAGGGGTTCATCTGGGTTCACCTTTAAACGAGGTGTCAAATATTCAGCAATAAGCTACACCAAGCAGTGGCCTGTTTGCCTATGCAGGGTATTTTCGCAATTAAGGGACGATTGAGATATAGATATATTACAAAAGTGATAATATAATGCTGTGTGTGTGTGTGTGTGTGTGTGTGTGTGTGTGTGTGTTATTTTACTAATTACAGTTTGCGGCAGTGAGTGAATAAATGAGGACGTATGCCATCGCGTGTGGACGAGTGTTTATTTGTGTATGTGCGCGTTCGTTTCTGACCTCGCTTAAATTAATATTTCATACGTCGATAAGAAAGTTGATTGGCAGACACACGCTAATAAACAGGGTGACCCATGGTTACGTGCAAGTAACGTCAAACATTACAGATCATAATATTCGTGTTATTAATAGGCAACAGTATGTCAGAGAAGAATTTCATCAGCTGTGTTAAGTTATAAGAATGATTTGAATTTTTCTTCAGTCAACAGCTAATATTGAGATAGGTTTTACCTCAGGCCACTTGGTGTAGCTTATTGAAATATTGGAGGTAAAACCTATCTCAATATTAGCTGTTGACTGAAGAAAAATTCACATCATTCCAACAGTATGTTATTATAGGTTCTAATTTCCCCATACGGAATACAGTGCTGTACATGAAATAAGATTTGTAAAATCAACAAATTTTATAATAAAGATAGCGCCCGAACTCGAGTGTTACCACCTCGCGCGCCAATTTCCACTTAAAGCACAGCCGTTCGACTTCCACAAGACACTACTGTTTGTGTCTTATAAGGTTCTTGCCTTAGGACCTACCAGCGCACTCATAAAATAAAATATAGGTGACTACACGCTATCATACACACACAAAAGACAGATGCACAGAGGACATCTAGACACGCTGGCACGAACATACACGCACGCGCGCACACACACACACCCTTCGGTCTGGTGCTCACTACTCACCGTCTCTGGTTTCAATAACAGCATAAGTGCGCTTGATAACTTCTTTTAAAGGTAGTACTTACTGTGGGTTGAATGCCTATTCGACGTACATGTAGTTGTACATGCACGCCATGCTGTTTATCGCGATAAATAACAATTAGCAACTTAATTTGAAATTAAGCGGCACAATTCCCTCACAGTAGTAACATGTGGATGATAGAGAAGAGCATTAGGATGCTATTCATATTCAACAACGAACATAACAAGCCTTACCTGTAACCCGGCGTAAAGTATGCTACATCTCGCAGTAATAAATTATACAGTCAATGAAGATTTAGCTTGTAAAAACACAGAAACAAAGGCACTGTACAGGAATGGCTGTCGGAGTATTCAATTTTTTATGTATTTAGTACAAAAAAGAAAACTAAGAAAACGCAACACAGACCAAGTTATGTGTTTGCGTGAGAGAGAGAAAGAGAGAGATAGCTTTAACATGTGTTAGACAGATTAAACCGCTGCACCGAGTCGTTAAGGCTAAGGTCACGCAACACGTTATCCAGGGCAAGGGCCTCAATGATGGCCATTAATATTGTATATGATGTGCTGCTGAGGTAAATATGGTATACACAGGCGAGCGACTGGGGTCATCACATTGGATATATCCGGAAAATGACAAATACAAAATGAAATCAAAGTTTTTGTAATTCATCTGTTGTACACTTTACTATTTCAATACTTTAATTTCAAGATCATACAGCGTCTTTCGCAACAATCTTTATCAAATAAAATTAATAATGCTGTGTACTTGGATAGGCCCCAAATTGTTAAAGCGCGTATGTATGCTATGTCAGACATTACAAACAATGGTGAACCAGAACGAAAATTGTGATTTTTCTGTATTCTGCTGCCATTAAAAGCGCCAGTGGCACATCTTCTACAGTATATTTCGCTCATTTTCCTGCACAGTTCCAATCTAAATGTTTTGATGCGATATATTTTGACCACGCACTGCCAAACATATTAAAAACTTGCTGCATCTGGGTTATTTTAAATTTTCAGCTAGGTCCTGTACACTAAGAAAAAGGTTGGTTCGCTCGTGTCTTAACTGAGTAAAGATAATAATAGCAAACATAGACGTTTCAGCCTGTCTCAAAATTTTACCTGTCCGCTTTCCTGTTAGTTCTCTGTACAACAGTTGGATACAAATAAGCGCTTGTATTTCCCGACTTCAACTCGGTCTCCTTCCTGAGGCTAGGAAAATACATAACTGCCCTCGTTCTTAACTCTCCTGGTGTGAATTTACATGGAGTTATATGCCCTTACTTCCCTCTACCGGGGTCGCAGATCAATTATGTGCACTTTTCTCCAACTAGGCAAAATGAGCCATGAATTAACCAGAGTCAAATATTTAATGGAGAATCAATCTGTGTCCCTAGTAGAGGGTAAATCGCTACTACATACTCGGTCAACAGTGTCCTAGGAGTCAGAAAGCAGAATATTTGAACACAATGCTTAATAACATACAGCGCCGTATTATACACATGTAAACGAATAATAAACAAAAATTCGGAAAAAAGACTAAGATATATCGTGCAGTTAAATTTGTTTTACGATATTGCATACGTATTACACTGTATGTTACATACATGGCGACGATTGAAACAGTCATGATAACACTACCGTTTTTCTTTGTTATTTGGATAGCTCACAAAGAAAAATAATTGAGATGTTGTTATAGCAACCTGTCCATCGCCCAACAGAATATCGACGTACATAAACACAGAGGTAATATGTTTCAGTTAAAGAACTAGGTGTTCCAAAATTTCTTGTCGATGATAATGCTGTTGCGCCACTCTCCCTCTTGCTGTGAGTCGCTTCCGCCAATCCAGCCCAATGAACTTTTTAGCGTACCTGAAATTGTTACATGTTTATTATATTTCAAATCCACACAGGCAATGTATTATTTATCGAAAGATTGTTTGAACAAATATATTCCCAAAAACTGAAGATCATATGTTTTCATAAAGGTTGCGAAGAAGGCAGGTTAACTCGTATGTAAAAAGGTGTACAACGCATCTTCCATATTTTTCGTCAACAATTGTAATGTTACACTTTGAACTCATTTTATGCGTCGAAAAACATGTACTCGCTACTTCTCTTCAAAATGTCAGCCGTGATGCTCTGTTCACTCCTCGAGGTGATTTCTGACAAGCAGCCGCCTCTCCGTTCGCAAAACATGCGGTCAGGACTTCAAAGTGTTTCTTAACAGATAGTCACCGAGACTCTCAAATTGTGGAGGATGTTTTGGTCCTATATTATACAAACGTCAAGGTTAGAGTATAAACATTATTTTACTAATTATAGGTAAACCGAGAGAACACGCGTCCCAACCCCGTTTCTGGGAACGTCACTGCATATGGCACAGTTAATGAAATATAGATGATGAAATAGATTTAAATTTCTTTTTAATTATTTTTTTCACCATTCTATGGCATTCTGAATCCAGATATGTTGCATGTATACGACACTATTGCTGTATACAAAGATTAATTAATGACAAGACTCTAATCAGCGGAATAAGGTGCACTTATGAAATCTGGTTGTGGTCGGAGGAAGCTGGCTGACTTGTAGTCTAGCAGGAGTTGTGGTTGTGGGTACACGGGTTGCATTCGTAGCAGTTGTTTTGGCTGTGGTTGCGGGTAGGCCTACGTTTACGCAGCTGCTGAGGTTTACACTCCAAGTACATGTTCTTTATTGAATAATACAGAAAAGAAGTTTACTTAAAGATAAATGTATCTTCATTACGAGAGTGAAGCAAAATCTAGAAAAAGATCACTCAAAAAAGGAATTTGGTTCGTAATCCTGCGAAGGTTGTTTGGCTATGATATACCTTGGGGGAAAGGTGGAATTTGAAGGAAAATTACATTTTAATACAATATGGAAGAGTATAACGTTCGTTTTGTGGACTCTTTACTTGAAAAGATTATCGCTTGCGCCTGGGTACTTATAGACATGTATAGCTCAGGTCACGTTATCTTTGTACGTTATCTTTGTTCGTTATCGTCTGTCCTAAACACAAGACCCTCACAGGGCCCCTTATGGAGTTTTCCAAATTCCAGTGATACAATATAACATGTATTATTTGTGTCTAAATGGTCGTATTAAAAAAACTTGTAAAGTAAGAAATCAAGACACGGTTCAGTCAGAAAATCCATATAATATTTTTATAGCCATACATCAAAATAAGCCTAACATAGGCTATTTTTCGTATACTTCAAGTGTTACTAAAGAAAAGCAATCCGATCACACTTTTTCATTTCTCTAAAAACGGACAGGGCTAATCCACCACATTAAGTGATATTTCTGGTTTCTTCGTTTTTTGCACCAAAATATACGCAGGCTCTGTCTGAACCTGCAAGCTTTTAACTTAACATTATTGTCATTACTTTACTTATATCATTTTCATATTTTTTTAGTTTTTACTTCTTCCTTTATCTTATTATTATTATTATTCATTTTATTTATTTATCTATTTTTGGTGGGGGCGACCAATTTCTTTAAATACAATTTGAGTCAAAACTTACGGAAACTAGTACTTCATGTAGCCGAACATTGGAAAACGAATGCAAATCTAAAGTAACAATGTAAATCTTGTACGATTCGTTGTGGAGAAACTGAACAATGGGTGAATATGAAAATCAGAGAAACGCTGATATAATGTCATGCATTTCTAGTTTATTGCGTTCGTCTAATGTTACACAAATCGTGGGACTTAATTTCAATTTCGCCTTATAATGTAACATGCACAGTATCAACGATCTTAAAAGAATGATACAGTAACCATACCAATATTTCAATTATTGGGAGTAAACTCACAAATAAAAGGAAGGTTGGCGGAGTTTATACAATCATTCAATCGCCCGATAAAATTTCCGTATGTCTTCACACACAAATAATTTTGTTCGGTCGAACCATTAGGCTCTCCCGGTTCCCAAAACGCCTTGTCTATAATGGTGTTGCTGCTCACCCAGCGCCATCTTCCCTCTTGTTGTGCATCGTTTCCACCAATCCAGGCATGATCTCTCACAGTAGCTGAAACAGATGTCAGTTATTTATTTATTTATTTATTTATTATTATTATATTTTTTATATTATTTATTATTATTATTGTATTTTTATATTATTTATCATGTTATTATTTTTGAAATATACCCATGTTATAAGAAAATGTAGTCCATAATTATTTATTGAAGATTTATCGAACAAACTTATTTCTAAAACCTCAAGTTTATGTGTTTTACGATAAAGATGGGGGGGGGGGTAAACTATATTCAAATCGGAGATATGTGACATATCTTTCAATTTTTTCAGCAACGTGAGTATTAAAGGGGGGTCCTGTACTTATCTCACACGTTTAAAAAACATTTACTCACTATTTCTCTTCATAATGTCTGCCATGATGCTCTGTTCACTGGCGGAAGTGATTTCTGCCAAGTAGCCACCTCTCTGTTCACAATACCCTTTAGCACCCTGCCAGGACGTCTTGAAGTTCATAAATATATAGCAACTACCACCGAGGCTCTCGGATTTTGGAGGACATTTTGGACCTTTGTTATATAATATAATATAATATAATATAATATAATATAATATAATATAATATAATATAATATAATATAAAAACGCCATCTACAAAATATTGCATTTCTCTTAGTTACATGTGGATCAAGATAACACTTGAATCTCGTATAGGTTTTCTTATGGTCCTAAACAGATGATGAAATAAATGTTTTTCTTTTCCAATTAAATCTCTGTAATAGTTGGTATTCAAAATTCGAAATATGCTACATGTATGAAACACACTGTGGCATTAACTTGAATTCACAACAGGTTATTATCAATGAAAGCAAGTGCACTTATGAAATAAAGCCCCGTGCGTACTTTTGGTTGTGGTCGGAGGAAGCTGGGTTGTAGTAGGAGTTGTGGTTGTGGTTGTGGTTGTGGTCGTAGGAAGCTGGGTTGAAGTCGGAGTTGTGGTTGTGGTTGTGGGTACACGGGGTGCATTCGTAGCGGTTGTTTTAGCTGTGGTTGCGGGCACTGTGCGCTGCTGCTGAGCCTTACACTCCAAGTACATGTTCTTTAAATATTACAGAGGTAAATTTTACGAATATGAATTGATAAAGTTAAATGACAATTATAATCTTTGATTTTTCCGAGGAAAAATGCATTTGTTAAAAATAGTAGGCCTACGCTTAAAAAATCGTATGTCGCTAAAGAGGGATGCTCTTTCGAGTTAAATGAAGGGCTAGTTACCATATTTAAAGGTGAAGTATGTTATAAGGAAAAGTGCATTTGTTTAAAATAGTACATATAAAAGCTCGAATTACGCTAAAGACGGGATGCACTTTCGAGTAAAATGAAGGGCTAGTTACCAAATTCAAAAAGGTGCCAAAATATGTAATTATTGACTGTGCTTAGAATTGACGGGGGATGCAAATCTACAATTGGACCTGAAAGAACAATGAAACCTCGAACAAAGAACATGTTAAACTTAACTAAACTGCAAACTTCCAACCTTTAAGTGGTCCAAATTAGCGCGTGCCAAAGCGAGTTCTAGATCAATGTCGTAGGTAGCCGACTGTTCAGACTGTCGTCTGCCAATAAGCGAATGTGTTCCCAGGACGTCAACCACGTTGCGGCATTCCTTGAATAATATGTCATTCATGGATTTGATCCGAAACGTCAAATTGTACAACTGCATCTTTTTCAAGAAATCATTTTGAGAATCTGAAAAAGTTCCGGAGACGAATATAACAAGAGGGACGAACACAGAGATGCGCGCCATCATTAATAAGGACAAATTGCCAAACAGGAGAGGCTGTGTTGCTTTTCATTGATATGGGACCCATAACTAGGTTAGGCAGAATGACGTATTTCATTGCAGTGGTCTTCGAAATTTCTTTGTCACACCATATTCCATATGGCTCAATGCTAGTCCATTAATAAAATTCCCTTGACTTATCGTCAATCCAAAATATAATAAATAATACTTACCTCTACTTCAACAAAATATCTGACACCAAGCAGTGGGTAGGGATTTTTACTTATCTATTTTATTTTTGGGGAATAAAAATAAAACTGTAGCTTAACAGAAGGTTAGATTATTCTAAGTTGTTCAGAACTTTTAGTCGTGGGATGATGAACATGATTTTCGGTTACATAGGGCAGGTTTGGGTTGTTTTACCATTTTTTGTTTTGCATTTTTTTTTTGTAATGCATCGCAGCAAACCAGTAATCATACTGCAGTTAAATACTTTTGGTAACTGAATTTACCTACGCCAGCTGCGTTTGTGAAATCAGTATATGATATTCCAGCTAGTCGAGCTGATAAAAACTTATCCCGTAATAGGAACGCAATGGGAGCACTCACACCTGTTTCGTTTAGTATACATTTTGTCACCCTGATATTCAGAGGTCATTGAAAATTCACCTAATGCCTGTGCCGTATCTGTATGTGGTGTATTTTGTAAGGTTTGCTCAGAACACCAACATTCCAACAAATGTCCAACATTCACGCTTCTTCACAAAAATATGCAACTAAGGATCACAGAACCATGCACGCTCCTCTTATAAAGGTTCTGTCACACCTAGCATGTAGCAGTAACGGACGAGAATAATTTGTCAATAGGTAGAAGAACGGAAGGAGTTTGTTCGTCATACACGTCTCGAGTACACAGGCAAACACTTGTGTAAGTTCGCATATCCGGAGAGGGACGAGGAGTATGCAAAAATCTCTCCCTGCATAAGCAATTAAAAAAACTACTTGTAATGTCGACTGAAACTCGGGGTAACAGCATATTTTGCTAGCATCAGTTTACTGGTGCAGCTTTCACCAGTGTCTATCTTCCTTACAAATGTGACGCAAAAGCCACGAACTTAATTGTTGCTTAAAAACGGCTCAAGAACGCAATTTTGTGAACCGTTTTAGATATGGAATACTGCAAATTGGTGGTGAAGGGAAAATGTTGAAGTTTTTAGGAAAATTAGTTTTTTGTTACATAGGTCTAACATTCTTTTATTAGTCTCCTGTAAAACATGAGAAGATTACCGTTTGATTGTAGCTTACCTCACCTAAACTGTGTTAACGGTCATCGATTCCAAATAAGACACTCTCGCAGGGCTCTTGGATGACTTTTCGAATAAAACAATATGCCCGATATTTAAACTTTACAGAAGTTATTGAGAAAAGCTCAAATAATTTATGAAAACACATGGTTCAACCAGAAAATCCATATATTATATTTTATTTTATAGCCATATATTAAAATAAGCCTGTCATATTTTTGTATATACGCGCTCGTCAAGGTGTAACAGAAGAAAATCAATCTGATCCCATTTTTTTTCATTTCTCTTCGACAAAAACGCTAAGAGGGCTAATCCAATTCATGCAGTGACATTTGTAAACATAATGCAAAGTAACAATGTAAAGCTTGTTCTGGTGAAACTGAGGAATGGGTGATCAAAAAAAATCAGAAAACGCTGAGATATGTCATGCATTTTGAGTTTATTGCGTTCGTCTAATGCTACACATATCGCGGGACTTAATTACAATTTTGCCGTAAAATGTAACATGCGCAGCGTCAACGATCTTAGATGAATGATAGTAACCATGCCAATATTTTAATTATTGGGAGTAAACTCACAAACAAAAGTGGATTTGGAGTCGTCTGAACTATCATGCCATCGCCCGATAGCATCCCCATATGTCCTCGCACACAGATAATCCGTTCCAGGATCATAATGAGACTCATATGACCAAAACGGCAAGTCGATGATGGTGCTGCTGTTCACCCAGCGCCAAACTCCTTCTTGCTGTGCGTCACTTCCACCAAGAAAGGCGTAATACCCCACAGTAGCTGAAATAAATGTACTTTTTTTTAACACCTATGTTACAAAATAAATTTTAGTTCTTATTTATTTGTGGAAGATTTATTGTACATCCTTATCCTAAAACCTCAAGATTGTGTATTTTACGTTAAAGATGTTTGGGTGGCGGAGTAAAACTAAATTCAAATCGGAGATATGCGACATATCTTTCAGTTTTTTTTCAGCAGCGTGAGTATTAAAGCGCCCTGTACTTATGTTATGTTTTAAAACATGTACTCACTATTTCTCTTCAAAATGTCAACCATGATGCTCTGTTCACTTGCCGAATTGATTTCTGCCAAGTAGCCTCCTCTCTGTTCACAGTACGCTTTAGCACCATGCCAGGACTTTTTTACATTCATATACAGATAGCAACTACCACCGAGACTCTCGAATTGTGAAGGACATTTTGGCCCTATAATATAATATAATATAATATAATATAATATAATATAATATAAAAACGCGATCGTTTAAGTATTGCATTTTGATTAATTACATGTGGGCCAAGATAACACTTGACCCACTCCCTACCCATGATACCCAGCTGTTAATTGGAATAATGAATCTCGTATAGTTGTCTTATGGCCCTAAACAGATGATGAAATAAATATTTTTCTTTTCCATTTGAATTTCCTTTGGCATTCAGAATTCGAATATTGTGGTATCAAGATGGATTTTTAACGGGTTATTATTATTATCAATGAAAGAAAGTGCACTTATGAAATAAAGCCCCGTGCGTACTTCTGGTTGTAGTCGGAGTTGTGGTTGCGGGTACTGTGCGCAGCTGCTGAGCCTTACACTCCAGGTACATGTTCTTTAAATATTACAAAGAAAAAAGTACGCTGAAAAAATCGAATGCCGCTAAAAAAGGATGCTCTTTCGAGTAAAATGTAAGGCTTATTACCGAATTCAAAGAAGGTGAAATATGTTATAAGGAAAAGTGCATTTGTTCAAAAAAGTTCATTTAAAAAATAGAGTTACGCTAAAGAATGGATGGTCTTTCGAGTAAAATGAAGCACTAGTTACCAAATGCAAAGAAGGTACTGAAATATGTTATTATTGACTGTGCTTAGAATTGATGGGGGAGGGGCGGTGCAAATCTACAATTGGACCTGAAAGAACTATAAACCTCAAACAATGTCCATGTTTAACCTAACCAAATTGATTCCAACCTTTAAGTTGTCCAAATTAGCGCGTGCCAGAGCGAGTTCTAGATCAATGTCGTAGGTAGCCGACTGTTCAGACTGTCGTCTGCCAATAAGCGAATGTGTTCCCAGGACGTCAACCACGTTGCGGCATTCCTTGAATAACATATCATTCACGGATTTGATCCGAGACATCAAGTTGTACAGCTGCATCTTTTTCAAAAAATCATTTTTAGGATCTGAAAAAGTTCCGGAGACGAACATAACAAGAGCGACTAACACTGAGATACGAGCCATCATGAAAGGACAAATGGCTATAGGAGAGGCTGTGTTGGTTGTGATTGATATAGGACCCATAACTAGGATGGGAAGAATGACATGTTTCATTACAGTGGTCTTCGAAATATCACTGTCACATTACAATTAGCTTAATATCTTACATATGACTCAGTGCCAGACCAGTTTCGTTGAATAATCGTCAATCAGAATAAAAACCAATGATATCCTTACCCCCACTTCAACAAAATATCCGACATGTCGTCTGAAGTGGTTCAAACTCCTATCTGTAGGCCTAGAAACATGCATATGAATTTCGGTTGCACAAGGCGAGTATACAGAATATTTTCCATCTTTGTGGCGAATTTTTAAAACATACATGTAGGCCTATTTATCAGCATATGAAAATTATATAATAGTATACATGTATAGGGTATAAAAATGGCAAATCGCTTTAAGTATTATATGCTCATCTTAAAGAACCTAAAAATATAACCAATTAACTAATATATATATATATATATATATATATATATATATATATATATATATATATATATATATATATATATATATATATTGATGACGGAGAAAAACGTTTTATAATGATAAATACTGGAACAGTAAGATAAGAATTAGTACATTGCAGGGGAGGGGATCTTGCACATTGAATCACAATACGGCAGCAGCGATACTGTGGTAAAATACTTTTGGTAACTTAAAAAACCTACGCCATCTGTGTCTGTGAAATACATATAATCTCTTAGCTAGTCGAGGTGATAAAAATCTTATACTGTAAAAAGAACTCAATGAGAACGCGCGCCTGTCCGTTTTATCTCAGTTTTGGGACACCTGTCTAGACCTGTCTAGACCTGTCAGGCCTACATGTAGTTGTTTGTCAGTGTTCCTAATATTTAAAAGAACGACAACTGATCGTATGAGATTCATACTTCACAATAAAGATATTGTAAAACAACTCATAGAAAGATAATAAATTCCATTTAACCATGCCACCAAAACAGCTGTCATCACAATTATTCTGGAATATGTGCTTGCCATCAGGCTGCGTGGACCTTCATAGATGGCAATACCGCCGTAATAATCTCTTACAGGATTATTACAAAATATATATAGGCCTACTTTTAGGAGAAAAAAAAGACAGAGACTAGCTTTAAATGTCGGAATGGATTCATTCACCATCGGTAGGTATGGGAAAATCGTCGTTTACCCAGTGAGCGTGTGCGTGTGTGCTTGGAGTCTAAAGGGGATTAAAAGCGACAGTTAGGGATTCCATACCGCCGTTTCTCCTCTACTCCTACCCATTACCTAGCATCCCTGAACACGGAGGGTAAAAAACTACGCACCTACAGCACCTTCAAAAAAGATTTTAAAAGAGAAATATACATACAGTTAATCCACAAATCCAAAGCTACTACATTCCTTTGCAAATTCAGAATATAAGTGCACACAATTTGGAAATAGAAAAGAGGAGACACAAGAACCCTAAAATACCGATAGAGAAAAGGCTGTGCACGGTGTGCAACATGTGGTCAGTTGAAGATGAGTTCCATTTCATGATGATATGCTCCACTGATAGCCATATTTTTTAACCAGGTTAAAGATATAGGCCTATTGGACAGTGAGTCCATCAGTGAACTTTTTATTACCGTACTGCAATGTAATGATTTTGATATCGCAAAATGCACAACTGATTTTCTTTATGATTGTTTTAAAGCTAGGGATATGAAAATTGCATCCATGCTGAATAAAACCTAGATAATTTGATGATGCAGTTTTCATATCCCCCTATATAATAGTTAGTTTAATATAGGCCTAAGGTTTAGTGCAGCCTATTCTAGTTGGATCAGTTTTTTTTTTTTTATCCCTATATTAATCTAAATTGTGTAGTACTTGTACTTTCCCTGCATTAGTCTAGACATTATATAATGTAGGTATCAAACTGTTTATGGTAATCACTCTGCGTATTACTTCTTGTATTTGTATTTGATCATGACCGGATGTAGGGCGAGCCGCGATTGTCAATAAACTTCTGAATCTGAACCCATTTGGTTCATGTGGTTTCCAAAAGTTTCCTAGGCGAGAATAGACTGTTAACTGGGGATGGGGGGGGGGGGGGGGGGGCATCTCGATAGTCCGAAGGTTCATTGGTCCGAAAAATGGTGACAATAAACCTTCGGACTTTTCTTTAAAAAAATAAATGAAAAAAAAAAACATAAGGATAACAAGCTAGGTCTCCCACGAAATCGTAAATTGTTATCATATAGGGCCTGGTTCTGGGTTTAGAAAACGTAACCTTATAAAAATGATATTCTTCACCTAACAGGCGCAGTGACAACTATCCATTCACACGATCCAAACATTATATCACTGAAAATTGTGTTAGTTGAGCACGCACCCATTGTGCAACAGCATTTCGTGATTTTTGGGTCAAGGTCACCTTGTAGAACTTCAGCATGGCTCTTCAAAGTTATTGCAAAGCTGCCGTTTTATACAAATATTTCGGCCATGGAGCAAAACTTGTCGCTGCGTCGGGACAGACAAGATCAGCGTAAGTATTCCTGTAGAAGATTCACGGCTGAATGTGCTGTCATACCGCCTGTATTGAACTAGAATAGCGGGTTGTCTGCTAAAGTTGATCACGGTTTGATCACATGTTAAAGTAGATTACTTTGTTTAAAGTGTGTACAGTATTTTAAACGATACGGGCTACAGCAACATGTACTGTGGTGTTTGTGGTTGCTGTTCGTCGCCATCTAATAAGACCTGCAGCACATCTGCCCCCTTTTTTATTCAAAGATGATGGCTTTTATATACATGTACTGTTATAGTACTTGTCTTGTGTAATTTCATGCACTACAGAACTGCAGTGCATATATTACATTCATGTCTTTTCCATGCCCCAGCTGGCCAAGTTACTCAATGCATATAAAAATTATAATATGTTGCATTGAAATTGCATTTATTCTAGAATGGTCTATAGCAGTGGTTCATGACACAATATTATGACCTATAGTACGCTATGCATATTGCATGTGGCTGTACTAGCCAGTAATACAGTTATGTAATACTAAAAGCTCACATCACCTTTGTTAAAGCCAAAATTGACAGTAACTTTGTCCGGATATGATGTCTTCCTTTAAATATAAATTGGGCACTGTTACTTAGAAATTCCACAATTGTGTATGGAACCATTTAACTACCACTTCTTGATAACAAATAAATTTAACCTTTTAAACTCTTACATAACCAGTACTGTGGAAGGGAGTCAATTCTCATGATTATCCCATCATGTCATTCATGAATAATGAATAATTCTTTCATAGCAATGGCAGGTACATCTTCTAGTAACTCTTGTGCATGAACCTGCAAAGTTCAGTTAGTGTGAAGTTGGTAATGATTTTTTCCTGTGCTCCGGTTATGTAGAAATGTCTATTTATTGTTCGAAATAGCTTGGTTATGCCAGGATCAGTTTATGTTAACTGTTACTGAATTGGAAGATAGAAGTCGTGAGCTGAACGTGCCTGAGCGTTTGTTTTTTGGTTTTAACATATACATCTAAAGTAACTGAATAAACTGATAAGGTGGGTTCTGCAAAAATCGCTGGAGGAGTTGGGGTTGGATGGAAGGGTAGATTTGTTAATTGTACTTACCAGTTCTGTTTGCACGTAATATAGCTACAGTTGTTCTTTGGTTGACGCTGCTCGTGTGCTGCTGCAGAAAATGGCGGAGGCTTCTTTCTGTCTGTTCTGTTTACCAGATGGCCTTTTTGGTGGCCAGTGGTAAGTCACGTGACTATTCCCACGGGATAAGAGGGCCTGGTTGATAAGCCCTTTATGACAATTATGTGGCCAGCTCAAGATTCCTATTCCTCCCAATAAATTTATTATACAAGCATAATAATATTTAAAATTTGACAAATAAATCCATTATTGTTTTTCTTCTAGTACATGGTGGACAAATGTGGAAATGGGTCCTCCAGACGCCATATTGGGGGTAACTGAAGCCTTTAAGCGTGACACCAGTCCCAAGAAGATGAATCTTGGCGTTGGGGCATACAGAGGTGATGATGGAAAACCATTCGTCTTGCCCTCTGTTAAAAAGGTAATACAGATTATGCACCGCTGTTAGTTCAGCCCTGTCAAATGCCATAAATGATTTTCATCTTTGTTTGAAATCTCTTTCAGCTGTTGTGAACATTGCTATCAAATAAATTTTAATAGATATGTTATATGAAAAGTTGTAGCTGCATAATGCTTGCATATTCAGGATACTAGTACATGATTTACCAAATGTACAAGATATTATGGCTGAAAAAGAGACTTCTCATTAATAAGATGGTTGTGTTTTATTATAGAGCACATAAATATTCATTGTTTTTAATTTCATGTCTAATGTCATTTTTCAGTCCATCTCACTTGCTAGTCTTAACCCACTCTTCCAAATTAGATCTGGAAAGAATCTCACTTAATTTTATGATAAGTTGTATTTTACTTTACTTTAATTTCAAGGAAGTGGGGTCTGTTTTTGTTGTTTTTGTTCTTCTTCTATGTTCTTCTCAACATCATCATCATAATCATTATTATTATTATTATTATTATTATTATTATTATTATTATTATTATTTCAGGCAGAAAAAATGATAGTGGAGGCTAACATGGACAAAGAGTATGCTGGAATTATAGGGATCCCAGAGTTTGGTAAAGCTGCCATAGCTCTTGCACTGGGAGAAAACAATCCAGTGTTAGCTGATGGAAGGGTAATTATTGATTATGATACTTCATAACAGCTCTAGTGCATGTGGCAGGTACTTTGGCCATACATTTTTGTATGAATAACTGGATAGACCAGATTACCACAGGTGTACTTGGTTTATATTTTCAGTTTCTATTTTACAGAGCTTACACAAAATGTTAAGTGATGTATTCCAGTTTTGCACTTTTTACAGAAATACAAGAGTTTATAAATAAGTCAACTTGTTATGAAAAAAAATCAGCACATTTTTTTAAAACTTGGAATGAAGAAGCAACTAAACAAAACTAATTGTTATTGGATGGGATTCTGCAATATTGTGTCATCTCCAAACAAAAACAAAACTCTTCTTGGCAGATGTGAGTAGGGTTAATTTTGAAGGGTGGGGGAAGACAATATAGGATTCAAATGCTTTTTAAACCTTAAAGCAAAATAATTTGATTTTTCATTATCAGAAATTATAAATTTACTCCCTGCTTACTAAATGAAAATATTTATGGAAGTAAAACAGTTATAGTTATGAAGTTCTGATCATGGAGATTTAATAGTAAAGTAGACCCTTGGCACCAGTAGTTGTGTTAGGTGTGAGAAGGTGCAGCATTGATATACACAAGGGGAGAGAAAAATGGAGAATAGCAATAAAAAAGAAAAATGGGAAATCCAGTAATCTTGTGTTGAATTTGAACTTCAGTGTAAATCTAAGGTCATGCCTTTTGTATTCCCCCTTCTTCTTCTTCTTCCTCCTCCTCCTCTTCCTCTTCTTCAAAAAAAATCTTTATCTATTTTATTTTTTAGTAACTGCAAAGATATAATCCATAGATCCTAAGACCTGAAAGTGTAGATATTTTCTAGCATCATGAAACCACAGGAAGCATGTAAAAATATCCTGGGCTCGTCCGGGATTTGAACCCGGGACCTCTCGCACCCAAAGCGAGAATCATACCCCTAGACCAACGAGCCAGTTGTTTTCTGTGGGGCTTTAGATAGAGCCATGTTATTCACTGTGTGTAGCAAAGCAATTGAATTTCGCATGAGACCAAGGTGTTTATATAATGTCATATCAAACAGGAGCTCAATTGTTGATACAACATTCCAGCTGTGGCAAGAACACAGTCTTTTAAATGAACCAAATTTTTAGGGGAGCTGAGGAGTTAGACTTCTAAAAATAATTTATGTTATTTCAGAATAAGATGCTCTTTTGGGGAGTTAAAAAGAAATAATATCACTAAAACTATGTAAATATGTCATGTTTAATAAAAATTTAAAAATGTTTTTCTATTATAATTTTTAGTTTCATGCTTAAAATTTTTTCTGAAAAATTTGTCTTCTCCTCTCCCTGAATGTGGTCTCAGTCTGTTTTTAATCTGCACTCCTTTTTTGCCACGTGTTGAGTTTAATCCAATGTTAACCTGAACTTAAGGTTAAGATTGTTTTTTTTTTTTACCCGTGTTACTCGGGTAAGGGTGTTTTTTGTTTGCTTCATGGTTTTCAGCAAAAACTTAATATGTCTTTTTGACTTGTGTTTAAGGTTGAAGGATAACAGAGGACTGAGTTGTTGGTATGATTTTATCATTAAATGATTATGACAGCTTTTTGACTGTAATAATATTTTTGAAAGGTAAATAATTGTACCACCAGCGTTAGCGCTGGCGGTACACATGGTTTCGGTCCCGTCCGGATCGTTCCGCCGGCTCCGCCGGACGGCTACCGTTACCACTTCTCCTCCTAGACGGTAAGGGCCCCCGTACCCATCTCATGGATTTAGGTCACCTATAATCTCAACTCGTTCCACGTAAAATTTGGGCTTTGTCGGTATTGGGGTCTGGGTGTGGCACTCATTGCAATGCACCCTTGTCTAAAAATGGCAAAATTAAATGCTAATTATCTACCCTACGGAAGGAGTTATGGGAAAAATTTCTATAGACGGCTTTCCAAAAGTCATATGTGTAGATTTCAAATATACCCTTGGATTTGACCTTTGACCTCTACTTCAAGGTCAAATGGGCCAAAATTTTCAAAAAAATGAAATTTTTTACGAAAAAAAATTTTTTTGCCCTGTTATTCAGACACCACACAGACTTAACCAATAATATTATTGGAAAGTGTTACCCTTCAGGTCATCTTTCATCTCCATGAATTTGGGGTCAATCGGTGCATTTTCACGGGAGTAGTGGCCATAAGATACCGAAACTGAAAACTGTCTCTAATTCGGGAACCGTTAATGCTAGAGACCCATTCTTTTTTGCATTTTGTAGAGCATGTAAAGCCCAACACTGGAGGTGGTCTCGGTATTTTTGTATTCCATACGGTTTTCGAGTTACGCTGTATCAAAAAGTACATATTGGTGGTAAAAGCAAAATGTGCAGTACGGTAATGGATAATAAATTTTGAACTCTGGAAAAATAAAACATAAGGCTTGGCAAAGCAGACAACTTGTGTTCAAAAATGACATTATTTCATCAAATTTGAACTTCTGAAACTTCAGAGCACCTCCTATTTCAAGAATTTTGACCAAAATGACATTTTCTTTATTTTAATTAATTTTTTCTGTACGAAATTTAAGGCACATTATGGTAACTCCAAAATTATAACATCTAGTCCCTTATATCTCCAAAACTGGCAGAGATATGTCCATAGTTACTATTGAAGTTGAATAGGAAGTCATATACTGGCAATCTTACTATGACCTTGAAATTGACCTTTGACCTACTTTTCACCATGAACTGAACTTTGCAAATTTTTCTTCCCTTTTATCTCCAAAACTGGCAGAGATAGGTCCATAGTTACTATTGAACTTGAGTAGGAAGTCATATACTGGCAATCTAAATGTGACCTTTAAATTGACCTTTGACCTACTTTACACCATGAACTGAATTTTGCAAATTTTGCTTTCCTTTTATCTCCAAAACTGGCAGAGATATGTCCGTAGTTACTATTGAACTTGAATAGGAAGTCATATACTGGCAATCTATATGTGACATTAAAATTGACCTTTGACCTACTTTTCACCATGAACTGAATTTTGCAAATTTTGCTTTCCTTTTATCTCCAAAACTGGCTGAGATAGGTCCGTAGTTACTATTGAACTTGAATAGGAAGTCATATACTGGCAATCTAAATGTGACCTTAAAATTGACCTTTGACCTACTTTTCACCATAAACTGAACTTTGCAAATTTTTCTTCCCTTTTATCTCCAAAACTGGCAGAGATAGGTCCTTAGTTACTATTGAAGTTGAATAGGAAGTCATATACTGGCAATCTAAATGTGACCTTAAAATTGACCTTTGACCTACTTTACACCATGAACTGAATTTTGCAAATTTTGCTTTCCTTTTATCTCCAAAACTGGCAGAGATAGGTCCGTAGTTACTATTGAACTTGAATAGGAAGTCATATACTGGCAATCTAAATGTGACCTTAAAATTGACCTTTGACCTACTTTTCACCATAAACTGAACTTTGCAAATTTTGCTTCCCTTTTATCTCCAAAACTGGCAGAGATAGGTCCATAGTTACTATTGAACTTGAATAGGAAGTCATATTCTGGCAATCTAAATGTGACATTGAAATTGACCTTTGACCTACTTTTCACCATGAACTGAACTTTGCAAACTTTTCTTCCCTTTTATCTCCAAAACTGGCTGAGATAGGTCCATAGTTACTATTGAACTTGAAAAGGAAGTCATATACTGGCAATCTAAATGTGACGTTGAAATTGACCTTTGACCTACTTTACACCATGAACTGAATTTTGCAAATTTTGCTTTCCTTTTATCTCCAAAACTGGCTGAGATAGGTCCATAGTTACTATTGAACTTGAATAGGAAGTCATATACTGGCATTATAAATGTGACATTAAAATTGATCTTTGACCTACTTTTCACCATAAACTGAACTTTGCAAATTTTGCTTCCCTTTTATCTCCAAACCTGGCAGAGATAGGTCCATAGTTACTATTGAACTTGAATAGAAAGTCATATACTGGCAATCTAAATGTGACTTTGAAATTGACCTTTGACCTACTTTTCACCATGAACTGAATTTTGCAAATTTTGCTTCCCTTTTATCTCCAAAACTGGCTGAGATAGGTCCATAGTTACTATTGAAGTTGAATAGAAAGTCCTATACTGGCAATCTAAGTGTGACCTTGAAATTGACCTTTGACCTACTTTTTATCATGAACTGAACTCTGCTAATTTCTTTCTCTTTTAACTTCAAACTTGACAGAGATAGGTCCATAGTTACTCTTGAACTTGAATAGGAAGTCATATACTGGCAATTTACTGTGACCTTGAAATTGACCCTTGACCTACCTTACGAAGAACTTAAATTTGATTGTACCATATATATTTTTTGCAATAGTTTAAAAATTCTTGTTGATTGCATTTTTACAGCTTGTCAAGCACAAAACTGTCGGCTGTGTCCCTTATTTTGTGTATGTGGGGGTCTATACGAATGCGTTTGCTCCAGCTGGTGGTACAATATTTGGAGGCGGTATCGCCTCTCTGATCCTCTAGTTTCATAATCCTTAATATTTAATGAAAAAGAGTTCAATCTAAGTCAATTTATAATTTTTTTTTCAGAATGTCACCACACAAGCCATTTCTGGTACAGGAGCCCTCAGAGTGGGGGCAGCTTTCTTTGTAAGTTAAAAAAAATTCTAAAAGTTGGTTAATTGTTGAAATTTTTTATTATATAAATCTGTTTATTAAACTTAATAAATTACCAACATAATTGTGTATAAAGAACAGAAGAGTGATGGATTAAAGTGAATTTATAGTAAGTAAGGGTTTCTTTCTGTAATTGTTGTCTTGTACACATGCGTGCACGAACATATGCATGCACGCACGCACTCACACACAAAATTGCAAGTAACTAAAGAAACAACATGGACAAAATTAACCTGTACAACAAGTTTTATTAGTGGGAGTATTTTTTTTTCCTTTGTAATGAATTAAAGCATTTTATTTCTAAAAAGGATGTTGATACTTCTAATAGAAAATGCTTTACAATATATTTCCAGTCTAAGTGGTATAACCCCAGCAAGGTGTTTTATATCCCCTCACCATCTTGGGGCAACCATACACCTATCTTTAAGTAAGTACCTGTCTTTAAGTAAGATTAAAGATTAATTAGCTTGATACATATTTGAAAAAAAAATTCATGAAAAACGGGTGGATTTAGATACCCATAGTTTGTTACTTGTATTTTTAATGCATGATTTTTCCTTACTTACATTTTCATACATTACTTTATTTCCAGATAATTTTCATATGTATGTACATGCACTAGTAATATTTAAATATTATTCATAAACTTGTACATATGACAAAAGCTGTTATACAATGATAAATTTAAAAAAAAAGATGAAAATCAGAAGATATACAATATTGTTTTCATTGTACACATGACATAATTTGATGATATGGTATAGACCCTGTACACATGTTGTGTTCCTATTTCCAGGCACTCTGGCCTTGACGTGAAGTCCTACCGTTACTATGATGCTGCCACCTGTGGTTTTGATGCAGCTGGCGCACTCGAAGATATTAGTGTATGTTATTGCATTTTAAAACTAAATATGTGTCTTTTTTTCGCAATTAAAAAGTCTACTTGATGTACAACTTTCCTGCAGTTAACTATCTCACTTACATGTAGGTTTGTGTTCTACAGTATCTGTGGATTGTTTTACACTTTATTTGACTCAAGTTTTTGTTGATCTATCCTACACTAAATATGCAATGTGTATAGACCTAATATTTTGTTTTTTGGATCAGAACACCTCAGATTTAACAGGTTAGGGATCAACAGGCCAGTGGTGACTTTGATCACTTCTGTTGAAATGTGTCCCTTGACCACTCACAGAAACTATGACAGCTTTTATCCAGCTTAATGTTTGTCTAAATTAGCTGAGAAAAAGAACAGGGTCATATTAAAGAAGCATGATCAGAAACAATTCAGAGGAATAAGTAATAAATAATTCTTTATTTATAGAATCTTCCAGAGGGATCTGTTGTTGTTCTCCATGCCTGTGCTCATAATCCTACTGGTGTGGACCCCAAGGTAAGGAGTTGGAGAGTTTTGAGACTCTGTGTATGTGATTGGTCCATGGTACTGTAATTCTCTGATTTTAGAGTAATTTTGTGGGTCAATCAAATCCCTTATTAGAAATTTCGCTGATTGTGGAATGAGGCAGGTTTTTTGAACAATATGATTAATCATATTTCATTTTTTGATTTTATTTTTGAATTCTTATGTCTCAGAGACATGGTTAAAAAAATTTAAGTACGAAATATTATCTCCCCTTAAAATATATTGCATTACTAAGGAAGTGACATAATTCATGTAATACGTGTAGCTGCTCAGGTGGACTTGAAAAATACATGCATCATAGTTATTTCTGAATGAAGAACTGCACAAATAAAAAGTTGTACCTCTAGTATAAAATGACACCATATATATATTTTTTTGCTTCAAATTTCAAAGAATGGGCCTTCCATATTAACCCCTGTCTTCCATTTCAGCAAGAGCAATGGAAAGAGATCTGTGAGGTAATGAAGAAGAAAAAGCTCTTCCCATTCTTTGACATGGCGTACCAGGGATTTGCTAGTGGCGATTGTGACAGGGACGCGTGGGCCGTCAGGTACTTCCTGGAGCAAGGGCACAACATCGCCCTCTGTCAGTCATTTGCCAAGAACATGGGACTTTATGGTGAGGCACTGTTTGTTTATTTGTTGCATTTTATGATTTTAACCCTTTGTTCTCAGTATTTATATTTAAGATAAAAGGACTATTTCATATACATGTACCTTGGTGATTAAGAGAAATGTGTTAAAATTTCCAGGTAAATTTTGCTAAGTGAAAGTCTAATCTCATTGTGTGCTTTTAAAAGAGATTCCACTTACCGTATTATAATGATCACCAAAAAAATCTCTTCATTGCATTAGGTGAGAGAGCTGGTGCATTCACAGTGATCTGCGACAACAAAGAGGAAGCAGACCGTGTGATGTCACAAGTGAAAATTCTCATTCGTCCCATGTACTCCAACCCACCTATCCACGGCGCCCGCATTGTCAGTAAGATCCTCCACACACCAGAACTGAGACAGGAGTGGTAAGCTTTTTTTTTTTTTTTACATTTTTACAGTTCAAAACATCTGAGCATGGCCAATATTGTACAGTTGTAACACATAAAATATATTCATATAGAGCTATTGTTTAAAGTATTGTATATAGTATCAAATTGAATGATACACTTTATATCATGCCACAAGTCAAAATGAATAGTCAGCTAAATGGGAGTAGAAAATAAAGTTGATGCGAGAGGTAATACCAGACGATTTGTGGCTTTTTGTATACAAGAATAGTGTGTTATTGTTTATATGCCACATTTGTGCTCATGATGTATATGTATCTAATCTCATTTTGAGGCTAAAAGAAGTGATATTAACTCATATAACCCTTAATTGGAATTGTTCACGTAGTTTGTGTGCTTGATTGGAAGTGTGTGTTTCTCTCCTGAGTTGGAATTGTGTGTAATTGTAGGCTTGGAGATGTGAAAGGCATGGCAGACCGTATCATCACCATGAGGAAGCGACTGCGAGATGGACTGGCCAAGGAAGGCTCCTCACACAACTGGCAGCACATCACAGATCAGATTGGCATGTTCTGCTTCACTGGCCTCAAGCCAGACCAGGTAAAGCAGGCGGGCCTTGAGCCAGCAGTATCAAGGGTTGGGAGGGGTAGGGGGTTCATTTTATGAAAACTTAAACCTTTTTACATGTACCCCCTTTGTTGGCTCAGCTTTGGAAATAGCATACAACTTATATTTCCATTTAATACATCTTTCCACTCAAAATGGCATTTCTTTTACCCCCCCCCCCCTTCCCTGCCCATGGGCTTGTAAAACAGAAGTTTGTCAAGAAGACTGTGACAGTTATTATCATGTGTAATAAGTTACAACATGGTGTATCTTAAACTAAAAAAAATAGGTTACAGTGGTTTTCAGCCAGCATAGTGGATCAATAGCATTATGTATAAAAGCTTTCAGATAAAGGGGAAAATTGGTTGTAAAAACAGGTCGATGTCTGGCATCCATCTGTTTAAGGGTCTGTATAGCGAAATGGATGAGGGTTTGAGGCAATGTTTTGAATTTAAGTATTTGGTGTTTCATACAATTCCTCTCCCCCCACCCCACCTTTCCAAAAATGTTTAATTGGCAATGTTTTTTTTTCTAGGTTGAAAGATTGACAAAGGAATTTTCTGTCTACCTGACCAAAGATGGCCGAATCTCGGTTGCAGGTGTCGCATCTGGAAATGTGGACTACCTTGCTCATGCCATGCATGAGGTGACCAAATAGAGCGCGACAACATGTGGGGGTGTGTCAAGTTAGGACATGCCAATGATTTTCTGACATGCATTTGAGACAGCAGAAAGATAAATAAAAGGGGTTGTGTTGTTTTTATGGTACTGAAGTAGAGGTCATTTTTTTTTTAAACACAGTTTAAAGATGGAGATTTCAGGGATTCAGAGCGGAACACAATTTAAGTAGTTTCATATCTGCAAAAGTCAATTGTCTCATTCTTTTTATTATTATTATTTTTTTTTTTATTTTAATTTTTGCAGTGGCAAACTTTTATGCTTCATGAACTGCTTCAATTGTCATTTCACTTTGGAAGGATTTTGGGTAAAAAAGTCCGTGCTGCCAAAACATGGACATGAAACATGAAATACTGTAAATATTGTCGCGGATACATGGACTTGTTGTCAGCTGACTGTATACCCCCTTGTAGCTGAATTCATCTATAGTCTTATATCATTGCAATACATCTCTAATATGATGTAAAAGTCAGCTAACTGTAATTATTACATGTATAGGAAAATATATTTAATGTAAGATGAGAAACCATATGATAAACAGTTTTTGTGCCATAATGTTTTTGTTTTGTTTGGTGTTTTTTGTTTGGAATGTCAAATTATGATGGATTGTTGATGTGAAAAACTTATTTGGAATTTACAGATTTTAGATAGCAAAGATATCACTTTAGATCATGATAGAAATCTTGTCTTTCAGTTCTTAAAACTGTTTGTATTTGCCCCTCAGTCGAACATATTTATGATACTTTTGACAATTTATTTGGAAATTTTTTCAGAGCATGTTTGAACCTTGTGTTTTGGAAGTCAATATTTGTAAAAATTGTGTATTAAATTTAATAACTTGTTAATTTTATGGTTCAAAGTAATAAATTATATATGTTTATGTGTAACATTCTGGCATTCTTGAAAGGTCAGTTATATTGATGGTTTGGTGTGCAAACAGTGTTCATTAGGTGAAGCACATGGAAAGTTGTAAATATAGATCCAGGATTAAAGGATCTGGATGTGTATGACTTGTGCAGGGATGAGATTTTTCCAACTTTCGAGGGGATTTCCAACTTTTTGGGTGCTGTTGATGCTTACAACAGTTTGAGATTTTTCTGTTTATCAGCAGAATTCTGACTTTTTGGGAGCCAAAGGGTCTTGTCCCTGCTTATGGGACTTACGTGACAAAAGTCACTTTTTAGTTAGGTGAAGAACTGAAAACTGCAGTGCTGTGAAAAGAAGGCATTTTCAATTAATAACTTGCACAGAGTTTATTTTTGCAGAAGTTGATATTTGGCATTTTTTTAAACTGCAAATACTCAGGCTATGCTTGCCTCCTATTTTTTTTCTAAAGCCAAGTTAACAGCCTTTTTCCCTAATTTCCAGTATGTCATTTTCGATCTCGACAATGATACACGTATTAGTTACAATAGCCTTTTACATATTATGCTTGAATAGATTAAAACTTGCACATAAAAATTGAAGTTCTTTATATTATTTTGTATAACTGAAGGCTTTTGGTGTATGTAGGGGGTGTGGTGCACATTTTGTCATATGTTATTTTGCAAGAATACAGTGAAAAGTACAGCGTGGCATGAAATTACTAGAGAAGTGAAGTTTGCATTAGAAAGCTTATAATAATTTAATACTTTTTGGCAAAGGTTAAGATAAATAAATCTTGTTACAGCTACAAATGTTATTTGGTTGCTTTGAAAAATGTGTTTGTCGATTTTGTGCAACAACAAGCACTACCACTAGCCATATTACACGTCTGTATGCTTGAGTCGTCACAACTAAACTGATGAACTCCACAGCTTAGAGATACTACTGAGCATGCGTCAAGGTGTCAGAATGTCTCCGAGCGCAGCCGAGAATTAATTACAGCTTTGGAAGTAACTGGCTCGCGCTGCCAGTTATTACGCCGTGGGGTATTCGGGGCACAGACCGTGTTCACAAGATACTGCCAATAGATTTTTAGATTTTTAGAAAATACATTTTTTATGTGAACGAACCCTTAATGCATTGCCTAATATTGTATTGCAGAATGGCTGCAGGTTCAAAATCCTTAGGAACCATTTTCCATGCTGGCTGTAATATTTGTCCGTAACCCAAGTGTAAATCAACAAAATCTGATATTAACTTGCTGATATGTCCCCAAGAAAGATTAAATCATTCAGAAAAGGCAGACCTGTGTCTACACAGTTTATAATATTAAGAATCATGTGGCTTTTAACTGCTATATATGTGCCAACTTTTTAAGAAAAGAGTCCTTGTTTTCTGACTGCATTATGTTCAGGGTAAGCAATTTTGGGATGTTAAAAAAGTAACTGTTATCAAATATTGTGGATAGGGAACCATTAGGTGTTATTTATAGCTGCAGCACCTCTGGAATAAGTCTTTGTCAGTTCTGTGGGGAATTATGGTGACAATACTGGCACCACTCAAACATGTACATTTGTGTAACACCCTTTTCAGTAATGGCAGTGTTTGGTAAGTATCATTTTACATTTTTGACTTATTTAAATTATATAGTTCAGAAAAATATGTTCTTTTCTATTGTTTGGGAATACATACCTGAAGTCTGTTTTCCTAATTAAAAAAAAGTCAGTTTTTCAAAAAGAAGATATGGTGGTTTTGATAATTTAGTTCAGTAGTTCCCAAAATTGTTCAAATTAAATTAAAAAAAAAAAAAAAAGATTTTCAACATAATCCTTTGAGTCACAGTCATTATCAATTGATATTTAAAACAAGACCCTTTAGCAACAACCAGTTTATTTGCTGACTAGGTCATTTGATCATTGATAGGAAGTTGACTTTCCCATTAGTTGTTCTGTGTGATGGAAATATCCATAGACTACTAGCATTTGTATTTTCCTTTATTCCATAAAGAAACATTGTGCCACTGAGTGTTATCGGTTTGCTAAGTTTTACAGAACTGTTTGGGCTTCGCATAAATTGTTTGCAGTGCTTTTTAATTTTTCAGGCTGTACAGTAGCAACTTTGGTAATTATAAGACTGCAGTCAGTAAGACATGACCAGACATCTAAGAAAAGGACTATAAGTACCTGTATGTCTGTATGATACTATCAGACATACTAGGCATCATATAACTTTAACGTGAGAAGGTTCATTAATCAAATGACAAAGCCTGGATAACAGAATTCCAAGTCTGCTGAAAATAGCCTGAATAATGGAACGAGATGTAAGCAATTCTTTTTTGTCTTATGACATTTTTAATTGAATTAAAATATTTCTTAAGATCATGGTTTGGATCACACAAATCTTTCTTTTTTCTGAGAGATTGAAGAAATATGGAATAAGAAAATATTTTATAAAAGGCTGTGTACTTGCATTGGTGAAAAATGAAGTGAAATTTGGTGTATAAAGTGCCTTGAATTTTTTTTTTTATAGTTGTCAATATTAAAAATTGTAATGCATTGAGGAATGGAAAGAAAAAACAATATAAGTCCCTTTTCTACACGGTTCTGGATTCCTTAGAAATGTTTTGTCAAGTGCCTCCTCGTCGATAGCATTATTAAACATTTCAAGCACTTAAAGAAGGCAGAGTTGAACAATGAATACAAATCAGCATCTTCGGCACTACCAGTATTTTGTCAAGTGCATTGAATAAAAACAAATATAAGTATTTACAAAAAGACCCTGTGTATACCCACAAACTTTCTCAAGTGCACTTTTCTTCCATCTCGTGGAGCCACATTGAGTGCATGACTGAAAATCACTTTGGAATATTAATATTTAGTCTAAGATTTAAATAGATTGTGTGAAAGTGTATGAAGCATTTTCAGCATTGTCCGTGGCATTATCTCTATTTACTTATGTTCTCAGCTGTTAGTATGCGGCTGATTTAAACCTTAACAACTGCGACGGAAGGGTTTTGTTATGGAAGACATGCTGGAAAGTTTACTGCCATAAAAGTGAGAACAGGATTGGGTGGAAGTGATACTGCGGGATAAGGAAAGGTAAGGTGTAGCACGGAGGATGTTTTATCTGGATTAGTGTGTGGATTTTTTATTTTTGTGTGTGTCTGTGTTTGTGTCACTGTGCATGTTTGACAGTGAATTCTTAAAGTGAAATTGATTGAAATATGAATAATATTTAAATCATTTATACAGTTAACCTTATCTATATAACATAATATTGAAAACATTTTAAATTATTTGCAATTAAAATCATTTAGGCTCTTTTTAGTATTCACAATTTTTCTGAATAGTAATGAATTTAATGAGTGGTTGATCTGCAGTGCAATTGCATCTGATCAATTTTCACACCAGCTCTGTTATTTTAATTAACTGCGAAGAATAGGAAATTGAAACGATCTTCGTATAGACACAAATTTTCAAAATCTGTTTCTGAATGAAGTATTTGTCAATAGATGTGTATAAAGACTGATAGCATTATTCATCAACATCAACCATTACAGCAATCTGAGACCCAGTTTATCTCAAACTGTAATTGTAATTAGAGAATTCACACAAAGCCTGCACTCCATGGCCAGGACATTGTTTGTATGAAAAATTGATTTATCTCAGATATCTCAGTTTCCTATCACCCATTAAGATCAGAGGCAATATCCAGTGTCATAAATTACAAAGCCCTCTTTATAACGGTAGCTACATCAGCCGTAATCTCCCTATTCTAATATTGAGAAAAAAAAGAATGCTTTAATTGTCAAGATTTACCAGTGTTCATGAATATTTTATTTTAGAATTATAGAAAAGCTAAGCTGGTGTGAACCACTGATCTAAAACAGTTGTTGAATTCAGCAACAATATTTACTCGTATGAACAATATATCATCTAGGCAGTAATAAGGAAGTCCCTGTGATGGAGTAGCTGTCGTGTGCAGCAATACTGATTTAGCAGTTGTGAAAATGAAATAAATTATGGAAGAGTTTGTGGTTGCTGGGCACTTTTTATTGTGGAAAAAAAAAATACTTTTTATTAACCTGGATATAAGCTGCATCTCACTGAAGCCATAAAACTGTTTGCATTTGGGTAATCAAGTTGTTTGAATCTGAAAATCTGTGTTTATGGTTTTTTAGATTAGCGAAAATATAATTCTTTTTTTTTTTATTTTCAGACAGTTTTAAAGTGACCAGCGTGTAATAATCATGGAGGTGATTTACAGTGCAAGTAGTTGGATCTACATCTAGCTGAAGCCTTTCTACTGGTCTTTTTAAAAACGGGTTTATCAAATATGGAAGAAGAAGAAGAATATAACAATCAGCCGGAAAAAGAAATATCAGTTACCTGCTCGACACCACCTTTTGACACAAAGTATAACCATCGAGTTCCTGAGGGTGGACACCTTGAAGAGAGTTTAGTAAATGAAAGGACAGAAAAAAGAGACCCAGAGGAAGGGGATGATGACAGTTCATTTTCATTTGAGGACAAAGTGAATACTCGGTCTGTGCATGACAACCAAAATGACAGTGAAAAGATAAAAGATGTTAGGAACAGAATGGGAAATGAGTGTAGGGATAGCATGGATGGTGATTATACTGCTGATGAAGATGAGGATTGGGAAGGTGATGAAGATGTTCATAAACAGAATGATAAAGATGACAATGAATTAAGTCAAACAGCCATAAGTAATGAACAAATTTCTGCCCAGGATCCAGTTACACAAGTGCAGGAGGAGGGATGTGCAGCAAATATTCCTAGCAACGGTAGCCTTTATCTCAATGACAGTACTGATGGTGCTTGCCTTAGTAACCATGACATGTTGCCTAGCAATGGTGACAATGAAGAATTTTACATGGAAAGTGAAAGTGAACATATAATTCCTCACCAACAAACTGAACAGTTCATTTCTCAGGATAGAAATGAAATTATTTCAGAATCATCAGTGGAAAACAAAGAGGAAAAATATGAAACAGAGCTCTCTAGTTGCCATGACAACCAAAAGAAAATTTCCACCATGCAACAAAATACTGAAATTTCAACCTCAGGCAATTTTCACAGCATCCACGAAAATCACCATGACAATCAAAGCCAGGTTAGCCATGAAAATTACCATGACAACCAAAGTAAGCCATGTCCAGATGAAAGGGATGATGCATGGATCTCAGGATCTGAACCTGCAAAATCATTTGACTGTTCTGAAACTTTGCATGAAGAATATTTTGAACTACCTGATAAGAGTAGAGGCACTAAAATGACCCGAATTGACCAACTGGCATCACCAGAAAGGACCGGCTGTTCACATGATCACCACGGCAGTAAACTGCCCAACATGGAGTTGCTAAAAGAGAAGAGAAAAAAGAGAAAGGCAAGAAAGCAACTTCTTAAGCAGACTGAAGAATGCCCAGAAATTTGCCAACAAGTGGATGATGTATCTGAAATCAGAAAAAATGAGGACAATTTGAAATTACCAGCTGGAGGAAATGAAATAGAAAATAGTAAGATACCTGATGCAAATTTTGAGTGTGTAACCCTTCCAGAAAATGATGTCAATCAATCTGTGACAGTGATTACAACAACAGAATCAACAGTTGCAATTCCACCAATTGCAGTAACAACATCAACAGCAACAGCAATAACTACAACACTTAATAGTGCTCAACCTGCTGCTGTAATCAAGGAAAAAATTGACGTGTTTGCTTATCTCCCCAGTTTACGAGTGCGTAAACCCGTGGATCTACCT
This sequence comes from Lingula anatina, assembly GCF_051362555.1. Taxonomy (NCBI): domain Eukaryota; kingdom Metazoa; phylum Brachiopoda; class Lingulata; order Lingulida; family Lingulidae; genus Lingula; species Lingula anatina. Next base: position 16,760,115 of record NC_141770.1, read on the forward strand.
CCGGAGGTCCTGGAGGATCCCCTGAAGGATATCTTGCTCACAATATTTGACAAGGCCGATTTGAATAGTAATGGGAGCTTGAATGCTGCCGAATTAGAGGAGGTAAGTATACAATTACCATAATTTCAATTCAAACACCTATTATTTTGATAATTAATTTTATGATGAATTTCATATTTCAAACATTGATTCAGTATTTTGAGATATATTTTTTATCCCTTTTCAACATTTTTTAACTTCTTACCTGAAAGAAATTAATATCTGAATTTAAACCAACCTCTGTTAGTACATTATAAATTTTCAAATTCAATAATTTGGGACTTACAAACAAAATATTGTTAGGGATATACAATTTGCTTTATAGGACAAAAAATTACTGCTTTCAATAATTTTACATATAATCTGTTGTTCAAACTAAACACTTTTTGCATGTTAAGTTGATTGTGATAATCTTACGATGAAGATAAAATTTGTTTGCAGTGACTGGAATGCTGATGTATTAATTCGACAGAAATATTAAAAGAATACTTTTATTTATTCAATTTGAGCTTTCCATTATTGATTTAAGTAAAGTTCAATTCAATTTTTATTTCCAAGTATTTTCAGCTGAAAGTCCCTGACTTATTTGTTTTGAGACTAAATGCTATGAAAGGCATCAAAAGAGATGGTGAATGAAAAAATTATTTAATGCCTATATGTTTTTTTTTGTGCTGTTAGCTGTTGAAATCTCCTACCTTAGACATAGATATAAAGTGGGATGATGTAAAGAAGATGACAAGATCACTGGACAGTAAAAAGGTTATGTAATAAAATATGCAATAAAATGATTGCTGCTGTTGTTGTATACATATTTATTATTAACTTTCCCATATTTGATATATATATATAAGATAAAATGTGGATGTAAGAAGATGCAATATATATATATATAATAATTTATGTAGGCAGTCAGTTTGATTATTCAATGCCTAAACTGAAAAATTGTTGAATGGATTAAGTAACTCCTGCAACTTGTCTTTAATAATGCAGAATTTTTCTCCTTTTTTTTTAGAAGTTCGTATAATTTTAAAGTTCATATCAATTTGTGGCTATTTCAGGAAGGAAACGTCACATTTGAAGATTTCAGACCACTGGCAGTGGAAGCTATGAAAGTGATCTATGGACGGGACCAGCAAGTGAAGGTGAGAGGTGAACATTGTGATAGGTGTGACGTGGTTGAACACTGCTATTATGGTTTCAATTGTGTTGGATAATGAAGTGAAGTATTGGAATTTAAAGTGAAGTGTTGTTTAGAGTACAAATTTATTCAAGGAATGAAGGAAAGGTTGCATGAAAACATGTCATGCTATAAAAATATTTTATGTGCTTAGCTTTTGAAAATGAAATTTAAGATCAAGCACAGAGTTACATAATGTACCAGTATACTGTTGGGGAGGATTATTGTTTCTAATATAATAAGAAAGTTACATGTACTAGTACTTTGAACACAAATGTTTTTATTAGTTTAATCAGTTTAACAATTTAAGATATTGAAAAAAAAAAGGAAAATATTTTAGAAAAATATTCAGAATTTAATTATATTATTAGATACCAGAAGATGTAAATATGATCAAAATATTTATTTATTTTATTCTGCAATCTTTATTTACCTCCAGAGCCATTGGGTTGAGCTGGACCTGGGAGAACACACCCTGTATTTCAACAGAGTTACAGGAGAAGCCAGGTAATACATGTACCACCCAGATTTCACACCATTTATGAACTTTTAATTAATAAGCAGGCCTCTATGCTTATTGTATTTTCATTAGACTTTCATATTTCAAAATAAGTCTACAGGGATTTATTTTTAAAAATAAAAGTTTTGTAAAATTTTGATTTGATTTGATTTGAAACATCCTAACTGATAATAGATATTAGTTTCCCTTAAACTCAATCACTCTGGATAAAACATCTGTGTGTGCGTGTGTGTGTGTGTGTGTGTGTGTGTGTGTGTGTGTGTGTGTGTGTTTGTTTGTGTGTGTGTGTTAACCTAATAGACTTTATTACATCACACATAACAATAACCATTCTGCATTCTTCGCTACAGCTATATTATCCCTGAGGACTATGTACTGGACCTGCACTTTGCAGATGACCTGTTTGCTGATGCTGTACGTGCTGCCCTGGCCAGAGTGGACAGAAGACATACTGGTCAAGTTGGAGCGAAGGATTTCTTCACTGTAAGTATTACAGTCTACTGTGCTGTATTGTGGATTAAAAGTGTGTTAGGTAAAATTTGACATAAATTAATTGTGTTAACAATTTTCTGCATTTTAATCAGTGGGTATTTTTTAAAGCATTTTTCTTTTCAAAATGGTTTAATGTCATTAAAAATAAGCAAACTTTTTATCTTTGATTTTTTTCCATTTTTTACTCACAGGTGCTACGCTCCATTGCATTCAGTCTCAGACTTACTGATGAAGATCTCAAGGAAATTACAAAGATTTTTGGGTGAGTTTATAATACTTTGTTTTTAAATTACACAATGCCACACACAATATGATGTTATTTAACACAGTGATCTGAACATAAATTAAAAATTAAAATTATATACTGATATTTAGACTAGATTCAATATTTTTATTCAACCCGCCCTTATAAAAATTCCCTGTATGAATTAGCAAAGGATTTCCTATAGGTTCCTATAGAAATTCCTATAAGATTTCCTATAGGACCCTATAGGAATTTTTGTAATGGTCTGAACATAAATTAAAAATCAAAATCATATACTGATATTTAAACCAGATTCATTATTTTTCATTCAACCCGGCCTTATAAAAATTCCCTATATGAATTAGCATAGGATTTCCTATAGGTTCCTATAGAAATTCCTATAAGATTTCCTATAGGATCCTATAGGAAATTTTCGTAAGGGGATACACCTAACACATCACACCAGCACACTGTCTCACCTAACACAATGTCACACCAAGCTCAATACCACATCTAACAAACTGTAATTATATAACAATGCAATTACCAGCACACTGTCACACCAAATACAATGTCATACCAACCATATGATTTCAATTTTTTGTAAAACCTAATATCTTTGAATGACCTTTTTTTATCTCTTAATTATATCACAGTGACAATAATTTATATCAACAGTTGACACTTTTGATACCTACTCTACATGCAAAATAATTTTTGTTTCAGGTTTTCACCAAATCATTCTTAACTGATTATCTTAAATTTTGTTTATTAATTTTTTCTAGCTCAAAGCGAGTCAGAGTCAGTCATGAAGAGTTTATTCCTGTTGCTAAACAACTGATCTGTATGATCTATCGAGCCCGTGAAGAAGGAGCGGTGAGTTCTTTGGTGTTCTTCTTCAGTCATAACCTTCAACATTAATTGAGCTTGACATATTCAACAGACTACTGATTTTTATTTGTTTTTCACAGTTTTTCTTTCATTAATAGTATGATTTACAATAACCAATTTTTAAAAGAAATAATTGTAGGTAGCCCTGCAGTTATCATGTAAGCTAGATTACATCAGTTGTTCTGCATTGAGAAGAATACCTAAGTTGCCTTACCATACAGTTTTGTTTTAGTAGAGTGACTCTTACTATTATGGTACGTTGTACATTATTTAGTAGGAGACTATGCAAAGGCACTTGAGTTACTCTATTAGATTAATTAGTAGGTGGCACAACAGAGGGATTAGGTTTTTTTGTCTAAGGTGAGCTATTCATAATCAGATGAGCTGCTTAGATGAATCCTACTGAGATAGGTCAAACCTCAATGGAAACCCAACTTTGGTCTGTTTGAGGACTATTTGGGTGTGTGCTGTGTTATTTATTAGTCAACGTTATGAAGGTAGATATGTATACACTGTTTAAAGTGCACTAGATGACATGGATGATTTATAGAAGGGTAAAATCAGCACAGGAAGTGTTTTTATAGGGTTTTCTTATTCTTGGCTTATGTTATTATGAATATCCAAGTGTTCCTTTTATCCATTTTAATGCCAGATATTGAACTGCGCACTGTCAGTATATTGTCTTGATGAAATGATATAAACTGGAAGACACTCATAAAAATATAAAAATGATTTTATCATAATTTATGTTGTGCATTTTTGCACTTAAATCTGCCTATGTTTTTATATGTTCATTTCATATTATTTTACAGCTGTGATGCAATAAAATTTACACTATAATTTGCAGTAAACACTTCTGACACCCATTCATTTGCTTTTTAACACAGATAAAAAGCTTTGATGCATGTATAACACAGTAACTAAACATTTGGACAATGGGGTATAAAAAGAGATAATTCTAAACTGAATTTTTTTTCCAAAAAAAAAAAAAAAAAAGTTGAGATCAATTAAAAAAGTTAGTTGCAAGTCTGGCAATTGTAGTATTTTATAGAGACTGCATGTAGCATGAGGATGTTGGATGATCAGCTCTTGACTAATGGACTTCAAACAACTGCTTCAGAATTACTTTTATCATATTTACTTCGGTTTGAATCTGTTACCAGACAGACAAACCCCGGGTATTTCACTGATAGAAATGCTCATATTTACTTCAAATGAAACGAACTGAGACCATTTTTGCAGCCAGTTTGTCAAAAATATTGTTGAGCCATTGATTTTTCATGTCTGTTGGATAATTCTCTCCCTGGAGAGTTACACAAATGTGTTTGATAATGCAGGGGCTTTGTCGTATTGCAATCGAATACAAACTTGGCATTTTTGGCTGATATTGTAAGCAGTGACATCTTAAAGGACTGTTTCATCTACTAAATCATGGTGGTTAAGTGAGGCTTCCTTCAATCCAAAACTCTAGATTTACACATTTTGACATTCATAACACTTTTGATTACGGTTAACAAATAAAGCTACTGAAAAGAAAAATTACTTCAAGATTAAAATACCATCTAAACACATTTTAAAGGTCTCAGTCTTCAAGCTGCCCTCCCCCTCTGTGATACCAATTGGTTGACTTTTTATCCTTGAAAAAACTAAACTGACAATAAGTTTTAGACCAGAAAAGAGCAGATGCATTTGAATGTATTTACTCACAAAAGTATCAGTGCCCTCCAAAAAGCTCCAAAAAGAACATCATTCTCTCAAGATTGGCTGGCAGTGAACAGTGAGAGAAATGTGGAGACATTCAGTAGGATAGCAGACAGTCAAGTTCTAAAAGAAGAATAGCACCTAAACAGTAAGTGGAAGTGACTAAGAAACAAAATTGGGAAGCTGCCACTTTGAAGTGTGGTGTATAATTAATAGGTGATCTACATAAAGATGATCTTATTGCCTTTTAGAAAAATAACTACTGGCTAAGCATTTTTTTCTAGAAATAATGCTGACAATATAATTTTGATTTGATACATTAGTTTATTTCTTTAAGAAGAAATGAAGGGATGTATGAGTTTGTTTAACTTTGACGTGCATTAATAGTCATAAATCCAAAGTATATTTAACTGTTCTTGCATGAATGTTGTTCAGAATAATGTACCTGGACCTAGGCTACTTGAACTTTACTAATTTGTTTATTTATTTATTTATTATTTGCAAACTTCAAGTACAATTAGTTTCATGAAAAAAAAAGTGAACAATGCTTGCTACCTTAAAAAATTCTCTAATCTTCAAGACCAGTCCCCTAGGAGAAACAATCTAACAGAGTACATATGTTTATCCCCTCAGGGACAACATGCTGCCCAAACAATTAAATACATCATTTTCCAGTTGACTGGGCTATGCATCAGAACTCATGCAGTTAAAAGTTCATTCTTAACTAAGATCTAATATACGTTTATTAGATCTTAGTTCTTATCAAGTTGTACATATAAGTTTCTGAGATTTAGAAGACAAAATACATGTGACAATTATGTTATTTCAAAATATTTTTTGGCTTAGTCAATACTTCTATCAAGTAGAATGTTTGTGGAAAGTTACTGTGTCACCTTGAATCAGTAAAAAAGATAATAATATATTAAGCCTACTACCTGATCATAAGTTAAGTTAGAGGATAAGTAACAAAAAGGAAAATATGAAGAAAAACCATATACCTATAAGGGATATTTTTCTGCTTTTTTCCATGTGATACAACCATTGAAAATTAAAAGATAAAGCATGTGGGAAGCAGATGTACTTTAATTCCATATTGACATGTCTGGTGATTTCTTTAAGGTTTCGACTGATCTACATTGTATAACTAATCATATCTGAATTGCACACTGGATGATTACTAACCAGAAAAAAGACCATTAACCTCTTAAGTGAAGCAAAGGAAGACAAAAATATGACAGCTATTTCTTTTTCTGCTGTCAAACAAGAAAGAGAGGACAACTAGATGCTGGTACAATCAACTTGATATTAACCCATTTGTGTAAACACAGATTCACTTCAATAGGATAAACTTGGCTCTGTCAACAAAACCAGATAATATATTTTCGTATCAGTTTTCTCTTGATTGCAAGTCAATTAGTGGATTGGCATTTACTTAACTGAGTGCAGCTTGCTGTTTTGGTTTTGGACAATAAGTTTGTCACAATGATGAACTGTTGGAGACGTCAGAGATGTCAGTGACATGTGGGAGATGGGTCATTGCGCCAAGCATTTTAACTTATAACCATGAGAAGGACATCTGGAAGGAAAAACTTCATATTAATTTTCTGAAACAGATATTTTTACAGATTTTTTAAAAACCAGCATTATATGTTGATGTACTAGTATTGTACATGTAAGTTGATTGATTATGAATGATGAACACAAATTGTTTTTTAAGACTGGCACCGAAAAACATTGAAGGTATTGAATTGTTTTTAAGTGCAAAAATAAGAAAATTTAAGAGCAGGAACTTAGAGAAACTTATGAATTGCAGTTAATGTGAAGACAATAATAGCTGTTGGAGAAATGTTTTTTCTCTCTTCTAGAATGACTGGTGCATGATGTCCAGCCCGAGAGCAGGAAGTTTTTGGTTCAACAAGAAAACTGGACAGGCCAAGAAAACACCCCCTGCCCATGTTATACGTGCTCAACAACAACAGCTTGAAGAGAGGTAAGAGAGTGTGTGTGTGTGTGTGTGAGTGTGTGTGTGCATGCATGTGTTGGTGTACTTGTGTGTGACATTATACATGCTCAACCACAGCAGCTAGAAGAAACTCTAGCAAGAGAGAGAGAGTGTGTGTGTGTGTGTGTGTGTGTGCACGCGCGCGCATGTGTTTGTGTGTGTGTTTCTTTGTAAGCAGTAATTACCAAATGTAAGTAATTTTAAATAGTTGAAGGTTACCAATGAAAACATTCAGAAGCCAGGGAAACTGTGTACACAGATAAGAGATTCATCATCTAAAAATATGTAGGAATGGTGAAAAAGTTGACATCTCAATGACATCAGCAAACAGGGCTGTCAAAAAGTGCTTGTCCCTTGAGCAGCGAGAGTGGACAGTTTATTGATCTTTGCCTTTTAGGTGCGCCTTCAACACTACAGAATTTTAGCTAAGTAAACAACCTAGAATTATTTAAAACTCAGTTTTACAGCAATGAGGTATTATATTATTATCAGAATATATTTAAAGAAGCATAATTTACTGCATTTAGTTTTATATTAAACTTGGGAGGAAAAGATACTTCAATTTGGGATTAGTTCAAGATTTATGGACAACAGTGCAGGTACATGGTCACACATTTTCAAACTTTGTTGAGGATATCTTGAGGACCTTATAGTCAATTGCGTCAACAGGGCATAAAGTGACAGTAAATGGCCAACTCTTTGTACAGCTTCACGGGATTATACTGAGTATTTACGGGGATCAAAGAGAGATCAAGTGGCATTGCATGGCCCTGTCAACAGAGCACTTCACCCAGTATAGGACGCTGACTTTTCCTGGGTAACCTGACACAGTGGAGAGATATGTTTACCAGAGAGGCTGAACCCTGGGGTGGGGAGGGAGGGGTGGGTGTGGTTTACCAGAGAGGCTGAACCCTGGGGTGGGGAGGGAGGGGTGGGTGTGGTTTACCAGAGAGGCTGAACCCTGGGGTGGGGGGGGAGGGGTGGGTGTGGTTTACCAGAGAGGCTGAACCCTGGGGTGGGGAGGGAGGGGTGGGTGTGGTTTACCAGAGAGGCTGAACCCTGGGGTGGGGAAGGAGGGGTGGTTGTGGTTTACCAGAGAGGCTGAACCCAAGAATAATAATTAAGGGAGGAAGGGAGGGGTCATGGTTGGATCCAGAGCTATTTTTTGACAGTCTTCCAAATGATCTTTGTTGATCCATCCTCCATTTTTGACCGTCTTCCAACAGAAAAAATTAGATAATCGTAAACTTGAAAATCTGACCATCTTCTGGAAGACCCAGAAGACTGCCTCAATCGGCCAGTAGGGGTGGAACTTGTAATCATAGGTCAGAGTGGGGCTCAGTACAAAAAAATTTAGAAGATCTCAACATGTTTAATTTCAATACTGTATTTTGTAATGAAAAAATAAAATATATATAAATATTGTTTACAAACTCACTTTAATATAGTTTGCTTTTATTAGACCAAAAAAGTCTGAAAATGATAAAAATGTCTAAAAGGTCAACCTAGATCTATATCAATTCTACATTATTTACAAAGGGGCAATGCAGAGGACCTAGCTCAAAGTGGTGTGTCCCCCCTGGCATGAAAGTGTTCATTGGCCGATTAAAAAGCTTAGTTGCTCGGTATTACGAGGTCACATTCAACAGGGAAAGTCAAACATACACATTTGTTACTGAGGGTGCTAAGATGAATAGCGTTTAGGACATTTAATATTGAAACGATATTTTTATTGACCTAAAACTTAAGGATCAAGACTTGTGACCAGGGAATTTAGAAGAATGGACATGGCTGTTTGAAAAAAAAATTAGTAGAAAGGGATTTTTTATAACACTTCATCTTCAAGCAATGGTGAACTTCTGGTGGAATTTGTATTTTGCTGAACAAGTCATCAGGCACACTGGATTGAAATTATGAAGATGCAAGATTATTTTACTACAAATTGAAAATATTAATTGAATGATGACAGTGAAATTGTTGAGGAAGAGGGAATGTATCTGAACCTTGATGACTCTCACTAATAAGGACACACACAATAGGGCCTGCACGAGTACATGCAAAGGCAGATAAATGCAGTTTTATTGAATAAATGGTAATATGTCTCAACATAGAACTAGTCTACGTGACATTGTACGACTGTCCCCAAGAGGTGGTGGGTCAGTCCACACTGGGGTCAGTGGAACAGTCAGTAAATGGAATATTAATGGCAGAAGGACAACATCTTTGACCAATACTGTCCAGAAGATTATAAACAAAAAGAGGGAGGAAGAAAGGTGATATTTTATCAATTATTGTAAAATTTCAGCAGCTCTGTTTCAAATTATTTGCTATAAAAACTTAACTTTTTTTTTATAATTTCCATCAGCAGATGGTAAGGACCAAATGTTTGATGGAGGACTATTACACATTGCATTCTGAAACCTTTATGGAAAATTTTTGCTTCACAAGTGCAAATGTCCCTATTTTCAGTTATTGAATGATCCGAAAAAAAAAAAAAAAAAAAAAGGCATGTTACATTTGTGTTAATAAAATTTGGGTGTTTTGACTGACTGTTTTAATTGAACTTAACAGTATGTGAAATTTGATTTAATTTAGAAAAATCATAATCATTGATTGTGATTTTGTTTTCATCTAGCCCTGTCTTAAGGAGGAAAACTATTTGAAAATGTGAAGCTGGCAGTGAAAAATAATTATTTTCCAAAATTGCCTCTGCTGTTAACATCTCTCTTTTTGTTTGTTACATGTAAACCAGTGGTATGGAAAGATGAAGACAAAATTTTGTGGGTTTCAAACAGTTTTAGGATAAAAAAATATGACGAAATTAAAAGAGTAGAATAATGCCAGTAATTAGCATGAAATTTTAAATAGCATGTGGTTTGTTTTCTTTTGTCACTATCACTGTCACTATCATCATTCTCTACCTGTACAGCATACATTTTCATTTCAGCTTCATATAAAAATCTAGTGTTCGTTTTATATGCTGTTGCACTGTCAGAAATGTTCATAGCATTTCTGTACACATGGATACATTTTTTATTTATAAATATTTTCGATAACGTGTGTGTGTGTACTCAATTGAAATGCCACAATAATGATTCAAAATAGTTATTATATTTTAATAATTCTAAATATGTTCATTAGCTACAGATGCATGCCTTTATTAAAATGAGAGAGCACATATAAAGTACAAAATTAAGTATTTGTTTAATTTCAGGGAGTTGAATACTTGCAGTGTCAATATACATCAGAACCGCTGTTTAATCAGATAATTACTAATTGATTAATTTATGTTTTACAGAGAAAAAGAGAGACAGTTTCTTGCTGCCAAACTAGAGGAACTAAAAGAATTTACAGAAAAATATGAAAAGGAGAAGAAGGACAGAGAGGTAAGGGTTTCAATTTCATATTAAATTTTTTCATATTGGGTGGATATAAAAATATGTCACATTTTTATTTTATTTTATTTTCTCTAACTTTATCCTCTACAATTTAATTTTACCAGATATTAATACGCCTTGAAGTTTTTTATGACACAAAAATTCAGACTCAGTTGCTTAATATATAAAATCTATGAAGCAGTCGATACAAGAATGACAGTAAAAAAGTGTCAAAAAATGCACAATGAAAATCAATCCTTCAGTAGACCTTTTATAGGTAAAAACACAGGGTTGTGATACCAAGTCTAAGTTGAGAATACTACAGTATACTATAGTTAGCAACACTGCACAGTGCAGTGTGCTAGTTGTGACGAGCACAATCTCAACTCACAACAATGTCAACTACACCATCGCTGTTAAAATAATAAACACCAAAAGAAAACAAAGAAATTCACCTGCAACATTTATTTGTAGCATTTTGCACACTTGAATAAGTTTTGACAAACAAACATGGGTCATGTTTTCCTTTTGGTTCAGATAAACCAAAAATAACAAACTAGGTTTATTCACAAAGTGAGCATAATTGTTCTCTATTCAAAGGTAAAGTTTTCTATGCATATTATGCCATTTCCATCCAAACTGAACAGAATGTGAACTGAAAAAAAAAAATATCGTAAAGTCTTCTACAATTTTTAGGACAACAACAATTGTTTGCTATTGTGCCACATCATAAATATTTACAAACTACGGACGTGTAGTAAAAGACTACTTTTCTCCTGCAACAACAAATGCTCATTTTTTCTCTGTGGCCTGAGAGCAACATTTTCGAAGACTGTAAACCAACCACCTGTTTGACAAAAGATAACATCTGCTCCACTATGTGTATGAGGTGTCAGACCTGACGTAGGTGAGTTAGGCACAATAGTTGTATTAAATTTTGATTTGCTGGTTTCAAGTAGTATGAGTATATATGGAAACCCAAGTAGGTTAAAAGATTTACAGAGATGAGAAAAGGGTTTAGACGAATTCTTTAATGAAAAATAATCATTTTGAATTAGATAAATTAAACATCCCAGACATTTACTAAAGTGTGCTCTGAAATTCAAAAAGGATTTAATGAGTTTAAAATTTATAAAGAAAGGAAAAATCATTACTAAGTGAAAAGTCTTACCTGTACATAATCCTACAGTAAAAATAATTCTTACTTAAATAATATGATTAGCTTTGCATGAAAACAAATTATGCTTACTGTGCTTTAGTGTTATGGTGACGCTAATTGCTCCACATTTATATGCAGGTGACTCCATCATTATGGGTGAATCAATGGATTTAGTTCAAGTCAGATTTTTATGAATGTATACAAAGCTGGTCATTATGTAAAATAAGATTGAACTGGATTAGTACTGTGTTGTTAAGTTACAGGGAGGTGTGTAGCAAGGAAGTGTGTTGTAAATAATGCTGAAAAGGTTACTGTATGCCCTTTGAGGAGATTGTTATTGAGAGTTGATTTTGAATTTAATAAGAAAACTGGTTAAGGTTTCAAGAGAAGTGATTATTGAGAGTTGATTCTGAAGTTGATGTGAAAACGGTGGAAAAGTTTTGTGACACAGAGATGCATGTTTCAAGTTGGCAAAAATGGAACTGAAAAGCCATACAATGGATATTTTAGCTGATTTGTGCTGATTTGGTTTGTTTTATTTGAACTAATTGAAATGGATAGTGGTGAATTTTATATTCAGGTGAGTGTTTTTTTTTTAAATTGCGATTGACTCCCCATTTTCTCTCTCTCTCTGAACACGCTCTTCGCCATACAGTATATTGCCCTAAAATACTTAAAGTCAAAGGCTTAATGATCCACTATTTCATCCCAGCAGTTGCTACAGTTATACATAAGGTACTGTATATTAAATGCTTGGAGTATTAATATATAACCTAAGACTTAATGGGATTTCAAGAGCTTGATGAGTGTAGCTGATTGAAATTGAATTTTTGCTGAAATTTTCACTGGAGAACCAATTGTTGAAAGAAAGCTGTGACAGTCAAATAGGGGGTATGCCACCAAACTTATATTCTTTACAAACCAATATTTACTCAGACAATATATACTTCTGAGCCCAAAGATCTCCATCTTGATATATCAGTCTGTGCCTTCCGCCTGTTGTGTGCACTCCCGGTTTCCAAAGATCATGTTTCCATCAACGCAAATATTATAGATTGTCTAGAATTAGCACATTTTACCAGCAATACACCTTGTGTAAATTTACCCAACTTTTAGCTAGTTCTCCATTAGAAATTCAGCCAACTGAGTGCCATATACAAGTGGAGACAAAAACACTGATTGCTCTTCAAACAAAAAGGATATTTGCGGATTTTGTGAATGTAGTGTAAATTGTAAGGACATGGGGAGAACTATGTGACTGTAGTCTAGATGCAGTATTTAAATTTTACTAATAGCTAGGAAAAGATTTACTTTTGAATCTGTAATCAAACAAAGAGTACCTGTGCACTTTTACCTTGGAGTCCTGTTTGTTTTGTCCAGAAAGGGGACTGTGACATTTGCTGAAAGGAACTACATCAGTTCTATAAACACTTAGAAACAGGTGGATTTCTTGAAGTAAAGCAGCATCTCTGGACTCCGCCTTTGTTCTTTTATTTGTTCCTCAAGCAAGAGTAAATGCACCAAGAACTACAGAAAAGTTTTATTAAAAAAAATCTGCAAGTGGTTCCCTATCAAGATACTTGCACTGCAGTAAGGGTTGAACCACATAACATATACAAAATATTTGATGATAAAGGAAAATCAGTGGCAGGGCTAAACACTGGAGAGTTTAGTTTATGGTGAGTGCTTGATTTAATTTTAGCTTTTCATTTAACAAAATGTAATCAACTAAAATGGAATTTATTTATTAAAAAAAGTGATTTACAAAGTTAAAAAAAAAAAGACATTTAAATATGTTTTTTAGCCAAATAAAATAATTTTCAACATTTAAAGAAATTAGTGTACTTAGTTACTTTGAAACTTCTTACCCATGAGAGCTCCAGTGTATACAGTATAACAGTACTGTAGAAGCGCATGGAGAACATATTGTAAACAAAAGTCAGAAAAATCAAAATATTGAACATGAACGCTTTTGTGATCTTGATAAGGCACATTAGATACACATTATGGTGTCAATAGAGCACATTTATCAAGGGAATTAAATTTTCTGTTTGTAATCCTTCTTTAACCTGGATTGGCTAGCATCATAACTTGTGTATTAGTGGGTGGCACTTTACAGATGAATTGACAAATGATTGCATTGTTTGAAATACTTGAAGAAAAAAAGGTAGATTGTTTAAATTGCCCATGTATAGGACTTCAGTCTTATCACATGATCTGACATTTGATGGAACTGAAAAATTTTGATTTAAATTTAGATTTATTGTAAGAATAACCTGGAATCATTAACACATCTGTTGTAATATCCAGTAACAGCCTTTTTATGTACAGACACAGATGTGTCTGTACATATTGCCATCACCTGCGTCTGTCGTCGCCGATGCCGATGCCGATGCCGATGGCAATGCCGTCGCCGTGCACTTTCACTGTAAACACGATAAGTGGAACACAGTTTTATTTTTTGGTTTTATATTTACAGAGCTGATGAATATTCATAAAACGCAGGTCAAGTTCGAAAATCAGCATGATCGGGCCATTATTGTAGAAGTTATGCTGTTTTATCACTTTTCAGCATATATGCAACCCTGTAAACACATTTTAAGGAAAACCGTTAGGCCTGTTGTCATGAAACTCACAAGAGTAATCAATCTTACTAAAACGCAGATCAAGTTCGAAAATTGGCATGATCGGGCCACTATTTTACTAGTTATGCTGTTTTTTCCTTTTTTTCAGCATATGTGCAACACTGTAAACACAATATAAGAAAAACCGATAGGCCAATTGCCATTAAACTCACAGGAGTGGTCAATCTTACTAAAATGCAGGTCGAGTTCGAAAATCAGCATAATCGGGCCATTATTTTAGAAGTTATGATGTTTTTTCACATTTCCTCAGATTCAATTCTTAGGCATGTTAACAGTCTTATTATTTTACTAATAAGATACATAAAAGTGTTTGTTTGACATTTCCTGCATCTTTACAACATTGTTAGTTGATTATGTAAAAATGATGGTAAACTTAATATCGTGTATTGTGTAATAAAGTGTCAAAAATGGAAATAAACTCATATCATTGCAGTTTGTCAGATTCAATCATTCACTATGTTCAGAATCTCAGAATGGAGGAAATTGGACATTTAACACTATTCTATTGATATTTTTCCCATCTCATCAATTATCTTAGTTGATCATATAAAAATTGCAGTAAACTGTTCATTTTGTTTTATGTTAAAAAAGTGTTAAAAATGGAAATAAACCCATGTCAGATCAGTGCTGTCTTGTTTCACATTTCCTCAGATTCAATTCTTAGGCATGTTAACAGTCTCATTGTTTAACTAATAAGACATGTAAAAGTGTTTGGTTGACATTTTCTGCATCTTTACAACATTATTAGTTGATTATGTAAAACTGATGGTAAACTTGTTATCGTGTATTGTGTAATAAAGTTTCAAAAATGGAAACAAACTCATATCATTGCTGTTTGTCAGATTCAATCATTCACTATGTTCAGAATCTCAGAATGGAGGAAATTGGACATTTAACACTGTTGTATTGATATTTTTCCCATCTCATCAATTTTCTTAGTTGATCGTATAAAAATGGCAGTATCCTGTTAATTTTGTTTTATGTTTAAAAAATTGTTAAAAATGAAAAAAAAAAAACATTTCAGAACAGTGCTGTCTTGTTTACATTTTGGCATTTTCAAGTTGTGACTTTGAAGTTCCATGGGCCTGAAGACCTTTGCTAGTCACATTTTCTGAATATCCATGATGCTAATATTTTATTATTAAAAATTGATGGTCATTATGCTGTTAAACATTATGTAATATTGCATCAAAATTTGAAAAAAATCTATTTTGGACACTGCTCCCATGATGAGCATTTAAGAAAAACCATGTCACTTACTGTTCTCAAACAGTACAGTAAATATGTACAGATGTGTCTGTACATATTGCCATCACCTGCATCTATCGTCGCCGTCACTGTCACTGGTGCCGTGCACTTTCATTGTAAACACGATAAGTGGAAGTCAATTTTACTTTTTGGCTGTATATTTACAGAGCTGATGAATATTCATAAAATGCAGGTCAAATTCGAAAATCAGCATGATCGAGCCATTATTGTAGAAGTTATGCTGTTTTTTCACTTTTCAGCATATATGCAACACTGTAAACACATTTCAAGGAAAACCGATAGGCCTGTTGTCATGAAACTCACAGGAGTAATCGATCTTACTAAAACGCAGATCAAGTTTGAAAATCGGCATGATCGGGCCACTATTTTAGTAGTTATGCTGTTTTTTCATTTTTCAGCATATATGCAACACTGTAAACACAATATAAGAAAAACAGATGGGCCAATTGTCATGAAAGTCACAGGAGGGGTCAATTTTACTAAAATGCAGGTTAAGTTCGTAAATCAGCATAATCGTGCCATTATTTTAGAAGGTGTGCTGTTTTTTCACATTTCCTCAGATTCAGTTCTTAGGCATGTTAACAGTCTCATTATTAAACTAATAAGATACGTAAAAGTGTTTGTTTGACATTTCCTGCATCTTTACAACATTGTTAGTTGATCATGTAAAAATGATGGTAAACTTTTTATCGTGTATTGTGTAATAAAGTGTCAAAAATGGAAATAAACTCATATCATTGCAGTTTGTCAGATTCAATCCACTATGTTCAGAATCTCAGAATGGAGGAAATTGGACATTTAACACTGTTCTATTGATATTTTTCCAATATCATTAATTTTCTTAGTTGATCATATAAAAATGGCAGTAAACTGTTCATTTTGTTTTATGTTAAAAAAGTGTTAAAAATGGAAATAAACCCATTTCAGAACAGTGCTGTCTTGTTAAAATTTGATGTTGAATTTGCAGTTTAACATTATGTACTTTTGCATCAGAATTGGCAGTAGCCTATTTTGTGCATAGTTATTTCCTGCTTTTTGTCTGTACATTTGACAGCTTTGCTGCCTTGTTAAAAATTAATTTCATCACTGTATCAGTGAATGACAATGGTTTATAATGTCATTGTAGTTCAGCGAAAGAGACGAGGACAGTGAATGAAAATATTTTTTTCATTTTTGTCAATGTAAGTGACTATCATTTATCGTATAGTGTGCTTTTGTAATTAAAAAAGATCAGATTCTGTAATGTATTTTGTAAAAAGAAATAATTACGTAGCCTAATGGATTGGTACACACAGTTTTAAAAGTTAGCAAACATCAGCTCTGAAAACCAGCTTTTTATATCATACACCTTGCATTAAAAATCAAAACATGCAGTCTCCTAAATTCTTTAAGAAAATTGCTCAATGGCACAATCCCACACACAAGTGTCTGCGTCATTAATATAGTCTGTGGTGGATGGACTAACAGTAATCTTATTGACAAAGTCATGGCATTCCTTCAGGGTTTGCTGGGTTCTTATTGTACTCACAAACACTACCAGAAAGAGTGGCCAGAAATTTGATGAGTTACATTTGTAAATGGATCAAACCCCGAGCCATGCAGTTGTTAGGCTCTGTCCTATTAACTTGATTTTTTTTAAACTTGGCTATGATTATATTTGTGTCTAAAGAAAACCATTGCTTGATTAATTTCATCTATCTAACTCATCACTTACTTTGAGGAATATATTTTTCAATTTTTTTTAAACTATTGTTAGATTGAATAATTTTTGAAAATGATAAAAAGTATGTAAGTTTATAAAGTAACATTTACCTATTATTGGCTATGCTACAGAAATTATTGGAATGTCAAATAATTGAATAAAATAAATAAAAGAAAAATCTTTTAACTTTCCCTTAATTGCCAGACTATAAGCTACAGTAACCAAAAGAAAAAAAAAACTTAAGAATGGCCCCCAAAGTTCTGCAGCATGCCACTTGCCGGACATCTGAGTTTGTGACACAGATTACCACCATGGTGATAATGTTGGTTTATCTCCTGGCCAGCCAACAGACTGGTGATATCATTGCAAGCTCTGTGTATATTAAATTCAGATTGACATTATCTTGTCATTCTGTGGGACTTCTTGTCATTCCATGTCAAAGACTTGTCCATTATGTAACGGTTCATGTTTTGACCCATGTGTGTCTATGATAATCAATGACAGATCAAGAGATGGGCGCAGTGACTCACTGCCCCCCCCCCTCCCCAACTTTGGAAGCACCCCCTTCTTACTTGGAAGAAATAAGTATTCAGACAACAGTTAGCAATAGTGTATGGTATTTTTTTCTGTGGTGCATACTCAAAATAATAAGTGAAGGAGAGAAAGACATAAGTAATTGTCTTTGTACCCCATAAGCTAAAAATGATAAAAATCAAGAAATAGAAAATTTTATAAGATATGGTGGGGAAGTTATCAAGAGGATGTATGAGGTTTATCTTGTAATAGACAGTGAAGAGTAATGAACAGCAGCAAACTTATGTGAATATCTGACCTACAATTTTTTTATATTGATGTTGCTATCTTTTGGCATATATATTTTTTTCCTGCCCTGTACTCTCGTTCTTTTATATGCCATTATTATTTACCTATTATTTTTTCCTTATATCTCATTTATTTCTTCATGTTGTCTCTTTTTTATTTTTGGATAACTTCTTTTCTCTCTGTATTTTCCCCACCATAGGAAGAAATAGATATTTAGATTAAAGAGAGGACAAAACAAAACTGAATTAGCAGTTGTCCTTTTGTTTGAATTAAAACCAGTAAGATAGTCATGGTGAAAAAATCAAGTTAAATGCATGTAAGCGTAAAACAAACAAACAAAGAAACAAACAAAAAATCAAGACATAACAAGTCTTTTAAAATGATGGAGAGAAAAAAGGATGAAAATTCGACACATCACACCAGTACCTGTTCCAAATCCTAACCTTTAGGCCACTCCACTGGATAACCAACACTTCTCTTTGCTCTTTGAGTCAGTGAGCTACTGCGTTGATTTAATCAATACAGATAACATGCAGCAACACTCCAGATTATGCTGCAGTAATAACAAGATTACTGGAATGACTTGACGAGCAAACTTGCAGGCAAACTTATAACTTAGCATCACTTAGTGCTTACTTTAAATGTCTAACCAACAGAAGCACAGGGCTGTTGATGGATTTTTTATGTGGTTTATTTTACTCCTGGATTGTGTTCTGGTGAAGTTACATTGAACAACATTTGGTAACAATGGCACAAGCTGAATATTTAAACTATAAAAAGGTATGTTTAAGAGAGAGAGAGAGAGAGAGAAAGAGAGATAATGCATGAGATGTTACGGAAAAAAATTACACCTGATACATGAATATGTGATTTAAATGTGTGTATGTGGGTTTCTGCATGTACATTTATGTAATACATGTATAATCAAATTACTTATGAAGCCACTTTTTATATGCAAGCACTGCCAGATAATTCTCATGAATTAAAAAAAAGCAGGTTCAGTAAAAATTCTTCTAGCAATAATATTTTACTTAAAAGGTTTAGGTTCATGGTTACCTTTATATGTTACCTCCTAGGTTTTTATGATCATTTTTCTTTTACAGTAATTGGTTGCAGACATGCCATGAAATATTTTTTTTAAATCTCTTACCATAAAATCAGTGTAACAAAGTAAACATGAGACTGAATATATATTGGATCTTATTGTGACTTGGGTGGTATCCATCTTATACATGAAGGTACTGTCGACTGCATTTTGTATTAAAAAAAAAAAAAAGCCCTACTTTTCCTTGTGGGAAAGGTGATTTTCTAATGTAACGGAATGTGATATCTGATGGAATCACATGTACTACTGTGTGTTTAATGAAAACTCACTTCAATGGCTTTGAAGGAGCAAAAGTGCCTTCTGCATTGTATCTGAATTAAAATTAGGTAACTTCAAACACCAGAAATCCTGTGGTATTCTTTGAATGGTTTAATATTATTCTTGTTTAACAGTGAGCTTATCTTATGCAAAACTGTTCAAAATTAATATTAATGTAAAGGAAGGATATTTCTAGGGCCAGTGCTTGCTTTTTGTTTTTAATTTAATTCTATTTAATATTGTCACATTTTTAGAAATAATAAAAAAAATAAATCCTTATAAGTTTAGAATGCTGTATTAACACTCCCAAAATCAGTGCATAACTGTAACATCTTATTATATTGTGTAAAAGATTAGCCTATATTTCAACATTTTGTATATTGTCATATTGCATATTTCATAATTATTATATTTTTGTGTCATATGCACCTCCTATAACATACATATTATCATATCATATCACATGCATGTATTAACATTAATACGGAAGAATAGATTTCGTATCCAATAAGATTATTTTGTTTCTACAAAATGTACAGTATAATAGCATTATTCAATATGATAACTTTATATAATGCAATAACATTTATCAAATAGTAGAACATCTCACAGTATTTATTGTAATTGTTCCATTCTTTCCAGGCCTTGGAAACTCGACACAGTAACCTGCAAGTGAAATACGAGGCTGCATGTCTGGAGCTGCAGAAGACACAAGGACTATTGGAGAAATTACGAACAGAAAACAAGAAGAAAGCAGAACACATTGAGGGTTTACAGAAAGAAGTCACTTTTATGGCTGATAGGGTTAAGGTTCTGGACCAAAAAGGTGTGAGCAAAGAATGAAAATATTTTTTCACTGGGTAAAGAACTGTCATGTTACTCTGGGTACTGAAGATGTGTTGTATTTCTTGTTGTTTAAATTAAGAAAAGAAAATAAAGATTCAAATGATTTAAACTAAATGGTATTATATAATATTTTTAATGATGGTGAGATGCTTCAGATACATAATCATTAAATGAGTTGAATTCAAAGAGAAACAATTCTTTTAATGATCTTTCAACACGTTAATGTCTCTAACACTACAATATCTTTGTTTTGTCTGTTGTTTTCAAACAAAAAACTTCATGTATGCCACTTAATCATAACCCATTTTTATTTACAGCTTTGGATTTGGAAAGAGCTGAAATCACAGTAGAACAATTGAAAAGAACACTGGAATCCTACCAGTAAGAATTTTTTATATTAAATTTTGATATCACATCTTTGTGAACTAAAGTTCCTCAAGCTAAAGGTCTTCATAATAAATAATTATAGTGTCGAGGGTGAACATTATATTCATTGTTTTTATTCTGAAAATCTGTCAGTAAAGTTTGTATTCAACAAATCTTAATGGAAATTTCACCTGATTCAAGAAATCAATACTTCCAGAAAATATAGGATCTGGAGGAAATATTGATTGCATTACAGCACACAGCTTGAACCTGCTGAGCTGCTTAATCTCATGAGATTTCATGTACTCAAAATCTTGTTTTATTTGCATTGTTTTCATTACTCCCTTATAATGCATTTGATAATGGCTTATTCTCTTAAATCTGAGAATAAAACCACTCTGCTGTATGAAGTATGTGGAGGATTTTTACTCTACAAGGTGTTATTCTTTGCAAAATATTGCAATAATACTATGCAGTGCTTTTTCCGTCAATGCCCTTCTCCACACTGAAGATCAACTTATAAAAAATACCACTACTGATGCATGTTTCTCAGAATCTTGATTGAATTCATTCAATGGGCTAAGCACACTGAAACTGAATAGAAGTAGGAACGGTTGGTTTTTCTAGTAGAAGGTCTTTTATCAAACTCATATAGGAAAAAGAACTAAAGAAACTCTGTAGGGAGTACGATGATGTTGAATATTCCTCATTGATTAGATCTAGTGACAAGACCAAAAATCACTCCAGTCTGAGAGTACAAAGGAATTCAAACATGTTCCTTTTATTTCCTGCACCTTAATTGGTTCTAAAAATAATATTTTCATTTCTGTGATTAACAAAAGTTATTGGCTTTCTGCAAAGAATGAAGGCATCAAGTGCAGCTTAGATTTACTTTTAGATTTTCAAATTTTAATCAATACTTTTTAGAATTTAATACAGTTAATGTTACAAAAAGGAGTAACAATAAAATATTATAGATCTAAGGTTATTTTGAAATACAAAAATAGTCTCCAAGTCTTATAAATTAAATAATATTTTATTATTTCAGTAACTACAAAAAATGTGTTGTATTTATTCCCACTGAGCCATGGCAGAATTGAACATTTATAAATTTTTAATCCTATTAGAAGGAGTTAAAATATTACTTGATTTTTTTTCTTGCAGAAAGCAAAACCGAGACAAAGAGTCAGAGCTAAAGGAAACCCGCCAGTGTCTGGAAGATACAGGGAAAAAACTGTCCGTAAGTTATTCATCTAATAACAAAAAACATTTAATATATGAAGAATTTCTGTACAAGCCAGAACAAGGCAAGACAAAATTTTAATGGTTATGCAACCGTTTGTCAACTTTTAGGCTCTCTTATTTATTTAATAATTTGAATGATTTTTTTAATAATTATATTTAACTTCATGCAGTCACTTCTAACACAATGTCCTCATACAAAATATTTTCCCAAAATTGTAAGATTTCACAGGAAACTGAAAATTATTCCTGGCCATAAAAAGCTACAAGGCAGAATATGAATATCAGCCTTCTGCTATGAGAAAAAAAAAATGTTGTACTCGTACAAGGGATTGGGATAAAGAAAAAAAGAGTGGGCATAAGACAGTATTAAAAAAATGATATCTATTGAACAGGTTGCACATACTCAGATAGAAGATTTGGAAGAGAAGGCATCAGACCTGAAACAACAGGTGAGGGAGGAACTGAGGAGAAATGAAAAACTGGAGCAGGTGAGTAACTGCATGTTTAACTTAAGGCATCATATGCTTAGAGTTGTCAGATGCCACAGACTTTTTAAAATTGCATTGGTTGTGTACAATATGTCATGCTTTTTAACAAAAGATTAAAACAATACATGAAAATACATGAACATAATGAGTTTAACTGTATCTAACACTTTAATGGTATAATCAATCTCACATAGGATGGCAGTGTGTTTACTGTCTACATTTTTGTTTGTATGCTAGCAGTTGATAAATATTTAAAATGCCCTTTAGGATGTTTCATTCATATTAGCTTCCTCATGACTGTCTTTTATCTTAATGGTTCATTATAAGCCTAACTGAATGTAATATTATTACTTTTACAAATACTGTACAGCAATTCCCAAGATTACCTTAAAGTTTACGTCTGTTCAGAATGCACATAATCTTATATTTATTTTTATCAAGCAAATTTTGTACAATTACACTAAGCCCAATTTCAATTAATATGCACCTAATGTTCAACGAATGATGACTAAAAATACAAATTTGAATTGAACATGTTTTTATTTCTAAAAAACTTATCTGTATATTTCAGGATATAGAGGGCATTCCTCACTTAAAAGAGAAAATAGAAGAGGCTGAAGCAGCAGCTGTGAATTTTCAGAAAGAACTGAGAGAAAAAGAATTTCTTCTGCAGCAGGCCAGGAAGAGCAGTCGGGAGTATGGTGAAAAGGCTAAGGTGGGGCTCAGGATTTCTAGACTAATGCAGGGTGCAAATAACTTAATACCGTCTTCAGCCCCCTACAGCAAGAATTATTATTTCCTGGAAGTTTCAAATAAACAACTTTTAATTGATAAAAATTAGAAATTAATATCTTGAAATTTTAATTTTCTGAATAATAAAGAAAAAATTTCCAGGAAAATTGTATAAAATATTTGAAGCTTGAAAAATCAAAGCACACAATAGAGACACACTGTGGTAAAATGGAGTTTACTTGAAAATGGCTGGCTGAGTCAATTAAGCCCTTGTTCTTAATTTTAAAAGTACTAATGTGAAATTTGAGAATTCATATATTATGAATTTTAAAAAGCTACAAATTTTAATTCACTTTTACAATGCATTGCATGTATTGTTACATTATTATTCCAATTTTGCCAATACAAATGATAATAAAGCTTAATTGGGATTAGTATGGAACATTATGATGTTTTAAAGCATATATTTGAAGCTGACTGGGTGTTGTTTTAATATTATTCAGGCTTTAGAAAAAGAAGTTTCAGAGATGAACAAAATCCAGGAAGAGCTTCATGTGGCCAGGTGCGAGACCCTCTCCTTGAAACAACTGATTGTAGGGAAAGACTCCCTGGTGATACAGTTGACCCAGGCACTGGAGTTTGCTAAGGTGGGAATATCGAAGAACCATAGGTTCTAATAAGTTACTTGGCCACAGAAGTTTTTACTCCCTTTCACTAGTTCTTCACAAGTTTTCTTTCTACTGTTCAATTAAGTTTGAACTAATTAATAACTTATTTTAATTTTTAAAAAATTGGCCATGCCAAATGCATACAGGTTTCCTTTTAAATTACTAACTTACAAAATAACCTAAGTTCATCAATCTTTTATTTCTGTCTCAAAAATGGCTGACGTTTCTATTTCCATTTCGTAGAACATGCTTCAGGAACTGCATGGCACAGGTTGTCAGATTTCTCCTAAAATCCAAGAATTGCTTGACAAGGCAAGTCTGCTCCAGCTGGCAACTTATCCCCAGGGGACGCCTGTGCTCAAGACCCTCCAAGATGCCTCAGAGAGTATACGGTATGCTATTTTCTCCATATATTTTTTACTGGCCAATATTCAGTCCCACCGGCAAATCTTTTTTGAATAATGTATAGTTTTCTTTGTTTTTTTCAAACTGTATTTAAGCCCCCCCCCAAAAAAAAAGGGAAAAAAATTAATATATACAGTTTCAATTCTTTAATCGAAAATTTTTAAAAATCAGACATCAAAAGTACCACCAATTTGTGCAGATGGATGCTCTCTGAAAGATTTTCTCCTGAATGTTTCATATGTCTCATTCTAATCCAACACAAAAATCCTAATGTTTAAAAATTGCAAGGATTTGCAGTGTAGATTTGTTTATAATCTATGACAGTGGTTTTCACCCCCAGATCTCCAAGCCCCAGTGTAGAGCCCTGGGCACAGACAGTACAATGGGACGGCACGCTGTCTGCTAACAGAAGAACCAACTCGGCTCCCTCTAGTGGGAAACAGGCAAGTGTCAGCACAAACTGTTATGAAAATATTCCATTGGCCAAATTTTACCTCAGCTCTTCTGACTCTGTCTGATTCACTTGGCAGATGATGCAAACTTAGAAACAGATCCTGAGATTGCATTTGCTTGTTTTCCCTGGCTGTGATATATAGTGTTTCTGCTTTTCAAGCTTTATGTTGTGGTGAAACTAGGATGTCATAATTTTTTTTTTAATCATAAAATCTTGCATTATATCAATTGACTGTGCAAAATTAATAGCTGCCATGCACGAAATATAAGTGATGGCTTCAAATTCTGATAGAATTTCTCATTCCATTACTATTTTTAATGTATTTTTCAGAATTCAAGAGTACAATTAGATGTCAGAAGACCTCCCTTCTCAGCAAGCTCAAGTGATACCACGACAAGACAAGCCAGTGCAAAACTCAATCAAAAACAGAATGGCCTATTTTTGAAGCGTTTATTGGTTGATACAGAATCAACTGATGGTAAAATGAGTAATACATTGCCAGCACATCCAGTCAGGCCTAAAACTGCTGTAGTAAAACCAACAATCCATTCAAACTTTCATTCTAATAATTCGACATTATTCACAAATAATGGCAGAAAAGGATCAGTGGATTTTGCTGATAATTGGACTAGCAGTAGTAACAGTACTAGTACAGCTTCGTCTTCAGAGGGATATAATCCCCGAAAACCATCACTCTCTCCTTCACACTGCAAGTCCAAGGCAGTACCCCCTACAAAGCAGGAACTTAAGATGGAGAGAGAGGCAATAAAGGCAGCATTTGCCAGGATGTCCGTGTATGAGAAAGACAGTTTGGTGTCAAAATTTGTGAACACTGGTGACAGGGTTCTAGTCAGGCTTGGAGCAGCTAAGAAGTTAAAATCCAAAGGTAACAAGAAATTTTTAGTTTTTCACAATATTTTAGTTCCTCTCTCATAGTACTATACTTATTTATAAAATAAGCTTATTCGAGGAATTATTTATAATGTTTTAGTTTTGTGATCTCTGTCATGACATATACTTAATCATAGAAATTTTGTGTCTTCAACACTGTTGTCTTTTAAAGTGTGCTACTACCTTTAATAAAGTGTAATTTGAGCAAACAGATTTTGATAAGATTTTTTTTTCAACAGGAACTGCACCAAAAGAAATTCTTCACAGTGGTATAGTGAAGTTCATTGGCCATGTTGACCGCGAGTATGCAGATCAGAAATTGTATGCTGGTATACGATTGGATGAAGCAGGTAATGGATTACGCACCAATCAAACTAGATTGGAGATGAAAGTTCACACACATATCTTCATGGCCGTTCTATATTATGGTTACGACTTCATTATCATTTATTATTAATTATTCTTTAAAAATTGAAGTTTTTTTCCTTATTTTACTTTTACTGTCATTATAAAATGAAAATGTCACCTTAAATTTAGGACAAAAAAAGTCTCTGTTCATACAATGGTAAATTTCATTTTTCAAACACTTTTCAGTGGGAGACACAGATGGTTTGTTCAAAGGGAAAAGATACTTCTATGTCCCTGCCAACCATGGCAAGCTGGTACGACTACTCAATGTGGTCTCTGTGCTGAATACCAAGGTGGGTTTCTATCTTTTTCACCAGTCCATCTTTTTTTCTTTTTTCTAAACCCAAGTTTAATACTTTGCTTTAGCATTTCTACACATTCATCAAATCAATTTCTGTCAATTTTAAACCAACTTGAAGGTAATATCTATGTAAAAATGAATATTAACTTAAAACAAATCTACAGGGAAAAAATCACCAAAATAAAGAGTTCAAACAGCCCGAAATTTTGTAGTCTATTTTAATTTCTGCTGGTAGTAGTCCTAAAACTGTGACAGATAAAATAGTTTAAGATAATGTAAAAAGGTTCAACTTCAGTTCTCTGAATTTCAGAGTAGTGCAATTAGGTTCCCTCAGAATATAAATCATGTGTTCATCTTGTTTCAGATGTCCAGTTACAAGAAGGTAGAGGACAGCGTGTATGAATATATGGAACAGAACAAGGGATCACTCCATTTAGACTTGTACCACTACCCCTCAGTTCCAGTCAGACCCCCCTCTCCCCACACCTCCTCCAATGACAGTGCTAACCAAGGAACATGAATTAACAAATGACGTACAATAGACATCACATCAACTGAGTACTTGCCTATAACTTTAGTTAATTACCTCCTATCAACCCCAGTGCTAACCAAGGAACATGAATTAACAAATGACGTACAGTAGACATCACATCAACTGAGTACTCGCCAATAACTTAAGTTAATAACCCCCTATCAACCCCAGTGCTAACCAAGGAACATGAATTAACAAATGATGTACAGTAGACATCACATCAACTGAGTACTCACCTTTTAATTAAAATTACCCCCTTGCAACCCATCAGGGGCGGATTTAGGGCGTCTTCTGGGTCTTCCGGAAGACGGTCAGATTTTCAAGTTTACATTGACGGGTATTTCGGAAGACGGTCAAAAATGGAGGACGGATCAACATAGATAAATTGGAAGACTGTCAAAAAATTACTCTGGATTAGCCCCTGCCCATGGTGGTGTATCAGACATTTTAGCAGATTACAATGATTGCAGTATGGCGGAATCTCCCATTTATTCAGCTAGCATGATGGGTTTATCTGAACACTCCCTTAAACCCCATTTACACGGACGCCGTCCTTACTGCATCCTTTGTGCGACCATGAAACTGGCATCACTGTGGTCTTAGAAAGAAGGCACAAGCATCGCTTTGGTTTCAGAATGAATGCTCAGTGATCTGCCAGTTGTTGGGACATAAAGTATTTTTGTACCCTCAAATACTATGGGATGCACAAAGGACGCCATCCAGTGTAAAGGGGGCTTAAGACCATGACGTTTGGGTCATTCCACAAAAAAGTGTACTAGAAGGTGCACCAATATCTGAATGAATGAAGGAAAAGGGTGCAGTTCAAGTTGGACAATATTAAAAAAGAAATATGTGTGCAAAATGGGAGCATTTCATGTCATAAATCAAAATCACCTTTTACCATTATATTTTATACCTCATTTCTGCATGATTTTAAAGTCTTGATTATTTCATATGTGGCTTTATTATCCAACTGTGCCATATTCTGTGGTTATTTTAAGATCTGCAAGCAATTTTATCATTACTTCAGTGTCGAGGATTTTCTAAAAACTTGAAAGTTAATATTATCTAGTCAGGGAACACAAAAAAGATCACGAAATAAAATAATTGTAAAAAATTGCAGTATTCTTCTCCTTTGCATGAAAATGACAAAATTTTGTCGAAGGAAATAAAAATGAATGAATTAATTGCATATCAGTCTGCTGGATACAGTTACCTTTCAATTGAAATGTGCAAGATACACTGGTAGATTTTTCTGTGCTTTGCTTCCACTGGTTAAAATCACTCATTTGACTTTCCCTCGCCTCCATGTTCTTTTTTGTAACAGTTTTTGATCCATTCAATCCACATGCCGTTGTTTTTTGCTGAGGTAACTTGTCCGCTTTCTAACTAGATTGATTCAGACATTATAAGGGTAAAAGTACTCTAATTGCATTTCTACCCCATAGTAATCCGTTTGTTCCGAACACTTTTAACGTTACAGCACATATCTCTTTCCTCGACAGGCAATCCTGGCACAGGTCCTAAGCGTTCCTTTCAACAGGGTTTACACTCCAGTGCCGTCAATCCTAATTCTTATATCACCTTCTCTCTCACTTCTGTGTCAATCCCTCTAACTACCTCAGCAGTTGCTATTCTATTGGGTGTCAGTAACTCTGACCATTTCCACACTTAAAAAAATTGGAAAATTTATCATTCTCATTTCTTCTGGGCTGTCTTGGATTTCTTCTTCTTCTCCAAGGCAGGGTCATCTGGTGGAAACAATATAGATTCCATGTCAAATCTGAACAAGTCTGGATGATATATCTCCTCCGGTATAGGCTCAGGAGAGTCCTGTGGATAAAATGTTGGTATTGGTGGCGGGTCCAACTCCCTTTCTCTGACACGATTAGGCAACATGCTGTCCATAATACGAACATAGGCGTGTAGAGGCCCAGGAATTGTGGAAGCTTTGACATATATGACGTTATACTTTGTATCAATTTTGTAAATCTGAAAGACAATGAATAAGGCAAATGAATAAAAAGTGTTTTAATAATCGGATTGTTTATCAACAGACTCAAATAAAATCATTTACCCACACTTTTGTTAAAGTATATGCAAACGTTAAGGTAACATTTGACTCTGTGTGTCTTTACATTGCAATAATATTTTTAAATAATTTTCAATGACAGGATTTATTAACTTCACCCTCAGTTATCAGCAGGTATAAATGGAATTAAATAAATGCTTTTGTAAAAGTCAAATTTGACAATTCATCTTGAAGAGTAAATAATTAAAAAATAAATATACAAAATAAAACAAAAATCTAAAATTATGAGAATATGTTTGGTTTACCCTTGTTCCTTTTAGTGTTCTCCATTTATTGCCCATGTATCCAGGCATCTTTTGCCCTTTTGGGATTACGTCTCTTCTCTGAAAGGAAACTTAAAAACTTAAAACAGAAATTTAAAACTATAGATAATAAAACTGAAAGGCAAACTTGTTCATTGGTTGTTATCATGATAGCTTTGCAAGAAATTGCTACATTTACTCACAAATAGTTTTGTTTTCTCTTTGTTTACAATTATGAGTAAATTAATCAATTAAAGCAGCACAAAAGAATTCTGTCTACCTGTACCTCAATTAATAAATGCATATCTCCTCCTAAATTTAGTAAATCACTATCACCAAATGTTATTTTGAAAATGAAAAAAAAAAAAAAAAAAAAAGTGTGTGTGTAGTGAGTCCCCATTATTTTATAGGGCTTACCCCAGGAGCTATAGAGCCCACTCTTCTGAACCAGCGAGTTGTGCCGTGGCCTCTTCCTCCCTTGAAACCGTGTTTTTTTATTACGCCCTGAAACCCATAGTCTATTCTGAAATAGAAATTACTAGGCTTAAACGATAACCTAACAAACCTGAATGTGTCATAACTTTTTAAAATTGACTCATGATAACAGTATGTAGATTTTTTTGGTACTTTCTAAATCATTTCAAAATCCATCTGCATCAACAGGGATAAAAGTTAGCATAACAATTAATAAATCAGAAGTCCAAATCAAACAATTTAAACTCAATTTGTGGGAAAAAAAAGACTCTCAATTACTGCATATCAGAAGAGTTTCATAACTGTCAGAGCAACAATTGTTAGTTCTTCATAAAAAACTGCAGTTTAGAGAATTTATTACACACAGGAATGAGGCAGACTTTGAAAAATGCAATACCGTCACCAAAAACTCACGTCTTAGCCTGGAGGTCTACATAATCTCCAACACGGAAATGTGACGCAAATAGTGGAGTACCTTGAAGACAAATTAAGGATAAAACATATGCTGAAAATATTTGCTTCTGAAAACCATTGTTTTTTTTTTTTTTTTTCGTTTGTTTCCTTTTCGGCTAGGGATGGGGGAGGCACAAACACATTTTAACGCCTATTACTTTGCTGTCACTGAATTCCTAACACTTTCTTAATGCTATCTTTAACCATCTATTTTCTGATTATTCAAAGGAATCCATAGGTTCAATTTTCTTTTTCTACAAGAGAATACCTTTAAGTTATTATTTTTACTGAAATAAAGCAAAACCATTTAAGTGAAGACTGAAATAGGTGCAGAACACCATTTAGCTATTATCATTTATGTAGAATTTATGATAAAAAATGTAGGTAAAATGTACCAATATATATATATATATATATATAATGTAAATATCAGTAGGTCACGTGGCTATACAAATTATGAAACAAATAGGGCTAAGTGTATCTTTATCTTAATCTTTAAAAAACATTTAAGCAATATCTCAGCCAAATCCTGTTTCCCACATGTTGTTTACTTGTAAACTGCAACCACAAACCTACCTGGCCGAATTGCAGCATTGGGAGTCACTACAAATTTAAATACCTTCCTTTTTGGGGGAACCCCATGTTTCTCAAAAAGAGAGAGTTCAAGAGGACTTAACTGAAACAAGACATGATCAAAATACTGTAAGAACAGCCAATCTATCAGTAAAATAATTAGGAAAATTAAATCTATAGGTTCCATTTTCTTTTTCCACAAGAGAATACTTATTTTTTTATATTGAAATAAAGCACACCCATGTAAGTGAAGGTTGAAATAGGTGCAGAACACTATTTACCTAATATCATTTATGTAGAACTTATGATAAAAAATGTAGGTAAAATATATCAATTTTTATATATAATGTATATTGTCAGTAGCTCAAGTAGCTTTACAAATTATAAAATAATAAAACTATAAAATCCAAATTTTTATAAAAAAATGTTTTTACTGTAACAGTTGTTGTAAATGAGATCACTGGCCAACAAAACTGAATTTTGAGACAAAACTGTTGCTTACCAATACAATTCTACCAAAAAAAAGTGAAGTGTCTCATGCTTACCCGTCTTGGATCTATGCCCATACTTCCTACAAAGACAGCCCCAAGCTTTCCCTTCATTTTAGGATGAAATTCTTGGACAAATCGCGTCTGAGCAAATTCGTCTGGAGTTAAGTATTCCACTACATGATTATCCAACACCTAAATGCCATAAGGAAATAGTACATAGATTCAGTTGCAAGTCCTCAACTTTATCTAGCCAATTACAGATTATAATTTTTCATTTTTGGCAAATCAGACCACTGGCATACAGGTGTAAATAAACTTTCAAAAAAAGTCAATATATCAATCTCATTCAATAGCTAAAATCAAACACAACAAGCATCTGACTGAGAAATATGATGCAATATAGCCTTAAAGGACAAAAAAATACAACTATTATTATAAATTATAAAACAAACACACTTACAATTTGTTAATTATAAAACACTGATATTTAGTTTCAATCTGATACCTGTAGCATGGTCAGATACATTTTCTTTCCTTTAGTAGTCCAGTGAGGAACACAGCCTATCTTCACACCTACAACTCCAGTACGTTTTGTACTGAAGTTAATAACAATAATCATAATGATGATGATGATGATCTATACTAGTTCTTCCACAGTTTCCAAAGGCTGTGACTTAGCAATTTATATCAAAATACAATGATGACATATGCTTATCTTTCATAAGGATGCATTTACATTACAATATACATTTCAACTGGTATACCTCGATTCAAGAGTGAAAACAACAAAACATTTATTATTAATAATGGAGTAAATACAGCCATTTGACATCAACATAAATAAGTGCTCTCACAATACCTGAAAATGTCCTACTTCTCTTCATGTGGTCATCATTAGTCTAAACTAATAATGATCAAGACAAAATCTTTCACAAATAAACATAATTTTCATTTTACAATTACCCCTTCCTCCATTCCCCCCTTGCCCATGGACCATCTTTAAGAGGACAATTCATTTTGGCCAACTCTTCCACCTTGCTCCTCGCCTCATTTGCTATGACCTCCTGGAGGAAGCTCTCATTGGCTGGGGTCAGTCCACTGTCCTGTATCCTGGCCCTGCGCTTCCTGGCAAAAGGTTCTGGTGGACGCTTTCTGACACCACGCTGCTGTTGGTAATGTGTTGGAACTAGGACCCTGTATCAAACATTGAGCAATGATAATTAATTTCAATGAAACATGGTTGTTAACCAGACTTTCCCTGGGAAGCAGTCCAGCCATCATTTGGACGACCATTATTAGCCTTAAAAGATGGCATATATTTATATTTATATTTATATTTATAAAGACAGCTGGACGGCTTACAAAATCTTTGGGTTGGTTGGTTGGCTTTACTTGGGTTGGACTCTGTAAATCAATGACCAAATTGCCGATTCATATTTTGGACTTCCTGTACCCCAAATCCTGTGGAAACCCCCTGGTTATTACTCAATAGATTTGATTAAATCAGGGGCATAACCGGACCTTTAAAAATTGTACGCACAGATTTTGAAAATTCCCAGGTACGATTATATTCCTTGAAAAATACACTGAATTAATGGAGAATAATATCATGGTTGGCTCAAAAAATTGTACCCACAGTGCATCCGTGTGTATGCCTGGTTACGCCCCTGTAAATTTAATTTTTATTACTAAGTTTCCATGTGACAATGTTCTGATACTAATATATCAAATGTTGATTCAACAGTTTTGAAATTTTAGCTTGTGACTAGGCCTGTCAGTTGTCAAAATTGTCCTCGTGGTGGAGAGCTAGTGCATCAAAAGATTATACCAATGGGGTAAGGGCTGGGAAAATTGAGATATTTTTCCATGCAGAGTATTCAAAAACAGAGGCTTTTTGTCAATGTTATTTCTGGCTCCCAAAAAGTGGGACATCCGCCGAAAATCGGACAAATATCATCTCTGATTACAGTATATGATTTGGAATTGAAATTGAAGCCTGAAGGAGGCAATATATGAATGTTATATCACTTTGAATTAAATTTTAAAAAAATGTATAATACGATAATGCGTTACATGCAATATCATGGTTTAAAAAGCTTACCTGACAAAGGGTTTTGTGTCTAGAATACATCTGGTTTGAGAAATACTGAAGCATTTTGCAAGCACACCGGCTGAGCACAGCGACCTGCTCGCCATGCTTGTCGACTAGTCGCTTACATCATTAAAAAATCAATTTATGTCTAAAATATATCAGTCTTCAAAGTGTATGCAACACAAAAAAAAACAAAAGAATTCATCTAAAATGTATCTTTGTACAGAAAAAATTCACGCAGTTGTATGTATAAAAAATATCTCAATCATTTTACATGATGTAAGCGTTGGCATGGTCGCACATTGCAGCTGCACATTGCACGAGAGTGTTGTCGGCTGCTGCTGTGCCATTTCTTTCTTTTTGACTGGTAAATATTGTTTGTACAAAGATGATTCAGCGAAGTTTGAAACATTAATTTTGCATAGAATTTTTTAATAGTGGAGTGGAATTTTTCCAAACAGCAATTGCTGACCGGCTCCAAAACTTGAAAATTTATCTGCGTAGACTTAGCTAGTAGACTAGCATTCCTGGCGATTTGAAAAACATAAATCTGCTTTATACTTTTATCTTAGGTATTTGAATCGTAGTTGCAGTTCCTAGACATGTGAGGGTAAGGACATTTGGATTATTTCATATTTTATAAAATTAAAAAGATACCGTACAAAATTTTCAATGACCACCTAACGTGTAATAATTTCCCCAACTAAGAATTGAAGCTACAATTTTAATACAAGTTTCTCTTTCACTGTGTAGATATGGAGCCAGCCCATGTTGCTAGACTTGAGGCAGAGCTTGAGAAAGCTGTGCAGAAAATACAGGAAAAGGTTAAACAGTGGTGAGGGTTTGTTATTGTAATTTTTACAGCGTGTCCCAAAAACTTTTAAAACACTTCATACGCAACTCAAAGTTCAACGTGGTAGCACTCATAGACCCCATTCCCATAGATTTTAGATCGATCTATCCCTGTGGGGAGTCTCACTAGATCACTGTCAGCTTAGATGGCTTAAGCGTCTGTCCCGCCTACTGAAAGCTGTAAGGGGATAATTAACTATGGTGCGGACTTGGCTGACTGCAATTTAGCGTGAACCCCCAGGGAGTTAGGTCGATCCGGATGGATCGATCTAAATCTCTGGGAATGCACCCTTGGACCCCATTCCCACAGATTTTAGATCTATCTATCCCTGTGGGGAGTCTCACTAGTTTACTGTCAGCTTAGCCAGCTTAAGCGACTTTCCTGCCTACTGAAAGCTGTAAGGGGTAATTAACTGTCGTGCGTTTTAGCGTGATCCCCCAGGGAGTTAGGTCGATCCGGATGGATCGATCTTAATCTCTGGGAATGCACTCTTATTAATGCATTCTGTTATGTGGAAACACTTATATAAAGATATAAATGCACATAATTGCAACATGATGATTGGCTAGTGTATCCACTGGGATGTGGGGGCCCTTAAATTTTTATGAAACTTTCCTTTCCTCAAGTTCCACACTGCTCACAGTTGAAAATGTACACTTCAATCTTTCATGCGTTAACATATACAGTATGTTTTAGCAAATGTAAGTAGGAATGCTAATACATAAATTTTTGCACTAATCACAAACAAGTTAGCATGCATATTTATACGCAGAGAATACTTGTAGCCGAATATTAAAATTTACTTGGTTTCTTTCCAGGAACAAGTATAGAGATGACTATGTTGCTTTAAAGGAGCGTTTGACAACATTACCTGATAAAGTTACACATGATATAATGGTAATAAGGGATATTTAGAATAGCACACAGACTTATTTATTTATTTATTTATTTATTTTTAAATCATACAATTTATTTGTTTATCAGTAAGTAATACATTTTTGGGGGATGGGGGAAGAAGGTCTATAAAGTTGCCACCACTGGTACATCTTGCAAGCAATGTCTTAAGAAATGTATTTATTAGTCAGAAGCTGAAGTTGGGTTACTTTGACTTATGAAAATGATACTTTTATTAAATTTCATTTGGTGAATAATAGAATGACTAAATAAAAATATATATACAGAAAAGTTTGAGGTACTCAATTTCAAGTATGTGGCAGTTAATTAAAATATAACTTGATGACGTAGTTTAATGAACAAGTTTTAATTTGTGCTTCATCAGAAGATGGCTGATTGAAGTGTTTGGGCTATCTCATTCCATTATGTTAAGATAAATATTTTTGTGTGCAGGTTCCCTTCACATCTGTAGCCTTCATGCCAGGCCAGCTTGTCCACACTAATGAGATACTAGTGCTGCTGGGAGATAACTGGTTTGCAGAGCGATCAGCCAAGGAGGCTTCAGAAATAGTGGACAGGAGAATTGCAGGTAATAACATGAGGTAATTGGAATGAAGAAGTAACTGTACATAAGACTTGGGATTCGTAATTTTTATTCTCTACTTAGTTCCAATATTTACGTACCTTTAAAACATTGTTTGGTAAGTGAAGGCAAACTTTGACACATTTTTAAAGTAATTTATTTGAAAAAGGAAGAAAATTATACTATTTATTGTTGAAATGATTATATTTCTGAGGTTCCATATTTACAAATACGTTAAATACCCTGCAATAAATATTAAAATTATTAATATTAACTATCAGCTGTTGCAGGCATTGAAACTATGTCAATTACGGACACTTACAATAATTACGCCAATTTTGATGTATGACACAAAAGCCTTTGTGATCAGCAATAAAGACATGAGTTTTGGTGAGGTATCCTTTGCAAAATACATGTCAAGTCTAATTGTATTTTTCAGCTGTAGACAAAAGTCTGGGGGACTTTTCTGAAGAATTAAAACTTTTGGAATCGAGGAGACATTTTACTCGAGATGTAGCACAGGTATAGATGAAGAAATTAATTTGTAATCATTATTCTTTCTGCCTGATGTTACTAATCTCTGTTGCACAAAATATATCTCAATATATCTTTTGGAAATTGATAATTGGTTTTAAAATATACCGTCCTGAACATGTTCTTGACATCGTTAAAAACATTCTTGATTGAACCATAAAATGGTGTTATGTAGAACAGTTGCATCACCATGAATGTGTACTGTCAACACCTGGTCACTTGCGATATTTAGTCAAAGTCTCCTCCATCAGGTTAATCACCCCTCTCTGTGGCCGCTCACAGATGAAACTGTTCAGGTTGATAAAGCAAGGCAGATCGTTCCACTTGAAATCATATGAGCCTACCATGTGCATACACCCTTCTGGTAAGCGACAGTAGTTATTATCTGGCTGATTGCCGCCCCATGCTGAGAATGTGACAGGTCTCTTTGTGCCATGCCATATCCACACCCCCTCTTTGTCCAGGTCGGTACCACTGGTCCAAAATCCCCAGTGTTTGTATGGGATTTCTAAAACATGGAATGAATATAAATTGAGCATTTGACCATTATGTTTAATGTTTAAAACACTCTGGTTTAAGAGACTATTTGGTATTTGAAACTAGATACCGTAACAGTGACTAGTATATTATAGAATAAAGATTCAATATTGAAGTGTGCTTTATTTGCATAAAGATATTAATTTATGATAGCAAGACTAAACAAATATAAGTCAACTTCAAGTTTCCAGAAGTTCATATAGAACTGATGACATTTACATTGAGTAGGGGAGGTACATATTACTAAGCTCGCCTTTTGGCACAAAACTCAAGTATTCAGAAATTGGATTTTCCCTCAAGATGGTTTCATCATTTTAATATAGAGAAGAATTTCAATATATAGAAGTTTTTTTGTGATGCAAAAAAAAAAAACAAACAAACAAACAAAAAAAACAAACAAACATGATTTAATTTATTTATAGAAATCATAGGAAAAGATTAAAAAAGTAAACCCTGAGATGTTGGGGAAAGGATAAAATTGATTTACATTGGTTTCAGTTGGAAAAATTAACTATGAATGCACCAGTTTACAAATATGGTCATAGAACTAAATGGGTTTGGCAGTTATAAACTTGCATCAGTTTGTATATTGCACCAATTTTGCTGTGAACAAATTCCTTTGAAATGCCTAAAGACACTCTTGCACATACACAGATATCAAACAGAGCCTGAGTGGTAGCTAACAGAGAATTCTGTACCTGGTTTCAATTTATTCCGCTTGATGTGATTCTTGAGAAAATTCTGCTCTGCCTGGGACTCAATACTGACGAGGTTCGCAGCATGAAGGTCTCTGCACATCTTATTAGCTGACACCCAGTCTGTCTGATGCAACTCGAACACGTAACAAGAAGTCTGGAATGGCGTGAACCCTGGGGGGCAGGGCGAAAACACCACCTGTGGTTGACTGCCACTCTGGGCTGCTGTGTTCAGATCTGGAAAATGTTTTATAAATCATATAGAAGTTAAAAATACAAATTTTATGTTATTAGTAGATATGTTTCCATACAGTTTTATAAGTGTGACACATTGGTGAACACAAATACATGTTTAAAATACTTTATTTTCATTAGCTGATATAAGTGTAGGGATACAGCCTACATGTAGTGAATTGGTCTCAAGGTCCAGAGACTTAGTCCTGGTGACTGTCATGTATACTATGGTTTATCTAAGATACAGATAAGCCTTATAACTTGAATTATAGTTGATCTCAACAAATCTCATGGTATGTAGTCTGGAATGGTATTTTTTCTCTTTGATATTACCTAGCTTGAAACTTTGCAAAATTTGAACAGATGTTTTGGTCCAAAGTGTCAGAGTTATGAGGAGTCTACTGTATTTCATTATTTTCTCATTTCTGTTACACCAATCTCTTGCTTTAGTATATAAGCAGTTTTAAATTTACGAAGTAAGGATTGGTACAAATGGCGAGAAAAAAAGTAAATCTTGGAAGTAAATCAAAGTAGGATTTGGGCAGGATACATAATTTTATTAACAACAACTGGAGTGTAGTTACTAGTAGGTGTGTTCCAGATTCATTTTTTCCATTGACCTTCAAGTTGAACGCTGGTAATTTGTTCCTGCTGGGTCTGTTGCAATTTTCTTCTCCTTATATGTTTACATTTTACTTCTTCTATTTTCTCATAGATTTCTTGTAGTCAGATTGCCAAGCACTCATTAACTTAAATATAAATCAAGAAAAAATTGCTTAAAGTAGGGTTTCTGTCTAAGAAGTGTTGACGCACTTTCATGAAAAATAACCCTTAATTTCTGGGACAACTCCACATTTAATATTTAAATTTATGTTTTGTTATGTTGTCTTTAAAGAAAATAACCCAGTAAGAGGGAAACATTTCATCTGGTTGAACTGATTTAAGACGTAAAGTGTAGGTTATTGACTAAGAAAAAAATGAGAATACCATATGATTGGACAGATGTTTTGAGTTAGTGGGGACCCAAGTTTCATTTAATTTTGATCTGGATAAAATTTTAAAACATTTTAATCTTAATTTTAAGAAGCAGAATCTTACAAATCCCAGTAAACATGTATACTACTGTATACAAATATACTGGGATTTGTAAGATTTTGCTTCTCAGGGGGTGGGGGTGGGGGTGGGGGGGGGGGGATAAAATGTGTTTGCTTTCCAAAGATTAATCTTGGATGTGATTTAGTAAAACTATTCTTATTGGTGTTTTGTGCAGATGCTCACCTCGGCATTAATTGACATGATTCCGTACATGGATATTAGTTCATATTTGTATGCACAACATGATTTATGCCTTTGTGATACCATTTTGGGTTAAAACCTGTATGTTGGTGAGAGATCTTGATGTGGTATAGAATTTGGATAGATGATCTGGCAGCACACTCAAATCACAGTTTCACTCACAAATGATTTGCCATTTGTATGAATCAGTGAACATAAGCTAATGTTCTGGCAAGATCTTTGTCAAGTCGAGGTAGATATGTGGTTTTGTTGGTTTAACCTTTCAGAAACTGTTGTTTGATCTCCACCATAAGTGCCCTGCTGGCTTGAGATGCATTTGACAAGTAAATTTGTGTGGTAGAATAAACCTAGATGTTTGTGTCCATGAGCATGTATGTAAGTTTGTGAATTGGCAAGAGAAGTTACATATGAAAGATGTGCATTCTTTCTTTAAGTTAACCTCCCAGCTGTTAAGTTCACCCCAGTGAGGTTAATGCTGGAAGATGTCCCATTGCCAGGGTCAAGCGAGGCAAGAAAAGTTTAAGATTTTCCCAGCTGTTGAAGTTCTGTGTTACAAGTCTTTTCTCTCTCTTTCACGTATTTAATGGTTAATAGTTGTTAACTACTTGTGGCAGAAAGGTATAAACACTTTTTTAAATCGAATATAGCCAGGAGTTATTCTAAATTGAAATCCTGTTCTGCAAATTACTTGCCCCAAAATGCATTCTATCTCCCCCCCCCCCCCCCCCCCCAATGATGCAGGAGAAAATGGTATCCAACTGTGTCACAACTGTGGGAATGTGGCAAGTTAAGAAGAGGACAGGGAGGACCAAATGTTTCAGACTTTCATTTGGCATCTTGAAAGAAGAAAAATTTCAGCCATTACCACCCATACACTTGATCACCAAGAAAGGGAAATATACCCGACTTATTATTATTATTATTATTATTATTGTGTGTGTGTGTGTGCGTGCGTATATGTGTGTGTATACCCATATGCCTTTCCATGGGGCTCTTAGATAAAGATATAAAGAGAACAGCATTTTATGCCCAGGGAATGGCAATAAGGGTCAGTCCATTGCATTTGCTGCCAATGAGGAGTTGATATGAATCCAATGGCCCACAAAGCTGGGTCTTATAATGAGAGGTTGAACCAGCATTACTGAGAACAGTTTTGTTGTCACCTGAGGAGAACTTGGTTTTTGCAGCCATCTTGTTTCTGATCAACCAGAGCTTAATTATGACCAGTTGTTTGTACGGATAAGTTATATGTATTACAATGGGTAAAAAGTTGCTTTTGTTCTAATATATTCATTTGTCTTACCTGGCCTGTAGTTATTATGAGCTATTCCTGCCAGCAATTGCTTCTGCATCTGCCCTAGTTGTTTCCTCAGGTCCATGGACAGAGAGTTCACAGAAAACTGAACATCGCTGCGCAGCTGGCGTAACTGGTCAGAGATGGCCTGAGAAGAGCTGAAATATATTTTTTCAAAATTAAGTCGTAATTATGAGTGAGTGTGTGTATAAGAGAATAATTTGCTTTCATATCAAGAAGAGGTTTGAAACATAAAGACCAACTTAAACTTTAAAACAGTTATGTCTACATCAATAAAGCTGGAGGGAAAAAAGGGTAACTTAATAAAAATGTGCAGTGAGAAAATGAATTGGAAGTAATTCAGTTTACAAAAGCCAACTTGGATTCAACAAGGTTTATTTGATCCATCAGTACATGGTACTGTAAAACTAGGGCTGCAGAGTTGGGGGGTCCCCTTCTGCTGGGAAATCTTTCCAAAACATGCAATTTGGGTAATTTTAAAGTTAAAAGATATGGTTCTGCTGGGCCAAGGTGGGTCTTTTCTAGAATTTTTAAAGGCTTCAATGTTTGAGTGCTAATCTTTTCTTTAAGAAAAAGAGGTGGGTGTCATGTTATCAAGTTGTTTTATCAGTGATTTAGACATCTAACTGATAGTAACTGCATGTTTGTCACAACTACTGAGCTGTGTAAGATGATGAATATTACATATTTTATGTGTACTGAGACATTTAGAAGGTCGGGCACTTTTCTTTGAAGGCAAAGCACTTTCCATCGGGTGAGTGCATTTTGAAAACATTTTACCACCCTTAGCAAGTGGTAAAATCATATAAATGTTTTACCACTAAATTCCAGTAAATTACTAGTATGCTAATTTCTGGTTTTTAGTTTCTGCAAGAGAAAAAATCTGACAAACAGGTTGCCATGTAAGGTTTTCATATCTCATTAGATAATCTGTACAAAAATCCATTTGAAGAAATCAATAGATATTATTTTTAAATATTTTTCATCCAGTATGCCTTTAATGTATGAAAGAATACTGTTTGCTTAATTCTTTATGATTTTAACTTAAATTTTGTAAATGCTCTCCAGGTGTATTTTTTTTTCATTTACTGAAAAAGTAGGATTTGACAATTTATTTACAAAACCAAACAAATTAAAGTTGGAACGATCTATGTTGAATGACGCTTTCATTGGGAATGGGACACTAGATAATTAGGGGACAGTGATATTGCATTCTTACCTGGTAGTTGAACAAGTGCTCTGACAACTTTGAGTTGGACAACATGCTGCTCCCCGCATATCAACAGTAACATAGTGGCGTAGATTGTTTTTGTCAGTGACACCATCATTCTGGATGGCCTTCTTGGCCTTGTCTTTTGACTGTTTTTCATTGTCCTTCTTTTTACCCTTCTTGCTGTCATGCTGTTGTGTTCTGTCTGTTAAGTGGAAAGGATCCTCAGCAACTCCTTGTCCAAGCCAGTCTTTACCGAGATTGTCTGAAGAAATTTCACCAGAGTTTTTAAAACTTTCGCTGCCTGTATTGTCTTTTCTTCGGGGACCATTCTTAGCCTTGTTTTTTGCCTCTTCCACTTTGGCCTTAGGCAAACTTTTTAAATTTTGAATCACTGGATAACTTTTGCTGGGATCCAAGTTCAATCCATCTTCATTTCCATATAAAAAGTTGTTGTTAAGGTCATCATAATCTGATTCATCATACCCTG
Source organism: Lingula anatina (assembly GCF_051362555.1). Classification (NCBI taxonomy): domain Eukaryota; kingdom Metazoa; phylum Brachiopoda; class Lingulata; order Lingulida; family Lingulidae; genus Lingula; species Lingula anatina. Next base: position 16,801,912 of record NC_141770.1, read on the forward strand.
ATCCAATCAACTCAATGTCCACCTCCTCAAAAGTTGCTGGATGAAGGCATATCAGAAAGAGAGCTAAAAAGAGACCAGTTTCTCTTTGGCAGCCACAAGTTAGCCAAAAAAACTGCATTTTGTAATAAATTTGAAGTTCCCAGTGCCAGTGATGTAACTTGTGGTAAGGAATCTGTTAAATGTGAAGATTTTGTACCATGTTTTAACAGGTATTTCATCATAATGACTAATGAAATGGGGTTTGCCATGGTAATATCCATTTTGCAAATTTTACATTTATATTTACAGCTAAGGAGGGATAACCGATCTTCTTAGTTTCAGTAAAAATTTTTAGTTTGAAAAATGAAATTTAGGCATTTGTTACTTTAAGATTTTTGGAAATAGCATGAAATAAAAATTTTTGGTAAGCAACAAGTTACTGTATTTGTGAATTGAAGAAAACCATCTGAATTTTCCCCTTTACAACCCTTTTCTGCCTCTTTGCCTCGTCAAGTGCCTGTAGTTTCAGATTTTTACATCAAAATATTTGAAATATTTTTGGAACATGACTTTTCACTTGATTTGCCAGGGCTTAAGAGTGATATCTGATTGCAGATTTTAATCTTAGATTCTTCGTAACTGATGTTCAAAGTTACCAAAAAAGCATAGTCAATTGTTTTCTGGTATTTAAAAGAAACAGCAATTAAAAAATAATAACTACAGATTAATTAGAGGTATAAATATTTCATTTAGAGAAGTATGAAATGTTTAAAACACTGTTACGGGGGATGCCATATGTAGGCTTTGTGAGCTTATTATCATTCTGCCCCCTTATTTGTTATTCTGGCAATAAGGAAATAAGTTGTCTGCATTACCTCAACACGGTTCAGAAAAAATCAACAAATAACACTGTTAAATTTTGTACTAATTTATTTAAGTGGTCAGTTTAGGCTGATTATTCAAGCTTCTTATAGAGATTTATACAGAAACCTTTTGGTTAAAATTTTAGTTTAAAAAAAAGCAGCGTGTGCAAGACATCACTTCCTTGAAACTATAAAAATATTGACCTTATGAAAATGACAAAATGGTTTCTGGAAATCATTCACTTGATTTAAGCACCTGTTTTTCACCTAAAAGTACGTAAATTACAGCTTGTTGAACTTTTTGATTGTGTTTGAACAAATACATGCGATGAATTATGTAACCAAAAATAATCCAAGTTTTGACCCCCTTATAAACATACCTGGCCACTTGTCAAATGTTTTCACACAGTTCTGAATTGTGTGCAACCCAGGAGTGGTTTACCCCAGAAAAAAGTTGTATTTTTTTGTGGGGCAAATCTTTAATGTAAGGCCAACCTAATGATTAGATCACTCTGCTTACTTATGTGAAGTACTGAAACACTGCTTGTTTAGAGTTTTTTGTGAAGCTGTTGCCAAGCTAGTCTGTGCAAAAATTAGTTCTATGCCTGTTTTTCGTCTATGTTTTCAAGAATAAAAAATTTTTGTTAAGTTATCTGATGTAGACTTCCACTTCAACATTTTTTTCAGTTTATACAAGTTTTGCTATACTTTTGAATTGAAATTTTGATTTTTCAAGGTTTTTTCTTTTTTCCAATTTTCTGAAAGTTTTTTTTTATCCAATAATGAATATGGACTTGTATTATAGCACCCTGTTGTTATTGAAAGTAACTGATTGCTGCCTTTTTTTCATCTTAGGAAAGTCTTGATCATAGAGAAATCAGGGAGGTGTATGATGAAGAAGAGGAAAAGAAATGGAAAGGTATAATTGCTTTCAATTAAGCCATTGCTAATCTTTAAGCTAATTTGCCATTTGAAAATGAAGGTATATATAAATATATATATTGTATACATTGTATTTGATTATTGAAAAGAATTGAAACTAAATCAAAATCTCATCAGTTGAGCTCAGACTGATACCATGCCCTCTATGCCATTAAGTGGTGGAATGATATGTATGATAAACAAATTTCTTAATTTGCTTCAAATTTTTCTTCATACTGGTCTGGTGAATATATCTTAAATAATTATGAAAAATGTTATTCTCAGAGGAACACAGAAAGAATGTACGGAGGTATCACCAGCAGAAACGCGAAGCAGCAGCCAAGCAGGAAGACCAGGTTAATGAAGACCTGTGGAGGCACCTTGATGAGCTGGAGATGCAAGAGGCCAGGAATAATGAGATGAATAGGTATGTGTAGGGAATTGCTGAGATACTCTTATGGCAGGGGAATCTTATCTCATCAGTTTGAAGTAATATTTAAAAAATGGAAACTTTGGTGTGCTTATAAAGGAAATTGGCTGAATGCCCTTTTTTAGTCATTCTAAAATAAAAAATGGGCATTTGGAATCTGTGGGAAATAGAGATGATGGAACATTTTCACAAAATTGTAAATATATCTGATTACTGATTCAAATTTCAGTTCTGTTGTCATCCTGTCTTTGTAGCTTTTTTTTAACATACCTTTAGTGTGAATAAGCTTGTAATCCAATGGGGATAGTACATAAGTGTTGACTAAGTACAGAAATGGCTCCATCTGCTCAATGGGCAAATATGATCAGTCTTTCATAAAACATAATTTTGAAGTAGTAAAAAATCTTCTTTTTTTTTTTGTAGAATTTGTGGTAGTTTCACTGTATAAAATAGAACTTTTAGAGTAGCTGCTTTTCCATTTTGTTGCTACCACTCAGTAAATGTTCTTATTAAAAAAATTATGTCTGAAATCATGTAAAATTCACAATTTTTCTCCTTTGAAATGATTGAGTCATTACCGTATATTGGTGAGGTTGAAGTGCTGGAGTGTGTAGAGTTACAAGGAAGGAGGGTAAGGGGGAAATGCATGCCACCCAGACATCCCATGTGACATTCATGTATGTAGTGATGGAAATACACACCCATGTGAAGATGTTTGAGGCATGACCAGACTACCATGGGGGAAATGATCGCTTAAGAATTTTTTAAATGCCAAAGTTAGTTGTCATTGACATTCCCATAAGAAAAAAATTCTATAGAAAAATTAAATGTCTTGCCATTTATTGTAGTTATAGTTTTATGGAATATGCAAGGTTTACTCAAAGTTTACTATGTAGTATATCTTGGGATTATCTTATATGTGTGTGTGTGTGTGTGTGTGTGGTATCATGTGAAAACACCACTGAGGTGAAATCTAAGCAGTGTGACATCTGAGACCAGGAGCTGCATGAGGTGGGCATTCATGTCAGCCGGCCTCCATTTACCATGCAGATGTTCAAATTTGAGCGTTGTTTTAATAACGTGCAATTTTAAATTGTTTGATTTTCTTCATGTACTGAACAGTTTAAGGGACAAGCCTTTTGTGTCCATTCAGAGCTTAAGCAATTGATACCTTGATACAGTGGATATTTTGTAGGGATTTTGGACTTAGCTTGTTCTCTGTCTGAATTCAGATGGCAGACTTGACTAAGTTGACTTGGCAATATTAGTTGCCATGAGCTGCAATGTTTTATAAATACTACAAGACTGCTCAATGTTAGTTGTTCACTGAAATAAAGCCACATTACAATGGTGTGCAAAATCTGTTGACAACTGAAGCATAAAAGGAGCGAAGTAACTAGTTTAGCTCCATATTTCATTCAGTGACAGGAAAAGACACTTTTCCTGTAAACCACAAGCTGTGCCATGAGAAATACAAGGTTCATATTAGCATTTAACCTTTACTGGAATCATTTGTAGTAATCTTAATTAAGTTAAAGTAATTTTCCATATCTTGTTTTGTGACAGGAAGTTCATATGTGCATGTAAATTGAGTAACACCCACGTGCGGTTTTGGGAAATGGGTACTCCGTGATGGTAAAGTGTTATGAGACTTTGGCTAGACAGTGTGTACAATCTGCACATTTTCCGTATCCTGTGAAGGAGGAAGCAGTAATTTTACAGAATAGATTGTAAAAAATTTGGTGGCTGCAATGGTAAAATGAATAAGTTCAGCATTTCCCAAGGAAAATAAAATTTCGCAATAAAGCACTTACAGCTGAGCACCATGAATGGTACTCACCTGATTCAAGTAGTCTTTCCTTCCTTCATTGTGCTGGTTGGTCTATATATCTACAAAAATAAATAAGGAAATAAAATGAACAAAAATTAGCAAAAGAAAATATTCATTGAATAAATAAAAAATGAGTAATAAGTGAATTAAAATATGATAATAAGCAGAGAAGTCATGCCAAATATACTAGTTACATGCAGCCAACCCTACACACCTAACGTGTTTTATCTCCCAGATTCTTTTAAATTTGTTGGAATATATTGATTAAACTTGCAAACCATATGAAATTATGTCATTAAATCTGCAAAATCAATGCTAATGCCAAATAGTGAGTAAAATCCAGCCTTGTGTATTTTGATATTGTTAAAACAAGAAACTATATCTAAAGTTAGATTTGTAGATTTATCTAAAACTGATTTGTAGTTAAAGGATTCAGGTCTGCTAGTAGTATTCCATTTTGTGTTTGCATTTTCCAGATACAGATGTTTTTGTGATTATTAAATATTTTTTCTAGACTGTCAGATGATGAGGATGGTGATGGGAAACCTCCAGAAAGCAGAGCAAAGAGCAGACTCATAAAATGGGAAGATGAAGAGAAACTACAATTAGCTGGGAGCACCAGTGAAGGTAGGAAAGTGCTTGGTTGCTACACACATTACTTTTGTATAACTATGCAGACACTACTGTCTTTAGATGAATGGATGGATGGATGGATAGATATGTGTACAGTGTCAGTTCATATTGTAACATGAGTAGTCGTCCATCTGGGCTGTGACACCAAAGCCTGACATTGGAAATAAGTTTCAGTTACATGGGGAAAGTATATCCTCTTCTTTCAGAAATAAAAGCAATACAATTGACATGTCAAAGAAGCATTTCACGTGAATTAATGCCATAAAAATTCACAGAATTGAAGTGAGAGCTACAGCATTGTGTGAAATGATATTGTGGCATGTCGCATGCATTGTAGTGTTGGGCATAACAACATGGGTACAGACTATATAGCATAGCTCATAAGTGGAAAAGTTGCACATGCATCATCAATGGTTCACCGAGTCTTTGCATAAGCAAGCTTAGCAACTGTGCTATATTTTATGTGCACATTTGGGACGAGGAAAGTCAAGATATGTAGGTGATCCGTGAAAATATTAATTAAGAATGTGTACTGTCTGTAAAAGAGACTAAATGACTCAAAAGACTCAATGAACTTCCGTGTAGGGAGTACAACCCTCTTGCTGTGGAATTAGAAACAGTGGACTTCTGGTATTTTATAGTGGTCAGTGTACTTACTGTGTTTTCTCGTGGTCTGTGGATTTCTGGTGTTTTATCATGGCTAGTGGATTTCTGGTGTTTTATCATGGTCAGTGGATTTCTGGGTTTTTTATCATGGTCAGTGGATTTCTGGTGTTTTATCATGGCCAGTGGATTTCTAGTTTTTTATCATGGCTAGTGGATTTCTGGTTTTTTATCATGGTTAGTTGATTTCTGGTGTTTTATCATGGCCAGTGGATTTCTGGTTTTTTATCATGGTCAGTGGATTTCTGGTTTTTTATCATGGCCAGTGGATTTCTGGTTTTTTATCATGGTTAGTTGATTTCTGGTGTTTTATCATGGTCAGTGGATTTCTGGTTTTTTATCATGGTCAGTACATTATCATTGTACTTTTATTTCTGATGCACCACCAGATGCCTTTTGTCATTACAAACTAGTTACAGACTCATCATCATCATCATTCCTCTTCGTCCCATGTGTACTTAGGATGGACGAGAACTGAGTACCAAAGGTAGCTCTGAGATGGACACCACCTGGCAAAAGAAAGAGAGGAAGGCCCAAGACTACCTGGCGCCGAACAGTTACAGACTGGGCATGCTGTTACGCCTTCGTGGCCGAGTGCCTTATGAAGGTACAGAGAACAATGTACTTACTGGTGTCTCAGAGTCAAAAAACCAAGAAAAAGCCAAGAGCTGGTTCTAAAGGCCAAAAGAGATCCCAAAGAGCAGACCAAAGAGGCCAATTTATTTCAAGTTACACCTTATATACATGATCAGATAGTACACGTTTACCAATCGGAACCAATAACACAATGAACAGTTTTACCTTTAAGTTACCAATCACAGGAGAGATTCAAACTTACACACCGGACTATACTTTACTTATGGAGACATCTACCGGTAGCAGTATAAAACAATCTCAACTAACACACTACATCGTTACAATGCCTCATGCTAGTCATTTTATGCTATCATCTGTAGGGGCAATTTTAAAATACCCATCACAAGACTTGCATTCAGCACTTGCTTTAAAAATAAAAAAAACTGCTTGTAGATTTAAATGCTAAAACATTGCATGGAGGCTAAAAATGCATGTTCAGGGCAAGACTTACTTGTATCAATGTGTGACCTACTTTCTTGAGGAAAAGTTCAGTAAAGGGCAAAGCACTGAGTATACAAGTAGTCATGGACTTGGCACCCCGGTATTTTCAATGCACTAGCGTCAGACTAGACTAAGTCTTTCAGCTTGTCAAAAATTCCAGGGGATAAGTTAGATGCCAAATAATTGTTCCGTGTGGGAGTTATTGGAAAAATTAATAATTATACTAGCAGAAAAGGTGTACCATTGGGAAAACCGTGTGGAAAAAAAGGTGTACTGTCTGGAGAAAAAATCTTGAAAAAAGTAATTGTACCGGTACGAATTTTTGGAACTTAAGAGTACTTTCACTTTTGTTTCTGGCAGGAAGTAGCAGTACCGCAGACATAAATGAAGAAACAGAATCAGATGATGAGGCATCGGAGGCACAATCTAACAGTCCTAGGAAAACTATTTTCTTCAAACATACTGCAAAAGAGGTAAGTGGTTTTATGTTTGATTTATATTGGCAGTACTGGGAACATGGTGGGTATTAACATTTTTAACAATTAGATCCCATTCCCACAGATTTTAGATCGATCTATCCCAGTGGGGAGTCTCACTAGATTACTGTCAGCTTAGCCGGCTTAAGCGTCTGTCCTGCCTACATAAAGCTGTAAGGGGGTAATAAACTGTCGTGCGCGCTAGGCTGACTGCTATTTAGCGTGAACCCCCATGGAGTTAGGTCGATCCGGATGGATCGATCTAAATCTCTGGGAATGCACTCTTAGTCATAACTCCACAATACCCAAGCATTTATACTTTTAAGTCTACACATTAATGTCTGACTAGTCCTAAAAACAATATACTATTCATTGGTATCGTTTAGGAAGTCTGTCACTATGTAAACATTGCAAAACTGGAGAAATTTTTTTAGGTTTTTATTGGATTTTACCTGCTTGTGTAATTTGCCACTTTTTTCTTTCTAGTTTCACTCTTATTTATATATATATATATATATATATATATATATATATATATATATATATATATATATATATATATTTTTTTTTTTTTTTTTTTTTTCTATACAAAAGGATACAGTCCACTCCACCACATCAAACTCCAGTCAAGAAGAAAATGACGATGCCCAAAAGCCAAAGAGCAAAATCAACAGCCCAAGAGATATCTACCTGCAGTTTGCTGCCTCGTCTTCTCCATTAGACCAACCCAAGTCTATCCTTAAAGCTAGTAACCCTGGTCACCCCACAGACTACACTAGTCAGGGAAGATCTCAGACTATATGTAGTCCTGGTCCTGTGTCAGATGTCACATGTCAAGATGTCGAGACACAGAACCCTGCATTGAAACCAGCAAACACACCTCAAGTAAGTTCCAAAGCCGTAAGTTGGGTGCTTGAGTTTTCGCACTTGCATGAGGGTGAAGATTTTAAGGAAACATTTAACAAATGTGAACATGCTTTAGTTCGAATTGGTTGTTTAAGTGGATTTTAAAGCAAGAAGGGCTCTTCTGATGTTTGATAAACTGTAAAAAAAACTTGAATACTTTAATAAAAATAAGTTTTTGAATGAAGCTGTTTGAAAAATGACTTCCACTGTGTTAAGACCCACAGTCTAGCACATTCAGGTTATCTTGCTCAGACAACAAGAATTTGACAGGGCTATTTTTAACAACTTTAAAGTTTTGCTAAATAATAATATTTCCTTAATGCAAAAACAATATCAATTGATTTTTGATTTGTCAAACATGGACAACCAAAACCATTGTGTTTGTTAGTTTTATGAGTTTGAAGTTTTTAACCCTTTTGTGATCCAGGCATTCACAGGGTCTGTGATAGAAAGGTCAAGTTTATCCACGTCCAATACCACAGAGGTTCAAGACCCCACTCCCTTACAGCCACAGAAGAGAGTCTCCAAGTTTAAAGCTCAAAGACTTCAACAAGAGAAGAGGTAGCAGTGGCTCCACTCTCGTTAGTCAGAGATGTACTAGTACTTCATGGTGCTATAGGTAAAAAGAGACTCTTAAGCTAGACGAGAACAAATGTTAAAAATACACTCTATGAATGAAGATATTTTTATATTTGCCAGTAATTCTGTGGAGATATTTGTGGCTAGTGATCATGTAGTGGAAAGGCACTGTGTGTATGTGAAGTACTCACATTGATATTGAAATTATACTAGAAATATGATGTGAGTAGGTAACGTACAATCAAGATATAACAGAATGAAAGGATAGGTCATCAACTATGGCATCGCTGATTTAATATCAAGCTTTATTTAAAAAATATGAGGTGAATTCATTTATAGCACCATAGTCGAGTCCCATGAATCTTCAGACTGTTAAGCCTTATATATCAGGTAGCATAGAGGATGTTGTTCTTACTTAAAAACTAGACCAATGTAGGATGTGAGGTATACTATGCAAGTCCGGATTATTTCAATGAGTGATTGATAACCCAGTACAAATACACACTTACCGAGCAAATGTTTGTATTATATACCGTGATTATTGTTATTATTTGTAAGTCATTGTATTATATGGAATGAAACGGAATAATACAGTTACCTAGTACAGTCTTTTTTGCGCCAATGGCATAATTTGCTGATTATGATCTGTTTTTCTACCATCTATTTGTAGAAAAAAGAAGAAAAAAAAAGCTTAGGCAGCCTTGCTTTGCTTCAGCTACTATGTAACTGTATTATGTCAAAAATGGATACCCTTATTCCATAGGGTGCAACATTCCTATTTGCAAATAGGAGTACAGTTTAAAATTTGATATCTTGAATTCAAAATTTAAGCTTACTTTTGGAGTGACAAAATGGAAAATAATCTGACAATTCATCACATTGTACATTGTTTTGCATAAACAGTTCACAGGCAGACCCACAACCCCAGTTTTCCTAATATATTGATGTGCTATTTGTTGCTTTCCCAAGGATACATTACCATATCATAAAAGGAAAAAAAACTGTAATGACCGTCTTAAAGTCTGTCTTTGTCATCAGTAGTTTGATAACTGCTTGTGTTACTCTCTGTATAGTATTCCCCATCTTTCATGGCCGTACTATGTGATTTCTGATTGGAGACAACTTTTCAAAAAACAACACACAAGTGTCAATTCCTTTTCTGCAGCGTAAATTTTAGTGACTGACTTTTGACATGCATGTCTCTGTTCAATGTACATTACATCTTTCTAACTGCTATGTTCTGTGCTTACAAGGACGCCCAAAGTTAATACTCAGTACAGACTTGCTCTCGAACCTCCAATCCATCTTTAAGAATTGTCTGAACTAATACTGTCCTAGCTAGTACTCTCTGAGCTAGAATTAATGTAGTATGTATTGTCTTGTCCAACTAGCATTGTAGTGCATTCGGAAGTTTTGGCGTAGCAGTGGCAAGGGTAAATAACCCAGCGCCATAAACTTCCGAACACACTGACTCAGTCTTCGGTGTCATCTGCACAGAGGTGCTAATCCCAATTCTTGCATACGCCACCAAAGCGACTGGCAAATATGAAAAAAGCACTCCCTCACTGTTGTTTGGAACCCTGTACTGTTTTCAAAGGTTATGTTTTAAAATTGTTTATTAATAATATAATCATGTGAGCTTTAGATAATGACTGCCCTTTGAAAAGGATATCACCTTTGATCATGTGTAATGAGTCTTTTTTGACTCAATCAAGTTTTCACTAATGGGGTATTAACTTGCTTTGGTTTGGCCTTCATACTGGGTCTGTATAAACTATCTTTGGATCTGGTTCTTTCTTTGGAGTTTCTTGGGTAGCTAGTTCTTTGGTGTTTTTTTGGTAGCTGGTATGGGAATATCCAATATCTTGGGCTTTGGGTTTCTTTCATTTGCTCTGTAGTTTGATAAGCGCAGGTACCTTCCGTAGTTTCATCCCTTGTATTCTACTATATAATAGGATCTTGGAGAGTGATGATGATCATTGCTTGGCTCCAGGAAAGGGTGCCATGTACACTGGGTCTCCTTTCACTAAGACTGGCATGTCTCTACTCGCTTTCCTGTCATAATTGGGGAATTACCGATGGCATGGTAATTACGGGTGAAGACCGAACTGAACTGGTCGACTAGAATGTCAGCTTTCGATTTTTTTTGTAAACCTACGTCATCAGGAACATTACTTGGTCAGAATAATAATATGCCTTTATTGTCTAAGTAATAGTTGGTAACACTTCCCACCATATTCAACATAATTGACCTATATTATATAGAAGTAACTTACAATTACTTAAAACACCAACAAACAAAGACCACGATAGAGGTCGCTGCGCGACCAAGATAAGACCAAGTGTAGTTCCCAGACTCCAGTTTTTGTAAACCTACGTCATCAGGAACAACACTTGGTCAGAATAATAATATGCCTAAATAGGGAGAGAAAAAATATGAAAAAGAAACTTAACCCCATAGGATCCAGTTAATGCTGACCCATAAAGCTCTGCTGTGCCCAATTAATTCTGTGAGCTAGCCTTGAAAAGCCGGGTCACCTCAGTAAATTGGTCATAATTTGTTTGTTTGCCTTTATTACCCATACAAAGTATACATTTTTAAAAAGCCAATATTTCAGGCTAAATGAAAATAGAATTACATTTAAATTTAACATGCAGTATCAAAAGTTATAGCCGGTTAAAAACTACATTTTCATTTGGTAATGGGTAAAATAAAACAAAGTTGATTTATCTTATGCACATCAATTTTTTATTTTTTATACATTTGCCTGAAAATTCACAGGGATGATGTCAATTATAGTAACTTTCAATTCAGGAAATTTCAGCAATTTATCTCTATCAATTTTCAAGTTATGATCGTTTTGCTATCAGGTATACCAGCTTTTCAGCTCACCTGAACATCGTGGCCAGAGCTGAATAGAAGTCAAATTTTTACACCATCTATGACAAAAACATCTTTAAAACTTATATCATGAATAAAGGAATATCATCCCCACTGTCTATATCACTGTCACTCGAAAACACCTTATCAGTGTCGTAGTTTTCAATCATTTCAATAACAGTATTCATTCGCAGGCCTCTTCAGTAGTGAGAAGTCGCCATTTTGATTTTACTTTCACCAGCTAGGTCTAGAAAATCGCTGATTTCTCGCTCATATATATTTCTATCATCCTTTATATCATAAATAAATGAATATCAACGTTACTGTCACATGAAAACTTCTCTTCAAAGTCCTGATTTTCAATCATTTCAATAACAGTATCCCTTCGCAGGTCCCTACCGTAGCGAGGAGCCGCCATCTTGATTTTACTTTCTCCAACTAAGTCTTGAAAATCGCCGTTTTCTCGCTCATATATATTTCTATCGCCTTTAAAAATGGTGGCAATGAGAGACAAGAAACATACCCGGATGTTAAACTATATATCATTTCATGACTCACGATACAAAAGAGTACAGAAGACGATCTTTCCAAGATACGCACATATGCGGTTCTGGGCGTTTGGGGTAAGCGATAATTGAACCGCACATGCGGTGACGGGCTCTATGGGGTTAAAATAAGTTGAACACTCATAGTCAAAGGGTAACAACAAGAACATTTAACGTCTTAAGTAAAAAAGACGAAACTGCTAAGAGTACAAAACATGGAAAATTGCTAAAATGTGCAAGAAATACACAATAAATGGAACAAGCACTATATGGGAAGCGAACTGCTACCCTAAATAGTGAAAACAAGGAAATGTCAGCGCAGGAATAGAGACAACCTGCCTACTCCCTAAATGTGAAGTTAAGTTCTCACTTTTAAGAAAATATGAACTACACAAGTCATTCTCCTTTTAGCAAGTCTGTGGTAAATGAATTTGGGGGTTTACTATGTACATAGTGTTAAAAAAACACTGATGGTGTTTTCCATCGGCCCAGTTTCATGACAATCTCCGGCTGCACATTGTTTGCAATAGCATAAGTTGCTCCAGTAGGACGGAATGATTTAGCAGAATATACGTCCGTTGAAAGTCCAGCAGCCTTGATACTGTCATTAAGAATGCATGCTATAGATGATGCATCCTAGGGATTAAAAGGCTTCCGAAGGGACAAAAAAAAAAAACAGGACCGTCCGGAGTTTGATGCTGGTTCATTCTAAGAATGTAGTCTCTGAGAGCAATAACTGGATCAAGTTTACTATTAGAACAAGGCGGAATATGCACCTCAAATCCAGTTCTCTGAATATCATTCTTAATACCAAGGAAAATGATTTTCAAAGAGCCATTCTCTTCTAACAACAACTGATCAGTAGTAAATCATACTTATACTAAGAGTGCTTGGATTAAAAACTACTGATTTTGGAGCAATATCGGAAGGCCTTAACATGACTACAAGTGACAATAAAGTAACTTTGTTAAGTCTAAGCTCCTTAACAGACAAGCTGTCATTATCAGGCCACATTGTAAACAAACTATGAAAAGCATTAACTGGTAAAACTGCTGAATGTTGCATTGGACTTACTGTCGAGGACTTGACAAGTGCCACATAGAGCCTTTGAATGTCATTGTCACTAACAAGATTAGGTAAACCAGAACTTTCATAATAACAAGACAGTGCTGCTAAGGCAGTCTTTAATTGAGATCTCGGTTTATCCGAGGAGTTTGCAATATGACATAAGAATGATGCAATAACTGAAGTATGCACTGGTGGAAATACTGCAGACATCCCAACACAAAATTTATATAGTTTCTCAATAGAACCATTGTAAAGGCGTAATGTAGATGGAGCTAAACATTGTGGAAACTGCATTGCAGCTCTATTGGACCAACCACTGCTTATTAACCTGGTGTTCCAGATACTCGCCATGCGTAAATTTTCCACTTTCGGTTCCTTAAAGGTTCTGGAGAAGTCATCCTCGACAGCACCGAATAGCGGTTTATCTTTAACTTCAGTGGAGGAGCCACTGTCATTTTCCGCAGTTTTTGGAACCATACCTGCCCTGGCCAATACGGGGCAATTACCGTGGCCACAGCCTGCTGTTGTATTATCATATCTAATACCTCTGGAAGCAGGCGAAATGGTGGATTCACAAAGTTGTTGTGTGAAAACCAATCTCTCTGAGCTAGAGCGTCCATTCCTGAAGTTAGTGGATCCCAATACTGACTGTTGTAATAAGGCAGATGTGTTGTTTGCACTGATGCGAAGCAAGTATGAGGACCCCATAGCTGATCTATGTAACCAAAGAGGCGAGGATGTAACTTCCATTCGAATTTGCTTGTCAACCGAGATAAATAATCTGCTGTTACATTGCTTTTGCCTGGCAAGTGACGTGCTAGCAATGTTATATTGTTTTCCAGGCATTCTGCCCAAATTGCTTTCGCCACATTTCGGTCACATTGTCTTACAAGAACTGAATCACTTTTCCTTTGAGATGATCCCTAAATGACACAACAGCCAACAGAACTGTTATAAGTTCTTGGTAACTGGAAGACTAGAATGACACCCTTGCATTCCAAAGTCCTTGTGCTTGTTTGCCCTGATACACAGCGCCCCAACCAATGTGGCTGGCATCCGTCTCCAGTTGCCCATCTATCTGGGCTCTGTAACTCGAAAGGTTCGCTATGTTGCGCACGTGAGCAAGTGTCTCGATTCCATGGCCCCGTATCTCGAAACGGGCTTTGATGTTTGGACTGCCAAGCAAACGATAAATGTCTTTACGCAAGTTGCATATTCTCTGCTTTGGTACTTTTAATTCTGGTACCCCACTGTCACCACAAGAGTCGATAACATAACCTATGTACTGAATTTTCGATGTAACAGTTGGAATCAACAATGACTTCTCATAGTTAATATTCCAACCAGTTGATTCCAATATATTGTAACGCGACGCGGCCGTCCGCCTCGAGTCGGCGACGACACCCCGACGTGGTGTGGGATTGATGTTACCTGTACCTTGGGGGAAAGTCTATCCCCAACCTTCGGAAATAAAAAGACATGTATTACATTTCCAATATGATTATTAAATCTTCAAACATTGAATACAAAAATTCATGCAATATAAACGTGACTTATGGCCATGTAACTCGACTCCCTTCACACGGGAGGAACACTCTTGGGCTGGAACTCAGCATCAGACCCAAGTGGACATCCGCTCTGCTATGGCGCCCCAGACCCAGGCCGGCTTTTCACCAGGGGTCGTCATCCACAATAACTGCAACCTACGCTTAGCCTTAACTACACACTGCTGTCAAGGGATTGACGGCTGTGAAAATAACGAACTTAAGTACTTACTGCTGTCAATAAAACGACTGCAGTAACAATAACAAACTTAACTGATCTGTGTCCATAATCAGACTCAGTATAAACTGTTACAGTTAGTAATGAAAACTGGGGCTACGTCGGAATAAAATTTCAGTAAAGCTTCTGCGTTAATCTAGCAATGGAATAAATGCAGTTATAAACTACCGTTAAATCTACTGAACATTTAAATTCTCTATCGGGTTTCCCCCCTAAAAAAAAAAATAATAAAATGAAGCGGGCTAGCCCCTAAGGGCTGCCCTAACACTCACTGATGATTCTTCTTTTCTCTCCTCTATACCGGCACCTTCGAATAGACAGCCAGACCGGACGCTTCCATCAGCGCACTTCTCTATTTATACTCTGACGCGGCGACGTCATCAGCCGCGCAAAGCACGAGCTTCGCGTACGGCGTAGGTCAGCATGAAGTGGCATATATGGCGGCTTCCATGCATCAATGCACTGTATCGGTAGTTTTGTCTTCTTTAGATTAAAGTTTCCTACAATCGACAGAAACAATTGTAGTAGGGGGAATCAAATAAAGGTGGAGGGCAGGTACGTAAGCGCTAACCCTTCCATAGTGAATTTCTGAAGAGATAAGGTGGAAATGTTGTATTGGAATGCAAAACGGAGGGGGGGGGAACATTACAATATGTAGGGTAGACCGGGGCTAAACGCCCCCCTTAAGAAATGTCACAGTTTTCCCTGCTGAAGGTATAGACCGTTCAAAGTGGGTGTTAACTATGAAGGGCTGCCTAGACTACAAACTGATACAATCACTTTTGGAAACAAACAAAAGAAAAACCTTATAGGTGAAAAATAAGTGAATTATAAAATCGGCCTTTTTGCCCCATTGCTGGGTCAATACGCCTCGCGCCATGGGGCTAAACGCCCACCGTGGGCGTCTTGCCCCAAACTATAGGCGTTATGCCCCGCCTTCGAACAAAGCAAAATTAAATCGAATTATATTTCTACGGTGGACTAAATAAGCCTTTAAAAACAACAGATAATATTTGTCGGGGTATTGTTATAAATTGAGAAAAAAATCAAACGTATTCAAAATAATACAAAGTTTTATTTACTATGAAACAGTATAACTCTCAAAACTAACAGTCCATTGTCTTTATAACGTTGAAGTACTCTTTCTATCCTTTAATCATTATTCCATTCGCTAATATGAGATAGAAAAAAGTAAAAAATTGGTTATAATTAACAGTTATTTTATCTTTAAACAGTATTACTCTCAAAACTTAAATAACTTTTGTACCTTTAACTAGTTTCACTCCGTTTTACTCTGTAAAAACCAGAAAATGTCACACGTTGGCAGAACAAACTGCTAAGTTTATTATAAAACAATAAAACTATTGTCTATAACTTTTAACCGGTCTTACTCCGTTTTTTTCACAATTCTGATTCCTGCTTCTTTACTCCAAAAAGACTGGAAAACGCTGGTAGAACAAACAGCAAAGTTTATCATCAAACAGTAATCTCTCTCTCAAAACTAACTTCTAACAATACTAACTTCTAACTATTCTCTGTAATACTATTATCTTAATAAAAAATATCAATATTAATCAGAGTCATCTGATTCACAGTTTGGACAGATAAATGTAGGGAGTCCTTCAGTGCATTCCTCATGAGCCCAAAGAAGACAGGACTGACACTGAACCCAAACATCCGCGGTCTTGTGCGACTATAAGATTCGCAGCAGATGAGACACGGCCATTCCTCATCGTCGCTCGTTTCATCATCAGCTTTTTGCTTTCCTCTCCTTTTGATCTTTCCGCTTTCCTTTCTTTTCTGCTGTTTTGTTTGCTTTTTAGAGGCGTTGTTCTTGGTTTTTTTCATTGCGAGAGCAGCCTTATACGGCGACGAGGTTAGCACTGCCGCAGTTTCTGTTTTTCGCGTTCTTGTCCGCTTTGTTTGCAGCTTTGGAAGAGGGGAAAGGTCGTTAATAATGTCTCTGATTCCTTGGTTGTTTTGTAGTGGAGGAACGGTAGGTGTATCTGATATGGGAATATCGCCTCCATCTGACTGCATGGGTTGCAGCTGACTGTTCTGAAGTACGCAGTCCTAGTGGCCAACTTCCTGGCCGCACCTCGTGAAGCGGACGATCAGCTCAGCGTTTCTTTGTCTGTCGCCTTCTCCGTCACCATATCGCTGCACCATCTGACACTGATTGTCTACTACAACAATTGGCCGGTTGAGAACTTTGCTTGCTGCGATAATCTCGAACTCCCCCGGCAAGGACGTTGGCACTGCCATGGCCGCGATTCTGTCTTCCATGGAGGAATACCGTAACCAGGCTGGAAGGTCAGCATTGATTGTTTCAATATCAAGGTTGTTATACCTGCTGTAATATTTACACATGTGGTTGATCACGTTGGCCCTTAAACCATCTGCAGCGCTCTTTTCCTGCATCTCTAACACTGTACTCTTCAAAATTCCATAAGTATTCCTCTCAGCTAATTGTAACTGTGGATTCATGCCAATTACTAGACTTCGAAATATACAACGCCCGTCACTACTTGCCTGGACGATACAAGTGCTGGACAAGGCCTCCGGTCGCCTGGTGTTGGTCGATGAGCAAAATGGCAATTCATTAACAGGTGTGGGGCTTTCATCAGCTGGTAGGTTGCAAGAGGCAGCTGTGCTTTCTGCTGGGAGTTGTTCTGTGTGTTCTGTGTCCGGCTCGTCTGTCACCAGCGCCCCCAAAAATGCATCATCTGCAAAAACATTGAGGTCATAGGGCCAAAGACCACATACTTTAAAACCGTGTACAGCTTTTTCCGGCAAAGCAGTCCTCAAAAAGGCCTTCCCAGATGGACCAGCCATGTCGTAGACTGTGATCCAACACCCAGGGTTAGAGACCATCCAACTGTCGGCTTCAGCATTAAATGCACTTTTCAAGGATTTGAAATAGGCTCTGTCCAGCAGTTGCAGCTTATGAGTGCTATGTGGGGGCAATGTGAGAAGCTCAATTCCATTCTCCCGACAAAAATCTATGGCCTCCAGAGTCTTGTGACTGTGATGCCCATCCAGCAATATGATATGGGTGTCTTGGCGAGAGCAGGCTGTAAAACTGACTAAGTGCCTCAACCACGTGAGAAATAGCTCCGAGTCTGTCCATCCACTTTGACTTGCATATCCTACAGCATCTGGTGGCGCGTCTTTCATGAGCGTTTCGACCATTCTTTTTCTTGGAAAGATATACATGGGTGGCACAAAGTTTCCTGTTGCGCTGAAGGCACAGATCAGGGTCACCAAATCTCCCCACTCAGCACTTGTGATTTTACTGACTTGTGGCATTCCCTTTGCCACCATAATCTTACCAGGCTTTTGGACAGTGGTAAGTCCGGTCTCGTCCATATTCCAAATTCGGGACAGCGCGTAGTGATGGGCGTCTAGACATGCTTTCTACATGCCAAAGAAATTGGTCACTTGCGGCTTATTAAAGCCTACAGCACGCGCGATGCTGGTTGACTGAGGCTGACGAATGCTTAGGCCGTGTCGCGAGAGAAAACCTTGCACCCAGTCCTGCCCTGCCATCCATAGCTTCCTATTAAACGGATGGACGACCTGTGCTTTTTCCGCCACATCATATGCAAGTCGCTGCATATCTCGGACTTTTAACCCGTAGAGTCGTCTCTCCATTTCAATGACATGGGATTTCAATTGTAACTCTACAGTTTGCGGCAGGGCTGGTTGGGCTAGGCTTACTATATCTGAATCCTCCAGGACTTCCTGAAGTTCTCTGAGCTTTTCATATCTCACTGATGAAGCATTAAAATATAGAAAAATGGAATTCAATGTGTCCTTGTAATCCTGTAAATAGTTCACTGCAGAATACGCTTGTGCACTTGCAAGGGCAAGTCTATGTGCACAGCAGTGAATGTTAACAATTGAAGGTATTATTCTTTGGAACCTAACAACCACCCCATTCAAACGTCCAAACATAACACTTGCTCCATCACTACCAAGTGCAATAACTTTACGTAAATCAAAACCCTTATCTCTTAAATGAAGTAAAATGGCATTAAATACAGTTTCTGCCTTGCCATCTTTTACAGTTATGTTAGCCTCAAACTTAGTCCACGGATGCCCAGCTTTAACAGCTCTGATATAAAATATTAAATTTTTGTGAACTGTTACATTTTGTGTCTCATCAATGATTATACTGAAAAAGCTGCTTTGATCTTATGACCCTTATTTCCCATAATCTAGAACACTATAAAGAGAGCAGACAAACTTAATAGTAATTAATTGGACCATAAATAAATTCCGGCCCATAGATGGATCTGTTTTACTTTGCCTTTGTTGTCTTTGGGGGCAAGTTGGTTGGTCGGCTTTTACTGATGTCAACAGCAACTGCATGAGGAAAACACTGTCAGTGCCCTACTGAAACCCTTGTGTAGCGTGGGCTTTCCTATATTCCCCATCATAGTGTAACACTGATTGCCATTTGAAGGCCTATGCCATGCAAGTAATCTTTGTGATATAGCTAACATAATTCACAACAGTTGTCAAGTCTATGCCCTCTTTTACTATCATTTCTGTGAGAATCTTCATGCTGGCCTCAGTGTACTGCATGGGTATCATGCTCTCTGGGGGGGGGGCGTCTGTTGTTGAGGGACACATTGAAATCACGATCCTAACGGTTGCACTGTCAGCTTTGCTGGTGTTGTATTGCTGTTTAAACATAACAAAGTCCCGGACGTCATAGTGGCGTTTTGCGGGGTTAGCAGCACCCAGGGAATCGAACAGGTCAAAGGTGCTCTTACCTTTAGGAGGCGTTGTTTCCTTAGGAACTCCCTCTCCTGTTTTGGTCCCCAAAAGCTGACACAATTTCATGTAGTCCAACTCCCCCTCGATTGCTGTGGGTGCTGCCATGTTAGTGACGTCAAATCCTGTCTTTGAGGAGGATGGCGGCTTTGCTTCCGGTCCTCTGCTGCTGCCTACCCGTCTCTCAGGGAGCATCCCTGCAGCATCAGCGATTTGCTCTGTCCCGGTTGGTTTCTTACGTATTCAGGGAGGTAACTGCTTCCTGCAATAGCAGCTGCCCAAGTAGTAGCGTCTTGCCAAATGTTTTTTGAATTAGCGTGTCAGTCAGCATCTTGCAGGATCCCCATGAGATGAGTTGAACTCCACTTCACTCAAAATCGTCATTGTCTGATTGCTGAGTTCATACTCGTTCCTCTAAGTCTAGAACTGTTCACCCATGGTGACGCTGTAGTAAAGGTAGTAGAGACAAGTATATAATAGAGAGCAAAGCGGAATTGGCTTTAAACTAGCAAAGTCGGTTTACTAACGCAAAATATTACGCATGTTACAGCTGGCGGCGTTAAACAAAGACTGTCCCAGGAGTGAAAATTTAATAGGCATATGAAATAAAGCTGAGTGACCATTGGCCTCGTTACTGGATGTTTTTCACGTGGCCTAGTTACTTAGAGATGATAGGATAAAAATTGTTTTCCACATGACTAGTAACTACCCAGCTTGCAGGTCATACTTTTTCATCCACAGCTCGTCTGCCCTAGTCAGAGAGGCCATACAAATTTCAGTTGGTTCTACACCTATGTTGAGCGTGGCTTGAGCAAGATGCAAAGTACCTCTATTATATCTCAAAATAACTCTATTGGACAACAGCCAGGGCAACTTCAGATTCTACTCTGTTCTTCCTAACAAACACTTTTTTGAGGCAATGAACCCAGATCAGATTAATTAGTGATTCATTGGCATTGGTTGTTTTTCCATGGGTCATTTTTTAAAGCAACTTTTCATCTGTCATTCTTTTATAAATGGGTACAAGGGCTTGTGCTGATTTAAAGGACAGGTAAGTAGAATTTATTTCCTTCATTTTGTGGGGGTTCATCCCCTTTAGCTATAGCTCTGTTATAGAAACACCACAAGTTCTCACCCATGGGCCACCTGCTGTGATGTGGGCCATCATCAGTGGACATGTAGTGAAACAAAGTGGCCATATGGCATCTTTCATGACATTGAGATCATGCAGATTATTCAAAATAGCTCCCCTGTAATAATTTTGCAGCATTTGCAGTGATTGGGAAGGCTCAAAGCACCTATGGGACATGGGCCCCTCCTGGGCCACCCTTTATGGGCCATTTTACACATCAATGGGCCATTGCTTGAAATTAATGGGCCATCTTCAAACTCTACAAATACACCAAACGTGTATCAATATTTTGGGGAATTATTAATAATGACAGGTTTTGCAGTTTTAACTTAAAAGTTTAATGTTAATATAGCTATTTGGTCAAGAATTTTACGTGTCCTTTTCAATAAAATTAATAGGATGCCTTACTTTTTGTATAAATTAGAAGAATAAATGAGAAAACAAAATGACAAGGAAACCTGTACATGCTCATCAGTAATTAGTCTTTATTTGATGAAACCAGTTTAACAATCTAACATGTAAATCTCTAACAAGCCTACTTAAAGTCTAAAAGGTCCACTTTCATACCTGATAAAAAAATCTATCAAATATCAAACTTCCCTCGTCTATCCAGGGAGATATAGCAGAAAATATATTATATTATCATAATTTCTCTTCAGTAGGTAAAGAACATTACTTTAGGAAACGTGCGTTTTAATAATGTTGATCAGTTCTGTGCATAAAAAATGAGACCAATCAATTACTGTCTACCTGTTACAAAGAGTTAGTGAAGTTATCTTTTTTTACTGCACCACAGATTCAGTGCATCTTCATAACTAATCATACTACCGAGAATCTTAACTCTCAGCAGATGATCACCGGTTCTGGACTGAGCCTACACCTTTGTTTAGTGACAATTAAGTTTTGCTGGGAGAACACCCTCTCACACCCAGAAGTGTGTAATGGAAGAATTAGAGCAATCTGGGCCAGTTTTAACAAATCTGGAATTTCATCCCTGTAGTGGATGGATAGTAAATTCCAAAGCCCAGCCATGCTGTCCACAGGGTATCTGCACTGTTTGACTATGGTTTTTGCTATCAGCCACTGGCCTTTCACACTCTGGCTATCCAGCACTGCTTTTGATGGTTGATGGTTGAAGACCCGCAGAAAAAAAATCAAACCACAGTTACCGAAAGTACTTACCCTAACAGAAAAAAAAAATCTGATTTCTGATGACATTTCTTTTTTTTTTTTAAGTTTTAGGCCAAATTGTATTTTACTGCATGATCTTAAAATAATTTATTTTTCATTCCTGTAATTTATTATCAAACCAAAGAGTGAAGTAAACAGCATTGTCATTTATGAACTTTAGCCTATTTCTTTTTGCCTTAATATGTTCATATAACTAGCAGATTCTGTCATATATAAATTGAATTCAAAGGAGTTTTAACTTACAATGTCTTCTCCATAAAAAGCCAACAGGTTTTCTATCTCTGTATTTCCATATGCTATGTGGTGTGGCTCATGATTTATGGTCCTCATAGCCATAATGTAGAAAGAGTCCAAAAGAGACTTCTGAGGGAATCTGGAAAATGAAAAAGAAATGCAAATACAAAAATGCAAAATAATAAGAAGCATAATTTTGCTTTTTGAAAACATGGGGTACTTGGAGAATCCCTTACCTGTGGCTGATGTTTTGAATTAGTTGGTTGATGAACTTGGACTTAATGGCACTGAGGTTGGCATTCCTACTCTTTATCCTGTGACCCATGAATTCCAGGTGGTCATCAACCTCTTTTATGCCTTCTTCAAATTTCTGGATATAAGTTGAATGGGGGGTGTCACCAGCTTTATAGCAATCCAAATCCTGGTACCCTAGGTTCTAGATTCCGGTATTGCCAGCTCGATCTTGATTTCATATATAACCCATATTGCAATACCAGGCTCTAGTGCACAGCGGCCATGTGAGGCTTCCGTCAATCAAATAGAACTGCTCCGCAGTGAATCTGCAGTTGAATGTCATCAGAACAAAATGAAATGTAAAATAAATTTAATTCTGCTTTATTTAATTTTATTTGCTGTATTTAAGATATCTAAAGTGAGAAATAAATAATATGTTTCTAAAAGAAAAAGGTATATCCAATGTTTTTGTATTTTTGCTTATAAAAGAATATTTAGTCCTGAGATAGAAGACACAATACAAGTGCTTGCCGTGTTGTGCCAAGTTTGACAGCTACACTGGATGCCCGATACCATTATAAGGGCTGCGCAACGGCTACACCAAAATCAATTTTTAAAACAGAATGTTGCTTATATTGTGGCACTGACCTTCGACTGCAAGATATTTTCAATTCAAACTTCTAAATCCGCGTCAGACACTTTGATTCTTGTCTCGTCTGCACGAGATTATGTCAGCGCAAGGCGGGAAAGGCAGCTTCAGGCGGCCAAACCTGTGACGTACGAGACTTATGACTTCCAAATATGGATCCAGGCAAACACAGCTGTGACGTTTGACTTCCAAATATGGAAGCGCCCCAGGCAAAATTTTGAAGAAGAACGCCCTCAGATTGTCGCTGTTCGTCAGAGCTAGTGAAAGTGACTCCAAGGTATATTAAATATTAAACAAACTAACTTTCACGTTGCTCTGACACTCAGGGTAAATCCTGGAGGCACAAGTCCAGACATACCTAAACGATGATTTCATAAAGAATTTTTTTTAAATATGAAAAATAAAAAAATTATTAAAATAAAGCAAAAATAAAAATGATAATCAACCACCTCACTGGAAGAAATAAATGGTTTATTTCTTAACATATAATCACCTATTTATCAACAAAATACACATACCTTTCATATAATGATCAAAATAAAAAGCTCAATCACCATTTCTTTAAAGTGAATATACTTATGTATTCTAACAGAAAATGGCAGGACATTTCATATAAAAAGACAGTACCTTGGCTATGGCAACATCCAAGTGTTCCTTTTGGAAAACTAAACACAACTTGGTCACAATAGGCATGACGTCCATCATAAGGTAGATGACATATAAAGTTTCTTTCTGTGCAAGCTGTTTGAGTAACCCTTTTGCTTTTGGATCCTTAAGACCTCTGGAGTTCAGGTAGGTAATCAAAGCATCAAGAGTGCGGTAAATGGCATCTAGGGCCTCATAGAAAGACATCCATCGAACAGCGTGAATCTCCTTGTACTTTAGAACTGGATGTAGCCACTTGCAATACTCACACACAACAACAACAGCTTTGCGTCGTTTTTACTGATTTATTAAACCGTCAACTAAAAAAATAATTGAAATGAAATAAGAAAATCATCTCATATTCTTGCCCTAGTTCTTTTATATAATGCTATTAAGTCGCTTAAATAACATCTTTACTTAACAGTTGCATGTTATCCTATCTTTATCTCCAAAATATAAGTAACTCTTACCGACTTTGGGCTATTCTAGTGTAATGCAAGCGACTGGGTTCTAAATGATTGTGTAGTAAATCTCATCTGGCGCACTTTATGGGCCAGATTCCTGTTACAAGAACACTTGTAATTACGGCTGTCTCAGCATCTAATATCAGCCGATCTCATTCCACGTGGAATCACATTCTATCCCATCATTATCATAAGCGCGCTAAAACAATTGTTACTCAACACCGATGCGACAAGAATTCTGGGCCTTTAAACCAATTTGATGCCATCAGTTCCTCTGGATACAGCCCTCTAGAAGCATGGTCGGCCGGGTTATCATTGGTTGGCACGTAGTGCCACTGACTAGGGTCAGAAGCGTTTTGAATCGTCTGAATCCTGTTGGCTACGAAGACATGAAATCTTCTTACATTGTTCTTCAAATATCCTAGCACTATCTTGGAGTCTGTCCAGAAATACTCCTTGAGGTTTTCATAGGTAATTTCAGACTTCAGCAGAGTACTCATCTTGATCGACATTGTGGCTGCTGTAAGCTCTAATCTCGGAATTGTAGTAATCTTGAGTGGCGCGACTCGAGATTTGCCCAACACGATACAGCAGTGGCACTCGTTTTTGTTATTCACTACTCGAAGGTAGGAGCATTGGCCATATCCTCTAGTACTTGCGTCCGAAAAGTGGTGTATCTCTGCTGTGACAATTTTTCCAAAGTCTTGGGGAATATAGCATCTTGGTAAATGAATTTCCGCTAGCTTTGGCAATTCACGCAGCCATTTCTCCCATCTTGGTCTGAGCTCTTCTGATATTGGATCATCCTTGCTGGCTTTGGACGCACACATCTCCTGCAGTATCTGTTTGCCTAATAGGATAAATGGTACTATACAACCCAAGGGATCGTAGACAGAGGCAACAGTCGAAAGAAATCCTCTTCTAGTCATCGGTCTTTCATTCAGTGTTAACTGAAAGCTGAGCTGGTCGCTATGGGTATCCCACTGAATTCCCAATACTCTCTCTGTGGCAGGTAAAGGCAAATCAACAGTGGTGCTCTGTGCCCCTCTTTCTGATACGGGAATACTCTCCAAAACTTCTTGGTTGTTGCTAATAAACTTGTGAAGTCTTATATTTGCTTTCTGAAATAGCTGACGTACGCCTTCAATAAGCTGCTTTGCCTCCTCAGCAGAATCAATGCTTAATAACAAGTCATCTACGTAAAGGCAATTACCAGCTACCCAGCAAACCTTCTCATCAAATTCTTCTCCATGGTCTTCAACCAGTTGTTTCAAAGCAAAGTTAGCACACGCAGGGGAACAGGCAGCTCCAAACAGGTGAACTGTCATCCTAAATAGCTTAGGTGTGCCTTCTAGGTCTCCATCCCACCACAGGAACTGGAAGTAGTTACGATCTCGTGGGTCTACCTTGAACCGATAAAACATTCGTTCTATGTCTCCTACAACGGCTACTGATCCCTCTCTGAATCTCAGGAGACATCCTATCAGACTGTTGGTGAGGTCTGGACCTGAGATGAGGTTCTCATTCAGGTTAATGTTCTTATATCTCGCTGCGCAGTCAAATACTACCCTGAGCTTTCCTTTACGTTTATGGTAAACTCCATGGTGCGGCACGACCCATCTGTGTCCTCCAGCTACATCTTTGTCTGGAACAGGTTCAGCTTCTCTGCTTTCTATCATCGCGTCCATGAACTTCTTATATTCGGCGGCAAATTCTTTGTCTGCAAATTTCTTTCTCAGATGCTCAAGTCTTCTCATGGCCATGGGCATGTTGTCAGGCAACTGTGGGGCATCAGTTCTAAATGGTAGAGGCATGGTATAGAAATTGTCTTGGTCTTGATAGATTGTGTCTTTCATCTTCCTTAAGAACTTCAAGTCATCCTGGGACAAGGAATCTTCTGACTTGTGCTCATCCCTGAAGTCCGCTTCCAGTAACTGAATTATCTCTGGCTCAGTTACTGTCTCTTTAACCTTTGTTCTGTGGACAAAAGTCACTTCTCCTCTATCATCGACTCTCAAATCCTTTTGTATTTCTTTCCTCATCACTCTGTGACTGAGGTGATATTCATCTGTGTCTTCTCGTCCGGTCCTTCCCACGACGCTCCATCCCAGGGGTGTCTGTATTCCATAGGGTTCCTCGTTTGCTCCTACTCTGACACTAAGGGGTACCAATGCACGAGAGCAGTTGTAACCTATAAGTAAACCTGCGTCGCAATTCTGGAGCGGTGCAATTTGGCTCTGTATACTTTGCAGGTGATTCCATCTTCTTGCATCCGATGGTCTAGGTACATGTTTCTTGTTGAATGGTATGTTTTCTCTTGTATAACAGGTTGGTAGTGCTATAGTTTCTGTTAAGTTAAAACCTCTTACAGTCAATCCTGGAACCTTTGAAGTTTTGACTACATAGCTGGAGTTGACTGTTGAAATCCTGATACTTGTAGGTACGCTTTCTGCATTCAGCTTGGCTGCTAACTCGTCGCTAATGAACGTAACATCACTTTGACTATCTAGAAGAGCATATGTCAGGATTTCATTCCCGGAATTTCCTACAGATACATAGACTGGAATTGTCATTGAACTGATAGCTCCCTCTTGGCAAGTACTTGACAATGTTCTTACATGTTGATCTTCTGGGTGTAGGACTTCGTAGTCCCCATGTAGTATGGCAGGGTGTTTACGACCACATCTACTGCATTGTTCCTTCCTTTTACACTCCTTGGCTAAGTGACCATTTCTAAGGCAGCTTAGGCAAAGACCTCTTTTCTTTATAAACTCCATTCTTTCTTGTGGCGTTTTTCTTTCGAAGTTTCGGCATTCTCTGATGTCGTGTCCTATTTTCTCACAGAATGTACAGGCATTTTTCGTGACAGGAGGCATTGGTATAGCTTGATCGCTCGTCTTCGTCATAAGGCTGGTGGAAGTGGGGGTTTTCTTGCTAAATGCAGTTTCAGCTGGTCTCATAACAGGGTTATTTACAATGTCGGATTCCTTTTTTACAAACTCTACAAACCTCTTGAAGCCTGGGAAACCTTATGATTCTTCGACAATTCGGGCCCATCTTCGTATGATCCATTCAGGTAGTTTCTGAAGTAACTTCCTATTTTCCCGACAGTCCTCCAGGATCTTCAACTCTCCTACATGATCTGTTGCTGCTAAACACTGCCTGAGAAAATCTGATAGTTTTCTAAGTCCCTTACTGTCTCTACTGTTAATCTTGGGCCACTTTTCTAATTTGTCTCTGAAAGCCTCTGCTATCAAAAATTTATCACCATATCTATCTTCAAGTATCTCAAGGGCTTCAATGTAAGCCTCTTCTGAATCTAAGTAAAACAAATGATCCACTGTCTCTTTAGCTTCTCCTCTGAGGTACCTCTTTAGGTAGTACAGCCTCTCACTGGGTGGGATATTTCTGCTTTCTATTAGAGTCTTGAATGCTAGTCGCCATGTTACATATGTTAGATAATTTCCCTCAAATACAGGTGGCTCTGGAATCGGTAATCTACTCAGGCTAAACTTCTAAGGCCCTCACAACATCATGGCTATAGCTGCTGTCTGACTCCTTCTTAGTAGTATCTTCACCTCCCAATGCTTTCCTAAAGATTTCTTCCCTTTTCTTGCTTTCATTCAGTTCTGATTCTAACAAGAGCCGCTTTCTTCTCTGCTCTAAACGTTTCTGTTGCTCTTCTATTTCTTGCTGTGCTGTAAGGTACTTCAGCCTTTCCTTCAAAGCAACCTGTGTAGCTTCTTCTTCTAACTGTCGCTCCTTAAAAGATACGTTTGAGCCGGCTTGACTGACGGAGTCATCTGGATCTAATTCCTCAATTAGTCTTCTTCTCAAATCATCTTTAGGCGATATGTTTCTGAATGTTACTTCTTGGTCAGTTGGTGTCTGAGAAGGAACTGTCCTAGTGCTGGGAGTCTTGGTAATGGTAGCTGCATCAATTTTTAATGTCAAGCAGTGAGCAGGTATTCTTAGAAAGTAGGGAGGGGGCAGGTGGTATGGGCAGCGTAACTTATTTGAATTCAAATAAACTTATCTACACTACACAAGACAAGTAAATTTCAAAATGTAGACAGTTTCTCTTTAAGTAATAAGCTAGCTAAAACATTTGAACATCAACAGCAAACATGTCAAATTGCCGAGTATCTTAATCTTAACAAACAAATAAATTGATAATCATATGTACACTATAGCTAATAAGTCCCCGGTCACTTTAATAGCACACGCTGTCTACATCAGACGCGCTAATGCGCACGTCCCCGACAGTGTTAATGATAGGGGGATTACGATGGACAGCGCATGTTGCTCACAGCAGTAGGCACTGCCGCCGAAGTTAAACCGGTAATTAAGTCTTTAACTTGACTAAACATGTTTTGCTTTGTAACTTGCGTCCTTCAGTCTTGCTGTTGCGGAAGCGCCGGCGGGACATATCTCCACCTTGCCGATATTTATCCCGACTCTCGACTTTAAAAGTATTATTGGTTTTGATTTTATCAAAGTCTTATTATATCAGAAAACCTGCATATTTTCATACGTTAAGAGAATTAAAGAAACTGTAGAAAAAGCTACTCGTACATCAGGGATAAAAAACAACACCTTGCAGCACTATTACCTATTATTCATCACCAGAAGTTACTGTTTCACTTTTTTCTCCCAAATTACAAAGTCTGATGACAACTGAAAGCCTTTAGCTATACCTCAGGGCAGTGGGAGATAGTCTGGATTTGATTAAATGTAATAAAAGTATATTTTGAAGAATTTTCCCAGCCTTCGGCAATTTCCGCAAAGCTTCGGCATACGCGGCAATACAGAGCTGTCGATATCCGCATGCGTGAACAATAGAATTGGTGGAACAACGGTTAACGTCGTTGAGTCGTCTGCAACCTACCCGACGGGAGTTCGTGTCCCTGTCGGTACTTTTGAAGATTTTGAAATTGTCATTATTATAAATATCTATTAATATATAAAACAGTCGTGGCTAATTGTTTTTGCAACGGAAAGCACAGTAGGAAGGTTTATTGTTATTGTTAAAGTCATTATTACTGGGGACATAAATTAGTATGCTAATCTCTTATCACGGTATAATGATTGATACGATGGGTATCAAATAGTTTTCCTTTGATATAAACAACAAAAGAGCGGCCTTCCAAATATCTTTGCTGAATGTTTATAACGTAGGTACTATTATGCGCAAAAATATTGATACATGACACAAACGACATTTACTAATTTTGGTAATATCAATTTTAATTAAAATTAAATTTAATTGAAATTAAAATTAAAATTTGTCTAAACGTGCATATTACCATTCACCTTGTTTAAAGGGTTCGCAACACTTTACATTCTAATACATTTTGCCAATTTTCATGTTTGCTAGTTTATTTTGATTTGAGAGAAAGCGAGAGAAGACCCTCTACTAGGGCCGCAAATTAATTATGAGTATTTTTCTTCAGTGCAAGAGACTGTAATGAAAAATCATTCTGTAACTCTGGTATAGGGTGGCCTTGTGTGTGCAATAAAATACAAGTAGGGGCAGGGGTACAGTTTTATAGTACAAATAGTCATTTTATACATCTTATTGATCTCATCGTCGGGTCATTGTTTACAATTGCGCTTTGTCGCTGTGCGTACCTTTTTGCATTTGAGTTAGACTCAGTCAGTAACAGCTGGTGATTTTGTCTTTTTTGCGTTTCATTGACAATATTTTGGCCACCTAAGTAGGGAAATGTGGCTCTTTGTTTTGAAATGACATTTCCATTGTTCCTTTGAACATGCAAAAGTCAACACACTTACGTCAACATACTTACTTTGTAATACCAACCCAGGGGAAGAAACAAAAGCCTCATAAGGTGTCGTCATTCACACTGTAAAAGGTGTTAATTTCATGCTTCTATTGTTTGCCCATGAATCATTATGACAAATTTGTAGGGTTGCCAGATCACTGGCACTTCATTCAATTCTCTATATCTGCCCTGCAGCCTGGGATGAGTGATACTTGACTGACCTTTGTTTACATCTGGAGATTTTCTTTATAATTCGATCAGTGTGCATAAATTATGATATTTTCCATCAGGAAAAGTATGTGATAATGTTACGATTCTTATTTTACGGATACATAATTACAAAAATTAATTCCTGATTTAATACCCCCTATTTCAGCGCCTATTCCTGGCTGCGTTAATTATGGGGGGTTGGTAAGCAATCCGTTAGAACGCAGGAGTGATGATTGCTACTCTTACCAACGGTGCATCACCGATCAACTAATCTCAGCCACCTGAAGCAGATCAAGAATCACCAACAAAAGACAAATTGGACTACATCTGCCTTCTTGTTGAGACATCTTATGTAAAAAAGGCGATAACGGTCAAAACATACGTGCTTCGTGGTTTATTTAATGTTCATCGTATTTTTTCGTTCGTTATTCTTATGAGTTAAGCAGCTTCACCTCCGTGACACCCTTTTTATTTATTTAAACCATTGTTAGATAAACCATGGGTTTCACTCCAGATTTCACGATCGAGCAGCTGATCATGAGGAGAGTGTAGCATGCTATAGTAAACTACCCCAAATATATATACAACACCTCCAGGGTTTCACGATCGAGCAAGTGATCATGAGGAGAGAGTGTAGCAGAGAACTTCATTAATGGTCGTCATAATTGGTGGTTGCCTTGGGAAAATGAGTTACATGATTACATAATACAGATACATAATAGCATAAGATTAATACTAAAATTTTCCCTGATACAAAAACCCCTATTTGAGCGCTTATTCCTGACTGCGTTAATTACGGGTGATTAGAAAGTAATCTATGAGGACGCAGGAGCGATGATCGCTACTCTTACCAACGGTAAATCACCGATTTACTTGACTCCGCTACTTCGAGCAAAATCACACACCACCAAAAGACAAATTAGACCACGTTCGTCCTCTTATTAAAACAAAGAATGTAAAAATGTGATGTCGGTCAAAGAAGAGGCCTAGACTACGTGCTTCATGGTTTATTAGATAGGCCTATTCATTTTTTTTATTTCATTATTATAGCTTCACCTCGCGAGACCCTTTTTTATATATTTAAAACACAGCACCCCACTGGTTTTGCGATCATGAAGAAAGGGAGTGTAGCAAAGAACCTCATTAATGGTCGTAATAATAGGTGGTTGCATTGTAGGCCTAACCTTGTTCATTTTAGTCGACAGACTAAGCTAGAAGAAAGAAAAGATCATTATCGCCTCTCTTTACTTAGGAACAATAAGGATGGCTAGTGGCAGCATTTATAAGTTCTTTTATTTAGAAACTTTCCGATCCTTTGTCTGGGACTGCGTCCGAGAAACGGCGATAACGACAGAGACGTCCTCGAACATTTTGGACTCAGTGCAAATAAAAAAAATCCGTTAAGAAGTAGCCTTTAAATGTCCTGGCAAATAATATTGCGATGGCTCAGAGAGTTCTAGAATGAATGACAAGCAACGACATTAGGGTTAATAATAGACTAAAAACTATCAGAGTGTAGGCCTGTCTTACTTCATTTCTAAGGCCATCTTGTGATACGAGTCATGCTACACTACAAAAGAGGGGGTAGCAGTGGATGATTTAATACAGGGATACCATCGATAGTATATCAATAGAAAATCGCAATCCTCAAATGTTTTTTAATTCATTAAATATAAACGGTCTTTTCTCGTACAATGGGTCTGGTATAGTTGTATTGGCCTATCAGTTGGAAACACGTGGTTCGTCTACAATTGCAAATGGCGGAGGTGCCGTGGTAGTTATTGTCGTAAAATTAGCTGGATACGGTGCACGTGAGAAAATTATTCATTAAATTTAGTTTTCGAGCGTCAGCTAAATCTGGTAAAATGCGAGACGAAAAAAATGATAGATAGAGCCTTATGACCCACTGTAGAATGATGCCGAATAATACATCAACGACGTAGTTTATCGGCAGATAAACGTGTTTCCATTCTCGGCTGACTGAGGAAAGGTTTGAGAGAGCATTTAAAGAAGAGGCGGTCGAACCAATAGTGAGTAGGAAGTGTGCTGCAATCAAGATGAACAATACCGATCATAAGTGGACAGCTAATAACCCCTAATTAACCCCGGGTTACGCGCTGCTGTGTTGACTCCTTGCTGGGAAGGGGTAGCGGCCTCCTACTGCTGTGCGTAATCAAACATTGTCTTCTAACATGCGGCTACACGACGGTTGCATTGTATTAATAAAGTAATACCTATTCATAAGGAAGGGGGCGGATGGTAATCTTACGAGAATTAAATCAGTTATCGATCATACGCGTACCAATAGTCGTGTTTTTTTTTAGCTATACGGTATATTTAGATAGCCAATAATATTGTAACGCGCGAGGTCGCCGCGGCGGCGCACGACCCCGGACGCGACGTGGGAATATGATGTTGAAACAGGGAAAGTATATCCCGGTCCTTCGAAATTAACAACAAAGGCATATGGTTACAGTTCAAATATTATTATTATACACCAATTTGCTTTCAATAAAAGAGATATTTCAAGAGATATATACAAGGCCTAAAGCCATAGAGTTTGTAATAAAATCGAGCAACGTTTTTCATGGTATGGTAGCGTAGCGCAAATCAGCATCTTTCTTCATGGTAGCGTAGCGCAAATCAGCTTCTATCTTCATGGTAGCGTAGCGCAAATCAGCTTCTATTTTCATGGTAGAAACGATGACCGTTGAACGCGGCAGCGTCATCTAGGGGATGGCGACGATATCTTACGCCTGGGGACGGCATAACGACGACCGTTGAACGCGGCGGCGTCATCTAGGGGATGGCGACGATATCGTACGCCTGGGGACGGCATAACGACGACCGTTGAACGCGGCGGCGTCATCTAGGGGATGGTGACGACATCTTCATGGTGGGCGTCTGTTCAGTTTCTCAGCATTCCGGCTGTTATTCGCAATGGCAGAGGAGCTCGGTACGCATCACACGGCCGCAGCTGCGGGAACGGAACCTGAATGGGATTCACAGACTGTACCCTCGGTCTGTGAACCTGGTTCGACGACTCGACTCTGAAGTGGACACGGCGACACTCTCCACCAGCAAAATCTCACGGGTACGGTTCATGCACACAACAACTCAGTCCTGGCACTTTTTCCACCCACGAGCGGCGAGATCGTAGGGGAACGCTGAGGCCTTCAGTTCAATCAGTGAACATCTTGGCGGCAGTAAACCCCGCGGACCCGGAACCTGTGACTGTTAGCTCTGAAAGAGCAAGGTTAATCTTCCGTGGCGCATTTCCTGCATTATCTACGCCCTGGACCCGTCTGTCCCATGGGAAGTTCCCAGTCTCGCCTCGGCGGGAGCGGAGGTTTCCTAGGGGAGCACCGTGATCGAGGGTTAGGACGTCCTTCACCATTACTGTCTCTTTTCGCTTTCCGGTAGCTGCATGCAAAGGGACACGTCCGGCGGACCGAACTAAAACAAAATAAGAACATAACACTGCCCCGATCATACACGGGGGAACACTGCGCACTCGGGCTGGCATTTTCCCTTCAGCTCCGAGCTGTCGACGGCGCCTCCTACATGACGTCTTGGACCCGATCAGCCTTTCACCCAAAATCGTCCATGCTGCAGCGGTTTCCTTGGCCAGGATCCTAAACATCTGCAACCAAGGGATCCCATGATCTGACAGCCACCACTTGTCCTCCGGAGCGCGTCACGGTGAATGCAGTTACAGGATTGCGTTAAGAAACTCGCTAAAAACTAACGGTACATGTAGCTGACATAACTGTCAGCCAAAATACTACAAAAAAAAAAAATAGACTAATCTTCGAAAACAAAATTCTTCACAATTTTTCCCGACTACGTCATACACGGGGGAACACTGCGCACTCGGGCTGGCATTTTCCCTTCAGCTCCGAGCTGTCGACGGCGCCTCCTACATGACGTCTTGGACCCGATCAGCCTTTCACCCAAAATCGTCCATGCTGCAGCGGTTTCCTTGGCCAGGATCCTAAACATCTGCAACCAAGGGATCCCATGATCTGACAGCCACCACTTGTCCTCCGGAGCGCGTCACGGTGAATGCAGTTACAGGATTGCGTTAAGAAACTCGCTAAAAACTAACGGTACATGTAGCTGACATAACTGTCAGCCAAAATACTACAAAAAAAAAAAATAGACTAATCTTCGAAAACAAAATTCTTCACAATTTTTCCCGACTACGTCGGGTAGCCCTCGGGCTACCCGCAGCCCGTTTCACTCACTTTTTGTCTCTCTCTTGTGCTTTATGACTGTCACTCTAAGATACTTTCTTTCTTCCCCGCTTCAACTTGAAGAACTTGAAAGACGCTGCTAACGATCAGCTGAGCGGTTATTTATAGCGACCGTGACGTCATGACCGCAGGTCGCGCTTTCACACTTTCTGACGGCACGTCGACACGGTTGGAACGTCATTGTTGATTCTTTCCCGTACAGCGGTACAAATCTAACGTTTCTTTCTTTGTTTAAAATCATGGGGTATTTGGCATCTTTTCGTCTTTAAACGGCTCTAGAACGGCAACTAAAGTTGGACTGGTAAATTTTTGTGGGCATCGGTGTAGAGCTATTGGAGCCCCGTTCGTTACAATATATTCAGCTACACTGAGGTCTACTAGTATTTATAGTTAGGCAGTTTTTTTTTAATTACCTGTTTCTCGAACGATTTTTATTTTTGTCAGAGGTCGGAGGGGGGAAAAAAATAAAAAAAATTTTTCAAAATAATGACTTTTTGGTCACTAATTTTCAAAACTACATTAGACAATGGTAAATACTGGTTTTAACACAGTATAGCAATTTTTGGATAAAAACAGCAATTCCTTTTCAATGTTTTATTTGTCTAAATGAATGTCAATTCAACGAATCATTCTTGTAAATTATACAACAAAAAACACAGTTTGCCTTTCTATGCATTCACGATGGCAGTGCACAAAACAGTTTTTTGTCAATCTTGATGCAATATTATGTATGATTTAATGATTAAGTGGAAAATCATCAAATTTAAATTATCTACTTCATGTAACATGGTCATCCAGAAACAATATGGCTTCATGCCCACGTGAGTTCCAAGTCCCACACTGAAAATACCAATACATGTATATGAAAAATGACCATTTCATAAAAACAGCATAACTTCCATAAAAAGAATCCAATCAGGCTATATTTCAGATCTTTGAATCTTTCAATAAATTTGAGAATCATCTTATTAAATGGCCTTCCTTAAATGGTCACTATGGCAGCTGCACTAAACTAGCCAGTCTCACTCTGCATATGGGCTTCTATACCATAGCTCCTCTGTCAGTGTCTCTGCTATGCTTTTTCCAAGATTAGTGGCCTGTCCAGCCCGAAGACAAAGTCTTCCACTACTTGCGAGGTGGAATTATACATTGCCTGCCTTGCATTACTTGGGGATTCACTAAAAAAAAATATTTCAGATAAGTTAACTGAGTTGGATGTGTGCCTTCTCTTAGCTGCATAGGAATTGTGTAATTCAAAAGACAGCAAACAATTGCTTAGCCAGATTGCTGAAAATACAAAAACCAGCAAGGGTAATATGGCCTGTTATGGAACTGTGGTCTTAATTTTTATTAAATCTAAATGGCAGCAACAACTTAACTTATTCAATATTATTGAATGATCCACCCTTTTTATCAGGAAAAGGTCTGCTCTGGATCAAAATTGATCTAGGTGCATGAAGGTTTTATGGTAAATGATTCACTTTTTCAGAAAAAGAACCCTCTTTTGAAATTGCTGGATACAGGCATGGTTAAACTTAATATCTATATATGCCTGAAAAACTTGGTGGAAAACTTAATTGAACTATGAATTCATGTTGACAGGCTCATTATCCAAAGCACATGATAGTTTACAGCTATTACCTGCCTTAATTTAATAAAAAAATAAAGGTCAAAGACACGTTGCTTCAGTATAGAAACATCTGCTGTTGTGAGCGAGCAATTAGCATTTAACATATGTTTTTGTGAAAGTGCAAAAAAGGACATTTATTTACCAACATATCAATGCCTAAAATACATTCACCTTAAAAAACTATGACACTCTAGACTGATAAAACGGAAAAAAAAATACTCACATCATTTCTGGAGACTTTCAGAAGTAGGCCTACGCGAGTGCTGCATTAAAAATCCAATTCACTCTGTATTTGGATGTTCTCGGAGAGTTTAGTTGAGCCTGCATCTTTTGATGTTCACTGCCAACTGTTGTCTGAATGCACTTAATGTCAATATCTACCACCGTAGTGACCGGCATTCTTACATTCAGTTCAGAACCTATTTTTGCTCCCTGTTGAAACCTTCCACACGTGACAAGTGTTGCAGTTGATATTTTCATTTCTGACAGAAAGCAGTCAAAAAAAAGGCCTAAAACGTCTGTAACACTGGCCGGGCAGACCTTTTTGCATAATATCTTTGGTCCTTCCTTCACTATAACACTGAGCCACACAACAGTGGTCAATTTCCTGCTTAAGTAGAGAAAGCTACTCCAGTATGCGTCTCCCGCCATGTTGCATTAATTTGACAAATGCAGTGTAAAATATCAGCGAAGCATTGATTGGCTTAAAAACCGGAAGCTGGGGGAAATGAACTAATCGTTTACTTTGGCTTAAATACCCTTCGTTTTGAACTTGTAGGCAGTCATGTGATGCGGGAGTCCAGTGAAACTTGTTAAGTTTCGTGTTTACGATCGAACAGTACGATCAGTCGGAAGTCGGGGGGGGAAAAAATAAAAATATTTTTGATTTCAATTTTATTTTTTTTCTATTTTGGCCATTTTGATGTCGGCGGAGCTTGAGAAACAGGTTATTAAAAAAAAACTGCCTTATCTGTGGATATGAAATCAAGTGTCAACATATACTCGAGAAAGTCTCAATTTCAGCTTTATTGCAAGCTGCGGATTGGATCTTAGCTTAATTTCCTTAATTACAGTCCGACCAGTAACTGCGAGTACTTGACTGGGCCAGGTCAATTAAATAATGGCTGTTGACTGGCTCCAGGCATCTCAGATATCTAGAGTTACCACAGGTTGTAAGTAGGTCATAAATTCTGTCTTCTTGGTTCGGTTGTTCGGTACGGGCCGTCTCAGGGCTTTAGTTGTGGACTATTGGTATGGGCCATCTCAAATCCTAGTCGTTGACTGTAGCCACTTGCAATACTCACACACAACAACAACAGCTTTGCGTCGTTTTTACTGATTTATTAAACCGTCAACTGAAAAAATAATTGAAAAAAAATAAGAAAATCATCTCATATTCTTGCCCTAGTATTTTTATATAATGCTATTAAGTCGCTTAAATAACATCTTTACTTAACAGTTGCATGTTATCCTATCTTTATCTCCAAAATATAAGTAACTCTTACCGACTTTGGGCTATTCTAGTGTTATGCAAGCGACTGGGTTCTAAATGATTGTGTAGTAAATCTCATCTGGCGCAACTTATGGGCCAGATTCCTGTTACAAGAACACTTGTAATTACGGCTGTCTCAGCATCTAATATCAGCCGATCTCATTCCACGTGGAATCACATTCTATCCCATCATTATCATAAGCGCGCTAAAAACAATTGTTACTCAACACCGATGCGACAAACAAGTGAGTAGCGCGTCCAAAGTAAAGAAATAAGATTTATCTATAAATCACTGCTCTGGCAGTAACACTGGACTCTCAAGAATAGACTGTATTTTGTGTAGTTCAGCTTCTCTTGATGCAGAAACTTTGAAATAATAAAAAAGATTTGTCATGAAGTCTTGAACTTTTTTAATACTGGTAATACCCTCTGCTGCCTGTGATGTGCACAAGGCGAGGCGATGGGCCATACAATGGATGTTCATCATATGGGGGTTCAGCGTCTTCAATCTTCCTGCCACTCCCTTTCTCATTCCAGTCATAACAGAGGCCCCATCAGAGCCAAACCCAATGATCTTCCTCATAGGAATGCCTGGGAATTGAATGTTAAAAATCACTCACTGTAGCACTTTTAGTATATATAGGTAATATAAATTAAAACAAGATATCATGTGATAAATATGACATAGTGATTTTACCATAACTTAAGTCTTTTTAGACGCTGGCAAAAATAGAGCAGGCTAAAGATAGTTTATACATAAAAAAATACCATGCACTTACCTCTTTCACTCATCTCAGAAACGATCTTTTGAGCAAGCCCTTCTCCTGTTCCGTCTTCATACTCCAGATCACTCAGGTATATGTGCACTGGCACACTCGTGTCTGGATCTATAGCCCTTGCTGTGATTGTCATTCTCTTCCTATTGCTTATTGTCATTCTCTTCCTATTGCTAATGTCGGTAGACTCATCAGCAAATACAGTAATAAACTATGAATTACTCAAGATCTTGTTCACAGCGCCGTCGATCTGGGAACTCATAGACTGCAAAAGTTCGTTTGCACTATAGTAGCTCTGATAATTTACGCGCTCCGAAACTTTAAGCGCTGACAGATTAACACCAAGTTCACATAGCAATTTCATATGGCTTGGGAATTTACTAAGAGCAACGTTCTCTTCCGCCATCCAACGGACAACTTTAAAAGCTTTCAAAACTGCCTGGTCCTCCTCACTGTACGCTTTTTTTATCGACGAAGCCATGTCGGCATTGAGGGCCAGCCGCCAACTTGCTCCCCGGTGATCGGACGACAGCTTGTGCCTTTTCATACTAAAGGTTTTGAACGTGGTGCATCCCTCGGTGAACGTGTTTCTGAGTCCAGCCTTTTTACATTTTTGGCAATACATTTTTCTTTGAATACTGTCGTAATTCAGCCACGATCATAGATGAAGCCATCGGGGCTGAAAACCGCGTGACTGAGAGGTGCTACATGTAGTTCCACTTCCAGGTATAACGAGGTATAACAATATCACGCGCCCTTATGGCGCACACACAGGTCTTTTTATGCGCTCAGTTACGATTCTATGCGCGTATGGCGCAATGGCGCGTTCCTTCCCAATCACTGGGACACGTAGAAAATTTGATTACCATTCGGCTTCATGCCCCTGAGAGTTCTGAGTCCCACATTGAATTTGCCAAAATGCTGAAAAAACTGTTGAAAAATCAACTTTTTTTCTGAGTCCATGTCCTACCTCTCTTTCACCTACAAAATTACCAATCACCCTCTCGTATTACACCACTACGCGTCATATGATGTCACACTTTTGACACAGTCTCCTCCTGTAACCTTTATTCGTTAACTAAAACTAACCTATGCCTAGTCCATGTCTTCATATGAAAAATATATCAACTATTTCTACATAAATGAAAACTCAACTACAAAATTGCTTGAAATTTTGACAAAGCATTGACTCAGAGTCTGAAATTATAATATATTCTGCTGCCACGTGCTTCCATAGTGGGGGCATCCAAAGTTGATATGATGTCCTCTGGCAGCACCTCATACTCAAACTCCTGAGCAGCATATGATCTAGTACTATCTTTGTCAAAACATCTGACAGCCAATCCAGAACCTCCTCTAACAACCACAGCTGATATTGATACTGCACCGTATCTCATCAAAACATAGTCATTCACGTCAAAGGAGGCAGAATGGGAACCTGAAAATAGGCAAATAATCTAAAAGGAACATTTTACTTGAAAATACTGGTTTGGAGATGTTATTCAAAGTAAATTTTTTAATTTTGCATACCTGTAAACTCCTAAGGGTTTATCTTACACAGAAGTGTGATTTAACATGGTTTAAATCATAATTGACGTTTGAAAACAGACACAACTTCTTTGCTGCACTTGAAATGACCTCGTTAGCTATAAATATGATCCTATCACCTTGCAACATGACATCATTTGATTGATATACATGAGTAGTTGTCACTGTTGAAGGGAAAGCATGTCTATTTATAGGAACTGAAATCGGAGGATGCATGTACCGTTTTGTTCAGAGAGTGACTTTCGCTTGACCTACTATCCAGTGCTGTGTGTTGAACAGTAGCTATGTGTTGAGATCTCGATAGGTGCACCAGTATTTCTTCTCATTATACTTCAATTTAAGAAAATAAAAAATTTGACTTGTTTAATTCCCCACCAGTATGATAGGTATTTAATAAACATACCGGGTGGAAGATTTTTGAAAAATTAATAAGCATACTGGGTGGAAATGGAGCATACCGGCAGGAAGAAATTGGAAAAATTAATTAACGTACTGGTACGTTTATTTGCTACTTCAGAGTAAGGATCACACAATCGATGGGGGCTTCTTTCCACCCTTGTATGTCATGAAGCAGCCAGTTAAACCCTTCTGACTGATTGGTTGTTATTCCTTGATCTGTGATATATGCCCCAAACTTGCCAGTAATTGTCCAGATTCCAAAATGTTCCCTTTTGGTGTGGATATTATCGACAAAATATTTCATAATTCTGGGGGGCCATTCTTGTTTGCAACTCTGTAGAATCAAGGAATAGTTGTTCTTCAGTCTGGGAGCATAACAGAGCATATAGGTTGTTGATGAATATGTTCCGGGTATATACTGGAACCCCGTCAGCGATCATTTTGCGTTGGAACTCTTCCCGTAAATGTCTCCAGCATCCGGCGATGGCTACAGCTGTTTTTGACTTGAGAGCACCCACGATTCCTTGTTCCATATCCACAACTATTGGAAGTCCAGCTGTTTTTTTTCACAAGATTCTTGAAGAT
The DNA here is from genome assembly GCF_051362555.1 of Lingula anatina. Lineage (NCBI taxonomy): Eukaryota > Metazoa > Brachiopoda > Lingulata > Lingulida > Lingulidae > Lingula > Lingula anatina. The sequence continues at coordinate 16,842,556 of NC_141770.1, forward strand.
GGTAAAAAATAGCTCATGCACTGTCTGAAATTTTTGTTCATGAAAAAGGAACAGCGCTGGAATCTTGGGGTTATCTTTGAACAAAGAACACCGGAACAACAAAGGAATAACATTAAATTCTCCTAAACAGAATGGCATATCATAGGAAAGGAGAATTCCATCTCTGTTCCATGCCATTGTCTCCACCATAGGGTCAAGAATTCCGCGCATCCCACAAACAACCACTAAATCCGGATAAGTCGTTATATGCCAAATAAATCCTTTTTCTTCAAAGGCCATTTCGTGTAAGTTCACGATGGCATCCCTGGAAATTCTTTGTTCTGCTGCTTTTGTTGCTTTAATGTTTGATATTTGTTTCACATTTCTTGGCCTGTCTGTGGCTTCATCATGTAGAGGGTTCTTTGGCTGCTCTGTTATTAATTCTTTATAAATTTTATGAGGAACTTGATCCATTGATATCGGTGGCAATCCTTTTCATCACTGAGGGTTTTGTGTGGAAGAAGAGCCTAGTCTGTTTTAAGCTGTTACCGTGTTTACCAGGTGCAGACAGTTTGTCATCCCGATGTAATGGATGACGGCAATATTTTCATTGTTTATTGGAATGTATACATCCTTCCTGAAATCTGTGATGGCTTTTCCATCTGCACCCTTTGCATGCAAGTATGATTTTTTGTATAAGGGTTGTTTCCTGGGTAATTTTTTAGAAATGCTGTTTGTCCACCTATGGCCATCCACCCTCCAGTCATCTTTTTCTACATCCGAATTCCCTTTAAAAATAAATATCTGCCCTCCTTCTGGGCGAAAAGGAAGGACATCCATTTTCTCTGAGTTATTAAATAGTCAATGATCACACTGCCCTGTTCATCAGGCCCATTATCTAAGGTCTCAGCCAACTGCAGGCTCGGGGAGTGACCTCCTACTTTCCCAACCTGCCCTTGTTTAAAGCCTTCTTTGGGCAGTTGTTCCTGAAATGCCCCACCTCACCGCAGTTATAACGGGCCATTGACCTGTTTCTAGCCTGATACTGACAGCTGCTGCTTGCCCGGAGACACTTAGTTAGTCACTCTTCCAACTCTCTAAGGGCTTTGGTAAAATCCAGCGAGGCTGGGACACAAGCGTTTTTTATCCTTCTTTTTACCAAAGGCTGCGTGCACTTGTTGGTATTTGTGCACCATCCATATGACGTCTTGAATCAACACTGGCTCGCCGAGGCATACCTCCTGGCCTGCTTTCCTATCCGAGAGGTCCTAGCAAAATTTATACATGTTTTGCAGGGAGACGAACTCCTCCGGCAGTCGAGTGAACACCTTGCAGCCCAGGGTCATGACCCTGTCCGCCCACTCTTCCAGGGACTCCCCGGCTAACTGTGATGTGTGATGGAATCGTGTCTGCATGTGCCGACACCTGTGTTTTTACATCCCGAACCACTCTTTCATCCTCTGCAGCAGGGCCAGATGTGACACCACATCCTGAGTGTGTATCAATCAGAAAAAGTCAAGGGCTTTGCCACTGTTACGGGTCAGAGTACCCAATGCCAGCAAAAATCAATTACAAAAGATTTAAAGAAGTTTTAATATTTTATTAAAACTAAATAAACTTATGACAATAACAATAAGCTATTCTTAATACACAAATAAACCTATCTGAAAGCATGAAGTGTCCTGTGTGAAAGTCCGATGTGAATCTGTCGACTGGAGAGTGAATGGAGATAAATCGGCTCAAAGTTCAGTGAAAGTGTCCGATGAAATCCCACAGTAATTACGATGCAAGTTCCAGTAGAAAATATGAGTGTCGGTTCAGTGGTAGATAGGTTCCATAAAAAAAATATTCCCCTTCAAAAGTCCCAAAACAAAACTCAGTCACTATCCGTTCATACTCCCAGCGTCTGTCTCCACTAACGCTCTCGAGATACTCATGCTCTCGTGATATGGTGACGTCATAAGCTGACCTACTTATACACAACAGCCACTGAGGCACCATATCAGCCCATTCAGATGCTCCTCTTTGGTCCATTCATGAGACTGGACGAAGCGTGTAAACTTGAGTTCAAACAATTCCCAGTTCGAACTCCCGTCGTAACAGAGCAACTTAAGCAGTGACCGTAGGGGTCATGTGCCCTACCTGTCCTGGGTGTTACCACAGGACTGACTGGCCGGCTGACTGTTACCAGACTGACTGGGCCCCTGGGGCCTTTACGAGCTACCTATCCCCAACGAAGTACTTGATAGCACGCTATTGGGCAGGGTTAAGTTTGTCTCAGACATGTTCCACCCTTATCTGGTCATCCCACAGGAAATGCCGCGGGGGTCAGCAATAACGGCTTTGGGGCCGGTGCTCCCCCGGCAAGCACCACTGGGGGCGCCAACGATGGAGCCACTATGGGTTTAGCTACTTCCACATCTGGTTTCAACAAGGACACCCAGTCGCCACTGCTCCCCGGTAGAGAGACCTCTGTTTTTACGACAGGTGCGTGGCCTGCATCATCGCCCTCACGGTCCTGAAATCTGGAGTTAAGGGCAAAATCAATCCCCTCCAGTTCGACCGCCATGAAACTTCGAGAGAGTGATTATCCATGTGTATTCTCTCACTGAGACCAGGGGCCTTGCCAGCCTCACCCGACTCCGGGAATCGCCACGAGTTCCTCCTTGCTGGCAAAATTAACCTGCACTGCCAACACGGTTTGCAGAGAGAACATGGGGCAAATCCCACACAGATAAAAAATTTTATAAAAACGATATACTTTTTAAACACTTTATTGTGAATAAATAATGAAAAACACCAACACAGATAAAAATATTGTATTTTATTAAAATGAGCAAAAATATAACCAGCTGGAAAAGAAAATAAACAATGTAGACGTAAACACTACCAAAATAATATACAAAAAGGCAGAAAGAAATTTAATTTATTAATATTGAGAGAAAGATAAAAATCGGGATCAGTAAGTGCGTTAGCGTGGACTATAGCAGACAAATTTCGAGCTCCGCTAAAAACACTGTTATAATGGCAATAACCGCGTGCGAGCTCAAGAAAGTTACACAAAAAGTTGCTTTGGGTTGTTATCAGCACCACTGCCACCAATAATGTGCCGATGTGCAACTTTAACGCACGATCTGGTGAGGAGGGGCTGGGCAAGCCGGCCCTACTTCCTGTTCCGGGAGCAGCGCCACTACACTCTAAAAAGCTTCTGTTCTTCTGTCCACTAACAGAATTCAGCCAGGGTTGTGCTAGGAAGGGCTTGATAAAACTTTCCCAGGTTGTTCTACTGCCATATGTCATTTGATGCGGTAACAGAATGCTGTGTGTTTACTGCCATGTGCTGGCCATTTCCCATAACTGACAGTGGTTTTTCTGTCCTCCACATTGTTGGTTTTCTGTTCAGTTCTATTACTGAGGATTCCATCTTGTAGCTAGAATAAATAAATATAAGAAATACATTCTGCATACCTTATGGATTACACACTGTAAAGCTAATACGAAATGAACAAAATAGGCTTATTGTCATGCACTCATTGTTTTAAGATACCGAGTACAGGTGCACAATGCACCTTGCCTAAAATCTATAACAACATGCAAAAAGGGCAGGCTGAAACAATGTAAAATGAGATTTTTTTGCAGTGTCTTCTTTTGCAGTGCATTGCAAACATCGCTTGGTGCTGAATGCCCTCTGCAGAAATTCTTTAGCTATTAGGCCTATATATGCCTACTTATAGCCTTAATTATATAGGCCTAATAATATAATAATTAATTAATCTAATTATTAGGGTCGATGATAATAAAAACAGAAGGCCAAGCCCAGGCCTAGTAGGCTACTTACCATAGCAGTAGTTGTGGGAGTAGGCCTGTCATCAGACACTACAGCAGTAGAGGTAGGGGGTCGCCGTTGTAGGCCAGCTGGCAGTGGCAGATCTGCTAATGAGCAAGGTCGGGGAGTGGGTGGTTCTGACTGTGTCCTCCGAGTCTGGCTCTGAAAAATCTGCCTGCGCTCTGCTAGAATCAACGGTGAGAAGTCTACTGCATCACTAGGGCTAGGCCTGCTTGATCTAGTGCTGCTTGTCATGCTTGTTGTTGACCGGCATGTTGACACTGCTGGCGTGATTGTTGTTGAGTGCCGTTGGCCGTCATCCTAACAAACACTCCCAACAAGTCTGTCGTCTCTGCAAAAGGTTGATTATTCGTCTAGAGATATCTGCTCTTGATCGAGGTCTCTGACTTTGTTAGCCATTATTGTAATTCTCTATACTAGCCTACTATAGTACAACACCTGTCAACTCTCCTCAATCTGTCAATTGCAAGCACTTGTCAGTGTCAGAATTTCACGGTATTGACTGTGACGTCGGCGCAAGGGTAGCCAAGACAAGCTTGGATAGCATGACATCACTATCTTTATCTGATTGAGAAAATCTGACAGCTTCAAAAGTCCTATACCATCTGACCCTGCTAGTTTTGACCATTGATTGAGTTTGTCTCGGAAAGCTGACAGAGGCTATGACAAAAGGACTACCAAACCGTTCTTCCAAAATGGACATAGCCTCATCATAAGTCAGACCTTTCGGTGCTAATGAGAAAACATCCTTCTATACAATCCCTAGCTGAACTTCTAGCACCTTTTTTTTTTTTGGCTGTATAACCACATTGGGTATTTTATGATGGGAAATAAGAGAGATGAATGATGCTTTCCATCCCGGATATTGCAAAGGGTTACCATCAAATACAGCAGGTTTAGGGACTGGAAGCCTACTTATAAGCAAACCTTGAACAAGAGATACATAACTATCAATTTCTTTTTCTTCTAAAACAGACGTGGCCCTAGGCTGAATTTCACTAACTGCTTCAGACTTAACAGAAGACCTGCTAGAGGTGTGTGATTTTTGGTCATCTAAATCCAATGATCTTATATAACCACCTGTTCTTTTAAGTAGACACAAATGTTCTTCTTTTATAGTTTCTACTTTAATCCTAATATCCTCATCCAAGTCACTGTGTAATCCAGCACTGTGAACAAAATTTTGTACACAATCTAATGCTGTACTAAGATCTCGAGACGTCTTTAAAAGACCTACATCTCGACAATCATCGACAATAGTTTCTAGTTTAATTGCCTGTTTACGCCAACTAGATATGGCAATGGCAGTGCCTCGTATGTAACACCTAATTCTGCTTTTAGTTTCTTCTACCTCCCCACCTCCCTCTCAACACACAGTTTGAGAGCTTCTGTGTCTGTTTCTTATTTGTTTTCGTATTTTGCGAACCGGAGTGACTACTGTTTTTTTCTTCCTCTTTTTCGTGCTCTTTGGAATTTTCGCGCATCTCCATGTTTGCTATCTTGGCGCCAAATAATAACATCCGGGTCTCAGCTGTAGTATTTCATTCATAGTAAACCGTGAGACTTAGAGAGAAATTGTGCATTCTGAAGCCGTACTGTGAGATACCGGTTTTAAGTAGCTTCATTTTTCTGCACAGTTTTGGATAGGATATACCTTGGCCATTATGGGAAAACTGTTAAGGTTTCCAGGAAAAATCATTTTCTTGCTATATTAAGGGTTTAACCCACTTAGACAGCCTTTCACTACCTGCTGCTACCACAAGCCTGAATGTGCATAACTTGGAATTCTGTAATACACAAATATATACAAAATTATTACTTAAATACACTATGCAGTATGGCCAATGTAACTGTGAACAAATGTGTTCTCAGATTATCCCCTGCCTGACTAAAACTTCACTTCAGGCAAAGAACATTCTACTGACACTGCACTGGTATATAAAGTCTTTAATAATGCAAAAGTTCGCGTATAATTGAAAGTCAAAATTGATCACTGTGTGATTGAAATGCCAAAGTTTTATTTTCTAATAGCACAAAAATTCAAAATGATACTATGGTTATATGTCCATATGAAAACTGTTCCTGGTCATGATGACAGCGTGACCTATGAATTAAGACCTGCCCTTTACTATAGTACAAGTTGTATACCACGGAAATCACCACAGAGACAAGAGTCCGAATTGCTGTAGAACCCTCTTTAGTACATGTTCCTGCACACCTTCTGACTAGACTGACCCTGGACATCGGTATGGTTGAAGAAGTTTTTTCAGTTAATAACTTATGAATATCTCTCACTAATCTGAGTCTTGCACCCCATTTCCATAGATTAGATCGACCTACTTTAGATCGACCTAACTCCCTGGGGGTTCACGCTAAATAGCTGTCAGCCAGGCGGACACGAAAGTTAATTACCCCCTTACAGCTTGTAGTAGGCGGGATGGACATTTAAGTCGGATTATCTGAAAGTAATCTAGTGAGACTCCCCGCGGGGATAGATCGATCTAAAATCTATGGGAATAGTGCCTAGGTTAAATTTGTGTACACATGGTTTCCAATGGTGAAATGAATTCCTCCTCTGCGAATTGTGAATATTGTTTGAAATTGTATTTGATTACTTTCCTCAGAGTCAGGCTTCGTACAATAAAGTTCCTGTTTACTTAGAAGTACAGAGCATTTTCACGAGAGCGCTATCGCGTGTTCTTGACGTCCTTGGACCACATTTCCATATTGACATCATAAATGGGTACGATGTCGTCTGCTTGTACAATTGAGTTTCACTTTATCAGCACACAGCATTCATTAGGCAAACAAGTCCATTTACTGTTAGGCTGAGTTCAACCGGAAATATTTCTGAGTTCTTATATTTTCCAGTTCCATATTTTCTGTTTTATTGTTCATAGTATTTTCTTAGTTTCATAGTTCTAGCATATTTCCATAAAATACATTTCCGTACATTTCCTAAATTTCCCTGAAACTGTAAATAAAAAATAAATAAAGATAAATAGACACTATATTAAACAATGCACTATTAACCTGCTATTATACCCATATTATTAAGATATTTCTTTCATAAAAAAATAATGAAAACAATTTACCTCTTTGAGGCCTAAACACTTCTTGGTTGTGTGACACTAGCTAAATTTCTACTGAGACATATTAAACGCTTTGACGTAATACACTTGGTTGCAGCACGTGCAAACCGAGACAAGAGCAACTACAGTTACACTTCCATTTCTTCAGCTGAAGTCTTTAGGTTAATCTTTCTTCGGACCCAACATGAACTCTGTTAGGGCAAGTTTAAATTAAGTCAGCTGCCAATCAAATGCCCAGTGTTTTCTGCAAATCTCTGCTTTTGGGGCGAATACTGAAAACTTCTTGATGTAATACTGGTAGGAATTCCCATGATTTAAATACCTTTGCCTCAGTTAAATTTCCTGCTGCTGAACCCCCTCCCCCCCCTCCCAAACAAACACACACACACACACACACACACACACAGCTTCCCAAGCATTTCATTTTCCTGGGAGTGAAAAGCATTTTTGGTCAAAATGAGGATAGAGTATATATAATTATGTAAAACTCGTTATTTGTTTAAACTGTATCAATTTTTTAAATGTTAGCTAAAATTTGACAGCTGTTAATTAAAAATGAGAAAGACTTTTTTGTTAAGTGTCTGTACTGTGCAAGCTTCAGCGTATATTGTCTATTATGAGTAGGTTTGTGTGAATGCATATTATATAATGCAATATATTATTATATTGCATATTTTCAAAAGACGAATAAACTACAGATCTTGTATGTTGGCTATTGCTGGCTCATGTGAAAATAACTGTATTGGTTGGTTAATTCATACAAATTAAGAGTGAAATGTATACAAATAATTTGTTTGTTTGAATGGATAAATTTAGAACATAATCATTGCAGAATTTTACAATATGAATTGTCCTTGATTTTATTTTTCCCAGATATTGATGATAAATACCAAGAAATGTGCAAGATGGTGCTATAAATGTTAACATCATGCCTTTATGATACAGCAGAGAAAATAAAGATATTTTTACATCAGTGAAATTTTGTCAAATTCATTATGTTGCACCATTGCCTCCTGTTATGGTAGTGAAATTTCAATTTATGGTCAATATATATGTTGCATAAGATTAAATTTTATTTAAAAAACTTTAAACTTGAAAATCTTTATCGTGTAAATAAAATATTTTTTGGCGGAAGAACAGGGAATTTAACATAGTGTCCAGCATTGGACATGGAGAATACCCAGGACAGGGGCAGCAATAGATCTTTACAAGTAGGAACCCAGTGCAACAGAGGTCGAGTATATTGTATTAGTTGTTCTTGGTGGAAGTAAAACAACCAGCTCCACCAAGTCATGACTACTGCACTGCGATTGGTAGATCAACTCCTTTTCAACCAAATTCTAGTTTTCTTGCATGTACTTTAACAGACAACAAAAATTTAATTCCATGAACCCATGCTTGTCTTTTAACAGACAGTGTTATGATTTCAAACTGGATAAGACAAGAATAATACTTCAGTTTTCACTTTATTCAATACAAGTTTGCTTGGTATAACTTACCAAGTGTTCCACACGTTTCTAATTCGTAACATTCCTTAAATCATTTCTCTAACAATAAATACATTCTGTACCACAATATTTTGGTCTTTGACGCTTAAATTTACAGACACTCCACACATTCTTTACATAATACAATTGCAATGAGCTAGATTTGATAAATAAAATAGATAAATATTCCCAGTTTATAATGCCATTGCCTTCTATATATAAGATTATAGCTGGTCTATGTAAAACTTGTTATATATCATAACATCACTTAACATATACCATGTTTGCATTTAATGTTATAATCTCCAACTTTCCTTAGCAGCACACAAATCACATTTGATATAATTTAAAATTACTGAACATTCAAATCAAACTCAACAAAGAATGATCTGCAGTCCTTACTGAATTCATAATATATTAAAATCAATGAGGTACACTTATTTTTTTCATATTCTTTTAACTAAAGCCAAATGTCACTCATTCTAATTGTAATACTAGTACTACGTATACTAAAATGATTATTAAGTCTAAAACAATTATTGTCAAGTGGGGAAATATTTCATCTTGGGAAGACTAGTAATTTTACTGAAGAGTGGTGTATATTCAGTGTTGGTGGTTTGGATAGAACATGTCAAGCATTTTGACTTCAATTTTCAACTTTATATAGCTTTAAATTGTTTAAGGTTCAACAGCAAAAAGCTTTTAATTGCTTTCAACAGATTTGATTTTAATGACTCCAGTCAACCTTCACTGCAGCAGACTTTATATATATGGACTGCCTAGTCATATGACAAGATAATTGCTATATTCTAAAAAAAAAATAAAGATGAAAAAAGATAATAATAAAGGTCAAGCTGTAGCTACAGAACCTGACTGAGATTAAAAGTGACATATTGATTATGATTGTACATGACTACACAAAAGCACCCTGCTTTTTCATTGAATCATATTTAAATGGGAAGATTAGCAGTCAGCTGAAAGCCTCACCTCCAGCTGGCAAACACTGCCCATTTTTAAAACTACCCATTTTAAAACAGAAGCTGGCTCTTATTTACGGGTAATTACAAGTACATGTATTTAGATTGCAAAATTCTCATAATTACATTGAAACAGTGCATTTCTCAAATGACTCTTTATCTGCACCTGAACACTTGACTGGTGGTATTTATGCACAGGGCATGGCGCATGAAACTTAAACAGGTCTGTAAATAAGGGGGGAAAAAGTGCTTCATGACACCATGCAGCTTTATCACTAAAATCAACCACAGCTTAAAAAGATGCCCAAGATTGAAGACACGGGCCACTTAGTGTCCTCTCCAACCTCAGTCAAACCTTGAAACTTGTGCTACTTGTTTAAACTATATAAAAATTTCCAAAAACATACTTTTGAAGCATATCACAAATTCAAAGTTCTACCTGTCAAACCAAGTCCAATAGTGCATTGCTGAAAAGGAACTAATTCAACTAATTCAAAATCACATGCACTTTCTCACAGCTTGATACTCCCATGCAATCTTCCCTAGTCTGAATAACCCATTTCAATCTACAAGCTTTGTTAAATCTTCGATGAATCATCAAGTATTTCAAACTTACACCACACTTCTTTGCAATATCTATCACAGTCAAATGCTCGACCAACCCATGTGCAACATAAATGCAAAACAAACCAATGTTATTAAAAAATTTGAAAGTTTTTAAAAACGTTTTATACTGAAATTTGCTGTGACTTAAGAACTAAATTCAGTAAATATTTAAAAGATGAAATCAATAGTGCCAATAACATGGAATAAATCCAAAATAAATAATATGAAATTAACACATATTTGAGCTCTACTCTGCTGCTGAGACTTCAAATAAGGAGTCTAACACAATGCAAAAATGCAAAATGTAAAATGTTCAGTGTATGTTTGTGATAATAAAAAAACCAAAGCTTCCAATTATTTAACAACTTAGCAACTGAATAAATTAATGCACAGCATTAGTAAAATATCAAGGAACAATATAAAATGCAGAAAAGATGTTCACTTTATGATCAACTAATGATTGTGCAATTTTAATATCTTAATCAAATCATTATAAGACATGGGTGCTAAGTTTCATTGTATGGCCCTTTAAATCTTGGCTGAATCTTGGTCAACTACTGAATCTTCATTTTGGCTAAAATTGTCTATAAAAGAAACCTTACATAAAAGAAGACTTCTTGTAAGAAGACTATTCTTCACATCCAAAGAAAAACCTCTCCATCTTTGCTCTTTTCACCGAAACAAGCTTTGCTGTTGATCCAACCGTAGTTGTCTGTAACACGGTGACAGAAATCCTACTCCTCTTCTTGGCCTTTTTGCACCTTGTCAATTGTAGTCTTACTTTCTTTTCTTCTCTCCAAGTGTTGCTGTAAAATGGCTAGATGAATATGACAAGTTGATCCTATGATTGCAGATCTTGGTGGCTCTTTCGACTGCTAGAGGGAGGCGTTAACATGGTGATCTCGTGACTCTGTCGATGCAAATCAGGACTGGCTCGTGAGGAAAGCTCTATCTCTAGCTGAAGCTCTTGTGCTCTTTCCTGGAAGTGAAAAGAAAAATCCTTAACTACCCACTAGACACTTAATTCACACATGCACAGGCTCTAACCCCTTCATCATTGTAAAAGATACAGAGAGGTCTTCAATAAATACTCAAAATTGCATAATGTTTCCCAACTCTCCCCCCCCCTCCCCCCAAAAAAAGCACAGACCACGTACATAGAACAATTAAAATTGATTAATTTTACATGTAAAAGATGACATACTGAGAGAGAGAGAGAGAGAGAGAGAGAGAGAGGGGGGGAGGGGGGGATGAGCAAGAGAGAGAGGAATTTTACATACCAGCATCTTGAGGTCAACAGAATGTGTCTGTACATTGTGAGCTTCCTCGTGTAAAACATTTGGAAAGAACTTTTGTTCCACTAGCCCCTCTTCACGCACAGTACGCGCAAACGCTGCCATCCACTGTGAGCATGCACCAATATCCAGCCACTTGAATGCTGTGAGATATAAATTATAAATAAATAAATGACATGAATATTTGTTATTTACAGTGAAATATTATAGAAATTTGTCTTCAGTCACCTATGATCAGAGATAATTAATCCTTTAACTAGAGGATCAGAGAGGCGATACCGCCTCCAAATATTGTACCACCAGCTGGAGCAAACGCATTCGTATAGACCCCCACATACACAAAATAAGGGACACAGCCACCAGTTTTGTGCTTGACAAGCTGTAAAAATGCAATCAACAAGAATTTTTTAACTATTGCAAAAAATATATATGGTACAATCAAATTTAAGTTCTTCGTAAGGTAGGTCAAGGGTCAATTTCAAGGTCACAGTAAATTGCCAGTATATGACTTCCTATTCAAGTTCAAGAGTAACTATGGACCTATCTCTGTCAAGTTTGAAGTTAAAAGAGAAAGAAATTAGCAGAGTTCAGTTCATGATAAAAAATCGGTCAAAGGTCAATTTCAAGGTCACACTTAGATTGCCAGTATAGGACTTCCTATTCAACTTCAATAGTAACTATGGACCTATCTCAGCCAGTTTTGGAGATAAAAGGGAAGCAAAATTTGCAAAATTCAGTTCATGGTGAAAAGTAGGTCAAAGGTCAATTTCAAGGTCACATTTAGATTGCCAGTATATGACTTTCTATTCAAGTTCAATAGTAACTATGGACCTATCTCTGCCAGTTTTGGAGATAAAAGGGAAGCAAAATTTGCAAACTTCAGTTTATGGTGAAAAGTAGGACAAAGGTCAATTTTAATGTCACATTTATAATGCCAGTATATGACTTCCTATTCAAGTTCAATAGTAACTACGGACCTATCTCAGCCAGTTTTGGAGATAAAAGGAAAGCAAAATTTGCAAAATTCAGTTCATGGTGTAAAGTAGGTCAAAGGTCAATTTTAAGGTCACATTTAGATTGCCAGTATATGACTTCCTTTTCAAGTTCAATAGTAACTATGGACCTATCTCAGCCAGTTTTGGAGATAAAAGGGAAGCAAAATTTGCAAAATTCAGTTCATGGTGTAAAGCAGGTCAAAGGTCAATTTTAAGGTCACATTTAGATTGCCAGTATATGACTTCCTTTTCAAGTTCAATAGTAACTATGGACCTATCTCTGCCAGTTTTGGAGATAAAAGGGCAGAAAAGTTTGCAAAGTTCAGTTCATGGTGAAAAGTAGGTCAAAGGTCAATTTCAAGGTCACATTTAGATTGCCAGTATATGACTTCCTATTCAAGTTCAATAGTAACTATGGACCTATCTCTGCCAGTTTTGGAGATAAAAGGGAAGCAAAATTTGCAAAGTTCAGTTTATGGTGAAAAGTAGGTCAAAGGTCAATTTTAAGGTCACATTTAGATTGCCAGTATATGACTTCCTATTCAAGTTCAATAGTAACTACGGACCTATCTCAGCCAGTTTTGGAGATAAAAGGAAAGCAAAATTTCCAAAATTTAGTTCATGGTGTAAAGTAGGTCAAAGGTCAATTTTAAGGTCACATTTAGATTGCCAGTATATGACTTCCTATTCAACTTCAATAGTAACTATGGACCTATCTCTGCCAGTTTTGGAATATAAATGAGAAGAAAAATTTGCAAAGTTCAGTTCATGGTGAAAAGTAGGTCAAAGGTCAATTTTAAGGTCACATTTAGATTGCCAGTATATGACTTCCTATTCAAGTTCAATAGTAACTATGGACCTATCTCTGCCAGTTTTGGAGATAAAAGGGAAGCAAATTTTGCAAAGTTCAGTTTATGGCGAAAAGTAGGTCAAAGGTCAGTTTTAAGGTCACATTTAGATTGCCAGTATATGACTTCCTATTCAAGTTCAATAGTAACTACGGACCTATCTCAGCCAGTTTTGGAGATAAAAGGAAAGCAAAATTTGCAAAATTCAGTTCATGGTGAAAAGTAGGTCAAAGGTCAATTTTAATGTCACATACAGATTGCCAGTATATGACTTCCTATTCAAGTTCAATAGTAACTACGGACCTATCTTTGCCAGATTTGGAGATAAAAGGAAAGCAAAATTTGCAAAATTCAGTTCATGGTGTAAAGTAGGTCAAAGGTCAATTTTAAGGTCACATTTAGATTGCCAGTATATGACTTCCTATTCAAGTTCAATAGTAACTATGGACCTATCTCTGCCAGTTTTGGAGATAAAAGGGAAGAAAAATTTGCAAAGTTCAGTTCATGGTGAAAAGTAGGTCAAAGGTCAATTTCAAGGTCATAGTAAGATTGCCAGTATATGACTTCCTATTCAACTTCAATAGTAACTATGGACCTATCTCTGCCAGTTTTGGAGATATAAGGGACTAGATGTTATAATTTTGGAGTTACCATAATGTGCCTTAAATTTCGTACAGAAAAAATTAATTAAAATAAAGAAAATGTCATTTTGGTCAAAATTCTTGAAATAGGAGGTGCTCTGAAGTTTCAGAAGTTCAAATTTGATGAAATAATGTCATTTTTGAACACAAGTTGTCTGCTTTGCCAAGCCTTATATTTTATTTTTCCAGAGTTCAAAATTTATTATCCATTACCGTACTGCACATTTTGCTTTTACCACCAATATGTACTTTTTGATACAGCGTAACTCGAAAACCGTATGGAATACAAAAAAACCGAGACCACCCTCAGTGTTGGGCTTTACATGCTCTACAAAATGCAAAAAAGAATGGGTCTCTAGCATTAACGGTTCCCGAATTAGAGACAGTTTTCAGTTTCGGTATCTTATGGCCGCTACTCCCGTGAAAATGCACCGATTGACCCCAAATTGATGGAGATGAAAGATGACCTGAAGGGTAACACTTCCCAATAATATTATTGGTTAAGTCTGTGTGGTGTCTGAATAACAGGGCAAAAAAAATTTTTTTCGTAAAAAATTTCATTTTTTTGAAAATTTTGGCCCATTTGACCTTGAAGTAGAGGTCAAAGGTCAAATCCAAGGGTATATTTGAAATCTACACATATGACTTTTGGAAAGCCGTCTATAGAAATTTTTCCCATAACTCCTTCCGTAGGGTAGATAATTAGCATTTAATTTTGCCATTTTTAGACAAGGGTGCATTGCAATGAGTGCCACACCCAGACCCCAATACCGACAAAGCCCAAATTTTACGTGGAACGAGTTGAGATTATAGGTGACCTAAATCCATGAGATGGGTACGGGGGCCCTTACCGTCTAGGAGGAGAAGCGGTAACGGTAGCCGTCCGGCGGAGCCGGCGGAGCCGGCGGAGCCAACGGAGCCGGCGGAGCCGGCGGAACGATCCGGACGGGACCGAAACCATGTGTACCGCCAGCGCTAACGCTGGTGGTACAATAATTGGAGCAAGTGTTGGTTTCACTTTTGAAACTTTTCTCCAGAGAACAAAAAGCCAACTTATCACATCCAAAGACAGTCTCTTGGCATTTCAATTCTGCGTGTCCTAAGTTTAGATGTTTATTTAAACAAGATAGGTCTTTTTGAAGTCACATAACAGTTCAACAGCTATCAACATTAAAAACTATATTTTGATTTAAAATTTTGATACCATGCTTTCAGACAATCACATTAAAATGTCAGGAAGGATTCAGTAACAAACTTACATGATACTCTAAATGCGATGGCATCTGATGACATGTGGTACAGAGCGGAGGCTGCTATGACACTGTATGAGAATTGAAGACACCCTGTATCCAACATACACAGATCTAACAACTGAAATGTAAAAATGAATATTCTATACACCCAACATACACAAAACTGGCAACTAAAATGTAGAAATGAATATTCTATACAACTTGTATCCAGCATTTACAGGTCTACCAAATGAAACGTAGAAATGAATATTGTAGACACCCTGAATCCAGCATAAACAAATCTTGCTACTGAAATACAGAAATGAATATTGTAGAAAGTTATCAAAATGTGTAAACTGATGTGAAAGAAGATACTGCACTGTTTACACAATACATCATGGATAAATATTCTTATGAAATAAATAAATGTGATCTGGTAAGTCTTACCCTGGCTATCTGCACAAAGTAGTGTGCTGAGTATTGTGGCAGGATGAAGTCTTTCTTGCTGTTTGTGATGTCAATGAGCTGCATGTACACATTGAGCCAAGAGATGACTGTCATGGGGGCAAGATCCCAGTTCAGGGCCTGAAATGTGGATAATCAAATGTCTAGAATGTACAAAAGTCACATTTATGCCTAGGGTCAAATTATTTTTTCCAAACTTATAACTGTTATTGTTACTGTTACTTTGCACTAGTTTTTCAAAAACAGCCTATAATTATTTATCTGGTAATAATTAACTCAACTTAAACACAATATCAGTAATTAATAATGTAAAAATGAGCTTTTACATTCATAATTATTTAAACTAAATAGGTCTGAAGATAGAAAAATATTCTAGTGCATTTAAATACTTTCTGAGTGGGCCACAAAAATGATTACCTTGAGAACCACTAATTCCATACATAAAATTTGATTTTCTGTACAAGCACCATCAGTAACATAGGCAAACTCTGACAATTTTGGTGGGTAGATTTCCTGGAATAGTACACAGTATTACTATAATGCCCATATCTATACAGCGAAAACAACATAAATGAGAAATGTTTTAATTTTGAAAAATATTCACTTATTATTGATATATAATTAAATCTTGGGACAGCATCAAATTGCATTACTCTTTTTCTTACACCATGTTTATCATCTTGTTTCAGTTAACATATACTTGACTAAAATTCTAATGGAAAAACAAACAATAATAATAATAACAATAATCTACCTCTAGTTTTGCTGCTATGAACAAACAAGTTATTCCTAGTAGCTGTAGCTGGTGTTTCTGAACATTTGTTTGCAATGTGAGATATCTGTCCAAGAAGTCGAGAGACAGGTAGAAGGTTTCTCTGTGTAGCCGATATACTTCACAAACCTGAAGAAAATAGTTTTTGAAATATTAAACAATTAACTGAAAATAAACAATTCATTAACAATTAAAAATAATTGAATAATCTAGATCATATCATTTGGTCTTTTCAACAACAATACTATGTGAAAGTTTCCCTTGAGCAATATTTTTTTAATCATTTAAGAATAAGTTGGCAGAAATGATCACAATATTTTCTACTTCTTTGGCTTAAATTAATTGCTCACAGCTTTTCCTTGTCATAAACCTTAAACTTCACAGACCTGAAAATTTTGACAGGTACAGAAAAAATAGTGTTCATGGTCAAAATCCTGCTAATTGAATCCATTTTAATGTTAAAACATGTCTGCGCATTAAAATAATTTTCACCTTAGAGCTCTCCACTGAAAACACAGCTCAAACTCACCTCTATTAACCAATCTAGTAAAATGGCCCTCATTTTGGACTGTAGAGTTGGGTGCCTATTCAAGGCATCATGCTTTCTAGAATTTGCATAAATCAAGTCTTTCTTAAGCATAATTGTCCAAACATCCTCGTGATCTGCCCAGTTTATTTTAGGTAAAGGAGATGGCCTTAGTGACATTGGTGTTGTGAAAAGATTCTGAAACCTCCATCTTGTGCCCCCCGTCATCTGGTCTGGTGGGGTTAATCTTTCGTGTCCTTCCCCTTCTTGTAGGGGGTGTCCTGAGGGCCGTGTGGGGACTAGGGTGCTTGTGATCACTTTTGTATCCTGTGAGATGGGGACCCATTGGTTCTGAAAGGATGAAGGTTATATTTAGAACTTCTTTCAAAGTATAAAAAATTTTTAAAAAAAGTAATTATTTGAAGAAAAACAGCAAATAATAAAATAAAGTATGATGTAAGATTCTTCATCATGAAAGCTGATTGTCTATAAATTCACTATAACTTTTATCAAAACCAAAATTAACAATGTAAATCATATTGGAAACTAGATGGGTGAATAAGTAACAAAATGACAAATGTGATTCTTAGCTATAGTATTATTTTTTATTTAAAAATTTCATCAAGTGAATCATACAACATAATTAGAATCTTAATCACAGGAAATGGTACAATTCCATTTTTTTTTCATACACAATTATTTAGTTCATCTTCAAAGACCCTGAATAAGCAGGAAGGAAATGCTTGTTGTTCCCTTGACAAATCCTGGTAATTATGTGACTGTACAAACGTGAAGAACAAAATTAGTTTTATCACTATAACTGCTGTGCAATCAAGAACTATTCATCGCTGCTACAAGATGCTAAATTCTCTAGAGCTTGAACATAAAATCAACCAAGGCAGTGCACATTCTATCTATAAATTTGCTCCCTCCACACACACCCACAAAGTTGGGGGGGGGGGTATTAATTTGGGGGATATCAATGACATTCATTAAGAGACTATTAAAGGATTAAGCGGTCTTCCTTTCATGTAGGTCTGCCATATTCAGGTCTCGGCCTTGCTAAAAATCGGCTCTTCTTGATGTATATGCTCTCTTACACAAAACTATGCATTATGGTCGGTAATTAAACCCAATGCCTTTACTCCTAGACCCCTTTTTTCCCATGCCCTATGTTTTATAACATATCCTGTGGGAAAATGACACCAAAGTTACTGAACCTCTTCCCCTAAGTTGTTTTGTATCCAAAACCCAAAATCCTCAAGTTTTGTTCTCCATCAAAACACTGCCTTTCATTCTCCCCAATGACCCATTCACTGGCTTTGTATCCAACTTTGTTATGTATGCCACGCCTCACTGCAGCAGAAGTTCAAATAGAATTGAAAATTTGATAGTCTACAGGCTATCAAATCTGTTTATTGATAGGCATGCCATTTACACTCAAATAGTCTGACTGCTCTCTAGGCATGGTTTAAAAGCTAAGAAGTTTGAATATAATTTGCACCTCTTGATGCCAATTACTTTGTTCACAATGTTGGGTGACGGGTGGGGGAAGAGCAGGGGGTGGGGGCAGGGAGACTGTTCTCAGACACATTCCAACACCATATCAAAGATTAAGAACACTATCACATGACCAGTCTAGCCCAGTCCAGTCACCCTGTTACAATTCTCTAACATTATATGACAGCAGATAGCACAATCTTTTAAGATATCTCACTGTTAAAAGAAATTTACCTAGTGTCACAAAAGCCCAGTAACAAAAGAGAGGTGGCTTCCTGAGGTAAGAAACCACAACTTCAGTGGAAACACAGCCTAGGAAACATTACATAACCAAAAGAAGACAATACTTTTACTTTAAAGATCTGTCAATGATAGAGACAACTGCTGAGCTCGTCTAGGAAAACAACTCTGATAATGACGCTGTTTGTTTCAAAGAACCAAGATACGGACATGGACGATATATGAACATCAAAGACAAGGGTTATCAGCAATCTCACCGACAATAGCAAATTACTCCTATGATTACCTTTTCAACACCTTCCTATCTATACCATCAGAAGTCCACCTCTCTATTGTACACAGAATTACATCACATAAGACACCTGTAATTAGGCAAGGCTCAACTTCTAACCCATGAAAAAGACTATTGCCCCTAGGTCTTAGGGGGTTATCTGACCCATGTCTCATGACATGGCTTTTAAGAACTAATCTTAAAGATTGGTATTATCAAATAAACGTAAGTTGTTAATTAAAATTGTTTTCACCTAAATGATGGTTATCATTCACGAGTTTACTCATGGAGAAAGTTTTTTTTAATATATATACAAATTGCTTTGTTAAGAAATGATTTTAAAATACAATTCAGTAACTTACAGAGAAAGACAACTCCATTCTGTCGTGTCCTTGGTTGCTCATTTCCTTCATTTTTGATTAGCCAGGTACAAATTCAAAATACAAAGAATGTCATGAACTATCCATAAAACCTAAACATAACATGGATCTGAAGTGATCCTTGATCCAAATAGACACTGCAAAATTCCTGTTATGGTGACCTCTCTGCCCAGCAAAGTACTAGTTATATCTAACCAAGTCCTGAACTAAACTGAACAGGAAGACTGACCACAGCCTCAACACAGAGGTGACCACTGTCCACATGAGTGACCCCAGCTGCCTGTCCACTGTTCTTGTCATTAACAGATTGACCACAGCTACAAAGCATTTCCTTCTCCACAGAATGACCCCAACTGACCACTTATGTATGCTCTGTTTACACAGAATAATCTGGGCTAACTGGATTCCTACAGCTTGGAGTCATTTAATATGGAAGGGGGATTCAAAATAACCTTACTTGGACCAGAAATAGTACAGATTAATTCACCAGGGTCTCAGGTTATCAATTTTAAATAAGCATTATTATTTGTTTGTAAAAATAATTGCACCAGTCCCTACTGCTTTTGTAGACATTTGAAATTAATTTCTAGTAGGAGAGGAAGGCATCAATGTGTGACTTGTTCATTGTTATGTAAGCAGTGTTGACATTATATTGTAGAACAACATCATGTTCAATTGGGAGAACATGTTCCATCTTTTCTCAGAATTTCTTTTGATATTTTGTGGAAATTTTGTATTACTGGAAACCTGCTGTCTCAAATACAAGACATGTCAGAAAATGATCTTGCTTTTAGTGTTATTAGGCCAACTGGCATCTGCAGCTTTGGGGATTTCAAATAATTTGGAGTGAAGGGGGGGGGGGCTTGTAAACAGACAGCTAAATTTTGCCTTAACATACCTGAAGTTTGAATTTTTTATCTAATTTTCAAGATTAAAAAAAAAAAAAAAAAAAAAACTCAGATACACTTCTGGTATTGAGACTTCCATTCTTTGCATTCAGTGAAAAACTGATCTTAAATGGCAACTTACTCTTACTCATTATCATAAGCAAAGTATACCAAAATTCAAACATTTCAATAAAAACCTATAGTTTTGCCCAAATGAAAGAATAACATCAATCCATTACTGTACCCAGTTGCTAAATTTACCTTTTGGGGGTTTCCCGCCATAGACCAACTCAAAATAGTATGAAAGCAAACAGCTAAATGGCAAAGAAAAGTATCATCTTGGCTATAATTTCATAACCCTTGGGGAGTTTCCCCGTGTGCCAGGAATCAAAGGGGCTTTCAAAGCAAACAGTTCACCCTGAAAACAAGGGGGTGTTTGTACTGTCAATACCCTTATTATTCACACCTGTGTATTAATACTTCAGCAAACTAAGCCATAGGGCCAAATTCTCTACAAGTTGCCGAGGAATACCTCGGAGGCTTTCCCCCATTGTGTTTGTTTACTAATGCAGGGGAGTACAGACCATGGCCATCATTGTTATAATTTCCACTTCATCTTGACACACTTTTGAGTGTAATCAACCCCTCCCTCTCCACCCTAACCCCCATTTTAAACCCTACAGCTGATTTACCCCAGGAGTAGGAGGAGGAGGGGTCAGAACTATTAATAATTTTGATTATTAATGCTATGATTAATTTTTTACCTGCTATAATTTATCTACAACATTAGAAAAGGTCCATATTTGAGATTGGATGGTGTCCCAGTGGACACACATGGTTGTAAGCATTGCTTCCAGATTACATCAGAAAAGTAACACACCACTGATATTGCACTTTTCAAATTGTACAACTAAGTCAAATAACTTGCTTCTACAGTTAAGTGCAATTTATAAAAAACAGCTTATATTTTGCTAATTGAACTTGTCACGGAGGCTTGATATCGCTTATATCTTTTAAGTACTTAATTGCTATAATGGTCAGACAATGCAGGTAAACTCTGTGATCATGAGAAGAAAAATACCCAAGCATAATACTGTAGTGACTCAGATCATTAGAAAAAGAAGGGGGGGGGGGACCTTCATTTGCATATTAGGTTGAGAATTTATTAAATGAATTGTATGATGATGATCAGAAAAAAATAAAATTCGACTCAAATACCTCAGATTCTTAACTGGCAAAGAAAATGCAAAAACTGTTCTAATTTTTTCTCCGATTTTGACTTGATTTGGTTCAAAGTTTCAATTTGATTAAAAGTATTCAGATATTTGAATAAAAACATTTTGGGCTAAATAAAGTAAATACAAATGTGCTTGCACAAAATATATGTGTATCTTGGAAGCATTTTCCAGAAAAATTTCCAATAAAAAAGAAAAATAACCCTTCTGAAGTAGAAATGCAAATTGATATTTCAATTAATTTTTTGTCCACAAGCAATATAATTATGGTTCACATGTATGTACTTAACATTCTTTGATAGGAAAAGCCCAAGAAGTTTGGAGCAGTTTTCTTTTACCTGTATCTGAAACTGCTGCCTTCTTTTGTTCACCTGCATTTCTCTGTCAGAGTCCTGGAAAACCATCATTTCATACATAAATAATAATAATGTTTACTAAAATCAAAGCAACTAAGAGGTTGCAGTTATACAAAGGAATTAGTTATCATATAAATAGGTTAAATTCCATTTATTTCAAATTGTTTAACTTCAAGACATAACTAACTATGTAAATAACCATTTAATAAAAAAAAAGGAAAAAAAGGCGTAGCTGACTGGTGATAACAAAAATATTTTAGAAATTTTTTCAAATACTTTTATAATCTAAGGTATGACTCTTATTTCAACCCAACTGCATTTACCTCATCCACCTCTTCCACTTTCCTCTTCTGTCCGAAGATTTCCTTTTCTTCGGGGACTTCTTTCGTTTTTCTATTCCTCAGTAAGCGAATACTGCAACCAGTAGTAAATAACATTTAAATAGAAGCCATTTTAATAGAGAAGATATATAATCTCCAAAATATTTTTGAATATTTTTTATCATTTGAATAGTCAAATATTTGATGTGGCATTTTTATATAAAACTGAACTGATATGTTTTTTTTTTTCTCCAATGAGATTAGACATAAATTTTCCATTGCTTCCATCACTGAAAATATTGCAAATAAAGCTTCAAAACAGTCACATTCAATAACAAACAGGGCATCTTATCTGGCATAGTGCCTTCAGGATTGAATACGACCAACTCGGACATTATCACCATTTTTTACTTATAATAACGAAATTCTCATTCATCATTTTTTTCCAGATTAATCAACTCCCATTAGAATCTCATCACCTGTTTGTCAGATGTACTTGTAATTTTTTCCCCTTTTACTAGTAAATGCCTGTTTTACTGACAGGCCTGGCTAATGCAAGATGAATGAAAATAAAAGAAGTATGTTTTTTTCTTATTTTTCCTTGAATGAAACAACATGACCTTATAATTAACTCATGATCATGTCAGCAGTTATCTGCACCAGTAAATGCCGTAATTGGTATCAACAACCTAGTAGATACCACACAGATTAATTATTTGTTTTTTTTTTCTTATGCATACAATCATTTACTCCCACACCCAAAATAACAAACAAAATATCAAAGAATGTTCATATTAACAACTGAACATTGAAACATCTATAAGAAACACATGCAGATCAATTTTGATCTCATTTTCACAAGTTTGTGTGCACAGAATGCTGCCCAGCATAATCCTCAATCTATAAGCCAGTTTATATCTATAATAATACACAGAACTATGATGCCAAACTTCATTTACACATACCATATGCTGACTGAGAAGGCTAGGGGTTGATACCACACACCGTAAAAAGGCATTGATCTTTTTTACATGACATCACTTTCCCGTCCCCCATAATTTAGCCCTGCTACACTTACTTAGATGACTCAAAATATCAGCTGTTTTTTTTTTTGGTTTTTTTTAATCAGCATGTACTGTAAATGACTCCTCAAATGTGGCAGAAATTGCAGTTATATTTTTTTAATTACTTGAAAACATTTCAATGTTTGCTTCCACTAATTGTCAAAGGATTTTGAAAGGAGAGAAAGTGAAACCTTAAAAAACTTGGCTTCAACTATAAACTATTGTTATGACATCCTGATGAAGCCTTTACAGTACATGGTCTGTTGCATTTTAAATTAAAAGTAAAACCAAATCAAATGACACAGTATGAGCTACTGCAAACATTACATTGTAGAAAACGAACAAGTGCAATAAAAACGGACTAAATTCAGTTTCTGAGACACAACAAACTAGCTTGTTGCTGTATAGACTTTCAAAACTTTCATGATTGAACCATACTCCACACTCAACAGCTAATTAAACTAATTAATAAATAAACACTTCATTAACATTTTCCTTAATATGCTCCCTACCCATAAGAGTTCATCTTTTTACTGCTATATCTACATGATCTAAATTTTTACACAATTTTCACTGACTAAATACATGGTACTAATTTAGTCCAAGTTCATTAACAGATCCGATGGCGGGGAAAAACATGAAGTTACTTAGTTGCAAAACTCACCTCCTTCTAGACATGATCTTCCAAACTTCAAGAGGTATCTGAAAATAGAATGCGTATTTGATGCAAATAACCCCAAAATATTACATTACGCGCTGGATAAAACTCTGCAATCACTTAACAAAGATGAAATATTTTCCGCCATCCACCCACTAGAGGCAACAATGGAGTCCGAAGTAGGTCAAACAATATTTGGCCACTTTTAAAGTTCTGTAAAACTGCGATCGTCACTAGCAACTTTGGATTTTTGGGCATAATTACACAATATGGACATTAGTCTTTCATTTCTGCGTGAATTAGCCAAAAGTTAAAGTAAGATTTAACAAATTGCGCAAAAAAAATTTAGGAGCTACTCCCGTACCTGGGCCTGCCTGCCAAGTCTCGGTCCCGCCAAGTGGACGTACGCAGCTGTTCTTGCGCATGCACGATTATGGCGGGAGAAGATCGGTAAATAATCAAAATAAATTCACGGAAATTATTTTTCCAGTGACTTAGATATTCAATAAACGTGTTTGGAACATTTCCTCAGCATTTGTTAGTGTTAAAAAAACTTTTGGGTCACTTTCCTCGATGTAAACAAAGCGATGTCTTGGTCATGAATGGGATGAGCAGACGGACAATGAAATCGCTTTAATTTACAATAAAATATTTTGTTGGATTGACATCATGAAATATTTGTGCTTTTTAAACTTAGCTCACCATCATATGAGACTCTTTACAATGAAAATACAATTTATTCATATTCTAAAGTGAGAAACACTGGAGGCCTATCCTAGAAATGTAGTCTGCGAGTTGGCAAGTTTCGGTTTGGGTCGTTTGCAACTTTAAAAGAAGTATTTCGTAAACAAAAAACGATGAGCCTGAAAAGTAACAAAAAGTTCTGCAACTTAGATGAGTATGTATATTAAGCGGTATAAATATTATCTTATTTTAAGCCAAAAACCGCGAAAGTTTGAGGAAAAAGCCCCGCGAAAGAATCCATGGTGTGCAATGCATCCTGGGAAGTGAAAAGCTCAAAACGCACCCTGATTGGATGAAAAGTCATGCTCGCGGGGGAGGGGTAAAGGTCATATGAAATCAACATTCACACATGTTGCCATGATGTGAGTTGACGTGTTTTACACAGAAATATGTAATCTGTTTGTTTCCTTGCCAATAATTTTGATGACAACATGAATGCATTTAGCAGTACATTCGGGCGGCTCAGAGGCGTTGTCATAGGGATGGTGCATTTACGTGCTTTGCCAGGTATGCCATATTATTTAGCGGTGGTATGCATTTGATTAAAAATAAACGATACTAGTATGTGCCGGCAAATGGATGGTGCTATTTCTGATATTATCCATTGTCATCATAAGCAATTCTGTTGCATCCTCACCACTAATGTTCCATCGCTGCCTCCTCTAATGTGCCATTTTTAATATTACCAGAAAAATATTATTTAAATATTTTATAATTTACAGAAGTACCGGGTACATGTATTTATAACAATATTATTAACTATAATAATGTACATTCATGATTGGTGGACATGTTTTATCATCATCATAATGTAGGAACTCCGGCAGGCACTCTTTCTATGCAGGAAATCATTGAAGTTGCATGTAAAGAAGCCAAAATTTACAAAGATGCAGGTGTGGTAAGTATTTTTTATTGGATTGATTGATTGATTGACTGACTGACTGACTGATTGATTGATTGATTGATTGATTGATTGATTGATTGATTGATTATTATTATTATTATTATTATTATTATTATTATTATTATTAATGGTTTGAGTTTTTTTAACAAGGAAAAATTTAACGTTTGCACTGGAAAGAATGTAGTTTTTACATTTGTTTATTTTAAGACTATTTTGTAAATTTACTATATACTGAAAAGAAGATATTTTTAAAGAAATTTTCTGTTGCTGAACAGTCATAGTCAATATCCAGATAATGATTATGACCTGAAACTCCAAATGTCCTGTGAAATAATTTATAAATACATTTTGAAACCATTTTTTTCTTCACTTGGCTCAAGCCAAATATATTTTTATTTGCATAAGCCATATATTGAGTTTTTGTAAAAATGAGGTGGTAATAATATAATTAATTCAGAAGAGTGCAACATGCTTTTAACAGTAAAAGGGGACATTTCACCTCTGAAAATCCTGTATACTTTCTTTTTGATATGCAGTTTGATTTCTGGTTTGTTTTAGGATGCTGTGATGGTAGAAAACATGCATGATGTGCCATATGTTCACTCAACAGGGGTCGGTCATGAGATAACAGCAAGCATGTCCGTTGTGTGTTCACATGTTAAGGAAGTGTGTGGGAGCATGCCAGTAGGAGTACAGGTGCTCGCAGGAGCAAATAAGCAGGCAATTGCAGTGGCGCTCTCTAGTGGTGGGCTGTCATCTAATTCAGTTTTTTTTTTCTTTTAAAGTATTATTCTAAATATCATAACTTATTCCTTGATAAGTTAATTGACTCTTTTTTTTAAGGTGTTGCAAGAATTTTGACAATAATTTTGGAACCTTTCTGTATTTGTCATTCTAGATATGATATGAGAATTGTAATAATAACAGCTTTGGAAAAATTAGTTTGGATTTTAAAAGCTTAACATAAATTAATAACTCATTCTTATATAGACAAATGTACCAGTATGGATCCCTCAACTGAATCATTACACAATCATAATGATCAGTACATTGTTTTGTATGTTCAAGGTTTTGATAACTGTCTTTTATGTATTTTGCTTTCATCTAGGCCTGCAATTCATTCGTGCTGAAGGATTTGTGTTTTCTCATGTTGCTGATGAAGGGCTTATGAATGCATGTGCAGCAGAGCTGTTACGATATCGTAAGCAAATTGGTGCCAGCCACATTCAGGTGTTCACTGACATCAAGAAGAAACACAGGTAAGGTTAAAATCATCTACAAAAATAATTGACATTTTGGATATTGTTCAGTTTTTATAGAGGAGCTTGAGCAGTATGTGTGTGTGTGTTGGGGGGGGGGGGATTTTTTTGCTCTGTTGGGCATGTCTGCATGTAGAATAATCAATTGAAGCACAGAACAGATCTGTTCTACTGTCTTTTCTATTTCCCTCTTTTGTAAAGGTTGTCGGTTTAAGAAATAAATTTTATGCTACAGTGTCTCTCTCTTTAATCTATATACATGTATAAATGACCACAATTTCCTAAATTAAACATCTCAAAAGATTGACCACAGAAGTTCATGAACAGTCCATAAAAAACTTTGCAAAATTGCAAAAATGAATTTGTTCTGTTAAAAGATTATCATTTATTGTTTGCTTATTTTTATTCGCTTTTATCAGTTAATTATGGAATACACAATTTTGACTTGAAAAAAAAAGACTATTTTTTCACTCTTTTTAGTTCTCACTCTATCACCAGTGACATCAGTATAGCAGAGACAGCCAAGGCGGCAGAATTCTTCCTCAGTGATGGCGTGATAGTGACTGGCGCAGTGACCGGTGCCTCGGCTGACCTACAGGAGTTCAAAGGTGACCATGAAACTAAGAGGGCATTCCCAGAGATTTAGATCGATCTTACTAGATCGACCTAACTTCCTAGGGGTTCACGCTAAATTGCAGTCATCCACCGCACGGAAATTAATTACCCCCTTACAGCCTGTAGTAGGCGAGACAGACATTTAAGCCGGATTATCTGACAGTAATCTAGTGAGACTCCCCACAGGGATAGATCGATCAACTTGTGTTGTTATGTTCCACATAAAAAGTCTAGCTGAGTTTCACCGGCCCCTCCAGCACTTGGTAAAGATTACTTGGACACATCATACATGTTTTTATAACTAGGTAAATTATGTGATAAGATAGTTATATATAAATATTTAAATGATGGTTACAAGGGTTACAGTTATATCTAAATACATACACTTGCATGTGTTGAATAATTATCGAAGGTGTAGAAGAAAATTTCAAACTCAGTATCAGGCCTACCCAACTACCGGACACAACAGCGAACGATCCAGAATTCACCATAGATCAGGTCGCGCCACCAGTTTTCAGGGTGTGTATCAGTATGCGTTTCAAAGTATCAGACCCAGCACTCTCTTGCCTGGTACCCAATGTGATAGTGACGATTCTGCGCAGGGTTGGAAAGTAGTGCATCTCATCAAAATTCATGCACCAGTGCTATTTACCCTGTTTTATCGAACAATACTGTGATTTTTAAACATAAAGTTCAGGTTTGAACAAAGCCAACAATGTTATCTAAATAACTAGGTGCAGTCTTTTAATATTAATTTAGTAATGTAGATCTAATTCTGTCAGCAGAAGCATATCCTGTAAAGGGGTGAATAAAGTTGTTGTACAAAATTTGCCCCGGTATAATACTGTGAAATGTGCTCTGATACACACCTTGAAAACTGGCA
The DNA here is from genome assembly GCF_051362555.1 of Lingula anatina. Classification (NCBI taxonomy): domain Eukaryota; kingdom Metazoa; phylum Brachiopoda; class Lingulata; order Lingulida; family Lingulidae; genus Lingula; species Lingula anatina. The sequence continues at coordinate 16,870,634 of NC_141770.1, forward strand.
GCGTGATCTAATCTACTAGTTAATTCTGGATCCTTCGGTGCCATGCCTGGTGCTGGGGGTAGTTGGGTAGGCCTGACCATGAAGTTGAAAGTGCCCTGCAGTTATTTTCTAGTTATAGTCTGTATTAGCTACATAATGATTGAAAGCTTAATTAACTCCTCACCCTCTTTGCCACCTTCTATTTTCTCTGAGTTAAGTACACTACTAGTACACTCCCTTAGTAAGTCAGAGGTCAGCATATGACAGAGAGGAAAACTTGATTGCCCCCCCCCCCCCCCCCCATTATCCTATCTATTATCCCATATTTAAGTGGTCAGCCCAGTCAATGCTGATCTGGATTAAAGAGGAATTATGTAGTGGAGAGAACATTCAATAATCTGCAAAACTAAGTCAAGTGTAAAACCTTTTTTTATTTTAATATCATATTCGTAGCTCAAGCTTTGTGAGGGAAATGAGATTTACATTTTAAAGTTGGAGCACTTACTCAAATATTTTGCATTCCTACTGTATATGGAAGTGAGTAAAGAAAATATTTTTATCCTTTTAAAAATGTGATCTTGCCATTACAGCTTACTAGTTATCAATGTGCAAAGAGCTAAGCTTACTTGATCATTAATTTTGATTGTATAGAGCCCAGATGCATTTAAAAACTCATAATGCATTATGCACATATTTATATGTATGTGGATTTGTTTGTTTTTCAGATGTGCAAAAAGCAGTAAAAATCCCAGTTTTGATCGGCTCAGGGGTTACAGTGGATAATGTGGAACAGTATGCCAGTGCCAATGCATTCATCATAGGATCGTACTTCAAATATGGTGGACACTGGAGTAATGAGATCGACCCAACAAGAGTGGCAAAATTTATGGAGAAGGTTAAGCTTAAAATACAGACACCATAGACATAATTCTTGTGAGTTGACAATTTGAAAAGTTTTAAAGCTGTTGAAATTATATACATCTAGATGTAAATAAAGCAGGCAACATTCAGAAGAAATATATATATTCACATGTGTGTATAAGATCATGCATCACCACTATTTCAGAGGCAAGTAATGAAGATCTTTAGTTCTACTGTATAGCTTGAAATATGTGGCTGGACAGATTGTAATTGTTCCAGTGGGGGCACAGCATGTTGGTTTGCATGTTTGTGCATTTTAAGGTATTGTCTAGTCATGCTTGCATGTATCAACACATCATAAAGCTAAGATAGTTTCAGTTTACTGTATAAAGGCAGAGCTTACTTTTTACATCGCATTTATTTGAATATGTCCAGATGTGATAGTGCCAAGTGGAAAAATTATTTTGTCCTAATTAGCAAAATCTAGATAAATATTTAAAAGAAGATTGATTTGCATTTTTAAGCGGCCATTACCAGACCTCGATCTATCTCCGAGGGGATTCTGGCTAAATTGCAATCAACTTAAGTGACTTAGATGTCTGTCACACCTACTGAAGCTGCTAGGGGGTAATTCATTATCGTCTAGCTGACTCGGTAGGGGTGCCAGACATCTAAGTCACTTAAACTGAAAGCAATTTAGTGAGAAACCCCTTGGAGATGGATAGATCCTGTCAGATCAATCTAGGTATGGGGACCTAGTCTAATTCTTCGTCATAGAAAAAGGCAGGTTGGCGACAACTAGCCAATGTCAACTTTATAAATGGTACCAAAGACTGAAAGTTATGAACTGGGTTGAATTTTCAGAAACTTATGGTAACATGCTGGTTAAAAGCACTTTTGAAAAGGTGGAATTTTAATTTCCCTGCTGTTGTACATTCATAAGATTATATGAGAACATATGTTATGTACTAGACTTTTTTATTAATTGAAATATTTATAGCAGAGTTTTATTATAATATGATTTATATATTACCTTGAATTTTCTAAATGGGATTTTCCATATATTTCATAAACCAGGTTATGTATTTGAAATCATGTTATAGTTAATATTTTTTATTTAGACAAAAAATATTCTTCGTTTTTTGTTTTTTTTTCACAAGATCTACAGAGCCTGTGTGTGTTATCTGATATAACTCTACCATTCCATTATGGACTTATCATGGTAGAATATGGTCACAGAGGCTGCAAATAAATAAGTTGAATTCGTGACAACTGAAAATTAGGAGCAGACCTCAACGCTCTTTGAGCATCCTACAGAAATCCCACTGCTGTCATTTTTTAGTCTTCAGGAAAACGGTAGGCAAATGTCAGAAAACCTTTGTTGTCAGCCTTAATGGAAAAAGATCAGTTTCAATTTGCTTTTTCTAAAACGTTTCTGGGTCTTCCCATCAATTCTGTAACATCAGTGAGCATGGACATAAAATTCAAGTTTGATCCAAGTTTTTTATATTTGGACTTTTTCAGCTGTAAAAGCAATTTGCTTAATAATAGCAATGTTTAACTTTGGACATATACATGATATTAGTTATTGGAAATAAACTTCCGTCTGAGCCACTTGAAGTGGATCATCAGGTCTCTGCCAGGAATCATTTTAATGCACAGATCAAGGTAATGGATGACAAACACAGATAAAATTGATTTCAAACTCACAACAGTTTATTGAGTACTCTCTCTGCCTAGGAACACAATGCAAATTTCAATAAAACATACCCGCAGCATTCATACAGCATAATGTGGATGAATCAGACATATACGTGATGGCAGTCTTAAAAGGATACATGTATCTTGCCTTTGAATGATATAGTTATGACGATATAATATAGTAATGGCAGAGGTGGGTTTTCTTCACACTGTAGCATTCTCACACAGAAAAATTGAAAGTCCAGTCGTTCACATGCTACTGTTCCTGTCACTGCTGCAAGTTGACAGTTGCTACTGCTGCCATGTTGGTACTGGTACAATGTATGGTGATACAAACACACCAGTTGTCTATAATGGATCAAGACGATTAAATATGGAACTCACAAACCAGTCAGAGAAATTGAAAATTCTACTGTTCTTAAATGTTCTATAAAATTCTTCAATGCCTTAGAGCTTGGTTATCATTTGCATAGTAAGACCATCTACATGTACTAGAATCCATGTGTAATATGTTGTTTTGCACGAATTATTGTAATTGTTGCATTCTTGTCTTCAACCAATATGCATTTGTGCTCTGAGTATAATAGTTTGTTGTTTTGTTTGTTTTGTGTTTATATTTAATTGAACCAAGTGTAAGCTACATGTACCAAATACACTATACTTAAATATGTAATACATATTAATGTTATTTTTTGTGTTGTTTATTAATTTATGGCCCTTTTAAAAATACTGACATGTGCAAGAATTCAATCACCAACATGTATGTTTTAAGCTTTTTTTTTTTTGTTCATCAATGAATGTAACTTTTCATCTAATCTCTATCACATACTAGCATGCATTACCCTCAGTATAAGACTAAGGCATGTGGTAAATTCATTAGGATATTGCCAAATGTGCACCTTCAAACTGGATTTTCCACCAGTAAATTTAAATATAGCAACCTTTAAAACCTTAAACAGGTGGTAATTAAATATACCCTAGACTAACCACCTCCAACACGTAAACCACAAGTATATAAAAGCACAGTAAATACGTGTATAATATTACACTCAAATTGGAACTAACTGTCAACATTCAGCATTTAAAAACAATTCCAAAAGACACATTTGAATAAATGAAAAATAAAAACACCCAGCCCATTCCAGCAGTTAAACAGTTCAAGTTTTCATCTTGAAATGGCATGCAGACTAAATGCTTAAAATAAAATGTAAAAATTCAGATGGTGAACTTTTTATATATATATATATGGGCATGCTGCTGTTATAACTGACTCATTGCAATTAAAATTTTGATTCAAAACTGTTTCTTGCAAAATATCACATAACTTGTCACATATTCCCATAAAGTGTCTTAAGGGCTTTACACCTCTTGATATGTAAACTATATGGCAGCCTATCTTTGAACTTGGATCTATGTCAAGCTGTCCCTGACTAAAATCCAAGGCCAAGAATAAATCATGTACATAATAGTGCATTGTATGGAATAAGCCGGTAAACATCATAAACGGGTAAACTGAGATTCATGTTAATGTCTCATATTAGTGAAAATGATGTCTCGAGTTGTGCAGAGAATATTCAGGACGTGTATAACAGACAATTGAGCCCACAACATAATTTTGTACAAGGGGAGTAAATAGAGACAACTAGAGAAAGGGAACCAGTATGACATAAATAGCAGTGATGGTAACATCATGAAGCAAGAACCAGTCTTGCCACATGTTGTCATGTTCATGTTATCTGTCTTATTACAAGGCCTTGTATTGAAAATATGGCTTCATCTCGTGTGTAACAGCATAACAACTGTGACTGATTGTGATGGATGGATTAAGACGTTATTGCGGCAGACATTTGTTTTCCAACTTCCACCTGCTTTCTTTTCCCTGAGCTGTGACTTCATATGCTTAGTTACTATAGATAACAATCCTGAATGTAAATTTGTATACATGCATCCAGCTTTGACATATTAGTTGTGGACAGAGTTGTCTGAGGTGTAAATACCCTGTCACTGTCAGTGTGACATGATGTGTCCGTGTGTCCTCTCTCTGTGACGAGACCTTGCATGACTCGTCATTTATGTAGCAAAATGTTTGCTGCAGAACAAGTGGCATTGTAACATACTTGTGTGATGTTAGACATTAGTGTGACATTTGACATTTATGTGACATTTCACATTGACCTGGTCTGATAGGCTGTTAGAAGAAATTGTATCTTTTCACGAAGTAATCAAATTGTTTTTGTCAGCAGCAGCCTGTGTAATTGTGACAAGTACGTAGACATTTCACTTGTCACACCAGTTGTGACATCATGTCTTGAACACCGTGACATCATGAACATTGATACTAACACCACTGTGACATCACTCAGATTGTGACATCACAGGTATTTTAAAATTTGCAGCATACACAGTATAACAGCACTGACAGTATGCTAATTGGACATGTTCCTATCATTTAATACATCTACATATACGACATTACTGCAACTGTGACTTCAACATGACATCTTCTAAATCCAATACCTATATATACTCTTATGTATAAGATAAACAATAAATAACAAAGTTCTTGGCAATGGTCAGGTCCAGTAATCTGTGAACTCGTCCAGGGTCGGTCAAGGTCCAAATGAATGTACAATTCATAACTGCTGGACATGTACTCTAACAGGCATGTCAAAAATGAGTTTTTAAATCCAAGTTCAATTTCTTTTCCCTTCAAATGAATGATGCAGGTATCCAGAGATCAATTATGTGCACAATAGTACAATCATTGATCTACAGAAGTGGTGACATGTTGTGTTCTTTTCCCCTGTGAGTATGTGACAATTGATGCTAGGTATAAATAGCCTTCTGATGACAGGATGGATTGAACAGAATACATGGTTTCAGGGAGAATTTCCTTTTCATAATCAATTGCACATACTGGGCAGGTTCTTGACGATAAAATAATGACACAAACTGCTTTCTCTATTTTTCCTGCTATTTTTCTGTCCAGCTATTATGATTGAATGTATCAGTCCTTCTGTAGTTCACGTTAAGTGATATTCAAGTTAAAATCTTTTAGTGCTGTTGTTTCCTGGTGCCAGGCTGTTTGATTTTCCTCTGGTGCAGTGCTTTAGCGTTGGAGAAACGTTCGTGCACCTGGTTAGCACGTGTGAGCTGTTTCTTCCTCAAATTGCGAGTAGTGACCTGATGGTGGCTCCTTTGCATAGATTTCACAGACTGCGCCTGCGCTGCAACAAGGCCTGCTCGTGCAGCCACAGCACGTGGCCTGTGCGGAGGTCTGTGGATGACTGGTCTATTTTGCTCATTTTCAGTGGAAGACTCAGAATCCAGAGAATCGTCAGCACCTGTGCTCGACCCTCGTGGCCGCGGCCCATACACAGACATACTGGGGTGTTCTATGAGTAGATTCTCCATGGGCCCCGTCTCCAGCCTGCCGCTCCCTGCAGTGAAACAAGGGGGTGGAGTCACTAGCCAGCTATCCCAAGGGGACTGATGATCTGGTTGGGCATGGCCAGAAGACCCCCGGGACCCCTGGGAGTCCCTAGAGCTATTGGAATGGTCGCGTTGTTTTATTATATGTGGGACATTGTCAGTTTGTGATGGTAATGGCACTTGAGATGGAGAGAATGGAGGAGGGGTTTGAGATTCGACACGTGCCGTACAAGTTAGCGTGCTTGATGAAGAAGTAGTAGTAGTAGTGGTGGAACTAGTATCTGAAATAGAATATTATAAATTATGATAAGATACCTTCCTAGCTCACCATCCTCTACACAGATAGACCAACACCAAGGAAAGCACAGAGGATAGCTAGAGGGAAATAAAAAAGATGGGCACCCCAGATTAAATATTTAGAAGATATAATTTACAGTTGTGACATATCTTTTTGTTTGCCTTGTAAATCATTTTTCTTTACATTTTTCATTGATTATATTCAAAGGCTTTTAAAATAATTATTCAAGACTAATAATTTTTCCTTGTTTGACTTTTGTCATTTTTTTAAATATTGCTAAATCTCAAATCAACTGCATGAGACTAAGGCATTAATTAATACATGTGTAAAGTAGATAATGCTTTTGGCAAAAGATATATATTCAGACTTAAGAATATGAGAGATGACCACATACAATGTAGTTTTATCCCTCATTGTGCTATGAGATCCAGTTAATATGTAGTTATTATTCACCTAGAATGGTGAAAAAATGTCCTGTTGAGAGGCTATTAGTAGATGTCTGTCTTAACGTGCTATAAATTATTGTAAAAGTGACACTTTAACCTATTTAATGACAATTGGCAGCTGATCCTTGAGCTAGAGCCATACCTGATCATACCTGACATAGGCTGTGGCAGCTGTTGTGTGCCTTGTGTAATGTCACAGGTATAAGAGGGTTATTTTATAAGACAGTAGATTATAACGTCTGGCAGTCTCAGGGACTTAATTATGTAGTTATATATATACAAGTTCAAGATCCTATTCTACTATGGCAGACCACACCCGTGGGACAGAGAAGGGGGGGGGGTTGTGAGATAAAAAAAGAACTGCCCTTCTGGCTGGAAAAGGTCAATTTGAAAACGGGTGACACTGGACATTAAAGAAAAATTGCTAGACAAAAGACCAACATTGTGTTTTGTCAGAGTAGTGTGTGCCAATAACGTGTATCTTAATCATTCTAAGCTGACTCCAAAGTCAACTGACAAGATGCCAGACAGCTGCTGTATGTCTACAGAGCTGGGACTGGTTACAAAAAACAACTAAAGACCGAAAAAATTGGTCTAAATTTTTAGATCATAACATGTTTTTTTTTCAGTCCAAACTAAATCCTCAGTAGTCAATATGAATAAAGTATTGATCTCAAGCATCAGCAGTGTCTTTCTTTGAGACACTTTATATTTCATTTTATAGGACAGCGTACTAGTATGTACTACATGCTGGTTTATCTTCACTTAAGACCAACTTTCAGTCTCAAGTCATCTAGTGAAACAGGTCCCTGGAGCCAGGTGTGCGAGGGCAGCTATCACACCTGTACATAAAACATTCACCTGTATACACTGTAGAGTGGTTTATCAATACGGTGTTAACATATATGTAGCATATGGAGATTTGATTGCATTACTTCACACAGAAAACTTTTAGCCCCCCAAAAAATTTAACCCGAAAGAAACACACTGTGGCAGAAATGTAACTTCTATCTCATTTTCATCGTAGCCAGAGCAAAATTTTGTTGCATGTTTGTGAAAATGAACATGCTACCAGCATGACATTAGCAAAAAGTTTTCCTAATGACATATATATATATATATATATATATATATATATATATATATATATATATATATATATATATATATATATATATATGAAGGTGTCTTATCATAATATATATATGAATGAGAAGCTATATTGACTCAATCTACAGAAGGGGTCAGCGTTAGCATCTGTTGCTTAAATTGCCTCATGTGTGGAGATTAAGTGACCCACCTGTCTCACCTGTGTATACAGGTGTTATGAGCTGCAGATGAAACAATACTATGTTCACCAAGTGACAGGGGTCAAAATGTCTGCAGAAATCCTCAGTGTTTGATTAGCTATGGTGTATATGGGACTAGGGATTTTTATAATATCCTTCATTTGGTTTTAATCCATACTAGTACTCCTATGTAGATTTATTACCAGGCAAAGGAGGGTTTTAATAAGCTACACTTCATACATATATTGATAACCCCACAGGAAATTACACATTCCTTGTATCTATCCATGGTTGCTGACTTTAAACCCCGCTTTTATAGTGCCATTATTATAATATCAAGCTTCATGCCTTATATTATCATATATGTTATAATTGGTATATAGCTGCCAACTTGTGCAGTAGTGTCATCCTCTCTTCCTCCTGTGCATGGATTATGTGTGATCATATTAATGCTTTCTGACAATGTATATGTTGAACAGTTTGTAACAGTGGTCTGTAATGTTTAAGTATTTTGTGTGTGTTTGGGGGGGGGGGGGGGGGGGAGAGAGATTTAAAGAAATTTACAATAAACAAGCTCTCATATAATCTGTATAGAAACCAAATCATCTAGCCCCTTGGGAAAGCAGCAGCAAGAGGAAATGAAAGGATAGAAAGCAGAAGCATTTACTAAATTAGTGATTCAAAAGCATGTGGCAAAAAACATAATGACATGTTTAATATACTATTAGGAAAATAACTGAATATGTTGTAACATATTTAATTGAATCATATTACTTTAACTTCTCAAGTTAAACAGAAATTATTTTTATGCTATTAGTGCTTACTGTTTTATACAAATTACTCAAGAGACTATTTTAATTAAAATTTATCAATTTCCCAAAAATCAAAATTAAGCAATCAAGAAAAGCTTTGACAAATTAAATATGACATTTGAAGAGATAGAATCAAGTCATACTTGTCCTGTCCACTAGCACCCATTCATTTTCTGCGAGGGTTGTCTTGAGATCAACTGCCTCGTGTGGCGCCTCCTCTGGGCCAGCACCAAAGATAAGGTTGGACAAACCACTCAGCATTTTCTACGCTAACTTCACACAAACAACACTTGAGATCTGAAATATAAATATAAAAAGAACACAGGTACTTGAATATTATGGGAAGAGATAATGGATGCAAGTAATGTAATCATGTACACTTTTTGTTGATTGTTTGCCTACCTTTAGCAGACCCAGCATGATGTAATGCAGTCAATGCCCCTGGTGCATTTCTATGTTCTCGACAGACACTTCTAATAAACAGTTAATTGACAAACATGAAAAGTTTTAATTTTAAGAAGGATCATGATCAAAGGTGTCGCTTCTTGAGAACAATAACTTTTATAGCTGTATTGTTTAAATTGGAAAAGAGACATAACCTATTGATAAAGTCACTACACATGAAAGGCACAAAGTAGCTTTACCTGGTGGATACTTCATCAACTAATGAATATATTGGGAATCTAGACTGTTTATGTACATTTAAGTGGGGATCCAGCCATATCTAACAACAGCGTCAATTGTTGGTTTTATGCAATAGTTGAGGTAATAACAGATTACTCCTTACTCCTATAAAAACTTTGGGGGTTAATTAGGGTGGCCAACAATAGGTGTGGAACAAGCTGGATCAGTCTCACTGCAAGTGGAGTCGGCCTTCTGGCCTAATATCTCTGTCTCTGTTCTGTGCTAAATTTAATAATTAAAAATAATGAAGTGTTTGTTCCCCCTGAAGATTTGCCTTTCAAAGTTCTGAAACTAATGCTACTTGTGAGTCGGACTATTCCAGGACACTTTCCATGGGTACATGCAACTGAGAGACACTTGATCACTTTTCTATTATTTAAAACCCTGTTACAATTGCCTGGTAGTTTACACACATTTAATACCAGATAATCTCACACCCAATAGTAAATCCCCTGCTTATCCCTAGCAAAGGTGCAAAAGTGGAGAAAAAAGGTATTTAACTGTTCTATTTCTCTATGGCAGAAGTTAATTGTTGTATTTAGCAGGAAAAGTTGACAGCCAAGGGCTGGTCTCATAAAAAACCTTGGGCCCAACAATAGGTCTAAATTTTAGATCAAAATTTTGGAACTATTCTGTTCAGGGTAAATCCCTAGTAGTCTCCTGAAATTAACGAAAATTTATTTTACCTTGGAATCACAGTAGACTTACGTTTTGGTCTAAAGGTTAAGACCAATTTTGAGCCAAAGTTCTTTACATGAAGCACTGGCCTCAGGGATAATGAGCCCTTGCCAAGAAGAGTCAAAGGTGTAAAGAGGCAGGCAGCACACTGTCTGAATACACCTATATAATGACATACCTGGGTGAAGCAAGAAGGGAATTAGATGTACAAATAACAGGCACCAGGATTAGATTGAGGAGCTGCTATGCTCAGGCCTACAGTACTCCATCCTGCTGAACCTGGCCTGTATTTACTTTGATCATTACCTGCTGCTATGCGCTTCAGTATAGAAACTGATCATTTGCTAACTAAATTATACCTCCTATACCTGTATGGGTGAGTATAAAGTGATAAAGGGCAAAAATTTACAAAACTGCATTTTTTTCTGTGCAAAAATACATCCAGGCATATTTGTGGTCTAGTCCAGACAAACTGTTTCAAGGGGTTCGGATCTGTCTAAGATGTTTAACTTTTATCTCATTCAAGTGCCCTATGTCTTTATGTTTTTGAAAGTAAACCTGATAAACTCAACTATGTCCAGGTTTCTGAATGGCCTAACATATGAGACTTTCTGAAAGAAATGACTAATTCCTACAAATTTTATGTTGGTATGAAAAATTCACAATAGGTATATATTCAGTCAAAAAATGTTTATGGAAAAGAGAAGATGTTTAAATTGTGCATTATGCAGGTACTATATAATAATGCCAAAACCCATATGTTATTATAATACACCATGAACATGACCCTGTATTTAGGTCACTGATCTGTTATAAAGCCCCTACATTTCACAGATTGCATCACATCTCTGGGTGAATACTGCTGTGAAGGTTCACATATTTCATTTGTCATACCTGGTATTTGTCATTCAAGTTGTAATTTGAGGAGTGCAAAGGTCAAACGGGGGAAGATGTACTCTCTGACCACAGGGTGTGCTAGTATATAGTCTGTTACAAAAAATGCTGAAAGCCTATAGTGTGATTTTGTATAGTATTTTAGTGGTCCCCTGATTTCAGAGGGTAGGGAAGATGGGGGAGGGGTAGATAGGGGACATAAACTGTATGTCTCTTTTCTTTGACTCAGTGAAGCCTGTTCTGAAGTTCAAATTTATCTTTTCAGGGATTAAAATCTAAACGACTGCAATCTTGTATTGGATGGAAACAATCCCAAGAAGCCCTTGTTTTGAAATAGAGAGAGAAGATCAAAAAGATTATGAAAGGGATCTGTCAATGACAAAACTCAGGTCTGCCTTCCTCTCTTGTTCATTTATGATATTTGACTCAAGGAATATTGTACTAGCTATAGTAGATACAAGATGAATTTATCTGGGGAAATGTGTTATTGATTTGTGCAGAAAATATTGTGGCTTTATATACATATTGATGAGCTTTGCATCCACCCAGCTAGAATGGGAGCCCCCGCTGCCCACAGGAGCCCAGGCTGCCAGAGAGACTGCCAGGGAGACTGTCCTTTTGCAGTCTGGGGCTCCAGTGTGCAGTCTCCTTGAGCAGGCAGACTGCAAAGGGGGCTGCAATAACTTAAATATTTTTGCAGGGGACTGCAAAGGAGGCTGCAATAACTTAAACATTTTGCAGGGACTGCATAGGAGGCTGCAATAACTTAGGCATTTTTGCAGGAGACTGCAAAGGGGGCTGCAATAACTTAAATATTTTGCACGGGACTGCAAAGGAGGCTGCAATAACTGACATTTTTAACGTTGCCCAACGTATGCAATAAAAAACCCAATAGTTACTTAAAAAGTGTTTCTATTCGCAACTGAGAAGCATGTATGCTAATCTTTTGATCAGTTATCAGGCTTAAAAGAAAACATTTTCTTTTTATTAAGAGCTTGTCAAATGACTTTAAAATTGTTTGGGTTAAAAGCAGTTTTTGGCTTTAATCCTCCAAGCTATATATACACTCATATATAGTACATTTACTTCACCTATAAAAAATAACTGAGTGAACAGATTTATATTTTTTAAATAATGCTGTGAAAATATTATATGCTTAATCATTGCTATTATTATCATTGAAATTAGACAAATGATTGAAGTCTTATTTAATATACAATTGCACAATGTATAAATTTTAAACCTCACAGTTAGCATCAATTTAAGTTGGACTTAAAATCAACTGGTAACTTTCAATAGACCAAATTCATTTCAAGTTAGGGGCATGTTTATCTTAACTGTCAGTTTGATATAAACAGTCCGCCTACAGCTTGCTCAATGAGATCAAATTACTATACTGGACAGTACATAGCACAGTTTAAACAGGCAGTAGTCCGTTGGGCTGATTCAAATATCTAAGCCAGAAGCTATAGGTCAGGAATGTTCTAAGGAAGAGGCAAGAAATCTGAAAACATTGATTTCTGGATTGAAAAAGAAGACATTTTTAGGAAATATAGAAAGAAAAATGAAGAGATAAAGAGACAGGATAAGAAGTGAGCATGCAAGCCTTTTTGGTTTTGTATTTTCCTACATGTATAGTTTACTGATGCACCAGGATCCATAGAGCCTTGGAAAGTGTTCAATTTTAACCCAGCACTTTGAATTCTGTTTGTGGTTTTGAAAAGTACTTGGAATTGCTATTAGGCTAGAAAAAGGTTTGCATTTAACCATTTTGGTCCTTGTAAAAATCTTATTTTAAATTCTTTAGTTTTTGGCATGAATATCAACAATAATTCACAGATGAGGATAATTACCTTTTAAAACATCTCTGTACATTTCATCATCATGCAGTGTGTTAAAAATACCAAGTTTAAATGAAATGAGCCTTTTTTCCTTTGGTATGTACACTTTAAAATTGTATTAGTGTATAACTTGCCCTCATTAGTTGAAAAAACCTTAAAAATTACTTGAAATATTGCTGTTATGTGTCTGTATATATGAATCCTGGTCAGTGAATTCTGTGATAGAGTTTTTGGAATGATTAAATAACATACAGTAGAATTCCCAGCCCTCTGCTAATATGGGCTTTGTAGAAAAATATATATATATATGTAAAGCAGTAAACTGAAGTAAATTGTATGGAGAGAAATAAACCAATATGTTAGATATAAATGGATCAGATAACAAACATTTTATGATCAAGGGGAAATTTTGTATTTAGATTTGAACTTAAACACATACTTTGGAGAAAGATTATTTCTAAATTCCTTTTGATAAATGTAATTATTGTTTGAATATACAAAAAATAAATAAATAAATAAAATATATAAATAAAAAGATTTTACCAAATTTTATTTTGCCAGTTGCCTAGGGTGACTGCAGAGTAGACTGCTAGAGGGGCTGCCAAGCAGACTGCTAGGGGGGCTGCCAAAGCAGACTGCTAGGGGGACTGCCCAGGCAGTCCCTCTGGCAGCGCGTTCCAAAAATGCAAATTAAGACTGCCAGAGGGACTGCCAAGCAGACTGCCAAGGGGGCTGCCAAGCAGACTGCTAGGGAGACTGCCAAGCAGACTGCTAGGGGGGCTGCCAAGCAGACTGCTAGGGGGGCTGCCAAAGCAGACTGCTAGGGGGACTGCCCAGGCAGTCCCTCTGGCAGCGCGTTCCAAAAATGCAAATTAAGACTGCCAGGGAGACTGCCAAGCAGACTGCTAGGGGGGCTGCCAAAGCAGACTGCTAGGGGGACTGCCCAGGCAGTCCCCCTGGCAGCGCGTTCCAAAAATGCAAATTAAGACTGCCAAGGGGACTCCCTCCATACTTAAGGATACCTGCAAAGGAGGCTGCTATGGGAGCGGGGACTGCTAGGGAGACTGCAAAGCAGACTCCATGGGGGGACTGTAAAGGAGACTGCAAGCAGACTGCAAAGGGGACTACTTTTCTAGCTGGGCAATTAACAGGCTGTATTCAACTTGATCATCTTTGTCAATACCACTTACCAAGTAATATTGTTTCTCTTCTAACTTTCAATCTGGCATCTAAATCATGAATATAGTACACATAATACTCTTCCACTGCTTGGCATACTAGTATGACAAAGTGACTTTCAAATAGGGGTGATATTTTGCAGCACAATTAATACTTTGGGCATGGAAAACCCCAGCAAGATAATCTTTTGTTTGTAAACACATATTCTTGCATATCCTGCTCAACCAAGGATTAATATATGCAAATCTGGTACTGATATTCTTATCTAACTGATCTGAGGTCCTTATCTAAGAATCTTATTACCACAAATCTACTTTCAAGTCCTGTAATTAAGAGCAGGCGTGCAGCAGTCAAATTTGATGTTATCAATATCTCCCCTCAAAACTGACAGAAAATGTAAGCTCTTGACAGAAAATTAATGCTAACCTCAATGGCTTGATTTAGCCTTTGGGTCTTAACACCACCATGAATGCCTTTCAAAGAAAGAAACCAACCATCAAGTATAATATATGACATGCTTCAGTATTTCACTGGAACAATAGATGGATGCACTGAAGCCCCATTAAAAATACCCCCTCCCCCACCCTTTAATTAAAACCTGATTCATTTAAACTTCCACTGGTTTCTCTTCAAATAGCTGTTAGGTAAATAAGTAAACACTCTACATTCTCACCAGAGAACTCAAGTGACATCAATTTATCACCTTAAGGACTATCTGCATCTTTTTTAATTTCTTAGGATTTAGCTGTCAAAAGGATTCAATATTGTTGGCTTAGGCGAAGCTTTAGTTTCTTACTAGATAAACATGGCTTTAGAGTGCCAGAGCCCTGGTGACCACACCTGGGAGTCAGCCAGTATGTTTAACACTATATACTGACTTCTACATTCTGTAAATGTAATATAAACTAAATGGAATTTTTTTGAAATTTTGAAAATTGACATTTCTGATTCAGTGAAATTGGTCATAAGTTTGAAAACAAGTGGCTTTTTGGTGTTTAAAAAGAAACTTTGTTCAATCCAATACTTATCTTTACTTATCTGTCACCTATCCATCACCTATCTGTCACCTGCATGCTTTAAACATGTTCCTCCTGTTATCCAACCAAGGTGTAGCTCAGACAGTGTACAATAATAAGAATATGTTGTTGTCTTAAGTACAGAATGAGCAGAAATTTCACCATCATTTGTAACAGACACAGTCCTTGGTATCTTCAT
Organism: Lingula anatina; assembly: GCF_051362555.1. Taxonomy (NCBI): domain Eukaryota; kingdom Metazoa; phylum Brachiopoda; class Lingulata; order Lingulida; family Lingulidae; genus Lingula; species Lingula anatina. The sequence goes on from NC_141770.1 coordinate 16,885,943, forward strand.
ATTGTTTAGTTTTGTTGATAGCAACCATGTTTCACCACCAAGTACAATTCACTGTGTGTATCAGTTTTTTTCTAATAACTTTGATCACACTGGAATTTCCTTGAAATCTCACTTCACATCTGGTTCTTTCTCTGACATTGGGGGAGGGGGTGGGGGTGGAGGGGTGCTTGATGTCTGGACTCTCCGCATAGAATGTATGATTATGACTGATTTTTGACCATAGGAGTCCCTGAGTCCTAAGATGTTCTGGCTACTGCTAGACTATATACTGTTTGTCTCCGACTCAGCAGGCTACTGTCTAATATTAAGCTACAGAATCTTTTTATTTAAGCCATTTGTACCTGTACCATTCATTATTAACAAAAGGTGGAACATCAAAATCACTGGAATCCATGAAGGAGTACTGCAGCAACAAAATGACTTGATCAGCATACTAGTATAGCATTAGTTTTTGTTAGTGTATGATAATACACACATTTCAGCACACTACGGCCATCAGTCAAGTCACTTGATATTATTTTCATCATTCAGTAGAGGAGAACCGGTGTCATTCACAGCTCACTGACTTCCTACATTCATTGCCAATGATGGTGCAATAATCATAACTTCATCTACTGCCACGTTGTACAGTACATGTACATGTATATTAAAAATGCAAGGTTATTTTTGTATAACCCTGTGAGAGTATCATGTTATTTATTTAATTGTTAGATTATTCAAACTGTAAATAGTTGACCTATCATTCTTTAAACCTTATAATAGTATAAAGCTTCACGCTGTATAGTACAAGAAATATTCTCTATCGTTACAAATTGTCCCTAAAGTGAAATTGCTAATCAGTATATAATATGACACAATCCACCTTTGTCTGCTTCACCTCTTCAATAACCCAATGCCTGTTATTGTTGCTTGGTAATAGTTCATTCATTTGTGCTTGGACAAAAAAAATACCCACATATTGTATGTGCCACACCCTAAAACACAGGTTTCTTGATTGTAATTTATGCAGTTAATACAACAGAGAATGGTAAATATGGACAAAGAAGGACAATTTTAATTTGAATAAATCTTACAATAACATAGAAGAAGCTGTTTAGAAAGCATTTCATTCACCAAACAATACATAACACAGTAACTAACAAGTGTCTGTTGTTTATTGATACACATATTTAGTTAGTAGATGGCCTTCCAAACCACAAACGAGCTTTTATCACCACGAATTGCCAGGACATGAAACACATAATATATAAATGTTGCAGAAATTGGGATTATTTGCTGTGGGTAACCGAGGCAACATTTATAGTGACGGTTACTATTCACCAGAAGAGTTTAGTAGGTCAATGTCGTATTAGTTTCGTGGGCCTACCTGCCCAAACGGATCCAATTCCCCGCCCAAACCTTCAAATGAAATAATGTTATGAATAAAAGGTGCCATCTTACCTAATTGAAAAGTATAAGATCCGACAAATTCATACACTAACTTGGCTCTCCCAAATGATCCAGCGTTTTGTCGACGCAATAAATCGAATTTCTTGTGCAACTGCTATCCGTCGATCAGCTGAGCTACAGCTGTCAAAATTTGACCCCTAGAAAAATTTCCAGATCTACCGTTATTTGGGATCATATTCGAGTATTTCTTACCTTTCCTGGTTCCTTGGATACTTTTCTACGCGTCTGGCTAAGTTTTGTTACGATACTTGTGTTGTAATCTTTGAAATTCACTATCAATTTTTTCACTTCTTCGATACGAGTTGTTGACGTTTCTCAAACCTTTGTTTACGTTTACATCTGCCACGTTTTCATTGGCTGATATCAAAAGACTTACTCCAAATAAGGTAAAACCTTATGAATATTCATGACGGAATTGTTCCTCCATGGCGTGCCTCAGGAGTGCTACATGTTTACATCACATGACAAGCTGAACTTTGACCCAGGGCGGCCGTAAACATATCCCGGAATGCCGTCTGATTTTCCGAATAAAAGCCTCGATTTCGGTATTGTATATTTGTAGCTTGTAATATCAAAAACGAGGCCAATCGTGTATATCTGTCAAAACGAAACTGTAAAAAACCCCAGTGGATTAAAATACGATGTCCATCGATTCTTTGATATAATGTAAGTTGTTTTTACAACAGAAAACATTGCAGTCGGGATTACCGATCATTGAGAAAGGTATTTAGATTTTGCCATCAAACCTTTTTACGTATAATGATACTGAAATTGATGATATTTTAACATAGTACAGTACATCACGTTATAGTATTATACGTGAGTCAAATGATCAAAAAATAAGTTATGCAATTACTGATATATTAATGTTGTTACACAATGTATTGTAGACCTTTGAGGAGGCTAGCAATCAACTTAAGTTATCAGTTGTCAGCTGAGCTTGTAATAAATGCTATTCTCTTTGCAGAGATTATTGTATGGTCTAAATTCTTATTTTTTTAATTTGTTTATTTGTTAAAAACCTTTGCTTCCGGGTTGTATGTTGTTAATGTTTGTTATTGTGGTTTTAAGTAGTACTCTGTTAAAATACAACAGTTGCTGAAAAGATTTATGTTTTCATTTGTGTATTACAGGACCATATATATACTGGTACATGTACATTTGACATTTGATGTAATCTGATAAACTGCAAAGTCAATCCTAGAACTGAATTGGAAGTACCAGGACATTAATTAAACCACATACTTAGGATGCCTGTGGATGTCAATGAAGTTGTGGCAGTGTGTGCTGACTTGGCAGATGAAAAAAATCTCCGTGTGACAGTGCAAGAAGCACTGAGAGGTGGTCTGATTGCTGGTGCTACTACAGTAGCAGGGGGGTTGTTGTTAGGACCAGTTGGGTTAGCTGTAGGTAAGTAATAAATACAAGGCTGCATTCACAACCAAAGTTGATCTGCAGACAAACAGATCCCTGGCTCACAAATAGGGCCAATTAACCCACTTGAAAGCTTACCGTATAATCCTGCAGGGAATCTATTCAGGGTCAATGGGGACATTCAAAATAGATGATCCGAGTACTAACTGATTCACTGACTAAATATGGCCAACCATACTTCAAAAGCAATGCTGCTGATTTGCGATGGTCTCCCCTCCTCCTCACACTCCATAAAATGGATTAGATCTCAGCTCTGAGGTTTAATTGTTAGGCCCCTGCAGTGACGGCGCGTGTGGAGGTGGGGAGACCATCGGGAATCAGCAGCATCACTTTTGAAGTGTGGTAGGCCATACTTATAGTCGGCAGATCAGTTAGTACTCGGATCGTCTATTCTGAATGGCCCCTATGGGATTATGGAGCAAGCTTACAATTGGGTTGGCTATATATTTGATCCAGTGATCTGTTTATCTCCAGATCAACTTGTTCAGAATCCCCCCCCACCCCTCCCAGAGAGTCAACGAAATGCATGTGATGTTAATGAGTGTGAAGCATATGAATAGATATGTCACATACACATTGGTGACAAGTGGTGTGTCTGCCTTCTACCATTTATACTGTTGTAATATGTGCCTTGATGTGGTGCGTCTTGATCACGTGAGCTGGTAGAGCAGGAATAGTAGTCTAGAATGCGCCATGTTAGGTGACACGATGCAATGTTACTTCCATAATAATTCCATATGTATCTGTTGATTTTATTTGTGGTTTATGAGACACAATCACAACAATACCACATCAGATTCCAAGAACAAATCTTCCAAATTTGGTGTTACTTGCATTCATGTGTGATTTTACTGGGGCGGATCCAGAGCTATTTTCTGACAGTCTTCCAAATTATTTTGGTTGATCCATCCTCCATTTTTGACCATCTTCCAACAAAAAATATAGATACCTGTCAATGTCTGAATATCTGACCGTCTTCCTGAAGACCCAGAAGACAGCCTCAATCTGCCCCTGTTTTATAGTAAGCATAAAGCACTGTCTGTATCACTTATTCTTATTCTTGACATTCACTGTGTTATGAATTGATATACACTTTTTTAATTTGATTAGAGTGGTTTGTGCTCTCTCTCACTCTCTCTCTCTCTCTCTCTTTTCACACACAGCTTTTTTTTTGGGGGGGGGGAGGGGATGTAAATTAGTATATTGTTGTCACTCTGTGGGTAGTTTGTTTTTATTCATCCTTTCACTTTGCAGGAGGAGCTATAGGTGGAGCTGCAGCCTATGCAAATGCACAGGGCAAATTCAAACCTGTTTCCACTGTCCTAAGAGAAATGGAGCCTGAGAAAAAGAAAATTTTGTACGATCGTGTGCAGCGCATCATAAGTGGCATTACCATTGAAGATGGCATTGCCTTGCTGGCTCTCATCCATTCAAGTGATCCAATGCAAGCAGAGTTCATGTGTGCAATCAAGTCTCTTGTCCAAGATCAGTTGAAGATGGAGCTAATAGATGGCCTTTAAAAACATTTAGCAATGTTTTGTGGTCTATGGTATCTGATAAATGTCTTCCTTTGAGTTTGATATTCTGTATAACAGTATTTATCATAGTTACCTGTATATGTACCAAGTGTCCTGAATTTCCTTTGACTTTTTCTTTATTTCCAGATTCTTAGGCTCTGTTCCTACCAAGTTGTTCTGCCTACTAACTGATCGGTGAATCAAATATGATTGACCCACTTCATAACTTTCCACGTAATCCCCTAATGGCTTCCCCATGGGGAATTCCCAGCAAGTTTTCTAGAAGGTTGGCCATATATGATCAGTGGATCAGTTAGTTGGCAGATTGACTTGGTCATGAACAGAGCCTAATGTATTCCAGTATACATGTATATGTTTTTGAACAATGTATTTCTTAATAAGGTTACATGCATTCCTTGCATTTTCACTTTGCATGAATTTGCAACTTTTGAGGAGTAGGTATTAATTTTATTTCTTTTGTAAGAATGCAACATGAATTTGAATACAGGTTTTTACAAAGGAAATTGTGAAATGAAAGGCAAGAGGTCCCTAGTAGAGTCCCTTTGACTTTATTTTTTACAGAACATTGTAGTGTGGCTAGAGCAGCTTCTTTTTGAATGGTGTACTGTATATGTCAATTCATTCTTTGGCATTCAAAACTGTTTGAGGAAAAAATTAATGGATGAGGTATTGAAATTCTATGGAAGGAAGTTGGTGCAATATATCTTCTTCATTATTTTCTTTTAAGATATAGGGCTGTTGGTATTATTTCATTACTTTGGCTAACTACGTAAATTGGTTATATTTTCATCAGCATTGGTTTGCCTATGTGTTTATTAGTTTATTTGTCTATAAGCCTCTATGTTAGTGGAAAAGATATTTTGAAAAAAATTTACAACTTTTAATAAAAATTTCTGGACTCAAGAATTGATTGCAACTTCAAATGAATCTGGGTCTCCTTATGTTCAAGTCATGTGACCAATGGTCATTTTTTCATAGGTGGATGTTTGCACTCTTGGAGTGCCCTCCAGTTTATAAGTTTTTATCACTGATAAGACAAAATAAGTTTGAACTAATTTGATTACAGTGAGACATTTAAAATGTGTAACTTTGTCTGATATCAGCTTATACTCAATCAAAAAATGCAAAATATTCTCTGGGATGTAAATTACTGGTGATATTAACAATGGTTGTGTATGGGTGAGTGATCCGGGGGAGGGGGGGCTTTTTTGCTCCTTAATTTTTTCTTGTTCAACTACTGATATTTTAGCATATCTCAAATATATGAACATACTAAAAGTGGCTGTGTCTAATGTCTTGTAATGAGGGTTTAATATTTGTTAGAAAAATATTTTGTACTTGTTATTGGTTTTTTCTAAATACGTTTGATGATTTGTTCTTTTACAGGGGGCTGTAGCAATAGTCCGAAGGTTCAATAGTCTGAATGTTCACTATAAAACCTTGGGACCAATGAAACCTTGATAAAAAAACTGAAGAAAATGTTACCATTTTGGTTACATCCCTATACATCCCCGCACCAATACTCCCCCGCACCGATACTCTCCCGCAGTATCGATGTGGGGGAGTATCGGTGTGGGGGATTAACGGTGCGCCTACATCGGCAATTTTACTGGGGATGTATCGATGCGGGGATCTATCGGTGTGGGGTCATATCGATGCGCATAATACACATAAAATTACAAAGGGAGATTGTTGGTGCAGGGGAGTAATGGTGCAGGGGGAGCATCGGTGCGGGGGAGTAACAGTGCGGGGGAGTATTGACATGACCCCACCATTTTTCAGACCAATGAACTTTCTGAATATCGAGACGCCCCCCCTTTTTGAAGTGTATGCAATGCAAGAGTCTGTCAATGTTGTAACTTGCATATTACAGCAATAACACTAAAGCAGGACATTATATGGATGAAACTTACCCATATCTTCTATATCACTAAGATATAGACAAAATATAAAATAACTTAATTTTTACAGATTATTCTTCCTAAGTTATGTTGTTTGTTTGTATAGTATGTTGACAGACATTTCAGTATTACCAAGATGTATACAGTGCAAGAGAAGGATGACCAATTCACAAAACAGGCTAAAGATATTTATTGCAATGTTTACATTTTTTTCCTCGGGCAGATATTGTGGTAACTCTATATCACACCAGTTGGTGATCAAAAATTGATGCAGTCATTATGATAAAGATGTGTGCAGAAATATTTAAGCCAGACACATGAGATTGTTGACTATGCTTTAGCATATCTAGAATCAAATTTGATACATGTTTTACTACATTTGTACATGCACATGACTGTGTAATTGTTATATGTGTGCATGTATCACAATGAGGTATTTTTATTACTCAGAAGTAGATTTGATGAATTGATTTTTTTTTTGTTTAAATAATAGGAAATCTTTTTGTCAGGCAAATTTTGCTTTGTAATCTGTCAGACTTTGCACCTAAATAAATTAATTGCTTTGAATTTATGTATATTAAATTCCCTTTTGATACATGGCCATCTCTCTTAATTATCCCCATCTACAAATGAATTTATATAGTCTAAAACCATTGGTGTGTAATTTGAAACAATTTTTTAATTACTCCACAAATATTGTGATGTTTAATTTTGCAATGGCATATACATGACTTTTTCCAACGAATATCCTTGGATCTACAATGTATACTAAAAATGTATAATATTCCATTTAACATTATATGAAAATGCTCGTGCTTGGATATAAAATGTAGGACAGTAATAAATGCTATGATATAAATAATGTAACATTTTTTGTCTTATTTCTTTTTTCATAACATCCAGTAGAGTTTTTATCCTGGTTGGAATAAAGACTCAATTTAGATAGATGCAGTTGAGTTAATTGAGAATTCCATATATATAGCAAATGCATTCTCAACTACCGCAGTGTTGTATCTCTGCTGTTCGTTTCCCATTTTGAACAGGTAGCAACTGAGCAATATGGCGAGATGACAGGTAAACAACTCCTCTCTATATTAACTGGTGTGTTTTGTAGAGTTTTTCTGGACTTAAATACAAGATGGTGTATTATATTAATTAAGCTTTGTTAAGGGATTAAATGTCTGTTTTGTGGTATGTAGGTGTCATTGACTAACTATACTAATTCGGTTAAAATAATGCGACTCGTGGTCGTGAGAAAGTCGAAGAAGACAGAACTCAATGGACCCAAGCCCACGCCGCAAGTAAGATGCTCGTCAAGAATAATTATTAAGTAGATACTTCCACCACTTTTTCATATTTCACGCTGTCAGAAGAATTTCAACTTAAAAGAGGAAACTAATATGATATAAAAATATTTATTTTTAATTTCTTGTGACTGACTGACCAACTACTGTACTACTACCAACTAAAACGTATGGTACCTATACCTAAAACTTGTATGCTGGTACTGACATACATAACAAATGACTGGTGGAACATACATGAAAGCATGCGTGAACCGTGATGCTGAGAGCCACAGATGGTGTCATGACTCAAAAGTCTGGTAAATTATTTCCTTCAATCCCTCGCTGACAGTTCGTGGAAAATAAGTAAGGTTGTTTTTGTAGTAGGGCATTGCAAGCGATTTTATGATTTTGTATACATTTGGCTATTTGCATTACTAGTGACCCACTAGTGTACTTAAGTAGTAGCATGCTGTCACTTTCCATATACTGAGTATTAACCCATTGTAGCCCTCGTCATCAAAACAAACGGCAGCCATACTGGAGGGAGACCGGAATCGTCTGCTGCGCATGATCATGTCTACATGTACAATTTAGCATTTAATTTCTGTGTTTTCTTTGATGTTAAACCGAGTAAAATGATGAATTACTGCAGGGTATATGATAGAGAGAAGATAAATAACTTAACAAGCGTTCACAGACTGCCTGCAGTGGTAACAATCCAAGGTGTAGGGACGAAAACTGTAAACAGAGGAGAGACTGAGGAGTGGCTTTGAATCAAGACTCATCGGACAAGTAAAGGATAAAACTAATTTATTTTACAGCAAAGAATGAAGACCCAGCTGTGCAGCCTTTACCATAAAAGAAAAAAGTAGAAAACCAATGACCGAGGTGTATAAGATATGAGTGCACGTACACTGCATATTAGTAGTGCCCAAAAAGTCTTGGTGGAGAGTGTGTTGTAAAAACGTGTGGAAATACCCAGGCAGGGTTTCGACTTTCATTATGAAGACTCACTTATTACCTTGGGTGTAATTTGTTATCAGTTATGGTGCTCTTTGGATTTTATCTGCTGTCATCTACCTCTTTAATACCTGGTTAGCATTATTGTCAATTAGTGTCAAGGCTACAGTACAATGTACACAGCTCAGCTGGGCCAATTAAATCAATTACCTGTGTCATGTGTATTTGGAAGTTAGTAGCTTGATTTTAGATTTAGTGTAGTGTTAAGAGTAAATCTGTTTTGTAAGTATATATTCTAGCTCAGGTACCATTTAATTGAATGAATTTATGAAATGAATTTGAAAAATGTTGAATTCTGTGTTTTCCTACTGTATTGTGATGCAAGTTACAATATGAATAAAAATAACTATTGTAACCTTTTTTTGTTAATTTACATTTAGGAAATTAAGTTAATTAAGTTAATTTACATTTTCCCACCAAGCCACACTGAATGATTGGGTGCACATAAATCTTGGTTATCAAAAAAAAAAAAAAAAAAAAAAAAGGTGACAGGTACAAAAGGCAGCTAGATGGCACACAAGGTAGAAGCAGCGAAAAAATATTCTTATATCTTTGTGACCAGCTGAGGAGACAGGATCTGAACATAAGGAGAGTGAAATTCAGTACATGACAGGAGTTATTTAATTGGATTTGTTTATTTATTTAATTGTTCATTTGTTGTTTTAAAGTTGTTATCCTGATAGCTTGCATACAACAAGGACAGGTTTTCTATTTATTTAGAATTGTGAGCAGAAGCACAAGAAGAAATGAAAACACTTTTTTCTTTCTCATATTTTTAAAGGCTAAATGGAATTAAAAGTTTGCAAGAAATATAAAATTTTGTATGGTGCACCTCCCACAGATGGTCTGATATGCAGAAACAGATGGCTGTTGTACATGTACCTGTAGGTTGTGCATTTTTAAATTGTGACCACCAGTTGTGGAATTCTCCTAAATAAAATTACAAACTGCTTAGTAACACCATCTAAGGCCTTATATGTACATACCCACACAGCACATATCAATTGTGAGTCTTCAATCAAGCATTTCTCGAGACATAGATTAAAAATATACTAAACAGGTTTCTCAAATTATGGTGGCTTGATTCGACTTAATATGCTCATGTACATGTTGCATTGCATCATTAAAAGTATGGAAATATTTTTCATGTCAGTGTTATCAACCAAAAGGAAAGGGACCCTGATAATCTGTCATTGAATTGTGCAACAATGTTTTGCATTTCATGTTTACTTTTATCCATACAAATTGTGCATTTTCCTATATTTTCAATCAAATAAAGATCAATTCATGAACTGACTTGTTGTTATGTTACATTGAATGTCATAAGTTTGAAAAATACATTGCTTCTGTGAAGGTCTGGACTAATAATAAAATGTTAACAATGTTGCTACTGTGAATGGTTGAATTCATGGTAAAATGTTGAACTCTCAAACAACAGTCATGTTACAAATACTTCCTAATGAACCAAGATGAAGCACAAGAATGCTGAAATAATTTCTGACAGCTTCATGATGTACAGTTAAATCATAGCTGACAGCAATATTTCTTGTCACAACCCTGCATACTCTCTTCTTTGAGTCCGTAAGGGTTGATCCCGATAGTCAGCTCAAATTTCTCCTTATATCTATCCTTTATGTACAAAGTTGCTTCTATGAAAGGTTGAACTTATGATTACACAGTAAACTCTCTAAAACTATAACTTTTATTACCCAATGAACAAGAAAAATGAAGTACAAGATAACTGAACTAGCTTCTGACAACATTCCACGATGTTGGGATACAGGGGTAGGTCAGGATTTCACGTCTTTGGACTGTCTTGAGTTTATATGGGTCGATCACGCTGATCAGCTGAAGTTTTCACATGTATATACTATTTTCCTTTTGGTGTACTTGATCACGATATGTAGATTGATTCATTTTATTTGGTTCACCTATATTTACGCTACTATTCCCCGTCGTTCTTTCCCTCCAGAATGGCCGCTGGACGAGTGTTACGGAGCAAATATGACGTCACTGTAATGGGTTAATAGGATTTGTTAATTGTAGCCAGAAAGGGGGTTATCTTCTTCAGGTGATAAGGTTGGTGAGTAATTGAGACACCCATACAGCAAGGATTGATTTGTCTTATCATTTTCCTATCACCATATTTTGCTGTGGGCCTTAAGGGATATTTAATAGTTAGATAAATGTCTGCGTGATGAGCAGCCTTGCAGTCAGTCCTACCTGTAGCATCAGACTGATGGAATCTGATGATTCCTAGTCTGCAAATTATGTCAGCCTCTGGTGTTACCTAACCAAAGGTACTAACTTGAGTTATTGATAGTTTTTAGCATATAAAAAGTCATATTGATGGCTTATGTAAAAGTAGTTTTACTTAGATATATCAATACGACTTTTTTTGCTGTTCTTATAAAATTGATTCACCAGTAAACTGTAACTGTTAATCAAGCTGCATTTCCTAAAAAGGTCTATCAGATTAAGGCTTCGTTCACATGCAATGTCTATTTTCTAAATTCTATTTTCTATTCGCGCTATCTTATGATCACGGTCTGTGCACTGAATATCCCGCCGCGTAATTACTGGCAGCGCGAGCCAGTTACTTATAGTAACTTATAGTAACTGGCTCGCACTGCCAGTAATTACGCCGCGGGATATTCAGTGCACGGACCGTGATCATAAGACATACCGAAAATAGAAAATAGAATTTAGAAAATAGACATTGCATGTGAACGAAGCCTAAGTGCTCAATTTAAATGGATGCATGGTTATTGGCTGTTTCACAATCAGGGGTACAAAATAGGGGTCACATTGAGAGAAAAATGAACTCTGATGCATTTGTTTAATTTTATAACAGATAAAAAGAATAACATCTTAACTATGATATCCACAATTTTTAGAGCACAATATTAATTACTTTTTGTGATACGCTCAAATTAACAGAACGCCCCTTAGACTATGATCTGGGGGTACAGACACTACACATTCAAGTAACTGATGCTTTTGTAACTGAAATGTCATATTGTTTACCAGTTATTTTTGCCAAAATTCTAAAAAATATCAAACTAAAGATATAACAGCAGTACTTTAACCACAAGGATACAAGTACATGTATTAATCAAAGAGTTTTTTAGAGAAACACCACAGCACGTTTTTCAGCGGATGCTGGAGCTTGGTTGTGTGTCATTCAGTGTGACTTTCATTCACCAGACTTTAATTTTAACTTTTCTTTCTGTTGCTTGACCTTTTTTATTTATTCATTTTTTTTTTTTTTTTTGTTTCAGTCTTGATTCCTGTTTTTGGAGTCTTTTCTTCTTTTTCATCTCTCGTTAATTTGCACCTCTTGTTCTACTGTTTTCAGGATTGTTGGGTTTCTGCTTCTCCTTAACTCTCTGTCAGTATGCCCTAATTTCTTCTCTTTACTTCAGTCTTTCTTGCTGGGCCAGCCTAGGATGATTCTTCATTTTTTTGCTTCTCTTCTATGTTACGTGCATTCAACGTATAATGTCTTCCTTACGTGCTTCAGCAAGATGATCTTTACGGATATTAGCTCTTTGACGTCTTTTTTTTTTTTCAAATTATTTTTTGCTGAAAGTAAAATTTTCAGTATCCCTTTTTCTTTTCCTATTTGGCTTTTTGTTTATTGTCATCCATATTTGATACTTCATTCAATTTCATTGAGAGTATAATAAATGTACTGTTAATTATGCATGTATTGAAGTGTTCGTACCGCCTCAAAATATATCATATACATTAATCCATAGAATATTAATCCATATACAGTTTATTATTTTGCAATTAGCTATATTTGGCAATATATTCAAACCAATAAATTATATTGTTCATTTTGAATGCATAGAGTAGCATCTTTACTGATATTATTTCTTTGCAAAATCTCTTGCCTGACTCTAATTAATCAGTATCCCTTTATCGAATATATATTTATATACAATGTTTTTTCTAAACATCACAAGACATGAATGCATTTTATATAGTCTAAAACAATATTTTTTACCATATTTTGATGTTTTATCATCATTGATAAGTAACCAGTTATCCAATGGTTAATGTATAACTTGGGGGTACGGACACTACAGTGGGGGTACAGACACTACATTTGGCACCAAATTCTTGCATATCTTTTCATAATAAGGGGTTATGTGCTATTTTCTTCCTGCAAAATAAATGTCAGTGTAGACATTATAGAATAATAAAATCAGATAGAATATGCTATGATTCCTAAATAAAACGGATAGTGGGGTACGGACACTACAAAAAGTAGGAGACACCAAGGGGCTCATAATTATAAATACCATAGCATTAATAATAATGGTTACATATGCACAACTCCTTTATTATGTTTAAGTCATAACATGGTAAATTCATCTTATTATCACGTAGGTGATTTCAAAGTAATATTTGGCCTTGTCAAATATGTTTTTCATTGCATTAACAAAAATAAGTGAAATGTGTACCAAAGCCCGTTTCTGCAAAATGGTTAAAATATTTCTTTTTCTCATAACATATCTTTGGATGAACCTGCTAGAAGAGAAGACAGATGTTGTGGGAATTATATACCAATATCATATTCACCATAAATCACTGACATAAAGAGCTAGTGCATCATCTTTATGACCTTAATTGCAAATGACCCACCGTAACAGCTAAAAATGGGTCCTTTTTGAACACATAATTGGCTATATTTTTGTAAATTGTAATCTGATTATTATAATTCTTTTTATGTACAGACACAGATGTGTCTGTACATATAGCCATCATCTGCGTCTGTCGTTGCCGTCGTCGCCGTCGTGCACTTTTACCGATAACACGATAAGTGGAAAACCATTTTACCTTTTGACTTGAAACTTGCAGAACTGATGAATATTCATAATACGCAGGTCAAGTTCGAAAATCAGCATGATCGGGTCACTATTAGGGAATTTATGCTGTTTTTTCACTTTTTTCAGCATATATGCAGCACCGATAACACGATAAGTGGAAAACCATTTTACCTTTTGACTTGAAACTTACAGAACTGATGAATATTCATAATACGCAGGTCAAGTTCGAAAATCAGCATGATCGGGTCACTTTTAGGGAATTTATGCTGTTTTTTCACTTTTTTCAGCATATATGCAGCACCGATAACACAATAAGTGGAAAACCATTTTACCTTTTGACTTGAAACTTACAGAACTGATGAATATTCATAATACGCAGGTCAAGTTCGAAAATCAGCATGATTGGGCCATTTTTAGGGAATTTATGCTGTTTTTTCACTATTTTCAATATAAATGCAACACTGATAACACAATATAAGAAAAACGGATTGGCCAATTGTAATTATACTCACAGGAGTGGTCAATCTTATTAAAACGCAGGTAGAGTTTGAAAATCAGCATAATCGGGCCATTATTTTAGAAGTTATACTGTTTTTTCACATTTCCTCAGATTCAATTATTAGGCATGTTAACAGTCTCATTATTTAACTAATAAGATGTCTAAAAGTGTTTGTTTGATATTTCCTGCATCTTTACAACATTGTTAGTTGATTATGTAAAAAACATGGTAAACTTGTTATCATGTATTGTGTAATAAAGTGTCAAAAATGGAAATAAACTCATATCATTGCAGTTTGTCAGATTCAATCATCCACTATGTTCAGAATCTCAGAATGGAGGAAATTGGACATTTAACACTGTTCTATTGATACTTTTCCCATCTCATCAATTTTCTTAGTTGGTCATATAAAAATGGCAGTAAAATGTTTATTTTGTTTTATGTTAAAAAAGTGTTAAAAATGGAAATAAACCCATTTCAGAACAGTGCTGTCTTGTTTACATTTTGGCATTTTCAAGGTGTGACTTTGAAGTTCCATGGGCCTGAAGACCTTTGCTCGTCGCATTTTCTGAATATCTGTGAAACAAATATTTTATAATTAAAAATTGATGGTCATTAAGCTGTTAAACATTATGTAATATTGCATCAAAATTTGAAGAAACCCCTTTTTTGGACACTGCTTCCATGATGACCATTTAAGGAAAATCAAGTCACTTACTGTTCTCAAACTTACAGGAAAGAAACATGGGACTAAAATACAGCTTCAGTAGGCAATGCAGTCTGTTTGGTATTTTTATTTATTTATTATTTTTTTTTTTGGCAGTTAAACAGTTTTTTGTGAAAATTTAATTTTTCACATATTGGCATTTTCAAGGTGTGACTTTAAAGTTCCATGATCCTGAAGACTTTTGCTTGTCATATTTTCTGAATGTCCATGTTACTAATATTTTATTAATAACATTTGATTGTCATTATGCTGTTAAACATTATGTAATGTTGCATCAAAATTTGAAGAAACCCCTATTTTGTGCACTGCTCCTATGATGACCATTTAAGGGAAATCATGTCACTTACTGTTCTCAAACTTACAGGAAAGAAACATAGGTCTAACATACAGCTTCAATAGGCAACGCAGTCTGTTTGGTAAATTTTTCTGGCAATTTAACAGTTTTTTGTGAAAATTTAATTTTTCACTTATTTGCATCTTTATTTTCTGTTTTTTTTTTGTCTGTACATTTGACAGCTTTGCTGCCTTGTTTTATTTTGCTCCTATGAACAGTGTCTTTGATATTAGTCTATCAGCAATCTCCAATCATAAATTGTTAATTTATCAGACGCTTGTAACATTAACCACATTTAATTGTTCACCCTGATTGTGAAACAGCCGTTATATACTTGAATTTTGTAAGGTGTAGTTTTTTTTTCAAAGGTTGGTGTAAAAATGTTTTGACAAATTAGGCTTATGTTTTTCTGAATATATGTCCTGTTGCAAATGACAGTTTGGCATATATCAATATGTCCAAGCTGCCATATTAATAGCAAATGTTTAGTTAATAGGCAAACCTCATTCTCAGCCAAATTAGTCAAAGAAAATGAATTGCACATTTCTTGCCTGATCAATACCTGCATTCAGGTAGATTTCTAAAGAGTTTCAACACAGCCATAAAATGTAACAATCAGCGTGACATAAGCTTCTAGAAACCATAGCTTGCAAAAACAAATTGGCTTCGCAGATTGCGCATAATTTCCCGTCAATAATTAATATCATTGGGCGAATACCTGTGTGATTGGGCTCTTATACGAAGTTGCCAGATACAGACCCCATTGGACGTCTTGACGTGTATTGGGTTTGAACCGAGTTGTTGCTATTTAAAGAAAGAGATATTATGGAAGGTGTAGTTTAGCTAGAGAAAAGGTTAATGAAGCATTGAGGGATTATTTTGAGATCACACCTGGAAGACGATTCACTGAGATGAAGCTTACAGAAGATATTTTCCAATCGAAAACTTTGGCACAATAGATCTTGATTATCCATTTGCTTAGGAATTTGATAAATTTAGGAACAACTTCATTGAACTTTGACGTAAAGGATATATACAGGCATGGTACAATTTTCTACTGCATGCATCTGTGAGAAATGAACCACATAAATGAGGAGTCGAGGGCATTTATTCAAAAATGTGTTGAAATCAGCAGAAGCAAATGCCATGTTCTGTAAAACTCACTAGAGCCACTGGCAAAAGATTTCTGGATTAATTTAGCACTGAAAAATTGTGGATTTGTAATTAAAATGTTACTAGGAATGCGTTAACTTTGGAAACTTTATTAAGAAAATTGGCATTCGTCTTATATATTCTACAGCCAGAAGGAATTGACATGTACCCAGATGTAAAAAATATAAATTAATAAATTATGCAAAAAGTTCTAAGGAATCTTTTTGACAGACAAGGATAATTACTTATTAAAAAGGTGAGTCTTAAAAACATTCTGAACTTTTAAAGGTAAAATACTTGGTCGTGGTTATTTATTTTTAAATTGCTAAGTTATATTTAGGATGATAAAATGTAGTGCATTAATATCAGGAGATGGAGGGAGGTTAATGAAAGCAAAGCTCTGTAAACTTAAATACAGACATTTCTTTATATGTAAAGGATTATTTTTCAGATAAACAAACACCCCTTAAATCTATAAAGAATAGTGCTTGTTTAATTTTTTTAACAATGCAGAAAAAATGATAATAAATTTCACAATAACAAGACATGATCCAGACTGTATTTTTCCATGTATGTAGAAATGAACTTTTGCAAGGTTATATAGACATTCTTTGTTGGCATTTTATACCTTGTATCACCTGTTTGTCAAATATTTTCACCTGGGGCAAGGACCCCATGTTCCAGGGTGCCACCCTGGGGGTCAGGTAATGTGTTTATGAACTGCACCCTGAGTTGCAAGGTTAAAAAAGATTTGCAGTTTTAATTAGTACTAGTCACAAAGTAGAAAAAAGGGGAAAAAAGTTCACTGTGATCAAAAAGTGAAGATCTTGTAGGAAAACCCAAAATAAAAGAAATTTTAAAGTTCTGTGAGTTGCCATGAGAACAGTGATTTTATGAATATTCTATTTGGCTGGGAAGTGAATTAACAGTGACAGTATGACTCACCCATCCCACATTTTGCCTTTCGAAAATTATCAGTTTTTTTTTTTTTTCTGTCGTGAGTGTGTAAAATATTTTTATCATATCAGTTACGTGAACAGTCAAAAGAAATTAAATATACCTGCATCAGATAGACAGGAAAAATAGCCACCTGGGAAAACTTGTAGAGGTAGAGTAAGTCGAGGCTTTACTTCAAACCCAGGGTGGTGGAATAGGACAAAAGCTGTAATTTTCATGCCTCATTTGTTTTTATTTGCTCACCATTCAAATCCATTTCCTCCAAAAAATAACAATCTTGTTTTCCCTTTTCAAAGCCTGCAATTCAGTGTCCTTTTTGAAACGAATAACCATTGTTTCTTTATATTTTCATGAACCATTTGCAGTTGCTTATTTTATTGTACTAGTAAAATTGTTTTGCACTGAAAGTCCACCAAGACAGGTTCTCTCAATGTTAAAGCAACTTAACTTTTATTACTATATAAGCATTAAATAATGTATTGCTGATAAGTGAGTTGGAAGGTTATATGAGATATGCAACCTTGGCAGCCTAGAGAGCTTTACCCGTGCTAAGAAAACTAAAATGTGATCTCTGAAATGAAGGGATTAACTGAAATATTTCACTCACAAATACTCAATTTTCTCTCCATGGCTGAGAGTTCATGGCTTAAATAAATCTCAAGTCTCACGTTCTACCATTTAAATGGCCAAATATTTACTATAAAAACATTCTCTCAGATGTTCTTAAGAATGTTCTCTTCGTCCATTAAATATTTATAATAGTTCAGAAAAGGTCGAAACTGGCCACTAATATTAATGCTATGGACTGTGAAGCATTTGCGACTGACCAAACAGACGGAGGAAGGATTTAGCACATAATACACCTTAATTGATGATATATCAGGTACCAAAAATAGAAGATCACTTGTGATATTTCATTACCGTAGAGATTTACTCGGGTTGGCTAAGGTATATAATGTTACTTTTAAGTAGACACAAATACTGTTGTATTTCATTTGGAGTTTTAAGTGTTTTTTATGTTTAACTGTGTTTGTGACTGAGACATTTATTTAAGTTCTTACTTTTTTTAGGAATGTGTTTTAATTTTTATTAGCAAGTATTTGAATAGAAAATTTAGTTTTTATGTGTGTAAATTTTGATTTAAGATACATTTGTATTAGACAGAAGGTACAGTACTCTGTTGTAATTGCCACAGACAATAGCGTGTTGTTTACCTTGGTAACAGGACAAATGACCTATTAATATAGATTTGAAAATTGACGACCGCCAAGTCTACTTCTAAAAACCTTCACTGTTTTATCTTGGAGAAGTTGATAAATTAACAGACTTCCAAATGTTTATATGTATCTAGGTCAACCAGAGAATGTAAATGTAAAATTTTCATTAAATGCTGATGACATTTTTTGTTGATGTTATTAAAAAAAAAAGAAAGAGAAAATTAATCAGCTATTTTTTTAGTCAGTTTGATGCAGATGTTGTGAAAATTAGGAATTGGACATTTGACTGACTCCATTCAGTAGTTGAATCACCTTTAATTACGTTCCATACCTGTTGTAGCCAACCAGGCAGTATATATACACAGTACAGCTCTACTTCTGTTAGGATAACGAAAGCATTAAAATGGCTGACAGGGGTATTAAGCTCCATAGAAAAAAGAAATATTGATCAGCATTTAATTTGCTTTCGGTAAATATAATAAAATCTGTAGAATTTTGAGAGTGTTAATGAAAAGAGTGGTGAAGAAGGGATTAAGAGATGAGGTTGAGAGGACTTAAAAGGGGGTATTGTTTACTTGAAAATTTTGTTTAAAAAATTATTTGATTGCAATTTTAAGTATGTCTAGGTTATTAATGACTTAAAATAGCATCAAATGGAATGACCAAGAGCAATTATCTAAATGAAATATTAGTATTGACCATTATTTCATTTGCTAAATTGAGTCCTTTTAGCACTGTTGTTTCTTTAAGGTTCTTCCATTTAAATAGTTCAAATACTCACTGGCTGTAAAAGTTGTGAAACAGTTTCAATGTGTTTTGAAAAATAATGCACAGCAGACATACATCATCCTGACGTGAAACATGTGTATTCTGCTTTCATATATCTAATCCAAACTTAATTGCTCAGTCTTCTTCAAATTTGATCAAGACTATCAATATTTACTTAGTTCCCCTTCACTCTTTCAGGGAGGTAAAATAACTGTTCACATAGCCACAAGTCAGTAGTCAGCAGACCAAGAATAGCAGGCAGTGGAGTCGGAGTTCATGAGATGGCCGTCAACACTTGACGAGGATTTTGTAGAGAGGTTTTTGCACAAAAGGAGCAAAAATGAGTAAGTGGTATTATTCTCACTTGGCAACCATTTGCTTTTTGTTTGTGTACATGTACTTTTCAGTTCCTATTTTTAAATTGAGGAATTTTGTTTTCTTGTAGCATCAAGATTAACTCAAACATCAGGGAATGCAATTAAAAAAAAATTACAAGTCCTGCTTAGAATATTAAATCAAATCCATATTTCTTGTACATGAACTTATTGAAAGTTTTTCAAAACTAGACCGTACGAAAAAAATGACAAAATGAACCAGAAAACCATTAGATGAAGTAGGATATTGATATTTTCTGTATTTTTCACCTTATCTGCTGCAGTTATCGGTTGTTTTTCAAGACAATAGATAACATGAAAATATAGGGATTAATAGCTTGTAAATCAACTCCAACATGAATTACTTCTTTTTCCTCATAGCCTCGTACCCAGGGGAACTAGGGGTGATGTACCAAAAATTTGTCACCCCTGGGCCGGACAACTTCCACCACATTCGTAAACTGGACATCCGGCTGCGGTCAAACATTCCAGCCAGCCCAGCTTACAGCTACACCAGTCGGAGCATAACAGATCCACAGCCCTCAAAATCGCACCGCAGGCGGAGCAAGACAGCCCCACACAAATTGTCAGCAACTACCAGGAACAGCGAGACAGAATATATTCAAGATATTGTTGTCCCGGTAGGGTTTTCATTCTTGTGATTTTGATTTTTAACTAATGTGGAATTAATCAGGCCTTTTATTTGAAATTAGTAGAACTTCTTGAGAAATACACTGTGAGATATATTTGTTCATATTTTTATGTTTCAAAGTACGAAAAAAAATATTTCATAATTTTTTACATTTGTAGTTCTCGTAGATATTATTTATTTATTTATTCATTTATTTTTATTCATTCATTCATTATTTATTTATTTATTTATTTATTTATTTATTTATTTATTTATTGTAGTTGAACATTGATCATCATGAAGCAAAGAACCTAGAGAGATCAGTGTCTTCTAACTCCTTCGGGTAAGTTGTGAAGTTTGCACATCAAAACCTACGAAGCCTAACTTGAAATTATTAACAATTTTGAATGCAACATTAGATATTAGCTTATTGCTCTAATATACTAGTATATATTTTACCTTCAAGAACTTGCTACTTTAAAAAGGCGTGCTTGGCGTTTTGAGAAATGAAGGCTTGTGTTTAAAACCACATAAAACCAGTGACTTTGTAGAATTTGATAAACCATGAAAGTGGTAAGTACAGAGAATTTATTATTTAATATAGATATTTAAAGCAATGTTTAATTTCAGTTCCCTAGCTACTATAAGCTGAGTCTTCTTAATAGCAGGCAAGAACATTGGCAAATGCAAGCATGTTATTTGGCTTTCTTTACTGCATGGCATAAAAGAATAGTTAATGGCACATAAATATCCATTACTTGAAAAAAATTCACTCTGATTTTTATATAATGATATTGCTATTTGATTGAGATATGGAATGGTGTGAAGAATTAGTACAAAACCTTCTGTAACAGCTTGTTGATTATTTTGATAATGAAAAGCATGATAGCTTTGCCCTGTCATTACGTGCATATTTAAGGCCTTGATTGAATTTTTCTCTGCATGAAGTAATGCAGTCAGCTTCTCTTGCTATCTGAGCACAGACTGGTTTATGTTGGCATCTGGCATTGGGTTTGACATACTTCTTTTAGTTAATGCACATTTTAGCATGTACAAAGACATTGTATTTCACCTTTTTTTACCCAGCATGTGGTAAATTTGATTAGCTTCACTCTTCAAATAATCTAGGAAGTTATTTAACTGAAAGATTGATTGACATTGAAATTACTTTTTTGTCTGAAATCTAAATTCACTCAGTGTTTACACTAGCGTTTTATTATATGATGCCAAATCCCTGTTAAGTGTTATATCGATTGCATAATCAGCCCTGTAATTTGTCATTGACTCTGTTCAATCTTTTTATAAAATTCAGGCAGCAGCCTTTAGAAAAGTGAAATGTGTGAAGTTTTATTGCATTGAACTAAGACACGTTGTTTGTACATCGTGTTCGAATTTGCATCTATAGGCAAGAATTGGCCCATTTATTATATTATTAATCTTTTGAGTGATATATTTTCTTCCTATGTGTGTTTTTCCCACTGTAAATGAAATAATTTTATTTTTTGATTATGAACAAAAATTTGTAGTGTAGATTGATGATGAAACTATATATGGCCCACATCCAAAATCATGTATTATACAGTCTATTAATGCTATGTCCAGCAGGTCATTTTAGTCTGGTCTTTCTTATAAATCATGCTGTGGCATGTAGAGCAGTCTAGGTGGACTTCAATACAGTATACCAAATTAGAAGTGGACAATCAATTAAATTCCTTCAATTTCTTCACAACATGTTTGTAACATTAAAAGGAGCATTTTTCTCCCATTTACAATGAAACAAAAAGTCAGACAGTTTGAAGTGCAATTAAGTTTATTACTTCTGGGGAATTTCTAAGCAGCATTGTTACAGCGTTCAATGCAACATTGTTCCTTGGTTACAATAGAAATAAAAAGTCAACCAGTTTGAACTACAATGTTTCCAAACACAACACAATACCGCATTGTTGTGTGCTGCAATAAATTGGCTCAGGTTGGCGTCATACTTCATTGAGGTGTGTAACCCTTACTTGACCTTGACCCTTGACCTCATGACCTTGACCCCCATGTCTGTTAGATTCAGCTCAGTGGGGGAGGCAATCCATCACAAGCTGATGTCGGGATGTCATTTGGCCCATTGTGCTTGTGATGTGGAGTGTCAAATTGATTGCCTGTGAAGTTGCAACTGGGGCCAAATTCAATACAAATTTTAGTGCCGTTTTTGGACTCACAGGTGCTATGCGTAACTGTGACACTACTTATTTATGACTTATGTGTGTTCACATGGTTTAGAGGTTGTTTCTTTTTATTGGCTGCATCTGGGGCAGCTGTTGCCTTGGTTTTTTGTAAAATGATGTTCAAGTGCCAACTTAATATGGCATTAATTAGATTAAGTATGTGGCAACAGAGTACAAAGATTGCTCCAGTCTTAACTTCTGAAGTTATTTAGAGTTAAATGTAATTGTTTTGAGATATGTGTGACATAGTAACGGAAGTGTTAACTGTAAACTGATATACTTTGTACCATTATAAAAGCCTACATTTTGTCATTTGGTTGATTTCAGTTCTAGAAGTCAAGTGAAAAGGGTGCCTCTGCATCACACATCTCAAGAAACGCTCCAGAACGGCCAGACAAGACTTCACTCCCCAAGAGAGACAAAATCTCTCCCCATTTTTGGTGAGAGGTATATGGTAAGAAA
The DNA here is from genome assembly GCF_051362555.1 of Lingula anatina. Taxonomy (NCBI): domain Eukaryota; kingdom Metazoa; phylum Brachiopoda; class Lingulata; order Lingulida; family Lingulidae; genus Lingula; species Lingula anatina. The sequence continues at coordinate 16,908,743 of NC_141770.1, forward strand.
ATTAAATTCATCTGCAGATTTATATCTTGAACTCTAACGAAATTCTAGCTAAAGAATTCCTTTTTACAGTGTGAAGTGCTCTTTGGAAAGAGTTTTAATTATGCTTTTGAGCGGTTTTATTCACAAATGATCATATAATATGTTTAAGAAGTGAAAATGCATTGAAAATTGTATGTTAATTGTCATGCAGGATAATACACTACATTTTGATGGGTCATGAAGTTAGCCTTGGTTATTAATGTCTTCCTGTGAGCCCCTTTTATTGCATTGTTTTGTTAAAAAGGTCAAAATCTTTTCATTACATTTCTGTCCCACTTTTTTAGCGTCCTGGTCCAGGATCGACTACTTCAGAGGACTCCCTGACACTTTATGGGGCATCCCCACATCAAAGAAAAAGTTGGAATTCTAGTCCACAGGCCAAACGTTTAGAGGCAGAACAAAGATTTGTAGCAAAGTCCAGAATGCTGAAGAGAACTTCTGAAGTAGGTTTAGTTTTTTCATTTTTAAAAAAGACTTTCTTTTTTTTTTTTTTTGGCTTTTTATGAATCCTTTTGCACTGAATTAGCATACAAAATCAAGATTTACATGTAAACTGTATGTCTGTCTTTTGTATCTTTTTTTTTTTTGCCAAACATGATATTTTTCAATCAAAGGGAGCATTAAGAGAATTTCACTTTTTTTTTTTTAATGTTTTTTGCCCATCTTAGTCCACTTTTTTTTCTTCAAATACCTGTGTAGAGTGAAGCTTCTTCAAATTAAGTTTCATCTGCTTATATAATAAACAGACTTCAATTTTTACCTAGTAAAAACATGAATATATTTGTATCAAATATTTCAGGCCCAGGTTCACTCCCATCGTGTGGACCGCATGTATTACATGCAGGGACGTGCTTTGCACACTAAACACAAGTACGATGTAGATGAGGCAGAGCTACAACGATTGCGCGAGCTGGCACGCGTACGATCAATGCATTATAATAGAGCTCTGAGGTAAGGTTATGACACTTGTGTGCGATATTGGATTTTGTATATTATTAATTTAAGGCTTCATTTAGGCCTGTTGACTTGTATTCAGTACAGGGCTCTGTAAACAGAAGAAAAAAATATTTACTAATCTCTTTGTTATTCTTGGCTCTTTATCAAAAAAAAATGATCAATTGAATAAATAAAATGTTTATCACATTCAGTGCTTGATGCGTGATGCGAGATCATGGTTTATTAAGTCCTGATAATGACAAATAACATCAATGTCTTCTCATCAGAAAAAGCTAGCAACATTGACTTTTTCTTGTTCCTTCTCTAAAAATACTTGTGACATTTAGTCAGTGGTGACCTATTCAGTGTTATTTTAATTGGAAGTAGTGTTAAGTTATGCATGAGTGGTTAACTGGTATGACCTAGGAATATTGATAAAGTAGGAGACTTTATATGTATGGAGGTGTTCGGAAAGTGTGTCATGGCAGTAGTGATATACTAAATCTCGTGTGAGTGTGTGTGCGTGTGTGCATGCACATGTATGTGTTAAATTATGCATGAGTGGCTACTGATGTGGCCTAAAAATATAGATGAAGTAGGAGACTTATGAAGGTGTTGGGAAAGTGTATATAGTAAGTCCACATGCATGCGTGTGTGTATGCTCATGCATGTACATACAGGTATGCACATATTTGCATGCATGTCGCACTTGTGTTGTGAGTGTGTTTGTGTTGTGTGTTGGAAGGTTCTTTTAGTATGTGTGTATGTGTGTTTGTATGTGTACAAAATTTGTGTTTTCACCCATTCATTCATTCTTTATTCTGCTATAAACACAAAAGATGAAAACAAATTTTCTGATTTCCAGAGGCGACCACTACACACCTCACACAGGGGAGCAGACTACAGAGGTAAGTAATTAGCCTCCTGGCAGGTGCTGACATCTATAGTTGGCTCACAACACAGTAATATGTCATTCATAGATAGGCAATCAGTTATAACCATTTGCAAATCAAAGACAAAGATAAGGCAGATTTTATATGCTTGCATGAGAAATGTTAGAAACAAACAAAGATGGGTATTATTTCTAAATTATTTTGATAAGAAACTTATAACTTTAAGTTAATAATTGTCTTTAATTAAGCAATTAGAAATTACTTGTGGCTCTGTACTGTAGGCTAACATTGTAATGAAATCTTAGTAATCTGTAATATAGCAGGCAAAAATGTTATGTGTACTAATCTTTTTACTAACTGTAATTTTTGTTGTTTACTGTACAATGTTGACAAATAACAATGTAGTTATTTATATTTATTTTTAAACTTGGAACCTACAGGTTTATGGGTAAGAGCCCCCTTAGACCTATACTGTATTTTGCATGGGACCTGGTATAAGGCAGCATTCAAAATCAGGCCCTGTAGTCAGCAATTTCAAAAGGGGGGTTCTTTTTCTGAAAAAGTGGACCTTTTACTACAAAAACTTCATGTACCTAGATCAAATTTTACCCAGAGTGGACCTTTTCCCAGCAAAAAGGGTGGTTCTTTCGAACCCCCCGAACCCCCCTGGCTACGGGCCTGAAAATGGTTTTATTATTTAAGTTTTAGGACTAACTTGTATTACAAAAGAACTTAAGCTCAAAATTGGCCAGTTTTTATACCAAAATTTTGGTCTACTCTGTCAGAAATAAATCAGTATGAGCCCTGTGAAATAATATATAAAATAGATAACATGTGCTGATTTTATAATTTGGAAAAGCCATGGGTAAAATTTCAAACCAATACTTATTTAATTCATGTGTGCTACAATGGATTTATCAATCTTGGTCTAAAAATTTAGACAGCTTTTTTTTGTGACACTCACATCCTTAAATTTTTTGTCAGAACATTCTTGAATGCAGCCTTCATGTATATTAGTATTTCATTTCTTGAAAGCACTTTATTTTTGTCTAGTAATGTTTTACTGAAGCACATATGGGATATCGTTTGCTTTAAACCTTACAATGTAGTATTAGGGAAGTGATTTAGAAATGGAATTGGAAATGGAATTTAGAAATGGAACTCTGAATATTTTCCAAAGGAAGCACTGCATGAGGATAATTACACCCTTTGTTAGAATATTCAATCCACGAGCATGTTTGTGTAATGCAAAATTATAATTATCCACAAAATTATAATTAGACACTTCCAAATGTAAGTGACTTCAAATTGAGTGTAAGTTGTTTAAGTTAATGAGAATTCATTTGAAGTCAAAAATGCTTTCAAAGGTAGATGATTATTGACATTAATTTTAATAAGTAGGGATAGAAACCCCCACACATTAGTAAAGAAATGAAACATTTTTCAAATTTTAACATGTTTTTCTTATATTTTGTTTCAGGCGGTACAACAGTCCTCATCAGCTAGTGATTTACCGAAGATGACGGTGACAGGCAAACATATGGTAGCTGTCGACCAAACCTTTATAACACAGGACTCTGGTCAGTTAATAACAAAATTTTGTTCTGAGAATTTCTTTTCAGCTATTTTATACAAGACAAACTGCTATGCAGAGAGCATTTTTTTAAATCTGAAAATAGTTCTGATTTAATTTTAGTCAAAGATCAGGCAAAAGTTTGTTTTGAATTGTGAAAGATTTTGTCTTAGAGTTGCAGCCAGCACAAAGATAATTTCTGATCACACAGAACATGGAGGCAGACAGTCACTTTAATTTAGACTAAAAATGGTGCTTTGAAGTATGATAAATCAGTAAATAACCCGAAAAGATGCATAATATTTTTAAATGATCTTTATTTTTAAGTCTCCTTCTGAAATAGGATTGACTTACATATTATAGGTAATGAGAGCAATTAAAATATGGCCTAGCTATTAATCAGTTGGTGTTATTAGTTCATCAGGCCTGTACTTAATTTTTAACATTTAATTGGCAATATTCTATGTCCACAGGTCATGAGCTTCAAGATGGCAGCAGTCCGCCAAACAGACCAAATTCACCTTTAACTTCACGAAGTGGAGGCATGGAGGATGCAGCAGAAGAAGGGACGGTACACGAAAGTGGACAAGAGGGTTTGGGAGGGGAAAATGGTGACCAAGCTTTATGTAATGAACAAGGTGAAAAAAGTGACAAAAGCGAGTTTAATGAGACAACAAACGAAAGTGCTCATGACGTTGATCAGTCTGAAGTCACTCAAGAGGAAACATTAAAAATTGAAAATGATTTGACAGAAAAAGTTGATGTTGAAGGAGAGAATGCTGCAGTCAAGGAGGAAAACTTGCAGGATGTTGTTCAAGAAGTAGAGCAAAAGGAGGAGTCGCAAAATGCTGGAGAAAAAGAGAATGAGGAAGAACAGGATTCCTTGGGTTTAGAGAATGGAGAACTACAGCAAAATGAAACAGATAATTTGATATCTGAGGAACTAAGTGTTAAAAACACAGACAGTGAACCAGGGAATAAGAATTCTGGAGAAGTTGTTGAAGCAAATGAGCCACAAAGTGGAAAGTAAGTGAAAACATTCAATCAGCTGCATTTTTTTTTTTTTTTTTTTTTTTTTTTTTTTTTTTTTTTTGCATGAAAGGTCCATCACGATATGTTAAACCACATAAATGTATTGGGGAAGGGGGTTATAACAAAGTTTTTCTTATTAATTGAAGTTTTTTCTTTTCTTTTTTTCTTTTCTTTTCTTTTCTCTCTTTTTAACCTATAATTTGTTGTATAAATAACAAAATATAACAAAACTGTTAAAAAGAGAAAATTTTTATAATTTGTTTTTTAAACTAAAAACTTTTCAGTGAAGAAAGCCCCAATAGTGAGAAGAGTAACAAAGAAGAACCAGGAACAGAAAGTGAAGCCCGCTCCCAAGTTGAGGAACCCGAGGACGACAACTTGAATGCTCAGAGCCAGGAAACAGAACCCGATGTAGCTGTGTCGGAGTCAGTCAGAGAAAAAGAGGAACTGGTTTCATCTGCTGACTGAACTTAACAAAAAGAAATGTTATATCTAGTGAAAGGAAAGCAAATATTGTGATGGTATTGCAGGAGTACATACATTTAAACGGAGAGAGTAGGTGGTTTAGGTTCAATATTCAGTACATATAGTATAAGTTAAGGTGGTGACGAAGGTATGATTTTGGTTGTTGATATATTTGGCTTGTATATTTAAGATGAGTTTGTAATGTATGAAATATAATTAAATTGTAATTGTACATTGAAAAACATAAAGGGTTTCATACATTGATTCCATTAGCTGTGTGGTTCTGGTGGACGTAAATGATGCTCGTTTATCAAGTATGGAAAAAATACAAAATTATTGTTTAGCTTAATTGTTATATTTTAAATAATCATTGGATGCTTTGTACATTTTGGACACATGCTTTTTAGTTTTAAAACCTAGTAAGGAATGGTGAAATTTGTTTTGGGGGTATGCAACATTACAATGGGCTCAAATGAAACTTATGGTATACGTTAGGTCATGTGATGCACATGCAATTTTATCCCATTTAAGAATGCATTTTCTAGTCATAGTAAATATTTCATTTCATTTTTTATAACATCAACATTTTCAACACAAGATATGTTTTAGTCTGTGTCTGGAGCACAATCAAATGTCGTTTGGAAGTCACTCTTACACAGTCACCACAACTTTTTTTTTCTTTTCAATTTGCACTTCTAGTCTGTATTTGTACATAGTTCCCGCTCATTTTATGAAGGACATTTGCAACTTAACAGGCACAAATTCTCAAACCCTACACAACTGATAAAACAAAGCATTGTTTCTGTATTCTATTGTAGCAAATTGTTTCATCAAAGAATTTATTGATGCATGCATTTTCTGTGGATGTATAAAGATATTTTAGGGCAAGTTTTAAATAATATTATACATAATTTGTGCATTTTACAGAGTTATTAACAAGAGCTTTTTACTGCTTGTGGATAGTGGCCTCCTGGAGTATAGATGAGAAAAATGTGGCTTAGAATTTCGTCCTGTTGGATAGTGACACAAAGATTAATTATCGTTTCCATTGTTAAATATAGCTACAACTTCCAACTGCTTTCTAACTGTGATATACTACAACTGGATTAAAGATAATGTAATAACATATACAAAGTTTTAATAGTCGATTGTGATTTTCAGAGATGAGCTTTTTTCCGCAGGAACGCGAAATTTCGCGTTTTTTATTTCAATTCTGATGGTTCCTAAGATTCGTCAAGATCTGTAATAAAATCTTGGGTGGATAATTTTTTTTTTTTTTTTTTGAAAACTATTCTCATGTCTGGTTTTAACAATCTAAAAGTAGTGTTTTATTACCGTTTATAGCAAGTAAGGAGGATGAATATTTCCCTCTGATCCCTGCATGCTATTTCATAAATATTTCTCTGGATGAAAATTTTACAAAGTGGGGTCCATATTTTCATTTCATGTAAGGACTACAAGGTGTTGTGAGAAATGGTGACATTCAAAATTTAACATTCTTAAAACGAATCCAAATGGGTATTTTCCCCCGCCATCTATAATGCGACAGGCGATCTTGAGGATTTCTGACCAAATCGGAACTATTTAAATATATTTTGCATCAGTTAGTGACTACATTCATAACGCATCATTTGGTAAGCAATTCATTCCAGCACTTAACCAACGAATAGCGTAATAACTGTGACACCCCGACTAAGGAACGCAGTAATTCCAGTATAGACATCGCTTTAATTTGTACCTTGCGGGATATATACGATTTCCGTATCATTTTTTTCTTTGACAATATCTCTACCTTTATTTAAGAGTGTTGGCTGCCTAAACTTAATCCAAGAATTCGGGCCGTCCAAGTAGTAATATTTTAGTTTTATTCGATACAAGTTTATTCAAGACGGGAACCGCTATTGCACCTCCTACTTCTATCCAAGAAAAGAGGTCTTTCTTTTTTAGATTTATGATTTATTGATCGTATTTTTGTGGAGTTCTAATAACCACTGTTGTGTAAGTGGCCTTTTTGCTGGCATGGGCCCATATTTCCAGAATAAATGCTGTTATGTCTTCATTTTGTTTCGTGGTTGCTCCTGCCAGTCTCGGGGATACGGAAGGTTGCACCGATATTATGAATTTTGACAGATAATGTTTTAGTGTTACGGCTATCCTACTGCCCCAAACAGGTAAGAAATATGAATCTTTCACGGTCCGTTCGGTATTGTCTGCAGTCCCCGCTTTCTCTGTCACCATGAAGTTTATTTTTTATCATTACATCATTACATTATGGTAGACTAGTGTAGTGTATTAAGGCCGTTTTACATGGTTTTGGGATTCAAACAATTACAGTAGCATATACACTGTATTTATTTATTTATTTATTTATAATGGATTCATATAATTAACAAATCTACAAGTCAACTGACCGAGAGCAGAGATGATGCCCGTACAGATTGTAGATAACATGCACTGTTGGTGTTATTCTCGTAAATGACTTTATTTGTATATATAACAGATCGAATTGCATTATTATCACCATTTCTGTGGTGCTGAAGATTGATACACATAAACACACACAAACACACACACACACTAAAACAATCTGTTAAGCTACCGATTGCAACAGAGAAGATAATTTCTGTTCCCCTCCAGATGGCGCTATAGAACGGTTTCGTTTGTCAAACCTGGCAAAAACTGCTCACATTGCAGCATGTAGTAAACCATATAAGGATATCCAGTGACCTACATAATGCCATTTTACTTTGGGGTGTGTATGAGGCTTAATTTAATTAACTTAGTCTAGAATATTTTCGAAATATGTGAGAAACAAAAGCTTCCTGTGCAATGTTATATTAGTACATTGTTAATCAAATTTTATCTGTCAAATTATGGCAATTGATAAATTGAAAGGGCGGTCACCTAGCTCTTCCTACCTACTACCCCGATGGGTCATTTGAAACCTGAACCCTTGGAAGAGATGTCACATCTTCTTCCGTTCTGAGTGACCAAGGTGTGGATGCGAGGCGGCCAAGATACTAAGTATATGGATATTTTAGTTTTAACCGATTCAACGAAACGTTCTTAGACAATGGATTTGGGTATATGTCAAAAAATTATCTTTGATGCATTTAAAAATGGGTTTGATGATGTTGAACATTGGGTTTTGCCATCCATCAATTTTTCCCCACGTGATATTTTGTGTCCTTCATCCCTTCTTTATTTCGTCACGTACTTCATGACAGTGCAAATTGCAGTTGTGCCTCATGTTCTGTGTAGTTACTACACAGAATTTTAAACTACATCGGTAAAATTAGTATTGGCAGTAAAGTTTTACATGCAAAATAGTCAAGATGGGGAAAATTCTATGGAGTGGCTCTTTTAAAATTTTAGCTGTTGAAATTAAGTAAGTGGTTTTTAATAAGATTGTGTGTTATACCAATAGTACAACAAAATAGTCACAATTGAACATTAAAGAACAGGATAAAGGTTTAGTTTTATACTTCCATTTCGAATTTCGGCATGATTTCACAAATAATGCCATAATATGTAATATTTCGATTCACCGAAGTATGTGACCTAGTTAATAGCTGCACTGCTTTCTGTGTGACTGATTATGAAAGCAGCCATTTTCAAGGCATAGGGGGCGAATTGTTAGCGCCAACTTGGAAGTAATGTTAAAACGTAAATTTGGTATTTCTCATTTATGGCTAATGTCAATATCACGTTGCCTGATCAAAACGCTTTGTCCAAAGCAATTTACGATGTTTTTTTACCTCCAAAATTTATCAAAACGCAGCATATTTAACACTACACAGTCATTAGTAACAGAACTTGTTTTATTTTGATAAAGAATAAAACCGCCCCTTATGTCTTTTAACATGTTTTACTATAATTATAAGTCTGAGTTTGCCTCCATGACGTTTGTAAAACTGTTTGCGGCATTATCCAGCAAGGCAGCAAGTTGTGACTTGACGTTTATTTCAATGTTAACATAATGTTCAAAATTACGGAAAACTTCTTTTTCTAGTCCTGGAAAGCTGAAGCTCAATTTGACCTTTTCAAAGACGAAAAAACCTACCTTTCTGTTCTTGTAATTTTGCACATTTGGTGATTTATGTTACTTTTTCACGTCTTTTAATATGCTTTGAAGAGAAATAAATCATACTGAAGCAGTCTTAAGTTATTGATATTACAAATAATGCATAATCAATTCAATCCGTTTTTAAAATTGTTGAATGCTTAGTTGACAAAATTCTATCAAAAGATTAAAATTTTTCAGTTTTTTATTTTCTAAATAGCGAGCATTTTGCTCGTCACTCGAAACTTACCATTTACAATATTTTCACTCGCTCCTGGAATTAAATTCTTAATTTTGAAGGCATGCAATGCGGTTTACCAAAGCTAAAAAATCTGGACATTTCAGCAATTTTCTCTTTAGGTTTATTTTATCCAAAAACCGTTTCAAAAACTAAGATCTGAAAAACCCATCGGGGTTCATTTCTATTATTCTATCGCCAAGTGTGAAATTCACAAGTCTTTATCTCCATAGCAAGGAGGACTTAAAAACTAGTTGCTTTAAACTCGTATCTATATCATCTTTTAAAGCTTGGAAACTTGCTGTCTTGTTGAGTGAAAAAGGTCAATTTACGGACCACAATCTATCATTTATTTTGAGTAATGGAGTATGTAAAGTCCACACATTGAAGACTCAATTTGAGAAAATTACATGTAGTTGAAAACCGATTTGGCTAATCCAAGTCTACCGGTTATTCTGTGCATAAAAAGAACATGGATATATTAAACGATTTTTGTTATTTATCTAAATTTGCTCATCTGGATTGTAATCTTAATATTACCGATTTTTCTTAAGTTAAGGTGAGTAGTATGTGCAATATATATTTTTTTGTAATTAATTTTTAATTATGACTTGCATTTATTGCATTAATTTGTGGAACAGATCTCAGTTTTGCATTAAGATGGAGGGGACAGTCATGTGATCCAAAGTTTCCTTTTTTCAAAACTCTGCTTTTTAACAATTTTATCTCAGAAGCACCTTCAGTAAATAGAGCTGCAGAAATTATGCTCACGTTTTTGTATGAGATCATTATTTATGTTCAGAAAGTTACAAAATATCTGTTACAAAATTTCGACTTTGAATATGAATGCAAGGAGTTGTAAGTAATACCGTGATTTGTCCCTCCATTTTGCCTAGGTTTGATAATTACACATGTTGCAATTAAATGGCAAAATGTTTTTTTTTTTTCAATAATCAATGTCTCTAGGGGATTATTTTTTTTAATATTCCCCGTTGAAGTGTATCTGTATGTAGAATATTTGAACGTATTGGTTGCTGTTAAATGTTGACAAACTGCTTGTGATAATTTCTCGCAAAACACAGTAAAAATGTCTTTTTTTCTTCCAAGTAATAACTGCCGGAATTTTATGTCGTATTAAATGTGGAATAAATTCTCAACACCTTATGGTTAAAATGAAACAAAAACAATGGCAGAAACTTATTTGGAAAGGGTGTCACATTTTGAAATTCTTGGCAATTTGGAGTTTTTTCGTGACTTTTAAAATCATAATTAATTATATAAGAGCTGTAATATTTTTTTCCTGCGGTGGTGTGGGGTGAGACAGCTACTAGATCTGCCGTTGTTTTTGTTTAAAATGAAATTGATAATTCTGATTGTCATTTTTATCTGAGATCACACATTAGCAAAGTAGATAGTTTATTTATCAAATCAAACCTGAGCGAGTCTTAATGCAGATATCAATATTTTTTATATATCTGGATATTCAAAACTTAAAATAACTTAGAGTATTTAAAAAATCTTTAACAAATATGAGAATCCATCAATGGTACTTTATTTTGCTCCAAATAAAATATTTTACAATTATATGCAAAATGACTTAGCGTTATCATTGGCTCGGTGGAACTCGAGTGGAGGTTCGATTCGGGTACATGAAACGTAATAAATTCCGTTTCAGAAGGGCGTTCAAAAATTCCCTTTAGTTACTATAAAAGAAAAGTCTACCGGGGGTGGGTGGGTGGGAACACTTGGAGGAGTGGATAGCACGCGTGACTCGGACCCAGCAAGACTAGGGTTCGAAACCTGGCGCTTCTAGGTCCCAGCAAATTACCTTTTGCAAAAAAAAAATCCAAATGAGTAATTTAAACCGCGACAAGAGGACCCTAAGATCTTAGAAAAGCAAGTCGAAGAAGTGGCTCAGTAGGTAAGACGGCAGAATAGTAAGCAGAAGGTGGAGGGTTCGAGATGAGCTAGGAAAAATAAAACAAATTTTGCAAGTTTTGAACAAAGTAAAATATTTGCCAATTTATTATTGTCAAAATGGATTATTTACAGCATTAATTTTCTTACAAAAATGATGAAAATATCACATTTTGTACTCTAAATTAATATTATCTTAAATCAAATCATACAAACAGAAGACAAAAAAACAAGACGAAGATTTTATGCATTTTGAAATTTTACTAAAAGACAATCCTTTGATTTACGAAAAAAGTTCAGGCTCGTAACATTCGAAAGACTTTGGCAAGAACTGATGATAGACAAATGGATTTTTGAACAAATATTACTTGGCAAATTTTTGTCGAAGTTGACCAAAGTGCCTTGTCTTCATCGAATTCCGTCCAAATGCAGAGGTTGTAACAATTTTAAAAATGCATATAATCTGGTGTACGCGTCATTCGCTCGTGCACTAATGTACGCGTGCATGTAAGCACACCTCGTCTTATGTCGTCTTGTTGATGTTTGCACACCAAATCGAACTTCCAAAACTTCTTCATGTTTGTAAGATTCCTGGATGTTTTGCCAATGGATATTTTTCATTTTTGTTTTCTTTGCACTAAATCCGAAAATAAATATCATACAGTGCGTAATTGTGGATGAAAATTTACATTTCCATAGCACGGGAATCAGGAGCGACATAAAGACATGGGAGGCTTACAAGATTATCCAAGTCTTTGCCAAATTCAGAATAATATACAAACAAAACTGAAAAGGTTACGCACAAATTGGTGTACTTGAAGTTACTTTTCACATTCAAAAAAAGTAAAATTAACTCTGGTTCTCGGTGTTAAGTGATGACACTAAGCACAAATAACACACCATGGGCTTGCAGGACTGATATCTAACCAAGCCTGTCGTTCTCAAACACCGCTTGCTCCCGAAAAAATTTTAATCTAAGAATCTAGAACAACTTTAATTAGTACGCTCCTCTGCACATTTAAGGCATGTTTTTCACTTTAAAAATTCAAACCAAACTAAGTATTTAGGTTTACATAAACTTTGGTAGAATATCGAATTTGCCATTTAGAGGGAAAAATACTTTGAAATAACATTTTTAGATGACAATTCCACAAAATTCTTAAATAACTGACCAAACTGTAAGAAAGGACTCAAGTGTAACAGACAATAATAAATCCTATAATCTAATTTTAAAAATTCATAGATTTTGTATAAGAATCATTAATTGTTCACTATCTTTATGAGCAAAACTGTCTAAAGTTGGCGGTCTAAAATTAATTGAATCCTTTCAGAATATTCATTACCTCCCGAAAATTGGGCTTTGTGACAACTCAAGTGATTTTGAAAACATGGAATGCAAAAGGCTTTGATTAATATCATTTCTACAGAAACATTTTAATGGACAAACGAAATCAAAAAGAAATCCATTTCCGTTTTTTTTTTCGACACTTCTGTTTTGTAATAGAAGTTCTAAACGGCATATAAATGATCTCAATCCTGGGAAATTTTGTAGCTAACTATAGGAACAGTTTTCTTATCATATACGCAACAAAGATCTCCATTCTACTACTGCAATATTAAATCAATTTTCATTTCGGATGGCAATCTTTATCCAACCCCATTGTTTAACTTAGTTTCAAAAACAGACAATTGACCCCCGCTCAGCACTGATAACACCGAGAACCAGAGGAAATTTACTCACATAAATTTGAAAACATCGTTACACATGTGGACAATTCTGCAATAACGTGGGCACTTTTTGCCCGTGACATAATGTTGCGATTTCTAAGGCGTTATACGTTTTATTAACAGTGTCTTTGTAGATTTTATACCTCTCCCCTTTTTCGACTGAACACGATAAATGTAATCAAAAGTTTCCTATATACAATTTACGCAATGAGTTTGCGATGTCTTTCCTTCCCAGAAGGCATCATCATTTAAAACGAATAAGAGTACATCTTCAAGTTCACAGCGAGGTGTCAAGTTGCAAATTTGCCCACACACATATTTTCAGTAATAAAAAGAAAAAATCTCTTCTTGTTAATTAATATTTGATACTTTTAAAACAACCACTTAATCATTTTATACAGTTAAACGAGAACTTCAAATTAAGTTTCAGGTTCGAAAAGGGATGGGTATCAACCCCGACCCAAAAGTATACAGAAATTGCCCTCAAAGCATCATGATCAGATAGAGCACTGTGCTATGACATAGTAACATACAATTACCAAAAGAAGCAAACCAGCACATGCAGGGCGGACGCTTAGTACGGATTCAATTTTTATGAGTTTATTAAATGAAAGCTACTTTTATTCAACTTCTATTTTGATATACGTTTTGGACCAGAATGTAACAACCAAAAGCAAACATAACCTTCCGTACTAAATATCGCCCCTGCAAATTAACGAGCAGACAAACGTCGACATAGGAGGCAATCTTGGCATGGGTGTGGGGCTGTATATGTCGAACACGAAACGCGTCCCTGAGTAGGAGGCTCGTGGTATCTTCGTAAACGGTACTTAGAGTCACTGGAATTAAAGGAATAAATTCACATAAATGAAACTATGTCTAAAGATCTGATAAAGCAGTACATGTTCATTACAGCTATTCGTGTCAGTATCCTCCGCGTTATAATTAACAAATCGCAATTAAACTTTAAAATTATACAAATATAGGCCCCTATATATATTCATATTTAATCCTCATGGAAAGCTAATGGTATCAGAAACAAAAGGTTGCCCAAAAGGCACCGAGGGAAAGCAAAGATAACGTATCCTTCAAGTCAGTTAGATGTCCCCATGGTCACTATGCCTAGAGTGCACCATTTTGAGGAAATTATCGCCAATGCAAAACTAAGAAATGCTACTTTACATTTTCTATCAGCTGTACGGAACTTACGAGATACTGCGGCCGGTTTCAGTACCAACTTTTCGGTCTACATGTGGCAATAGCAGAAATATGGCATGGGCCATCTTTCTTCTCCATCTTCTACTGACCTTGGTCCTATCTGAGCACTTCTCACCAAAACGCTCACCTGATTTACATAATGATGAAGTGATCACCTATTTTCAGTGCGCGCGCTTCGCTTTGGACTATAGTCTGTTTTATGAGAAGGCACAATAAGTCTCCCTATCGAAAAGAGGAACACTACAACAACAAAATAAATAAATAGAAAAAAATAAGCAAATAAAAATAACAACGCATTTTCAAGGTCAACATACTTGATATTGCGAGACTGGGCATATCAATCAGCTTTCATAGGTCGAATGAACGAACTGGGGCGGAATTGTGATTGAAAAGACAGGATTTTCATTCAATCTTACGGTACAGCGTTACCGTAAGGTTATTGATAATTCTTCTTTCATTCTCCCTTTCTTTCTTTATACTTCTTGAAACATAGACGGACACTTTAAAAGGAAAACGTTTGAAATTAGCGTCTAGTTTCTAGTTTCCAGTTTCGTTTTTTTCAAAAACGAACCTGGCAACCAGAAAATAGTGTCGTTTTTCAAAAACGATACTTGGAAATAAATCCAGCAAGACAATAATTCATAGCTTAATTAAACACTGCTTTTTTTATTTCTCAATAATTCAACGAATTGAGCGGTGCCTGAAGAAAGGAAAACCGTGCGTTATTTATCTTCGGATAAATGACCCATTATTCAGTCACACTTTTCACTCTCTTATGACCAAACAAGTGCATTTTTACTCGTTTATATGGTTGGAATCGATTCTCGGTAAAAAAAAAAAGTACAAGAAAGTTTTCTGATGCGTTTTCACTGACTGTCAGTATATATCCAATGTTTGAAGTTGGAAGCTTGCTTCAAGTAAATAAATAAAAAACAAGCTATCTTCAAAATTTTAAAGGAAAACAATACATAATGGAAAGCACTGCTAAAATACACGAGTCCATGCAATGTCAGGAGAGCGCGAGTGAGTGACGTGCAGACGACAGGTAAGCTCAAACAATAGCGGATGTAGGTTTTCTATGGGAATGTTGTACTTGTTTACATTAGAAGAAAAGCTGGGTGTAGGGAAAAAGATACGCGTTCGTCAAAATTAAGAGGTAACTTTCAATAAAAAATTGGTAGTTTCAATAGCACTGCTTTGCCCTTCGACCAGACCACACTTTGGCCTAAATCCAGTCGCTACACACCGAAGTTATATTTTGTTAAATTAACGATGAAAAATATTTTATTTTCCAATTTTCATGCGTCGAAACTGATCAGCAATAATGTAACTGAATATTTTTTGTAACGGTTTGTCGGCTGGTTAATGATGCTACTGTGATGTGGTCTTTCAAATCAGAAGTTTGTAGTGAAGTGCAGTAAACGACATCATTCATCAGATTAGATTTTATATAATATTAATAATAATAATAATAATTTATTTTTCAAATTGCAACCATCATGAGTCTGTGTTGTAGACGAACATAAAAAACCTCGCAAACATTTATCCACAAGCAAGTAGCCGTTCCATTTCAGACTTTTAACAACACTTGAAATATGTATATATCTCTCCCGTATCAATATTGCTGTAAAAAAACCATATCCCCTCAACGTGAAATCCCATATCCCTATTTTCTTCACTCCTGTCCCCGAAGCTGTGCACTCCCTAATATCACCCCACCCCATCCTCCACTACACAGATTACCGGAAGAAAAAAAGAATGAAAAATTGACAGTCCGGTATCTCTATGATGTGCAGACTTCAGTGAACACTTGTTAAAGATTTTAGTTCCCTAAAAAGACTCTTGCACTTCATGGCCTCCTTGCCGAAATACATGTAGACCCCTAAAGCAGACTCCAAAACCTCAAGGCCTCCTTGATGCAAAGCGTGTAGACCCCTACAGTCCCCTCATTCCCTTGAGAACACTGACAAGCCTTCGTGGCATATTTTCTGACTCCTCGTCAAAGTTGTCTTTGCTGCACTTCAGTAATGTTTCAATGTTCTTTACTGTCTCTGAGGGTTGGAGGCCAAGATCATCCAGGACATTTGATAAATAGTCTGTAAAATAAGACAATGCTTTTTTTTTTATGAAAATAGACAGTTTAATCTACAGATATTAAAGATGAACTTCATTTGATTTTGACCTGCTCTGAATACATTAAAATTAGACAAAGATTCATGCAAGACTTCCTGTTTTCATGTACCTTGCGTAAAAACGTCTACTGACAATAAGCAATGTGTTACTTGGTGCTGTATATTAAACTTGAACTAATCATAAGGCCTCTTAAGGAAGACCTTATAATGGTGTATTATTTATTTTAATTCTTATTTTCTTTATTACAGTTTGTCCTTTAAATAAGATAAACTTTTATGTATGTATGTACATGAACCTTGATGGTCCAAAGTATAATCAACTATACCATACAAACACAAAACTGGCATCCCAGTTTTTACGTGATCTTTATGTTTTATCAACCTTGAGGCACATTTACCTATGTCTGTGACTAGCTGCCTTGATGCATGCGCCGTTATTTCAGGAATCTTGAGAATCTCCTCACAATACATGTGCATGGCTCCACGTGCCATGGACTCCAGCCACAGGTCTGCTATCTGTTCAAAGGACTCTGTGGAATAAATTGATTTAAGGATTTCTACATCATATTCAGTAGGCTTTTCTTTATCAGCAAAGTGTCAGTGATGTTGTCTGAAAGCTTACAATCACACTAGCAAAAATGCTTATCGTTTTCTGTCTTTCAGTCATCAGATATACTGAGAACTTTGAAAAAATTACAATGTCAGCCATGTCCAGCAACTGTCTGAAAAACAGGCTTAAGTTTAAATGTCTTAAAGCTCCACTGCAATACTACTTTCTTTGTTTTTAAAAATTTAATTTCTGACAATTGTGTAGCTGTACTTTGCCATTTCTTCTCATACCGAGTTAAATGTATAGAGGAGTAGGCATGCTATTTCAAAACAAAGGTTGGTTTAAATAAACAAAGCTTTGTAAAATATTTCAATCTGCCTAGGTGGATTTAAAATCTGCCTGGATTTCAATCTTCCCTGTGACATATACATTAGACAGGCAATGATTGTAAGAAACACTTTAGAAAAGTAATAACAGGGTAAATATAATTATAAATTGTCCACAACAGGCTGGTTGGCTTAAATTCAGTTATATCAATCTTACAAACTACCTCATTTCTAGAGATCTCACTTTCCCTACTGCAATTTTACACAACATCGCTTTTCATGTTACAAGTGTCACATTTCCAACCACCATTTACCACACACCTTGTTCCTCAGTGTATGGTAGCTTCCCATGTTTTACGGCCACCAGCAGAGCTGGGTTGTCTTGAGTTGTGAAGGGCTCTAAATGCTGCGGAATGGTCATCAAATATTGACCAACCTGGAAAAAAAATGTATCTTACTCTTAAATAAATTCAAGCTTTTGTCCTATTGTCTTAATAATTATGCAGAAAAGTTTGTTTTTTTTTGGCTATCCAAGATGTTACACACACTATGATACTATGATTCTGTCAATGTGTTCATTATTAAAAACTTATCATAGGCTTATCTACTCAAATTTGAAGTTATTAACTACATACCACAACCGTTTTTACATGCAGCAAAACGTAGCTTTGTTTTCTTCAGGCTTTTTAGTTACGTAATTCTCTCAAACTGTCCAAACTGTTTTATAAAACATGCATTATACACATTTTAAAAAATGGTTTCTTGATTAACAACGTCTATCAATAAATGAGTGTTGAGACAGTAACAATACTGTCAAAGACTCCATTCCCATAGACACATCATCTGTCTATGTGAATCTACTCTCACTGACTGCAGTCAGTTTTCACTGAATGCCATTCCTCCTCCTGGTGTTAAGAAGAAGACAAAAAAAAAAAAAATAATAAAAAGCTGGTAATTATGCAAGTACACTGGAAACAAGAGGTGTGTCATTCAGTTAAGCTAACTGCTCTTAGATGTCTATGGGATTGGGGTCTTAGCTCTCACAATCACACACTGATGAACACAGTCCAGTCCAGAAAGGAATAAGAGGGACTGTGGCAAGTGTTAACATACCTGGGTGATGTATTCCTGTGGAGAGAGGCTAAATGTAGGCAGGTCAGCGGTCAGGGCACCCCCAGCACTGGCACTGGTCCATATCTGGACAGAAATATAATTGAAAATGACCACAGTTATGAAAACTATTAATGTCGGAAATTAAATAATAATACTGGCAATGTTAAGTTGTGGGAAATACTGATGGGTATATATCATAAACTATTGATAAGGAGGTTAGATTTGAGATCTGGTATAAATCTGGATTAAACATCTCAAATAAATTATACATTATAATAAATCATAACTGTTACAGTAAATAATCAAGAAAAAATAACATATTTTTTAAAGTTATGTAAAAGAGTTGGAAAGGAAAGTTATCACTTCTGATAATTGCATACCAAACAGTATTTATTAGTGTGTCCATTTAAAATTTTAACAAAAGTTTGCATTTTTTTGAAGAGGGGTGCTTAAATTTATCAATAGGATGATAAAAGTATTAAATGATATTCAGGGAAGTCCTCCACCTATTATATATGAACAACTCATACCTCCATTGTGGAGACTTCCTGCAAATGTTCCTTGATCTGTGCAAACACGATGTCAAAGGCAAACCTGTGCGCATCCACGCTCAATGCAGAGAAATCTTTTTTCACAACTTCCAGTACTGACGGCATCTCTACAGAAGTAATCACATATTAGTAAAAACATGTGAGGCTATTTTGAAAACAATGCAGGTGAGTAATGTATTAAAATTATTGACATAGGAGTAAGTGAACTATGGTGAATTTGGCTTGTTGTAGAATACTTCCTCCTTTTTTTTCATATTTTCAATTCTATACAATTACAGCATGTATTCAAACATCTAATCAGTCAATTGGACAGTTGTGATATAAATATTTAAAGAATATTGGAATTTGCTAGAGTTTTCAATATTACAACATGTATTCAAATATATAATCAGTTCATTAAAAATTCTGATATATACAGATATAACATAAGCCTCAACAAAGGTTATCAATCCCAGTTATTCATCACCTGCATCTAGCTAAGTTACTGAAAGTTCTGGTGCTATTCCAGAACTATAATAACATTTAATTAAAATATGCAAATATCTACTACTTATTTCACAAAGTTCTGACTAAAAATATACTACAGAGTTTTGGTATTGACAAAAGGTATCAACATCTCACCTTCTTCCAGTTTAGTAACTAGCAGTTCCAGTGCTTCTCTATCCTCCACTCTCTCTATCAGAAGCTCTGTGTACTGGTGAAATGGATTGACCCTCAGTCTGAATATGAAACATGGATTCTCTCAGGATTTTTGCAATAAAAATATGATTACATATACTAGCAAGCACTTTATTTTAAATGATGTGCTTTCAAGACGTGAAATATATGATAAAATCAAGAGCATAAAACTAATTATATGATTACAAATCATACATTAACAAGGCAGCAAAGCTGTCAAATGTAACAGGAAATAACTATGCACAAAATAGGCTACTGTCAATTCTGATGCAAAAGTACATTATGTTAAACTGCAAATTCAACATCAAATTTTAATTATGCTCAACAGGTAATACCAATATAAGTAAAATGTGTAACAAGTTCACACTTTGAAAATGTACAACTTCCAGAAAAAGAAGCCAATTAGACTGCTTTTCCAACTCAGGCTGCATTTTAGTCCCGTATTTCTTTTTTGAAAATTTGGCAATCATAAGTAACATGGTTTTTCCATAATGGTCATAATGGCAACAGCACCCAAAATTGTGTTTTCTTCTATTCTGATGCCATATTACATAATGGTTAACAGCATAATGACCGTCAATTTTTAATAAAAAAATATACGTATCATGGATTTTCAGAAAATGTGACTAGCATGGGTCTTCAAGCCCGTGGAACTTTAAAGTCACACCTTGAAAATGCCAATATGTGAAAAATTAAATTTTCACAAAAAAAAACTGTTTAAACTGGCAGTAAGAATTACCAAACAGACTGCATTGCCTACTGAAGCTGTATTCTAGTCCCATGTTTCTTTCCTGTAAGTTTGAAGACAGTAAGTGACACGGTTTTTCTTAAATGGTCATCATGGGAGCAGTGCCCAAAATAGTTTTTTTTTTAAATTTTGATGCAATATTACATAATGTTTAACAGCATAATGACCATCAATTTTTAATAATAAAATATTAGTATCATGGATATTCAGAAAATGTGACTAGCAAAGGTCTTCAGGCCCATGGAACTTCAAAGTCACAACTTGAAAATGCCAAAATGTAAACAAGACAGCACTGTTCTGAAATTTTTTTTCCCCATTTTTAACACTTTTTTAAACATAAAACAAAATAAACAGTTTACTGCAATTTTTATATGATCAACAAAGAAAATTGATGAGATGGGAAAAATATCAATAGAGCAGTGTTAAATGTCCAATTTCTTCCATTCTGAGATTCTGAACATAGTGAATGATTGAATCTGACAAACTGCAATAATATGAGTTTATTTCCATTTTTGAAACTTTATTACACAATACACGATAACAAGTTTACCATCATTTTTACAAAATCAACTAACAATGTTGTAAAGATGCAGGAAATGTCAAACAAAAACTTTTACGTATCTTATTAGTTTAATAATGAGACTGTTAACATGCCTAAGAATTGAATCTGAGGAAATATGAAAAAACAGCTTAACTTCTAAAATAATGGCACGATTATGCTGATTTTCGAACTCAACCTGCGTTTTAGTAAGATTGACCACTCCTGTGAGTTTAATGACAATTGGCCAATCTGTTTTTCTTATATTGTGTTTACAGTGTTGCATATATGCTGAAAAATGAAAAAACAGCATAACTACTAAAATAGTGGCCCGATCATGCCAATTTTCGAACTTGACCTGCATTTTAGTAAGATTGATTACTCCTGTGAGTTTCATGACAACAGGCCTAATGGTTTTCCCTAAAATGTGTTTACAGGGTTGCATATATGCTGAAAAGTGAAAAACAGCATAACTTCTACAATAATGGCCTGATCATGCTGATTTTCGAACTTGGCCTGTGTTTTATGAATATTCATCAGCTCTGTAAATATAAAGCCAAAAAGTAAAACTGCTCTCCACTTATCGTGTTTACAAGGAAAGTGCACGGCACTGGCGACGGCGACGGCGACGACAGACGCAGGTGATGGCAATATGTACAGACACATCTGTGTCTGTACATAAAAATATGACTGAATAGTAAAATGATTTAAATTGATTCAAAACAGTTTGGAAATTGATGGCTAGGAATATAGTTTACCGTATTTCTCCCCCAATTTTCGGAGTTGAGGGTGTCTGTTTGCCAATGGAATGTAGTATATTGCTCATCAAACTATCATCCAACTCTTCTACATGCAGGATTAGTTCTCCTGGAAACACAGTGTGCAAAAATAAATAAATTATTATAATAATTCTTTTAAAACTACTTATAAAATTGATTTACTTTTAACCAAAATCAACAAGGGCTTATCTTAAAGATGGCTGACTGGAAAATATTGAGAGTTAGTTTTTAAACATCGTTTTTTTACTCTAGTTTTCACTTATAATATATTCCTTGAAATTTCATGCCATGTCATGTTTTGGTGGTTTCACAAAATAGTGATGACTTTAATATCATTTTATCAAATAACATTTTCAAAATAAAAATATCATTGTCCAACTCTCAAACTGACCACAAGTCTGTATAATCCGTAGAGAGTGCTGGAAGAGTGCCCAAGGGTCATTGTCACCCATTTTGATCTTCTCTCTCAGATTGGTCAACACGCGGCGGAATTCCTTCCCGTAGTTTACAAAATAGTTCTGTAAAGATAACAAAGCATGGTTCTTAGTATGTCCATATGTATTGTGCCTTTATTTCAAATATCTAAAATTTAACTTTCAACCATTTTTTAAAAGAAAAGGCGATTATGGGATGTTTCTCCTATGGTTGCTTTCTTTAAATATCATACTCCTAAAATTTTAAGTCACTGTTATATTAGAAATTATTATTTTGGTATGCAATTTGAAAGCTTTATTTTACCTTTAAAGCTTGTAATAGGCTGATGTAACCACATCCGTGAGTTAACTTTAGGCATCTTTCATTGCCCTGAAAAGATAATTATAATACATCTCAATCATTAAATTTTATCAATTAAAACGACATACAAATAAACTGATGTAAAATACTTGTCATTATACTTTGGATGAATGAAAAAAACAAACAGCATTGTGCATTTAAATGATTGCAGTGTATTTCAGTAGTACCTTGTTTGCTGCAGAAAATAGTTTGTTGACAGATTCTCCCAAAACTCTCACTGAGTCCATAACCTCTTGCTTGTCCTGTATATAACATGGAAATGACATAGTTAGGCAGTTAATGAGAAGCAGCAGAAACCTCAGGTTGTGAAAGAAACTACTAAATCTTTCAGGAAGATTAACAATACTGCAATAGGAACATTACATTACTTCAATATCTTATCTTGAGAATTGAGAAATTTACAGTTTGTTATTTAAAAATCTACCTTTATAAAGACATGTCTACATCTATCCATGGATGCTTCGTAACAAATATGAATACTGATTTATTAAAAATGAATTTTATTATTTTCCTTTTTGTTTCCTATATGAATTCTTTATTTATATAAAACACTTACAAAAAACCTTCAACCTGCTGTAGCTATTTGCTTAGATAAACAAGGCTCAACTAACCAGTGGAATGTTATTTAAATGTGTGCTCAGTGCTGCCTCCTCGTAGTTCTCATATCTCTGTACATATGACCTATAGGGGGCGTATATGGCCATGGCCAGGGTGGTGGCGTATTCACTTCCCAGAGGTCCCTCTGCATGACTTTCAAGAGCGGTCTCGATACTTTTTGCAAACCTTTCTGAGACCTAAAATATTCATCATTTCATAGCATCATTAAATTAAACCAAACAAAAATTAGTATAAATGTGTGTATATAGTAGTCAATTGTAACCTACATTTCTATTGAAATTTTTCATGACCTGAATTATTATAAGGTTATTTCTGCAGGTTTTAATTGAACTAAATAAATAAATAGTATCAGTTTATGCTTATTGTAGTGAAGGGCAATTCATGATTTAATTTTTTGTGTCCACATACTTGAAGCACCTCCATCAATGCGTCCAATGGGCTGCTTTTGCTTTCCAGGAAGTTAGCAATGCAGTATGGGATAGATGGTTCCATGGCCGCCAAAGTTTCTGTTAACAACTGGCTGACAATCTTCTCTGGTTCCTTGAAAACCTGACTGCACCACTGCACCTGATGGCAATAAATTTGTAAAGAATTATTAAAAAATGAATCAATATTTAATTGGATGAGCCAAAATTGTGGATGGTAAGGTGTATTCACGGGATGGATGCAAATTTTTTCTCTAACAATGTCTCTTCCAGACAGAGCTAGTAAATGATAAGTGTGGATTTGTACAAGGTTGATGTGCATCAGTTAGGAGGGCAGGGAAGGCAAGTTGAGGTCACCAATGATGAAAGGTCATTGGTCATTGATAAGGAAATCCAAGAGGAAAAGACCGTCTGAAAAAGTTACAAAAAAAAAAAAAAAAAAAAAAAAGAAAAAAAAAATCCACCACTAGACACTCGCAACCCGTCCTAAATCTCCACACCTGCACTCACCTGTGTGTGCCAAGTTGAAAACATCTGGTCATAGAACTCTGACAGCCACTCTACCACAGTCTCTTCTTGGTTGGTCTCCACTATTGTCTTCCACTGATTTAGCAGCTGAGTCTGGAAAATAAGTAGGAAATAGAAAACCAGGTCCAATCTAAAATTATGTGCATCAGTTCAGACTTGTGATATTCCAAGAGAAATTTGGCTACTCAATCCCATGGTTATGACTAGCTTTTTGGGCTCCTTGACACATTTTCACAAATCATGACCACCACTGTCAAACAAGGGGACTTGAAGTGACTCGCTGTTTTTGGTTTGGGGCTAAAAAGACCTCAAAATTCAAATATGGTGGTCTGGATTACAGAGTTAATGACAGTCATATTTAGTTTACTTCTGAGTCAAAAAAAAAAAAAAAAAAAAAGATCTTATAAATCCCACAACAGACCCTTTGTTCGCAGTTTAAGTTTTATATCTATAATAATATGACTCACCTTGTGGCACTTGTGATAGTATTTGTAAAGCTGTGGCAATCTGTCTATGTTGGAGAAGATTTTTACGTAAACCTGGGCAGATTCTGAGGAAAGAGAAAAAAACTTGTAAATACCTCCTGGTCAGCATTATCTATTTAGTTACAGGAATATCTACCTCCTCTTACCTAATTTGTTATATTTCATTATTCAAATCTTTTTAAGTGATTATAATATTCAAAAATTAAGTTTCATTCAACACTTTCCCAAAAGATTTTAATCCAAATCTAATGGACAATAATAATCAACAAGTGGAGAAATCATGTAATTTTTCATAGAAAATCCAAATTTTTACAATAATTTTCAGTCTTATAAAATCTGAAGTATCACCTAAAGACTTTGCGTTGAAAGCTGCTACAACTTGTGGACTCAACATGGCTTCCAGTCTATTTTTTAGTTTTTCCAAGTGCTGACACCTATCTTTGTAATCAGGGACATCTACCAGGATTTGCTGGAATGAAACCATATTTCATATTTTCTGCTCCTTATAGGAGGGTTGTGTGAAGATGTCCGAGTGATTTTCTTCAAAGTCAATGTTGCTATTCATTAAGCAGTTCAACATAAAATCATATAAAGAAAATAAAAGATTTTCCAACAATAAGATCAATGACCTTGAAAATGGCAATGCTAATTATCTCTTTTGGATAACTTAATGTTCACTTGGATAAAGGATCACAGACCCAAAACATACAATTATAAATATCTACTTACCAAACTCTGCTGCATTCCAACCAATTTTTCTGCTATCTATAAAAGGAAAATGGAAGAATCATCAAAAAACATCTATAAATATTACACTAGACTGATAGAAGTTACGCATTGTAAACAAGGTACCTGCTACCTATATCACGTCCATTAAGTTCCCATTTAAAGCAGTTTTATTTGCATTATGTAAAACAGTTCTCCAGTGAATAAAAATACTTTGCCACTATACCAAGTGTCAACTGGTATATTCTGCCTGTGCACCAGAAAGGGGGGGGGGAGCAGTTTGATACCCAGAGTTTTACCTCTAACACTAGATCTGCTTGTGAATGATGTTAAATCAATAAAATAAATAGCATGTTTCAGATCAAAACAACTTTAAAATTGTTACCATGTTTTACATAAAGCTTGAGAATTAAACGTTATACTTATAACAAATTCAGTATCCTGAGTGATGATGTCCATGGAAAATGGAATAATGTTAGGGCTCTAACTATCTGTCCCATGTAAATGCTCAGAATGAGAATTTGTTTGTTCTTCATTTGATTGAAATTACTACTGACTGAATCCAAATATATATACACGATGATAACTTACCACATTTATATCCTGAGAATCAAAAACTTCTTCAATGTCAGCTGAGAGAGTAGACCAGTTATCGGCTTCCTACAGAATACAATACGAGTCACACATTGGTTCTAAAACATTCTTGCATTTTAATGTTTAAACATTCTAAAACATTTACCAATATTATCCATACTTTTACGTATTGATTCATAACAAAGTCAAATAAAAGTTAAAACTTGAACAACTCGGTTCATATGTATATTCCAACTTTTTAAATTGTCTTATTGTGTTAAACAAGAGGCAAGTGTAGCCTGAAAGTGACTACATAGCTTGTAGATTAATTTGTTTCAAACCACTCAAAATGTATGATGTGGCTTTTCTGTTATTTGCAAATTGACTACGGTGTACATGATTTCATTAGAACCATTCAAGTATTTGGCTAATATGATATAGCATGCTAATTGTAAATTGAGGAACAGCCCTGTTGCACAAATACCTTGAGAGCATTAGAAGCAGCTTGCATTCTAGATTTGATGTTGTCCAACTGTAGCAGCATCTGCATGCTTTGCGAGGTGTCATGTTCTACCTGATAGGAAGAATATAAAGGGATTTTCTTCACAAGGACAGAACCAGTGGGAAATTATTTGAAATCCTTTGCTGAGACAAATTAGAGGACACACACTACTGTATGCTTCTGGCATGTTTGGGACTTACCCATGACATCACTGTGTGAATCTACTACTTGAGTGTTTGAGAAATTAAAACATACTTTTCAAATCAATATATTAAAATATCGTATGTCATTCTTAAGACCAAATTTAAATATGTGTATGTGCAATTAAGTTTTGCAGCTATTTTCTCTACTCATTTGCTATCTTAGATAAATATAAAATATACTAATGCAATTTTCATTACACTGAAATTGTAATGTCAGTGATGTATTTGTCTACATCAGTGCATCTATATTTAAAATATATTTTTCTATTCCTCCACACCTTCTGAATGTCCTCTTTTACCATCCTCATCTGGTCCTGCAGCAAAGATGCTTCCTGTTTTACTGCTTCTATCTCACGGATTACCCTACAATTAAAAAACACTACTGCATGATACACTGATTGAACCTAAGACTTATTACAATGTCACAATACCCACGGAAATCATTTAAAGTATTATGAATTGCCCTCTTATTGTTATATTTCAAGAAAATATTTATATAGTCAACATTCTGAAATTAATAAAAGCATTTACCCACTTATATCAAGACATTTGAACTACCAAAAAATCACTTGAATATATAAAAGAAAATAAAATAAAAAGCATCAATGTCACAATAACAAGTACATTTCCCCAGTGAAGCAATCTTGATTGCAACCTCGGTCAAGATTACCTGGGTAAATTCTGAACAGCCTGCTGACTTGCTTCCTCAATGACATTGTTCACTTCTTGTATGAACATCTGTAGCTTCATCACCATGGTAGTGGCATATTGCTGAAATTACATTGCATCAATTTTATCAACCAATTGCAAACATAATAAAAAAAAAGAGTCAAATAAAAAACAAAGACAAGAAGGAAAATTCAACAAGGAAACTGAAAACTAATAATGAAAAAAAGAAAAAACTGATCAATACATGAAACTGAGAATATACAGTTTTTAAGCTGTTAAAAACAGCCATGAGTTTATTCTTTTATTATATTAAAATATTGTTTTAAATTGAATTTTAAACTCGAATGTGATTAAAACTGCTTACAGTAAGGCTGCAAATTTGGATATGTTCCTTTAAGATGCTTACACAAATATGCTGTGGTATATGCAATACTCACATCCTTTTTGACTGTTGGATCCTTCTGGGACTTAAAGGCAGCATTAACCCATTCCTTTATGTCAAAATTTTCATCCAGAAATTTAGAGAAATCCTATGAAATACACATAATGATGTTTTTTTAACAGACAGGACAATAGCATGTATATTATGGTTCATTTCTGTTCTTAATTGCACACTTAAATATGGAGAGAGAGAACCAAATGATATAAAATTAACAAAATACAAGTTTAAGAAATGAAACGGTTTCAACCAAATTATTTATTCGTGCATCTTCATGCAGTTCATTTACTTGTTAAACATTCTAGAGACACATGGTATATTGAGCTCTTCAACTTACCATTATCATGCATCCCTTAATTGTGTTTTTTGGGCAATTAGTCGTAGGTTTTTCCCCACCACTCACAAGAGATACTCGTCCTTCTTGTTTGCCACACGTCAATTAAGTACCCACTTACGGCAGCGGTGAAAATGACTCGAGAGTACCGTTGATAATTTAACAATTAATTTTGACTTATGTGATCACCAAATTGAATATTTGGTATTAAGTATGAAATAAAAATAACATATTAATGATGAAAAGTGAACGAAATGTATGAATATATCATAACTAGGCCAAAAGGTATACTAGATA
Organism: Lingula anatina; assembly: GCF_051362555.1. NCBI lineage: Eukaryota > Metazoa > Brachiopoda > Lingulata > Lingulida > Lingulidae > Lingula > Lingula anatina. Next base: position 16,936,854 of record NC_141770.1, read on the forward strand.
GATGCATGGAAATATACAACCCTTTTCGCGCTATTCTCAACATGTGTTACAAGAAGGCGAAGCCGAAAATCAGTTCAAAAAGTTGAAGATAAAAGTCTATTTAAGGTAAGCACAGGTGAGCAAAATTTGCTGTGAAAGACCCATGACTGTTCAAAGCACGGTGTTTAATTTTATGGAGATCCTTTCACCAGATTTAGCCAAACTGCATCAGGAGTTGCCACAGTTTTCGGCCCCCCTACCGGTTCAGTATGGTTGTAAACATGTTAAGTACCACTGTATCTGTAAGGCCCAAATAGTGGCAATTTTGAACGGCCAACAGTTCACCGCAAAACATTAACATGATGCAACTTGTTGACCATTTATATAGTTCCATTCGTTGTTTGATTTGAATTTTTATCATTCTCCCTTGAAAGTTAGCATACTGGTACGTAACAGTACTATTCCTTTTAATATTTTTTTAATTAAATCATACACCATAAAGTATAATATGCTGTCTTGAGGACACTGGCTTATAACTAATTATTTGTGCCATTATAATTAAATTTATGTGACATTTTACTTTTTACCTTTCATTCCAGATGCTGCTACCAAGTGAAGTTGTAGAAGTGATCAGTATTTTGGTTTCACCAGTTAAAGGTGAAATAGGTAAAGAAATTCAAAGAGTTAAAGATCTCTTTTCAACTACGTAACTTGTACAACCTCTTACAGGAGTCACACACTCTTTTTGTAACTCTTGATTTATATATATATATATAGATATAGATATATATAATTTTTTGTACCATGGCACTCATTTTTATTGTACCATAGTATAGCACTCCTTATTTTTATTTAAAGGATAGCACTTAATTTTACCAGTGTTCTTCTCTTTTTTCTTGGAGAAATAAAGCAAAACTATGTTCTGCAATTCCCTTTTGTAACTTCTAGCTTCCTCTGGTAGTCTTATTTGTCAAATTATTTGTCAATATTTTAGGCTCAGATGCTCCCAGTTTCAACAGAGCATTGGAGAAAAACTTGACAGCTTTGGAAGAGAAACTTTCATCACAGACTAAATATAAGCAGCTCTGGGAAGAAACCCATACAGTTTGTGGTGCTGGCTCTCAAAGTGTCACATCTTTTCTCTCCACTGCAATTATACTCTTAAAGGAACTGCATGGGAGTTTGCAAAATGTTTCTCCATCTTCTGAAAACACGACGGCATCTCAGCAAATAAAGTCTCACCCAGATCTGTCTTCTCAGCCAGCCAAGCTAGTCCCAAAACCTCACCCAGCAGGAGAAGATGTTCTCAGTGTTGGCCAAGATAAGACAATTCAGTCACTGTTACAATTTATCATTGGACTCGGGATATGTCCCAACTTGTTACCTGGTGTTGGGGTTTCCTTAGAACAACGCTCAGGATACTCTGACATTGTTAAACTCTCAAGCAGTGGAGCAAGTATGTCTGTCAGAGATAAGCAACAGTTTTTGTTTCACTCCGTTAAAGTTCTAGTTGAAAGCGCAAAACATCCTGTGTTAGGGACCTTGATATTATCCAGACATTTGGGGGACATTTTGGCAGCATTACTGCAGATGACGGCCGACAAAAGAGGAGCAGAAAAAGGCAGTGCGCAAAATGTTTGTAAGGTGGTGACACCTGGTGGTAAAACTGCAGCAGTGACATCTTGTGGGCAGATCAGTACAGCGACACCCGCTGAACCAAACATAGCTGAAGAACAGAAAGAACCTTTATTAGGGTTTGAAGCATTGGGTTCAGCAGAAAAGAATCTGCATATTAACAGCAGTTTTGATCTTGAATCTGCCAGACAGGTGTGTGAGAGTCATCTCCAGGATCTATTGACTCATATTTATGAGCCTCTGCTAGTCCGTGAACTACTTGTGTTGCAGGGAGGCATGCCAAGTAAGGAACATAACAAAGGGGTAAGTTATCATGCATTTCTATGAATTTCATATTAATTTTCCCTGTATTTTTTGTCTTTAGGTTTAGCTCAGTGATATTAAAAGATCCTTCAAAAGATATTATATTTTTATTTCTTATTGAGGTCATTATCACTTTCTTTTAGGCTGCCCCAGTACAAGTAAAATCTCCAGTGTGGCTGCGAAAGAAGTGCAGTCGTCTTCTATCTGAAATAATGACAAGGCCGCGAGGGGTTCAAGCCATTATAAGAGGAATTCTCACTGAAACTGCAGGTATTGGTCCTTCTCTCTTTGTATTGATAGCTTTGATTATAAGAGATCTGGGTTAAGTAACTGTCAGATTTTTTGTTAACATTAATCACGTTGAGTTTTTTTTTTTTTTTTTTTTTTGTGAAAAGTATTGACTCTGAAATTTGTACCAAAATGCGAGTTAGTTAAGGTCACTTGGCAAGTCATATATTTGTCTACCAGGTGGCGATGATTGGCAGGAGTGTGCTGTGGTTGGTCAGATTATTGCCAAACCTCCCTCTCAGGTCACGTCTGCTGAGGAGTATTACAAAATGGTGACACCTCAGGTAATATTGATATTGTCAATTTGTTTCATTATTTTCATTAAAATTTATTTATTCTATTTTGAATATGTTCTGTCCAGAGCACATGACATCAACTACACCAGCATGAGTAAAACAGATTTTTGGCTGTTGTACAGAGATTAGAGTAAGGCCTCATTCCTATAGACAACATCGCTGAATCAGCTTAATTGAAAGACCTTCCTCCTACTGGCATTGAGTAGAATACAGAAAAGCTGGTGATTATATGAGTACATTGGAAACAAGAGGAGACGTGTCATTCAGTTTAGCTGATTGCTTTCAGCAAGAGTCCCCACAGAGTTGGTTCCATGTATGTAGACTGATGGTAGCTATGGGAATGGGATCTAAAAGTAAATCAAGGCCATTTCATGGAAGGATCATAGATGAAAACATGTTTTGTTTTTTTTTCCTCACAGATTCTAGAACTGCTGCACTTCAGTGACCCACAAGTTCAACGGCAATTTCTCCGTGTCGCCTGCTGCACTTTGTCGGCCATGATGTTACAACAGCCTGAGTTGGCGCAGAGATACTGGGTTCAGCCTGTCCTAAACCCACTGCTGCTCTGCACCCAAGGTGAATTGATGTAGTCAAACAAGTGAAATTATTTGGAGCAATTTGATCTTTTTTATTTTCAGGCTTTAACAGGATAACAGTATTCGGATTTATGTCCAATTCAGTAAAAAATTTAATTCTATATCCAGGCAATCTTTAAGATATTCTGTACAGGAAGTGACTGTGGCAATATCATGAAATAAAATAAAAAGAAGAAAGTTGAAGTTAAATAGTTGGAGCACAGTTGGTTAAATGTGGAATGTCTTTAACACACAAACTTCATTCCATCTTTGAATTTTTTTAAATTGAATATTACAGAGCTGAATCCATCAGAAGGTCAAGTGGTAGTTTGTGAAGAAAAGCTAACGGAGTGTCTTGATGATATCTGTAAAATCCTAGTGGTAGGTGGCGACCCCCAGTGTGGACTCTCAGAAGTTGTCCTGGAGCAGGTTCTGGTTCCCCTGTTTGAGTTGCACTGCTACTGTCTGCAGGGGATTTCACATGTGAGGTAGCATTTTTGAGATTTTATATAATAACCATTAAACTGTTAACATTTTGACAAGAGATATGTTAATAAGAGTGTAACACTTGAAAATATTTATAAAATGAATTAATATATTGAGGAAGTATTCAGTATCAATAGGTACAGTTAGATTTCAGTATGGTAACAAACAATATCTATGTATTCAAAGCATTTTATGATTACAAGATTACTCATCTGCATGCAGGCATGAATTTTTGATCCAATTTACTATTTAAAACTGTGACTGAGTGTGTATTTTGTGTCTCCAGGGCAGCAGTCAAAGCCCCATTGCTTCACTACATGAAAAGTGTGGATCAGTCTACAGCAGTGAGAGTATTGCACATGTATTCCTGTGGTAAGAACAAAGAAGTGTCTGCTGACATGAATTGTCATTTGGAATTTTCAGCTGGACCTAACGGAGGGGTGATGGTAGTGGGAACAGCCAGGGAGGAAGAGTAAGTGAACTATCAGCAATTAACTGATATATATCTAGAAGTGTTCATAGGGTTTAGTTCCATAACACTTCTTAATCTGTTAAATGGGTAAAAGCAGATAAATGGCCTGTAGGAATTATCAGATGGACCTCTTGAAGGGATGATGAAACTTATTAGTGGCTGGGGGTGGGGGGGAGGGTAGGATGAAGGGTACTGTAGAATTGTCTTATGTTCAATTTGTAGGAGTAATTATAATAACTTAATATTTCAACAAGTGTGATACCAAGCAGAGCCATATGTAATTCTTCAATTGTCATTTATATTTTTTCCTGCAGAAAAGATGAATGGGAGCAGATGAACAAGAGGATAGCTGGAGTCATGGACATTTTAACAGATCTTCAGCAAGAAGGACTTGTTGCGGCATTCTTTATTTATCTCTTACAGGTGGGTAATACTTTGAAATAATTATGCTGAAGTAAGGTATTGTTTTTCAAACATACATATGCGTGTTTCTACCAATCCTTTCTTGGCTTTTTGTTGTGACCTGATGGCTATAAATTGGTATAATGCTGTGTCCAATAATATTATTATTTAGCAAAATCAAAGTGGTAACTTAATCAAAACTCTGAGAATAGTAACTTAATCAAAACTTGGTGGCTATCATTTAAACTGTGATAATTTACACACTCATGTAGATAAATTCTGATCACTTTTGTTGTCACCAAGACAAACTTGGATTTCTCACCCTGGATTTAATCTGAGACAATTCATCTCCATCAGGAGCTGACCAGTATCATCTCCAAGAAAATGGAGCCTGATCAGTCTCCAGTGAAACCAGGCCAGGAACTTCTCCGCCTGGAGCAGACACGAGACAAGCAGACGTCGGAGCTCCTCTACAACCTGACTGTGCTCCAACTGGTGGCGGCCTTGAGTGAAAGCCTGGGTCAAGACAGCTTGAAGACCCCAAGGCACATGTTGGAGTTTGTTAAGGTCAGAGTCAGACCGAAGCCACTGGTGTGGTTACTTTTGTTGTACACTGCATGGTAGTAAGAACAGTTAAGAGTCATTAGTTTATTACCAAAAATAAAATAAAAGTTTTAGTTTCTTTTTTTTTTTCAAATGCATATTTAACTTTAAAATTCCCTTTTGGCTGTAAATTCTTTGCTTTGAACTCCATCTGTTTTCAATGTTCTCAATCAATATTATGGAGACAAAGTCCATTGATAGTGTACAGTGAAGTTTTTTCTACTGAGAAAATTAAAAACTTATTGATAGCCAATTTTTTTGTGTATTTTAAAGGTGTCACTTGAACGTGAAGCAAAGAGGCTTGAGCTAGAGGATGAAGATGAAGAAGAGCTTGAAGTATTTGGAAAAGAGACCCTTTCTATGGCTGTGGCCATGTTGACCATGATGCTAGGAGGAGACCAGGTGAGGCAGGGATCTGTGGGAGAATTTTTTAAGTGCTTCTGATTCTAGAATTAATATTTTGGTTTTAAGATAGAAACAAAATGGTGTCAGCAAAATGGTGTTGGCCATCAGTGTTAGCCAGTGAAAGATCATTAAGAATTTTATATGATAAAAACATGTTTAGTTTTTCTAAGTAACCAATTGTTACCGTCCCAATACAACGAGACCTACCTGTATATTGCTCATTGGTTTGTCCCCTGTTGCTTAGCTCTCTTCAGCAGACAAAGACTTCATGATGGAGTTTCTTCCTCTGCTCGACAACATTGGCAGACGACACCCTGATCCTTTTATCCAATCACTGGCTGGAGATCTGCGTGTAACCATAGCAACCAGGGGGAAAGTCTGGCTTGGGGAAAACAGCAAGAGCTTCCAGCAAATGACAGAAAGGATGGATCGTGGAAAGTGTGCAGATGCAAGTAGGACTTCTGCTGTTAAAGTGGAAGTAAGAGGCAGGAAGGAGGACTCAAAGAAAATGATGCCAGGACATAAATTAGCAGGAGGCAGGAAACTTGTAGAAGAAATTACCCAGAAGAAAACAGATACTAAGGATAAGATAAAGAATCGTAACCATAGTAAAAACTCATCAACGGATTCAAATTCAAAATCCAGTGACAAAATGACTGCTTTATCTTCTACATCTGATGTTTTTGACACTGCTTTCCAGGAATTATTTGACCCCTTTATTCCTACCAGGGGACATGCTCAAATTGTGTTGTCAAGATTGCTCAAGGAAAGACACCCTAAAGCCATGGAAAAATGGGAAACACTAGCAAAAGTATTCCAAGAGAACTTGGATCACGAAGATTCTTATATCTACCTCAGTGCAATTCAAGGTCTGGCTTGTCTTGCAGATACTCATCCTGGCCACCTAGTGCCAGTTTTGGCTGCAAAATATGGGAATTTCGATGATGGGCAAATGGAGAAAGGCAGACATCCCAAAGTTAGAAGTCCAGAGTTGCGGATGAAACTTGGAGAAGTTTTGATGAAAAGCACCAGGTGTTTAGGTATGTTTGACTGCAACCTTAAAATCCATACATTATTTTTAGTTCTTTTAACAGTTGGTTAATTTTAAACAACAACACAAATATTTTTAGCTACACGCAGTGTCTTTCATTAAATTTTTCAAAGAATTTAAGTGATATGTACATTTATATTATATACATTGTTTGAGTTTAAAATTTTATTGACAAGTTTTCCTTGTTTATAGGTGATTTAGTCCCAAAGTTCAGAAATCCTTTGCTTACTGCCTTTCTGTCTGGTGCCAAAGATGGGGACTTCCTGATACGAGCTAGTAGCTTGTCAAATCTTGGGGAAGTTTGTAAATTACTGAGGTTCTCACTGGGACCTGTGACTCAAGAGGTAAGCTTGGCTAAGCAGTTCATAGTAAGTATACATCGAGTTTGCTCTCCTCTTCATCCCAAGAGGGACATACGGTTGCAGTAATACCCTGTCACTGAACCTTGTCTGCTGCCTTCAAATTGATTTTTTTTATCCATATCTTGGCTATGATCATTATAGGTGCTGGCTTGCTGCAGCAGTCTGGCTAAGACGGACAACCATGTTGAAGTAAGAAGAGCCGCTGTGCAGCTGATTACTTTGTTACTACAGGGGCTGGGAGAAGATGCATTGAAGGTATGAATCAGAATTTACAGCAGAAGAGTATTTTTTTTCCATAGGAAAGAAGGTTGATCATTTTTAAAGAAAGTAAACATTTTTCAACCAATGAGGCTTGATGTTTCAATGAAGGGTCTAGACTTAATGCCTTCTATGTACAGGCTTGTTTAATCTTCAGAAACTATTCACTTTTTTACACTTTTACACAAGACACAAGGAAAAGCTTATTTAAAAGTACTTTATACACTTTTGGGGAAATGAATCGTTTTGGCCTTTTTCTTGTGATACCTGGCAAAATGAAGTGCCTTGTGTTTATTTAAATGAGTAAGGTGCACAATTTTTTTTTATATTGCAGGTACTGGAATCTGAACTTCGTGACATTTACCGACTACTGAAACATGTCACGACAGTGGAAACTGATGATGTCATAAAGCTTCACGCTCAGATGGCTTTGGAAGAATTGGAAACAACGATGAAGTCGTTTCTCTTTCCTGAACAAACCTTTACCAAGAAAATCTCTGTACTGGACCCACCCTAGCATTCAAGAAAACATGGTGGATAGGGTGCTCTAGATGAGTTTCAGAAACTGTGAAGCTTTGTTCTGGTGAGCTCGCATTTGAAAGTCAGAATGTGCTGGTGTCCTAGATAATTTTTAACTTTTATTTTTTATCAAAATTCTGAATGGGCTTTAAAATAAGGCAGTGAAATCACCATTTCTAACTGAATCATCCTACCACTTATAAAAAATGTTCTTTTTTTCTGTAAAACGAAAGCAATAAAAAATCAATTGTGCAAATATTTTCATATGTATGTTTTATTATTTATAAGAATTTTTTTCATATTTTCCCCACAGTAGTAGTGTGTTTGATCTGGCAAATACCCAAACCACTGCATCAGCACATTTTAAATATATTAACAGCATGCCTCTTGCATAGCAAAGTTTTTTGTTTCAAAAATAATATCATTATTTTAATAACAACAGTTGTATTTATATAAAATCTAGATGATATATACACTACACATACATGCGTTTAATAATAATAATCTCATCAGATCTGTACATAAATATACAAAGCTAACAACTTGCAAGGAAAAACAGTTTGAATTTCTTCTACTGATTTCTTCACAGTATCAACAAAAATAATTATCATTTGTGATTTAACTCAATTAGCTTCCAGATCACATATTTCAGCAGTCTGCTGATTAATGCTAACATAGGATAAGACCATTCTTAAAAGTTCTTATTGCTTAGTCCATTTCTTTCAATAATTTTAATAAAAAATGGGTTCATGTTTTCTTATTGCTTTACACGTGGTTATATATTTCCGGCAGTAATATCTAAGCAAAACTAAGAATCTCTGTCTTCATCTTTGGATAAAATTCAAATTATCCACCGACATTTGCATTGATATACTTCACATTTGCATTTGGAATTTCAGAAATTTGTTCTACATTGCACTCCAAGTTCGCTATGTATGAGGTAAAAACTGCAACAGATGTACAGGTGTATAAATAACAGGAAATGTGATTGTAAATCAAAATAGTAATAAAAAACTTGTTCTAATAACAACAACAAAATAACAGTAAAGATACCTTTACAGGCTGAGAGCTAGCCTGCAAGTCAAACCAAATGCATTAGTTAAATCTCCCATGTTTTCTATTTGTTTTATAAAATAAAGCAAATAAACTTTCAGTTTTAAAATACTTTCTGGGATTTTTTAAAATTGAATTTCTGCTTTTAATAAAGCAACTAAGACCTTGCTGCTTAAACAAAAGACAGCAAAAAGATTTTAATTACAATTTGTGGTTCTTAAAAGATCCTGTATTCATGATTTAAATAAATACCATTCTGGTGCTTGAATGCTGCTTTGAAAATGATGTAGCATTGTTGTTTCATGTCAAGTTTCGAAATTCACTGTAATTCCAATTTTGCAATGTATCCATCTCCATAGTGTCAAGTGTCACCACCAGAAGGTGATTACTTCCAAGATAAGCCAATGTAGTACCTTATGTTTTCTGGAAATCCCACCTCAGTTTTACTTGTTGGCAATGATAAAGGATCATATTTGGATGAAAATATTGAGTTCTACAACGTCCACACACCATCGTGTCATGTCAGTTGGCACTTTGAAATTCACTTCAGTTGATCATGCACATTATACTTCTTTTATACCTGAAATGTAAGAAAAAACACAGTAAGTGGAAGTAAGAGCATTGTTCTACTTTGAACCTTTCATTTATGAATGAAAAATGCTGGCATATATACATCAAAGAGAATTTTCATTTTTTTTTTCTGCAAATTACTAGCAAAATGCACAGATCTAAACTTGCCACAAAGTCCAGAAAAGCACATTTTATAAAGATAATTTTGTCAATGGCAAATATTTTTTCCAATCATACTAATGGACATTACCTCTGTCACCATAGAGCTGGATGCCATGGTGGATGTTGGTGAGGCTTGCAGCGTGTAAGAGCTGACAGATGCTCCGCTGTCACTTCTCTCCACGTCGCGTTTACTGGTCGACTCGCTGGATTCTGTGCTCATGTCTGCACAAATACCACTCTCTGAAATTTGAAAAAAGAATGTTAAAAAAACTTCACTTTTTTCCCCTAGGAATGTACAAAACTACCTCAAGAAAATATCTGTACATTTATTACTGTTTTAAAAGTCACAGAAGTTGTTTGAGTATCTCCGTGCAAAAGGACACTAATCAATTTTTACTTTTGAATCCGTGGCACCATGATAAATCATTGCAGATATGGGTTAGCATTTCATGTAGAAAATCATCATTTTTACCTAAAGTGTCTTCTGGTGGGATTGTTTCAAAGGTGCTAACTATTTTAATATCAACAGATGCTTAAAACATTCAAAACATAACCAGATCTGTCCCTCACCTACTGAACACAGTGTATAAGACCTGCAGGGTTTGGAGAAGTCATCTTCACCCTGCTCATACAGAGTCACATTGAGTGTACCAAACATGTTGCCTTGGTAACTGGACTGACCGCTACTGGACGATGACGTGCTACTGACTGAGATAATGGAATGTGGACGTTTGTTGCCGTTTTTTAGATGGTCAAATGAAGAAACGGCTATTGAATTCCTGGTGCGAGCTGGAAAATTAAAAGTAAAAATAATGATAATTTGAATAGATATGAACTCAAATAATAAGAAAAGAAATATGTTAATTCTCAGTTAATCAAAGAAATTGGAGGTTATTTGGTTGTGCTTGACGTCAAACAGTTGCCTTTAAATTAGATATAAGTAACCCTGACAATTAGTCCAAATTTAGATTTTTTATTTTTTTACCGGACTAATTTATGTAATTTAATGACATAAGCAAACAGCAGAAAAATGAAATCTGTTTTATGACTGACAAAAAGTATTCTAACATGGCAAAAATGTTGTGTGGAACTTGGACGATGGCTTACGTTTATTCCCCATGGAAATGTTTACCAGCCTGTCACTGATGTTGTCTTCACTCTGCTTCAAGTCAATACATGGCTTACTGCCAATTCCCATTGATGTCATTTCTGCTTGGCGCAGTTCTGAAGGAGAAAGGTTATTATAAATTTATACATATTGTAATTACTTTACTTTGCTACATTGTTCAGTTTCTTTTATTGTACCCCAAAATGCATTGTTCTTTTTCTGACATTATAAGCAACAGAAAACATTTCATTGATATGGGTTTATTAAAATGTTTACTATAAACAAAAATAATTGTTTTACTACCAACCTCTATTTCTGATGGCCTGTCTCCAGAGAATGCGAGAGATGTCACGCACCCAGGCATTTTTCGAATCAGAGGATGCAGCTTGCAGGACATAAGTGTCGCCATGATTCAGTTTGCGAAACCAGATCTCGAACCTGTAGCCACTGTCTCCCACGTTCTCTGTCATCCCAATGTCTGTTGTCTGAGGGGGCAAAATGGATGACTTTTGATTAGTTTTGATAAACTTAACACATAAATACAAAGTGCATAAATTTCAGAAATATTATTAGTTATCTAACTTTAAATGAGTCAATGAAAATATTCAAAAATTGCACATTCAAGAAAACTTCAAATAATTTAACCATCTTTTGATCTGACCTGCTACAGAATACTTTTACATCTTGGATGAATAATGATAGTACTTCAAACAAATAAACTTCTACTTCAAATAAACCACAACTGAAATAGAAAAAAATCTCACCTTGATACTGCTCTTATAAATGTAAGCATCATGACCAAAGGCACTTCTCTTGGTCTTACTGAATAGTATCAGATCCTCAAACAGAAACACATGACGCACTGATTTCCGTCGACCCTGCCAGACAAGGAAGCTCTCTTGACGAAGCAGACGACCTTGTTCAGGAAGGTTGACATCACATCCTATAATGGCGTCCATGGCAAGGAGATCATTTCCATGACGAAGTTGGAACTTCACCATTTCCTCAGCAGCCTGCAGAAAAAAATGGTGTGTGACTGATAAATGTGATGTTTCTGACCTGAGAATAAATACACACATTTCCTTTGTTTTGGAGAAAAAAATCAAAATAGGAGCTTCTTCTAACTTATAAAGCAACACATCTGATTAAACAAACAGCTAGGCAATTTAAAATTATGATACTATTGCTGAATTTTAAATCAACAACATTCTCTGTCATACTTTTCACAAAAGACCTTTTGAAAAAGCCAGCCATCCCAAGAAGTAAACATTTGTTCTTAATCAAAAATGGCACTCTACCTTTAGATCCTGGTACTCTGGCTCCGTCTCTGGGCACTCCTTGATGATCTGTTTGAGCAGAAGGGCATACTTCCCCATCCTCTGGACTGGCTTTAACAAGTAGCTTCCCAGGTCCATTCTGTCCCCTAGCTCCACTTGCTTAGCCTGGGGAACACAAAATATATGTCCAATAATATTATAATAGTTTGAGGATGGTCGTAACAGAATGTGTCAGTTCAAAGAGATGAAGAGCTAGATTTTTGGATGAAAAGTACTTGACTAGACTGTGTGATGGTTGAAAAGATCTAAGATAGATTTTCTTTAAATGAGAATTTTACAGTGGGACAATCTTTTCAAATTCATTGTGTTTTCATACCAATATCAGATTTGCTTTAAAGAAGATTATAATGGTCTGGTGCTAAATTTGTTTGATGACATGAATGAAACAAAATTTCTGGTAAAAAAAAACTAAAATTGGTTAGTATTACTCATCACTGCCATGAGGCATGGCTGCATCAGAGCACAACATCTATAGAAACAATTTTTCCCCAACTAGTATCTATCTCCTCCTGTTATCACTTGCTGAAATTATTTTTCATTCAAAGTTGTTCCTTACCCGAAAGAACCTGCTGCCATAGTCCTGCATTAAGGCATCAGACTTGGGTTTGTTTTTATTGTACAAGGCATACAGGTAAAACTGAGGTTCCTGAAAAATAACCAGCAAAAATTTATACATAAAATTTCAATTACTAAACACAAGGTAGTGGTTTCCAGTGGTAGTTAATTCAAGTTCGTATTTGTGCCAGGAAAATAAAATCATGTTCTGAAAATAATTATTTTATAAGAAATATTACATAATATAAATTGTCAAAGATGGGGAAAGCTCCTTACATGTTGTAGAAAGAATTGGCACACTTGGAATGGAGACCCTTCACTCTGCTCCAGTTCTTGGAGAAAATATTGGCTGTGGAACTGGTAGATCTTCTCAATATTGCCGAAGATGAGGTTGCGTTTGCCCCTCAGCGCCTGAGGCACGTCATCCCGCTCCAGCTCCGGAATGTAGTTTTGGATCACATATTTGAGGGACTGGACATAGTCCCGCTCCGTCTGGACCATCTCACGCATGACAAGGTTCAATGTTCTGAAGTCACAGGTGGAATATTGTTAAACAAATTGAAAGCATTTCAAGAAGTAAATATTTATTTTATTGTACCCTTCCTTCACAAAATTATTCAACGTGTAAGTCATTTCAAGTTTATGCTTTCTCTAATGCCTTCATTAACAGATTCTATCCAAAATTTATTAAAATAAAAAAAAAAAAATCAAAACTGCAGAGTGTAAAGCCTAGAGTAATTATAGTAAAAAAATTCCTTACACATACACAAAATTTTTGTAGGTAGTACTTAAATAAGTTCATTCAAGTGTTGTAAAAAGGTATTTTGGCATTTTGTGCATTATTTTGAGTCTCTGAAACTTAAAAAGGCCAAATAATAGAAAATGTGAGACATTCAACAATATTAAGCTATTGCTGTATTTGTGTGTATTCTATGATAAATCAGCACCTACCGTCTGCTCTTGATCTCCGCCTCTGTCAGCCTGAGATCAGACATGGAGCTGTGATGGGGTTTACTGATGAGATGTGTGTTCACAGGAACTGGGGACCAGCTCTCCTTACGGGGCTCTGTCACCTGGGGTTCCTCTTCTTCTGGTAGACTACATAACAAAGACATCAAAACTCAATGTCAAATTGGACTCTCTGTTAGTTGGTGGCTACATTCAGACCACAAATAGTTGCCATGAATATTCAGAATCAAATTCAACTTTCCTCTTCATTTTGGTCACTTATGGAAATCAATTGAACAAGCTTGTATCACCTGACTCCATGAATGTTGAACAGAATACATGGGAAATTCATGTTACTCAACAGTACATTTCACAAGGTAAGAGTCACAATTCTAGGAAAACACAATTTTAATGACACTGGAAAAAAACATATATGCCTGTACATGCCTAGCCTAGTTACTCACCTAGGTAAGCTGTCAGAACTCCCTGTAATTAGACTGATGGATTTCCCTTGCCTCTTCTCTAGCAAACTATCAGCCTGCCTCCTCTCCACAATTGGCGCCATCTGCTGGACACACTGCGGAGATAATGAGGATGATGACGCTGACGTTGACATTGAAGAGTTAGCACCACCTAAGTTTGTGAATAGAGGCATACTGTGTGTTTTTATCATTTTTCTAAGAGGCTTCAAAATCCTGTCTTTTTTGTTCATTGACACCGTGGTTGAGGATGATGTTGTTGTGGATTCGGAAGAGATGCTTGCGGAATCCACATCATCTTTGGTAAGGTTTTCCCGTGAGCGTGGTCTGGGAATGGACGTCACCACCCTGTGTGACATATCCTCAGTGATGAGTCCTTCGTTAAAGAGTTGCTCCTCATATTCAGAGAGATTCATTCCAATGCTGTCCCTGTACGTGGGAGGGGAAACCCCGAACATTTGAACACTGTTTCTGCTCCCTGGCTGCATCAGCTGAGAGGAGGGCATTCCTGCATACGACCTCCGCCGAATATGCGCCAAAGATTGCTGCTGACTAACAGGCGTACTTGAAGATTTTGGCAACCACACTTTATTATTATCTACACCGTCTGATGCATGACTATATCTCCGTCTCATCTGTGGTGTTTCTGGCATCACCAAGGGCTTTCTCCCTTCACTGTCTTTTTTCATTTGAGTTACAATTAACTGATCCTTGGCTTTACATAGTGTAAGCTGGCGTACCCGTAATAACTCCCCGGTCTCTAAACACCGAGACCGTGCCACTTTGCACTGTTCTTGGAGTTTCTCGTTTTTGAGCCTAACGGCTAAGTCTTGCATCTTATCAAAGGTGTCTCCCCCTATAGGGGGGTGGTTCTTTAGGTATGATGCTAAACTGGTGCTCAATGTTTCAAGGCCTTCAATGGTGTTGCAAGTGTCCATTTTCATGCTGGCAACATATTTCATGGCTTCCAATGCCCATTCATAAGCCTGTGGAAAGAAAGAGCGTACATTAAATTCTTGTCTGGCATCTTATTTTCTGCTAAATCGAGATAATTTGTTGCATCATTTTAGCAATATTGTGCATAATGCTTGGCAAATTTAAACCAAAAAACCCAAAATTATGACATCAAAACAAATTTGCAGCTGCAATGTAAACTACCACAGAAGACTTAAAGCACAAGACTCGTTTCATTCAAGCTGTGAGCGAATGAACCTCAAAAATTTCAATATAACAGGCTCCAGCTGTTGTTGAACAGACAGTCAAGCAGATCTCCTGTACTGGTAGTTTTCTGCCAAATGACATGGAGCTACATGTGTACCTGACATTGCTCAAGTTCTACACATTCATAACTACCAGAAAATTTAGACATCTCCATGTTGTGATGCAACAAACCTGTCACAAACATCTGCTCCATGTAACTGTCTAGATTTTTAATAAAGCTGCTCTCCGTGTTCTAAAAGTTTTCATTGAAACAGCTGCCACATCAAAATGACGTAGACAACTGCATGCCTGTATCTGCCTACATGCACACATAACTGTCACTGACTCACAGTCATTTCAAAGCTGGGTTTGTGAACAGCTGCCACAGCGGCCATTAAACTATGACCTTGGGATCACTTTCTACACATGACAGGCGTCTGCTGCAAAATGTCGGACTCTTCAGAAAGCAAATAATTTTTTTTTGAAACACAAGTTTACTGACAAGAAAAGATATGGTTCCAAAACATACTCATAAGAGAAAAAAAATGACCAAACTCTTTCATAACGCTTTAACTTGTATTTCTACTGTATTGCTATTTTCAAAAGAGGCCAAAGCAGAGGTTTACATTAGTTAACACTTAAGAGTATTACTATTAATCAAATTTATAAGTTGTGCACTTTGTGCTGAAAATCCACTTAGTTCATCCAATGTCTAATCTTGTTTGGCAAAAATAAAATGGCTTACTTAAAGTTGGGTGGTGGTCGTGGAGTTGGAGGAAAAGAATGTAAATTGGGTTAACTAACAATATCATGTTACTTTTTTTCCTTTGTTAAGCTATTCAACTTGTCAATGGATCTTAAATAATATATGTATTTTTCATATTTTGATGATTTCATCAAAGATTAACTTTTGTTCAACTTTCTCATCAGTAAGTGCATGTCTTTATGAAAGCACTGTTTAATTTCTTTTGCTAAATGCACAAATTTGAAGTATTTCTGTTAATGTTAAAACTATACAAATGGATGAAGAAAATTTGCTTTGCCCCCCCCCCTCCCCCCGCAATTAAAAAACAATACGTAAATGAATAAATAAATAAAAAAGAAAGCACTCTCACCTTATCCAAGAGATGATAACACTGGGACTGATCCTCAATCCTCTCCCGCGTCTCTTCCACGCGACTAGTAAAGTGATGAATGTGTCTCTTCAATGTGCGTGCAACCTCACGAATACCCGTGTGCTCTTTGAAGGACTCGGACTCTGCAAGCAGACTGGCTTCTTCTATCAAGTCTTGGCACTTCTCCAACTTAGTCTGGAGGTTGACAGAAAATATAAATATAATTTAGAAATTCATCAAATTTGGATGAAAACATATGATTGCAATACAACTCAAAAAGTAATACATGTTTAGTTTCAAGAGTACATTTTTACCACCAAACATACAAGTTTGAATCTAATTATGTTTCAAGGAATCCAATTTCCCTCCAAAATTGAACACTGGAAGCAGACGGCAAAAGACATCACCACCAGAGGGCAGGCCAGTTATAGGTCACATGTCATTTCTCTGACAGCCAATCTTGAGCAGACATTCTTGCTAGCCATTAGCAACCCACTGTGTCCCTGATAGCCCACAGTTTAAAGTCTGGTCACTCCAACTGTGAGGACTCTGTCCACAGTAAAACAATCACAAAACACCAAGCAAAGATAAACAGTCATAATTGGATTTCAGTCCATTAGCTAAGCCAAACTATGCTTTCACATACACGTTTTGCAGAGTACTCAAAATGCCTTTTTGGGCACATTTTAAAGAATATGTCAGCTGTCCATTAAAGAATTTTTAGACTATTATGGATATATGACAATATAAAATTATCAAAATGCACTAAGTTACAAAAAGATTTTCTTCAGTATGAAAAATATCCTTTTTTAATGTAAAACCTACTTCATTGGGAACAGTTTCTTTTCAATATATCAATAACAGATTTGCAAAAAAATTACAGTAACCCACCTAAGCAGACGTGACAACCCTCACTGCTCACTCACTAAGGTTAAAATAGCTGGAATGTGCTCACAACAAAGACCTGAACTTTGCATCCTCATTTCCACCAAAAAAATTTGTATATTGTTACACCATGTTCCTTAAACTATCAGAAGTACTGAAGTGTTTCTAGGCATTACCTTCTGTTTCCACAGCAACCATGAGGTTGGGCCACTTTGTTGGTTAAAAAAACTCTGTTATCTGTCATAAACAATGCTGAGAGGCTTCCATTTAAATGGTCCTGGCAGATGAAAAATTTCTAATGGATTTTCTTGTTTTAAATTACAAAAACAATGTTTTGGTCTGAACTCTTTGTCCTAAATGTTCTTAAGCAATCCCATCCCAGTTCAGGTCTTGAAACGGTATGAAAATATATCTGACTAAGTAAACTTTTTCTTCTACTGCCTAAGGAAATGACAAATTTAACTTAACCATACCAAAGGTACTGAAAAAAGAAAATTTCACCAGAGAAAACTAAACAAGGATATCATGAGGAAAATGTTCAAGTATTTCCTCCTCCTCTTTCTCTCTCCACATCCTGACACAATAAAAATGACAGGACATCCTTCTTTCAATCTTCTGCGTTTCTCAAAACTATTGCTCAACTTTATAAGCATCAAATCCAGCATGCACAACAAATTTTTTCAGGATTCTTAAAAAAAATTCCTAATTTAAACTGTTTGCAGAGAATCTGCCTTTGCTAAGCAACCAACATAAACATGGGTAATAAAGTAAGAGGATTCAGTACTATAACTGACACAAGCAACATCAGCTGTCTCTTAATCTCATACTCTACTAAAATCAACATTTTTCCCCCTCGAATACAATTTCCACTGAGAGAGAATTATCACATAAAGTTACTCAAGCCATATTACTTGTACCTTTGTCAGTTTATCTTTGTCCACTGTAAATTTAAACTGTCTGAGATGATACCCTGCCATGTTTACCATTTCCAACATGTCTGCCAGCACGACATTACACACGAACTTCCACTGAGGTCTTCTATGAAAATCCTGTCAAGATGGCTGGCCTCTATGTCTGACCCTGTCATGTTTTTAGGGCTCACATCTGCCGTTTTCAAATTCTAGGCGACACAATGTCAAAATCTGTTGAAGATGTGTTGCCCTGACATTATCATCTCATTCCAGTGTGAAAAAAGGTTGGCCTTCTGCTGTTTCAATTGAAGAGTTTGAAAAATTTAGCTCTGTAATTCCTATCCAAATATCTTCTCCTTTTTTTTAAAATCCTCTGTTGTGTACAGCTTACGACCAGGTTATACTTAGCTCCAACATTCTTGGAAATGAACTTTTTTTTTTTTTTGCAATAAGTCCCAATTTCAAGTAAAAATCTGCCAAAATCCACCCCTAATCTTAAACCAATAGCATGGAATACTTAATGCAGTTCTACATTTTTTCATCCAAAAGCTTTAAGTCCCAAAATTCCAGAAAACATTTGGTAAATCCAATTTTCATGAAATACCCAAGCTTAGACTGAGCACTCCTTAAACTAGGTCCTCTCTCACAATGCAATATGTTTGAAGGTGCTATCACATTGTTAAGTCAACACATAGACACCAAACTTGGAGATCTGTCAAATACCACAGCAGACTTCAATGACTTCAGGTATGTACCTCTTTTTTGTTTTCGGAAGTCCAATGATCTGCTACCTAACTGAGCATTGGCTAGGTTTCGAATTCAAAGAATACCCAGCATGCACGGCATCTGCAAATGTCTTTGCAGTAAAGGTACTTTCCGTGCTTTAGCACTGTATGGGCCCTTCCATTCTGTATTCAGGAGGTTAATGGGAACTGTACATTTGTCCAGACCTATTTTAACTTGACCTTTATACAATTCAACATTAACATCTGACCATTAAACCTATGTCTTAAGCCCTTACAATATTTTATATTGTTTTGGTACAGAATCTAGATGACATTTATAGCTATTCATTCTCAAAGATCCCTCCATACCTCCTCCAGTCTTAATATTTCAATGGACCAACCAAAATTGTAAAACATGGTTGATTATCCCCAAAAATATCCCTGATAGGACGAGAATACCCCTGCCTTCCAATAATAAAAACAACCAAAATACTCCACCTCTTTAACCAGCAGTTTTACCAGAAGGGAAAGACATAAAATCTGGATGCTACTGACCTTTCCTAAGGACAACCGCAAATTTTAGAAGTACGAAAAAGCTGACAGTGAAAAAACAAATCTCTTTCTGGATTCATCCTACGATTTTTTGTTTGCATTAGATAGTTGTCTAGAATTACATTTTGCTTTGCCAAATTATCAATTTAAAGCAACAGCACAGACAACTAGGGGTAAAACTACTCCATATGTTTACATTCTTCACCCCAAAGCAAATCACTTTTTAATTAAGGCATCAATTAAAATAGTCAATGACCCCATTTCCAGAGATTAGATCGATCTACTTTAGATCGACCTAACTCCCTGGGGGTTCACGCTAAATAGCTGTCAGCCGAGCGGACACCAAAGTTAATTACCCCCTTACAGCTTGTAGTAGGCGGGACGGACATTTAAGCCGGATTATCTGACAGTAATCTAGTGAGACTCCCCACGGGGATAGATCGATCTAAAAGCTCTGGGAATACAGCCATAGTCTGAGCTACCCCAAACTGTAAACTAAAAGCATCAGTATTCCTACCATTGCTGCAAAGTATCCCTTCTCAAATTCCTTCTGCTGCTTTCTTAAAGCCTTCAGGTTGTCACCCACTGTGCTGTGTTCCTGGATCAGAGCCTCTCCGTCTTTTCTCAGCCATGCTATCATCTGAATATGAACATATTACATGGTTAGAAATTAAGTTTTTTATATATGGTCCTGTATTTTCTATATTTATTGGGCACCTTTTAAATGGCCATAACAGTTTTGTCATAGTCAATGTTTCTTGTCAGCGAAATATAAAGTGGCATATCCTGTAGTCAAAAGTTCTTCATAATATTGTCTGTTTCCGTTCTTGTCAGGTTGAAATGTGAATGAAACAGGAATTTTGCAATATTTTAATTAAAGATATTTTTCATGATTGGGGTTTCTCCTTGAATTTGCTCATTGTTGGCAAAATAGATGAATAAAGAGACCAAAGTTAAAAATCAAGCTGTTCAGATGTTTCTTTTTTCTAAATTTGCAGCACGTCTTGAAAGATATAAAAAATGTTTTTGTACCTTTGCAGACTGTTCCTCAAACTCTCGGAGCTGCAAGCACTGCTCTAACCTCTGCACTCTGGTGGATGCTAGCTTGGTCAGTCTGGCCATGCATTCGTGAACCTCTGTGTATACACCATTCACCAGGTCCATAGCATCCCTGTAAGAACAAGTATGTGTCATAAATAGCAGTGGTTATCAACACTTGTCTAAATGCAAAATAAAAGATAAATAAATAAATAAATAAATAAATAAATAAATAAATAAATAAATAAATTCATCGGTAAATATGCAAAAAAAAAACATAATAAAATTAAAACATAAATAAGGATTAGTTCCACTACTACCTCAAATCTCCAAAGCAATTTAAAAAACAAAAATAAAAGTGACACCTTTCTACTAGTTTAAATTGTCAGCAAAGTAATTAACTAACCAAGTGAACAATTTCCTCACCTGTAGTCCTGACTGTGTCCAAGTGTAGGCTCCAGCTTGTTCATGAGTCCCAATATGGCCGTCCCCTCATTCTGCAGGCTGATCAACCTTGCGTCTTCAAATGCCTTCCGCACATACTGTTCGTGTCTTTCGATGACCTTCTTTGTATCGACAGATGTCTGCGGCATCCCTGTTATAGAGGTCATCTCACGCATGATGGCCAGAAGAAACTTGGCTGCACTGTGACAGTTGGACAAAAATGGCTCCAGTTGCTGGAAGGTAAAAGTAGCAGACATGCATGTTAATATTGGGAGACAGTGAAAATAATTATATCAAATTGGAGAAAAAGATACCTATACATGGTACAAAAGACAAGTTGGTAAAAAAATGCATGTTCTCTACCCTCCGGGTAGCAACTTGGGCCGTACAGTGACTGCGTACCATACATATTAATCATGTGCCTATTTGCAAAATTTTCAAATTTCTCCCTGAAGCAAAAGAATTTACACAAAAATATCACTTAAATTAATAGTTTAAATTCCAAACCATTTTCAGGGTGACAAGGGCCTCTCATTTTGAAAAGAAAAGTCAATTGGGTTCATCGGTACAGATAAATTTTCTCCGGAGGCATGCATTGCACTGCCTACCACTTCCCTCTAACACCATGTCCAGTGACTGCATATCAATCATATATACCCATGTGCAAATTATTTAACCTAGTTCCTCCCTGCAGCGGAACTGTTAACACAAAAATCACCAAAATTAATAGTTTAAATTCCACACCATTTTCTGGGCAATAAATATATCTTACATCCAAAAGAAAAGTCAACTGAGTTCATCGGTACACAAAGATAACATTTTCTCGGAGGGCGTGGATGACACTGACCCCCGCCCCCTCTTAACCCACAGAGTTATCACCACTTGGTCCTAGTTGACCGGTAATTAGTCATCTCTTGACCCTCAGGTAGCTCAGGATGACCATTATTTCTTTCAAAAACTTCAAACAAAGGAATGATGTCAGGATGACCACTACTTCTTCCAAAAACTTCAAACAAAGGAATGATGAAGTTTTTTCCCTAAACACTCGTCCAGGTTCTAATTCGAAATTACACTGTTAAACATAGGGATGAAATTATATATTTTGTTTTTTTCCTAACAGCACAAGTCTATTAATGAAACAAAATCATTATCTACAGCATTTCTTTCACAAAATTCAAAGAAGAGATGGGACATTCTGTGGTATTTGTGTCCTGGACATAAAATTTAAAGCAAATTTAAACTAACATGTACTTTATTAAAAAATACATGGTTCCCAGTCAGGCTAACATATGAATATGTAATAAATATGCCTTCAATCTATTTTGTTCTTCTATCCATTTCCATAATATCATAAATGCTTCTGATGTAAATCAACCTAAAAATATGTTTTTGAAGTACATCTTTTAAGGAAATGCACATTTCTTGTTTAACTTGTGGACTAGTTGTCATAAACTTAGTAGGCATGAGTGCTATCAGGATATGCACTATTAAGCTTGCAATATCACCTAAATCTACATCCTTTGAATAGAATACTAACCAACCACTTGTTTGTTCAAAAAGCAAAATTTGAAAAAGCAAAATTTACCTCAAAATTACAATAATTTCTTCACCACAACAGCTCAAATCAGAGGAACTAACACTCTGTAATTCACCAGTCTTCAATCCAACATTAGACAAGAGGGAAGCAGTTATTGCAATCTTATCATTCCTTGTCTGAAAACTCGGTCTTTTCCCCCTATGAGCTCACCGGCATCCTGTCTATCCCATTTACTGTCATAGATTGACTCTTCTCCCCCATCTCTCACGGAATCAACGGACCGAATGATGATAAATTACGATATGGACGCAAACGCCATAAACCTGTGTTTTAACAGTACAGGTTTGCAGAGATGGTCACCAGCGTTCATCAATCACCTCTCCAATCAAAATGGGGATGTGACGTCAAAGTCACAGACCCTTACATAACCCTTCCTTTCTACTGTGATGTACAGCCCTGGTTACTAAGTGAAAATTTAGAATGTCCTTACTGAGCTAGATCATTAGAAATATTAAGGTTTTACAAGTGATCATAACTTATGGGGACAAAAAACATTATATAAATTGATATCCTTTTTATAATCCTTTTTTACATCATAGTATACTACAGATCTTCACTTCAAATCACTGTTCAAATCTGACGCCTCTCTGAATACAGAACTTCAACAATCAGGCACTAACATCAGTGCAAGTCTCTCCTACCACAACTTCCACATATGACTGCACCACAAACTTTAGGAGTCTCAGGGAATTAAAACGTACTCATAAAAAAATGACCCGTTCCAGGAGCGAAACTGTGTGAACAGAACATCTTCAATGTTCCATACCCAAATGACCCCATCAAGCCCCTTATTGTGGACATAACAGTAATGGCAGGCTTGGGTGACACTATCAATTGTTCACTAATGACAGTACCGTCCTATGGATTATTGTCCGTCACAGGACAATCAATGACAGTTGTTGGCTAATGGTGATGCAGTTCCACCCTTAATATGCACATGTATGTGACACCTAATTGTCCCTTCCTATGCCTGTTGTAAGTCAGATTATGTAAGTTCCTGTGCTATTTGAAAGCACTTAGTTTTTGAACCCAGTCACCCTTTTCCAATCTTTTCTGCTCCCCTGTGTTCAGGTCCATGCTTGCTATAAATATTGTCTTATTTTAACAACAAGTACAAGCTTTATGAACCCCTGGATCCCAAAAAACAATGAAAAAACCTGACAGAGTTACGCTAAATAAAAAATTTATCATTTATTTTTTTTTAAGAGGTGGGGTAGGCATCAGTAGCCATCTTGTCCACATTGATATTTGTAGATTTAAAAAAAAATAATCATCACATCCAAAACTTACCATTCTAAAAGTAATCCAATCTTCGTGATTGTAGGAAAAGTAGCCACCTAACTCTATCGGCAGTTGCCTCTTCTCCACAAACCGACACAACAGGTCTTGACTGGATACCAGATCCAACTGGAATAATAATAATAATTGCATCATTATTTCTGAAAATTATACTTCACTCAAATCATTATCAAGTAATTAAATTAAAAAGTTCAATTTCTAAAATTTTCCTCTCAAAAGACTAACTACCATCACTTCATCAGCACCATGTCCAGTGGCAACAGCCCAATGTGTGATTGTGTTTTATCAAGTTATATCTGCCTTATCTATCACTTACATATGTCAGAATTCAGAATTTTCTCTTGCATGAGGGTAAATTTGAGAAGAACAATGATCTTATCTATCAACAATTGTTCCTTGTATCCTGTGGTCTTCTCTAATGGTTTCTTTATTTTTCAACATGATAGGATCGAAATGAACTGATTTTTTTTTTTTTTTTTGTTAAATCATATCTAATCTTATCCAACATCAAGTTTCGGTTAATTGTGAATATTCATTCTGTCTTTCATTAAATATTTCCATCATTAATATTTTTTAAGTGGACCTTTTAGTAATTACAATGCTGCGGTGTTTAACAAAAAGTTACACTTTGCTCCCCCCACCCCACACCCTTTAAAAATATTGGGTTTTAAGCTCAAATTTTTGCTTTGACTTCTTAAATGAGAAAAGGCCCTGGGCTCCTTTTGTGCAGAGGCCCACAATATAAGAATGTCCTGTTCATCGCGATTACAGTTTCCTTTATCTTTATTACTGTTCCTGATCTTAACCCACACAACTCCAGAACTGCACCAAAATCACTGATGATCTCAGCAGATACAGGGAACACACTGGTACTTATGGTACTCCATAGGAAGGTGCATTTCATCAGGGTTTTTTCTATTGTTTAGAATTACTTTTCTATTCAATGGACTCTTTTATCAGTTCCTTTTCTGCCTTTTACTAATGAGGTGATTATTTTGCTGGTTCTACATGATAATTCAAATGGAAGCACCATCTTTCTTTCTTAAATACATTTGAATTACATATCACATTTTAATTCATATAATTTTTTCCTTTAGCAACATCTTAAAGTGACAAATATCCTATAATTCATTTATGAACATGGTACATTACAATTTTTGCATTTATGTATTGTGGTCCATCCAATACTCAGTGCACTGTACTTACAAAGAGAAAACTACTTTTACAAGGTGTAAAACCAATAATTATATAACAAGACACCTTATAAAAACACAAATCTTTCAATCCTATCAAAAGATTTCTAGCTGATAAACAAATATTCAGATGTTCAGCATATGTACAAAACCTCAAAATGATCACAAGCACAAGTGATAAGTTGGTATTTGACTTCAGGCTCAACGATGCATGTTTGGAATACTAAGATGACTGCTGATAAATTACAAGCATTTTTCCTCTATTTTCTAACAAAAATTATAGACCAAGAAGAAAGGTGTAAACAAATAATTTTTCTGAGTTTAAATTTTTTTAAAATCACAGGAGAGTCCATTGGCCAATCTAAAATTATATGAAATATTAGGGTAATGATGATAAAATATATGAAAATATTCAATATGCTCAATTATACTCCACTAAGTTATCATATTTTACAGTATCACAAGATGTAAGAATTGATGTATCTCTGATATTGACTTGACATATAATCTAATTTAAAATACTTTTCTATATATTCTTGTCAAATAGCACATTATTATGATAACTTAATTCAAAATCCCTAAAAGAATTTCAAGCCAAATAAATAACTAAAAGCCATCAGAAATGGTTAGTCTAGGGATGAGGGTGACAGGCCACTCTATAATAAATTATAACAGATTGCTGACATCTCAATGTGATCATTCACTGGCATCAATTGTCCTCTCTAACACTGGTCTCCACCCATTCAATTCATTTTCTCTCTCTTTTTTTTTATGCTTCATAATTCTTTACTTCCTTACGCTCCTCACAAAATGAAGTATGCTCAACTGATATTGCTGCTGGCCTGTTATACCTTTCATCATCAGGTTCAGTTGAGAATGTTGATTTTCTTTTATATAGCAACTCGAGAGCACTAAGAGAGCACAGGCCTTTGCCAAAGGGAAATATAAATTATAATCAATTTTAATAATTCTTTAATATATAACAGGAAATCCAGATTCAGTTGAAACTGTAATCTCTTCTTTCCATTCTGAAAAACTGTCTGTCCTCAGAATTTCATCAAGATTTGTGAAAAACTTATTTGGTAACTTTTCCACCTAAAAACAAACAAACCCTAAGAAAACAACTTCTTCACTGGTTGAGTTAAATATTCTTATTCCAGTGTATTCTCCAACTCCATGTCTTACCTTGAAGCCTATCTCTGGTCTTAGTGCGGGGGAGTTGAGTAAAATTCCCTGCGCTGCGGAGTCGACCAGAATGT
Organism: Lingula anatina; assembly: GCF_051362555.1. Taxonomy (NCBI): domain Eukaryota; kingdom Metazoa; phylum Brachiopoda; class Lingulata; order Lingulida; family Lingulidae; genus Lingula; species Lingula anatina. The sequence continues at coordinate 16,962,918 of NC_141770.1, forward strand.
GTATGATGTAAATGGACCCTGGGATGTGAACCTGAAACAGGTGGAAAAGAATTGGTAACAACTGGACATCAAGATTATTGTCATCAATCAAAGCAAAAAATCTCATATAAAATGCTAAAGAAAATACTCCATTTTTTCCAACCTTACAACTGCACCTTCATACTAAAGTTATACATTTGAGCTGAATTCTATTACATTCACTGACAAATGATCAACACATGCAATTCTCTCCTTTTTGAAAAATTGAAACAAAATATTTGAGTCAATGGCAAATATGATTCAGTAAGTGGTAAACAGAAAAGAAAGTTTTTTCTATTTGTCTTAAAAAAAAAAAAAACTGTTCCAAGATGTTTTTTTTTTTTTTTTTTTTTGCTTTTAATACAGTCCTAGCTGATGCTTGGAATAAACAATACACAGACAATTAAGCTGATTACATAGACAACACTAAGCGAGGTTTTCTAACGTGTTGGACCAATCCAACTAGTAAGGTGGGTTTATCTGGATGCTCCCTAATAGAATATTTTTCTAAGATGTGTGATTATTCACAATACAAAGTACCAACACAAGCAAAACAAAAAACTTACTTCCAAAATGTGAAAGGCCTCCAGTAAGTTGTTCAGCACCAGTTCACTGGCACCTTTAGCCTGGACCAGAAACGTGGATCCTTTCTTTCTGATCTCCTCCCTGAAAACACAAAATAATTGATTTATCAGCTGATTTCTACAAATAACATTTCATTGAGATACAACATTGATACAAAATATAATGTAATGTTTAACTTTTTCTTTGTAATTTTTTTTTTTACCTTTTTGGATGAGATGAGATGCGATATTTGACTCTTAATTTTCTGAACATCTGCTTGTACCAAAGATTATACATGATTTTGACTTTCTTGGGGGGGGGGGGGGGGGAATATATAGTGTAGAAGTTGGTATGTCATTGTTAACTTAGTTGTTTCAAAGTTTGTACGTTTTCATGTCTTCAAACAAACCCAAAAACAACTTTGCTGCCAAAAATGATGACACTTAGGCGTGTCATATCTGTTTGACAATGAGCTAATTGATCAAAACGAGCTGTCACCCTGAAAGGTGGAGGGTCACATCTTTTGTCAGATCTTGCTCTGCCATCGTTATTCACACAGGGTGCTAAACTTGGCAACTGTATTGTACTTATGTCCTCTCTCCTCTCCTTTTTACTTTGTTCTGTGTGTGTGTGTGTGTGTGTGTGTCTGTGTGTCTGGCACTGCTGAAGAAAAGGGAACAATTCAAATGCCACTTTTGTCTACCTTCAGAAAATTATCACAAACAATTTATTTATCAATTGACTTATAACAAAAATTAAATCAAATGTTTTGTACATGAATTTCTTTTAAACATTTAGAACTAGTTATGTGAGATTCATTTTCTCAGCAAGCACAGCATATACTACAGCAGCTTGTAGGACCTACTGAAACTCACTGTTCTGTAATTGTTTTGTTCTTACCTCGGAACAACATAGTAGTACATGAAGAGCCGCGCCAGTTCTGAACACCTGAGGTCAGCACTGTTCCACTGTGGTAAATGTGTGTGTACTACCACCACGCTGCCGCCACGACTGTCTCTGGATCCTGGAGAGAAAAAAGAAAAATGTATAATAATAAGCAAAAGACTATAAACTTTGATTACTGGATTACATTTCAAATAAAACCCAGTTATCTTTATCTGCCTTTGGTATTCTTCTGCTATATCTCAAATGTAAAGAAATAAATTAATGGGTTAACACAACAGGGATGGACTGTGCATGAAAAAAAGAGGAGAGAGATTTATTCCACTGTAATAAGGGTTTCACAGTATCACATTGCCCTTCATCTCAACAGAACTTAGGGTTTCTAAAATAATCCTAATTACTTTTAATTATTCCTTTCTCCAAGATTTCTGATAAAGTATACATATTTTTTCGTTCTAAAATAACAGAGATGAATGAACAGTATTTTCTTTTTTGCATAGTTTATCAGATACAGCAACGGATCATGTACCCCTTTTACTGCGTTCAGTTTGCACTCCATTTCTTCACATAAAAACCCTTTTTGGCAATACAAAGAAATCCGTGAGAATTAAATCAGAAATTTGTTTTGACAGAATCACATACTGTGTAGAGCTTTATGCCTCTGCCATCTGCAAAGCACATTTGGCAAACAAGGTTCGAGGTTTTATCCCCCCTCTCCCCCTGCTCTCCTTAATGCTTTCTTTGACTACAGATTCAAGCTGATACAATAGAGGAACTGTTTTTGATGTCTTTCTCCCATTTTTCTTTATTATATATACTAATTTGCTCTTAGAACAGTTACTATATTTGTCAGTTTCTTATTATTGCCCTCTAAGCACTTTAACTTGAGATTTCACTGGTTCAATTTGTGCAGCTCTTACCAATTGTTATTTCTCCTCCAAGCAGGAAACTTTCAAATGTAGCCTTATTGTTTCATGCAAGTCATGTTTTTTCCTACTTAGGATCTCTATCTCAAAAACATAACTTCAAAAGCTCATTTCAAACTAATTTGTAACCAGAGAGTCAACGTTAAGTCATGCAGCGGCATTCCTGTGTCAATCAGTGACAAGTTTTGAATTAATTCACTTCTGATTTTCCAGCAGCAAGAACATGACTCACTAAATATTCTGTATCTTCCATTTTGATGTATTTCTCCTGCAATTCCAGAATCCAGCATGCCTTTTTTGGTATAAACCTTCCTTTTTTTTTTCGACTCACCATACATTAATGCATAAAATGTACAACATAAAGTATTTCCTAATCACTTTTCTTACCTGTGTCTAGTCGTCTTTTGCAAGCAAAGTGTAGGCACTAAAGCTACGGTTCTTAGTAAGCAACAACCACCAGCAACAGACATAAATTCCAATTGAAGTTTTACATCCTTTCAAAACTTGTATACTCAATTTGCTGAACTCCTATAAGTATGCATATTAATATACCAAAATTGTAGCCAGTTTCTAAAGATTCATTAACCGAGATCTGATAATATTGTGAGTTCACAGCCAAAGATCAGACAGATCCAATCACACCTTTTTGTTCTCTAACCGCAAACTAGAACCATAACATAAGATACAGCTGCCCTTAATATCTGCGTTATCTAAACACAATATCTGACTATTACTTTGCATTGTTGTCATTGTTGGGGCTTTCATGATGTTATTGTTGCTTGGGTACAAATGAATGGCTATTACTTTACACATGCAATGACATACCATTGCCTTCTATGGTCAGTGCTTTCAGATAATGCTGTATAACTGTTAATCTTTTTGATCATTGCACCCAAACAACCCACACATGTGGAAGTTTCATTTTCTGGTCTGATGCACCAGACTTTTGAGGGGAATTTGGTGATTTTTGTGATTTCTTAGCTAAATGTCTCTGAAATAAATTCATCGTGAAATTTCTAATTCCAATTGTTTCCCCTAATCATTTGAAATGTATGTAAAAGAACTTCCAATTTGTGCTGAGGAATCCATTTAAAGGATTGGTGTTTTCTTTTTCTTGTCAATATGCTTCTTAAACCATTTAATAATTGATGAAACAATGGTCAATTTGTCTTCAGACATACAAATATATATAAATGGATTTGACTTTGCAGTTCCAAAACCTAAATATTTACTCATTCATTTGATAAAAATAGAAACAACATCTCATTCTTTCAAAGAAATTAATGTGGACATTTTAACTTCATGGTTCTTTCTCAAATCATTTATAATTAATTACAGAGTAGCAACATCATGGCTTTTTATCAAGACTGGTTACAACCTCAAAAGAAAATACTTTGACAATTAATTTTTCAACTCTACTTCTTTTTGTTTTGTTTATATATTTTGCAACTTTTCAAATTCAGCAAATTTCAGAAAAAGGCTTCTTAAGCATTGTTTTTAAGCTTCGTCAATTTAAGTTACTCAAAACAGAACTTCGCAATGTCACAACCATTTCCAGGTTCATTTTTTTTAGAAACTTGAGATGTCTGTTTAGAATTTATCACAGTTTCAGTAGGCATACATTTCTTTTTATCAAAAATACATCAAGTTTTTGCCTAACATAAAAAACAGTGAACATTCAACAAAAAATGCAAAACTTCTAAATCTTACTTCAAAATATCTCAGGGGTTTTCAACCATACGACGGGATAATAAATTCTTTGGAAGAATTTCTGTTCAAAACCAGTCTCCAGTATGTCACAAACACACCTACCCTGTTCTGCCTACTCAATGTCCATATTCAGACATATTTTGAATCTTTATACATCCTGCAAGACCTTATTCTTCGAATTGAGTCTATAAAGCAAAAGTGTACTCCACCCTTGTAACTACAGAGAAACAACCACTATTTAGGAAAAATACTTTTCTCATGCAATGTGCCTAAGCTTCTTCAATTCAATTCTATTTTTTACACTCTTCATGTAAGAAAAAAAACAAGACTTACCAATCACCTTCACCTTGAATACCATCATGTACTGATCACAGCCAGTAACTGAACAGAAGACAGTCCTGCTGATATCAGAGACAGACACTACTACAACTTCTGCTTATTTTCAGTCTCAACTCCCCCCATAACCAGCCACTATCTGGGAGGATCAATTCCTCAATCAAGGTGGAAATATAGGTGTCCAACAAGTGCACAAACAAACAGATTGGTAAGAAAAATAGTAGTATCACCAGTAACAGCTGTCCAGCTTTTACCTTCTAACGCCTAAGCTTATCTCTCACTTACACTTGTGAAAACATAATCAAGAAGTTCTGTTTGATGAACTCATCAGCCCAGCCCACTCATACATACTCAGGGCTTAATTTGAAAGGTAGCGATGTGATCATGAATATCTTAATGAAATATTGCACAGGATAAAAATTCCATAAGGTGATGTGTAAGCATGAATTAAATCTATTGAAAAAAAAATGACTACATCCTTTAACCTACATGCTTTACCTCACCATTATCTCATCATAGCATATAGGAGGGGCAAAATGTGCTGATTCAGGGCCTATGATTTCTGCAATAGGGCCTTCCATGTGTATGACAAACAGCACTTAAGAATCCAGACAAGGACAGCAGGTAAATTAGAAGAGGAAGTGATAGTTTAGAGGTACACAGACAATAAACCCCATTGTGCTATAGCAGAGTTGTTGACATAAGCTGTGTACTTAACATTAAAATCCAATTACAACTGACCCTATCCAGTAATTAGCCAAGATGACACCCAACCTCGCTCGCTCTCCACGGTACGACTAGTGAAAAAATTCCTGTAATGCTTTGTACTGTTACTTTTTGTATAAATTTGAATGTAATTAGGCCAGTTCATTATTGGACATATTGTAAGTGCATGCAGTTAATTTGTTTCCGTGCGTTTTAATTGTTTTTAAAATGTACCCATGTACATAGTGCTGATAGTGTCTTGGCAAGGGTTATATGGTGCTTTGAGTTTATTAAGAGAAGTCATCGCCATTCAGGAGAGACATTATCAAATAAAGACACATCTCGTGCAATTTATAGCAGATGATCTGCAATTCACATCAATTTTGATAAATGCCATGAATATCTAAATAAATTCACGTGTTAACAATTTTATGCTTGATTGAAACTGTTCACAGTTACAAAAAAAATATATCCAATGTTTGCTTTGTTTTGCTGGCACATTTGTCTTATGGTTTTGGGTGTCTACAAGTCAAAGGTTTTCCAGAAACTTTCAGTCATCACTGATGCAAACCTTACAGGTCATAAAATTTTTATTTTGATGACTTTTTTTCTCTAGAAAGAGCACATGCTATTTCAAAGCAAAAACAATAATGGAGTTTTAATCTAATTTCCAAGCTGTAACTCATGGGTCACAATGTGTCAAGATCTTGAGATTGAACAGATTTCAAAAATGGAGTGAACTACACCAAGCTCTTCTCCAACAACCTGTTAGTAAAAAAAAACAAAAGCCGTTTTTATAAACAAGTTGTTTTTCATTACAAAATGGGTGGTCTTTGGGATATAAATATCCACGTCACATTCAATTATTCCAATATGATATCAAAACCAGAAAAAACAATGGTTCCAATTTTAATTCTCCACCCACAGGAACGGTAAGTCTATCTCCATGGTTGAAACATAACAAAGAAAGATCTGTTTATCGCAGCTTGGGGATTTCATTGCTATGAAACAAAATTGATTGACTACTATTCCTAGAATATCCATTGTGTCTCTGTTTCACTGGGATAACAAAAATAACCGCAAGACAAGTATCACAAGTGGTTTTCATCTTGGAAACAAAGAAATGGGGCATACACATACTCCTGTTGAGAACCAAAAACAAAATGGGTCCATTCTCACCCAAATCCTGTATCAAACTGTGAATACAACAACAGACCCGGAAGACAAACTCAACTAATGCTACAAGGTAAAGAATACTGAATACTTTCGTCAAACCATGCAGAAAGAATTTTTTGCAAGGGACCTTTCATAAAACATGAAGTCAAAGCTGCAGAATGTGTTGCACAATTTGAAAGTATCACCTTGTCCCCTGCTCTCTCTTTCTCTATCTGTGTGTGAGTGTGTGTGTGTATGCATGTGCATGTGTTCTAACTGTCATCCTTTCAACTTTTTCCTTTTCCCAAAACAAATCCCATCACATTTGTACCTAACAGAGCAATCTCAGTTGAAGTTAAACCAAACAGAAGACTCCACTTGGTTTCATCTTTCAATCACCTTCTTTCCTGGAGAACAAAATCATTTTAAAGATCCCAAAAGGAGGAAATGTCACCAACAACACCTGTCATCACTGAAAAAGTCCATTTTACATAAGAAACCATATAAAATAATTTCCACTCACCTTGCTGTGATAATAAAACCCTAGTCTGATAAAAAGGCATCATTGTCCCTGGCAGAGTAAAAACCATCTTCAATCAATGTAGAACTTGAATAACACTCTCAAGTCTGCTTCCATGGCAACAAGTAAATATTTCACTTTCTCTTTGTTAATAGTTTTTAACTATCTGCACACTATACAAGAAAATACAGCTTATTAAAAAAAAAACTGATCCTACTATCTATAAATCTATGCAAAACCTCCACAGGTGTCCTGAGAGATACCGACTCCTAGACTTCATCAGTACTCAATGAAAATGATCACAGAATCAGTGCATTACCTGCTACTACTACTACTACATAGAAGGTATATAAGAAAGAAGGCACTGTACTGAACAGTGGATGCAATGACAGTTACTGTAATGCACTCCCTTTTCTAAGGTCGCATTCAGAAAGACTCTTACAAGCATGGACTTAGTCCTAACTTTAGGAAGGCTTTAGAGGTTTGATTGCAATCACTCATTATGTCATACCATCTGCAATGCCTAAAATTACAGTGATTGCTTTTCAGAGGGTTGAACACATGTAAATCTTGGAGGTAAATTAAAAACTTTTTTTATGAAAACTGTCTTGAATGCGGCCACTGTCCCCTGTGGAATGACAGTGATACCTGCTCTCATGTCATTTGACCATGACTTTTACGTAGGAATGTAATTTAGTGTACCGAATATGAACTTGATAACACTGACAAAACTGTTTCATCATAAACTTACTCATCATAAACTTACTCATCATTTTTAAAAATATTTTAACATCCAATTCTTTTATTCTATTTTTTCCTCTTAGTTCCTCCCCCCCCTCCCCCATATAAAATGGTTTAGAGAGCTGATAAATGTGACAACATATAACTAGAGGATCAGAGAGGCGATACCGCCTCCGAATATTGTACCACCAGCTGGAGCAAGCGCATTCGTATAGACCCCCACATACACAAAATAAGGGACACAGCCACCAGTTTTGTGCTTGACAAGCTGTAAAAATGCAATCAACAAGAATTTTTAAACTATTGCAAAAAACATATATGGTACAATCAAATTTAAGTTCTTCGTAAGGTAGGTCAAGGGTCAATTTCAAGGTCACAGTAAATTGCCAGTATATGACTTCATATTCAAGTTCAAGAATAACTATGAACCTATCTCTGTCAAGTTTGAAGTTAAAAGAGAAAAAAAGTTCAGTTCATGATAAAAAGTAGGTCAAAGGTCAATTTCAAGGTCACACTTATATTGCCAGTATAGGACTTCCTATTCAAGTTTAATAATAACTATGGACCTATCTCTGTCAGTTTTGGAGATAAAACGGAAGCAAAATTTGCAAAATTCAGTTCATGGTGAAAAGTAGGTCAAAGGTCAATTTCAAGGTCACATTTAGATTGCCAGTATATGACTTTCTATTCAAGTTCAATAGTAACGATGGACCTATCTCTGCCAGTTTTGGAGATAAAAGGAAAGCAAAATTTGCAAAGTTCAGTTCATGGTGAAAAGTAGGTCAAAGGTCAATATTAAGGTCACATTTATATTGCCAGTATATGACTTCCTATTCAAGTTCAATAGTAACTATGGACCTATCTCTGCTATTTTGGAGATATAAGGGACTAAATGTTATTATTTTGGAGTTACCATAATGTGCCTTAAATTTCGTACAGAAAAAATTAATTAAAATAAAGAAAATGTCATTTTGGTCAAAATTCTTGAAATAGGAGGTGCTCTGAAGTTTCAGAAGTTCAAGTTTGATGAAATAATGTCATTTTTGAACACAAGTTGTCTGCTTTGCCAAGCCTTATGTTTTATTTTTCCAGAGTTCAAAATTTATTATCCATTACCGTACTGCACATTTTGCTTTTACCACCAATATGTGCTTTTTGATACAGCGTAACTCGAAAACCGTATGGAATAAAAAAAAAACCCGAGACCACCTCCAGTATTGGGCTTTACATGCAAAGTTCAGTTCATGGTGAAAAGTAGGTCAAAGGTCAATTTTAAGGTCACATTTAATTGCCAGTATATGACTTCCTATTCAAGTTCAGTAGTAACTATGGACCTATCTCTGCCAGTTTTGGAGATAAAAGGGAAGCAAAATTTGCAAAGTTCAGTTCATGGTGAAAAGTAGGTCAAAGGTCAATTTTAAGGTCACATTTAGATTGCCAGTATATGACTTCCTATTCAAGTTCAATAGTAACTATGGACCTATCTCTGCCAGTTTTGGAGATATAAGGGACTAAATGTTATAATTTTGGAGTTACCATATTGTGCCTTAAATTTCGTACAGAAAAAATTAATTAAAATAAAGAAAATGTCTTTTTGGTCAAAATTCTTGAAATAGGAGGTGCTCTGAAGTTTCAGAAGTTCAAGTTTGATGAAATAATGTCATTTTTGAACACAAGTTGTCTGCTTTGCCAAGCCTTATGTTTTATTTTTCCAGAGTTCAAAATTTATTATCCATTACCGTACTGCACATTTTGCTTTTACCACCAATATGTACTTTTTGATACAGCGTAACTCGAAAACCGTATGGAATACAAAAAAACCCGAGACCACCTCCAGTATTGGGCTTTACATGCAAAGTTCAGTTCATGGTGAAAAGTAGGTCAAAGGTCAATTTTAAGGTCACATTTAATTGCCAGTATATGACTTCCTATTCAAGTTCAGTAGTAACTATGGACCTATCTCTGCCAGTTTTGGAGATAAAAGGGAAGCAAAATTTGCAAAGTTCAGTTCATGGTGAAAAGTAGGTCAAAGGTCAATTTTAAGGTCACATTTAGATTGCCAGTATATGACTTCCTATTCAAGTTCAATAGTAACTATGGACCTATCTCTGCCAGTTTTGGAGATAAAACGGAAGCAAATTTTGCAAAGTTCAGTTTATGGTGAAAAGTAGGTCAAAGGTCAATTTTAAGGTCACATTTAGATTGCCAGTATATGACTTCCTATTCAAGTTCAATAGTAACTACAGACCTATCTCAGCCAGTTTTGGAGATAAAAGGAAAGCAAAATTTGCAAAGTTAAGTTCATGGTGAAAAGTAGGTCAAAGGTCAATTTTAAGGTCACATTTAGATTGCCAGTATATGACTTCCTATTCAAGTTCAATAGTAACTATGGACCTATCAGTTCATGGTGAAAAGTAGGTCAAAGGTCAATTTTAAGGTCACATTTATATTGCCAGTATATGACTTCCTATTCAAGTTCAATAGTAACTATGGACCTATCTCTGCCAGTTTTGGAGATAAAAGGGAAGCAAAATTTGCAAAGTTCAGTTCATGGTGAAAAGTAAGTCAAAGGTCAATTTTAAGGTCACATTTAGATTGCCAGTATATGACTTCCTATTCAAGTTCAATAGTAACTATGGACCTATCTCTGCCAGTTTTGGAGATAAAAGGGAAGCAAAATTTGCAAAGTTCAGTTAATGGTGAAAAGTAGGTCAAAGGTCAATTTTAAGATCACATTTATATTGCCAGTATATGACTTCCTATTCAAGTTCAATAGTAACTATGGACCTATCTCTGCCAGTTTTGGAGATAAAAGGGAAGCAAAATTTGCAAAGTTCAGTTCATGGTGAAAAGTAGGTCAAAGGTCAATTTTAAGGTCACATTTAGATTGCCAGTATATGACTTCCTATTCAATTTCAATAGTAACTATAGACCTATCTCTGCCAGTTTTGGAGATAAAAGGGAAGCAAAATTTGCAAAGTTCAGTTCATGGTGAAAAGTAGGTCAAAGGTCAATTTTAAGGTCACATTTATATTGCCAGTATATGACTTCCTATTCAAGTTCAATAGTAACTATGAACCTATCTCTGCCAGTTTTGGAGATATAAGGGACTAAATGTTATTATTTTGGAGTTACCATAATGTGCCTTAAATTTCGTACAGAAAAAATTAATTAAAATAAAGAAAATGTCATTTTGGTCAAAATTCTTGAAATAGGAGGTGCTCTGAAGTTTCAGAAGTTCAAGTTTGATGAAATAATGTCATTTTTGAACACATTGTCTGCTTTGCCAAGCCTTATGTTTTATTTTTCCAGAGTTCAAAATTTATTATCCATTACCGTACTGCACATTTTGCTTTTACCACCAATATGTACTTTTTGATACAGCGTAACTCGAAAACCGTATGGAATACAAAAAAACCAAGACCACCTCCAGTATTAGGCTTTACATGCAAAGTTCAGTTCATGGTGAAAAGTAGGTCAAAGGTCAATTTTAAGGTCACATTTAGATTGCCAGTATATGACTTCCTATTCAAGTTCAATAGTAACTATGGACCTATCTCTGCCAGTTTTGGAGATAAAAGGGAAGCAAAATTTGCAAAGTTCAGTTCATGGTGAAAAGTAGGTCAAAGGTCAATTTAAAGGTCACATTTAGATTGCCAGTATATGACTTCCTATTCAAGTTCAATAGTAACTATGGACCTATCTCTGCCAGTTTTGGAGATATAAGGGACTAAATGTTATAATTTTGGAGTTACCATAATGTGCCTTAAATTTCGTACAGAAAAAATTAATTAAAATAAAGAAAATGTCATTTTGGTCAAAATTCTTGAAATAGGAGGTGCTCTGAAGTTTCAGAAGTTCAAGTTTGATGAAATAATGTCATTTTTGAACACATTGTCTGCTTTGCCAAGCCTTATGTTTTATTTTTCCAGAGTTCAAAATTTATTATCCATTACCGTACTGCACATTTTGCTTTTACCACCAATATGTACTTTTTGATACAGCGTAACTCGAAAACCGTATGGAATACAAAAAAACTCGAGACCACCTCCAGTATTGGGCTTTACATGCAAAGTTCAGTTCATGGTGAAAAGTAGGTCAAAGGTCAATTTTAAGGTCACATTTAATTGCCAGTATATGACTTCCTATTCAAGTTCAGTAGTAACTATGGACCTATCTCTGCCAGTTTTGGAGATAAAAGGGAAGCAAAATTTGCAAAGTTCAGTTCATGGTGAAAAGTAGGTCAAAGGTCAATTTTAAGGTCACATTTAGATTGCCAGTATATGACTTCCTATTCAAGTTCAATAGTAACTATGGACCTATCTCTGCCAGTTTTGGAGATAAAACGGAAGCAAATTTTGCAAAGTTCAGTTTATGGTGAAAAGTAGGTCAAAGGTCAATTTTAAGGTCACATTTAGATTGCCAGTATATGACTTCCTATTCAAGTTCAATAGTAACTACGGACCTATCTCAGCCAGTTTTGGAGATAAAAGGAAAGCAAAATTTGCAAAGTTCAGTTTATGGTGAAAAGTAGGTCAAAGGTCAATTTTAAGGTCACATATAGATTGCCAGTATATGACTTCCTATTCAAGTTCAATAGTAACTATGGGCCTATCTCTGCCAGTTTTGGAGATAAAAGGGAAGAAAAATTTGCAAAGTTCAGTTCATGGTGAAAAGTAGGTCAAAGGTCAATTTTAAGGTCACATATAGATTGCCAGTATATGACTTCCTATCCAACTTCAATAGTAACTATAGACCTATCTCTGCCAGTTTTGGAGATATAAGGGACTAAATGCTATAATTTTGGAGTTACCATAATGTGCCTTAAATTTCGTACAGAAAAAATTAATTAAAATAAAGAAAATGTCATTTTGGTCAAAATTCTTGAAATAGGAGGTGCTCTGAAGTTTCAGAAGTTCAAATTTGATGAAATTATGTCATTTTTGAACACAAGTTGTCTGCTTTGCCAAGCCTAATGTTTTATTTTTCCAGAGTTCAAAATTTATTATCCATTACCGTACTGCACATTTTGCTTTTACCACCAATATGTACTTTTTGATACAGCGTAACTCGAAAACCGTATGGAATACAAAAAAACCGAGACCACCTCCAGTGTTGGGCTTTACATGCTCTACAAAATGCAAAAAAGAATGGGTCTCTAGCATTAACGGTTCCCGAATTAGAGACAGTTTTCAGTTTCGGTATCTTATGGCCGCTACTCCCGTGAAAATGCACCGATTGACCCTAAATTCATGGAGATGAAAGATGACCTGAAGGGTAACACTTTCCAATAATATTATTGGTTAAGTCTGTGTGGTGTCTGAATAACAGGGCAAAAAAATTTTTTTTCGTAAAAAATTTCATTTTTTTGAAAATTTTGGCCCATTTGACCTTGAAGTAAAGGTCAAAGGTCAAATCCAAGGGTATATTTGAAATCTACACATATGACTTTTGGAAAGCCGTCTATAGAAATTTTTCCCATAACTCCTTCCGTAGGGTAGATAATTAGCATTTAATTTTGCCATTTTTAGACAAGGGTGCATTGCAATGAGTGCCACACCCAGACCCCAATACCGACAAAGCCCAAATTTTACGTGGAACGAGTTGAGATTATAGGTGACCTAAATCCATGAGATGGGTATGGGGGGCCTTACCGTCTAGGAGGAGAAGCGGTAACGGTAGCCGTCCGGCGGAGCCGGCGGAACCGGCGGAGCCGGCGGAGCCGGCGGAACGATCCGGACGAGACCGAAACCATGTGTACCGCCAGCGCTAACGCTGGTGGTACAATGATCTATTTTTACGATATTTATTTTGAATATTTACTAATATTAAAGCAGGTGTTCTTTGCATAAGTGTTCAAAGAATAAAAATCATAAAAAGCCTTGTTTTAGGAACAGCTGTAAAATGAACCACTGTCACATCACCCAATACTACTAGTGCTAAAAAGGGGAGATGACAATGATCAGTTTATCATTTAATCCATCTTTCAAATGTGAGCTAGATTTGTTCACTCCCTCTGTACTAGCTGAGATAGCTCACCTGCCGCTTGAAAAAAAAAAAAGCAAGCCACATTCCACTAATTATAAAACACTGATAAACAAATGTAGTAATTACATTCGAGAAGGAAATACACACAGATTGTACATAACACCCTATACCTTGGAGCAGCATCACAATAGGACTTCTATTTCTACAACTTAATTCCTTTGCATGGGCCTTGGATCAAAGAGCATAACTTGATCTATCAATCTTTTCATCTCTGTCATAAACCTGGCCGTGGCTGTTCCCACTGGATTATAGCCAAGTTTAAATTAGTTATCAGACAGACGCTGCTAATTGCTGGAGCCGGCTGATTACAGGGTGTGTAGAGAAGTGTGAACAGCTGTATTATGGGGCAGTAGGGGGTGGTAGGACTGGCAGAGCTACTTGTACAGCAGGGACACCTGTTTCATGAAATGGCTAAAGCTGAAAAGAAGTTTTGGCAAAGACTGCTTAAAATTCAAGCCAAATTGCATTGCCCGAATTATTGAAAAGGGTGCTTCTTTAGACAACCAGGACCGCGCTATTTTCACTAATTTACAACTGCCTGGACAATGATTTTAACAATTGTTTGTATCGATAGTCCATGTAGGTATGTCAAGTTGTCAAAAACAGCGTTTGCCAATCTTTTATAAAAATAAGAGGGCCAGTTCAAATGCACAATGCAGTCAAACAATTTAGATGTTATAAAGAATGTGGCCCACTATATCACAATGTGTAATAAGGAAAGAAAAAATATTCTCAACCAACCACCACCTAGTCAACCAAAGTAACTGAGCGTATACTGCAATTGTAAAATCTGATCACAGTTATTGTATAAACAATATTGTAATTTACTATTGTAATTTTAGTTATATGATTATATAATGTATACTGTTAGGTCATAGTCATTGTAAAAAATGTACTTGAACTGCAATAAATAATAATAATAATAATAATAATAATAATAAAACACTCTTACAATATCCCAAAGTCAGGTTCACAAAACCAGGTACAAATTTATTATTCTGTTTTTTTTTTTTTTAGAATGTTTTTTTTTTATTTAGAGAACAATTACAATCACAACAAGGGTGACTTCAGTGGCTGCCAAAAATTGGCCTTCAGGTCCAAGAATATGGCAGTTATACAACTGAAATAGCCAAAAATCACTGCAAGCCAAGATTTGGTTTTAACCAGCACAAAACTGATGGATTGGACAGTGACAGTGACAGATATACAACAGACTGGCACATTTACTCGGCCGGAAAATAACTACTGCAAGTTAAGTGAAGTCATTACTGCAGATGTTGATTTAATTTCAATTAGATGAAATATGAGAAGTTAAATAGAATGGAATAGACTTCTTTGGTCCCTTTTTGGTTGGGGTGTTTTAGAAAGTTCCATCAGTGTCAGCGAGTGCAACAATCTGAACATAAAAGTTAAATGTCACATAACATATTGACTGACTTTGCACGTATTCTCTCTTCTCCAGGAGCGATGTTTTTGAAAGATCCATCAATGCATTGGTAAACGCTTTGCCTTCAATTAATGGGCTCATCTATAATTTGATGCCATATTTACACAGGACACATACAGGGATTGATTTTTCTTTTTATCTACTACTTTTCATCTTTACCTTTCTGAGTGACCCACTGTTAGTTTAATGAGGGATATTCATGAAGTTTTGTACCACTGTTTATTCCTAATACACTGGTTCTGGGGAGTTCAGAAGTAATGTGAGAAAACTTGTTGGAAGAACAGCCTGGGTTTTTACATTCGTTTTCTGAAAGTTCTTACTTTTCAGTTTTTCTCACAAAGTCTGCATGTTGAATTCTAGCCACCTTCCCTGGTTTTAACTTTTTTTTTGTTGATTATCAATGTTACTTTTTTGCACTTGTCTTCAATAATGGAAAGTCTGTTGAATCCTATCCACATATTTTTTACCCACAACCTCATTGACGCAGCTTTTTACTTTCTGGTTCTTCTGTCCTCCATCCTGCTATCTTCCTCTCTCCATCCCTCTTTCTTTTAATATTTTACAACATAATTCTAGATTCTAGCATACACTTATGGGTGCCTCTGCAGGGGCGGATTTAGGCCGTCTTCTGGGTCTTCCGGAAGACGGTCAGAATTTCAAGTCTTTTCAAGATTTTATATAGACGGGTATCTAACTTTTTCTGTCGGAAGACGGTCAAAAATGAGGATGGATCAACAAAGATAATTTGGAAGACTGTCAGAAAATATATCTGGATCCGCCCCTGCCTCTGCATGCCCCCCCCCCCCCCCCCCCCCAACCCTGTACCAGAAAAAGTTCTGCTCTGGGTACATTTAAAT